>NW_020884890.1:6155406-6807665 GCF_003945725.1 Corapipo altera
GGGCTCCCCGCGGTGCCCTCCCGTAGCCCGGCGGGCCAGTGCCCGGCCCCGCTCCTGCCGCGCCTCTATTCCGCCCTCGGCCGCCCTTCGTCCTCCTCCCGCTTCTCCCTCAGCATCGCCGGACGGGGGCTCGGCGGGGACTCTGGGGAGACGCTCCTTCTCCTGCGCTTCCCCGGGCGGCTCTGGCGGTGCGCGGGGGCGGGGAGGGGAGGGCGGGCGGAGAGGCGGGAGCGAGGGTCCCCGCGGGCGGGGGCCGGGGGGGCTCCCGCCCCGCCTCGCTCCGGCTGCCGCCCCCGGGAGCCGCGGGGAGGGGGCGGCGGCGGCCCGGAGAGCTCCGCTCGCTGCCCTCGGGGGGCGGCGCCGGGGCTCGGCTGAAGGGGACGGGGAGCTGGGGGGGCTCCTCCTCTCCGCGACCGGGACGCCTTCCCCGGCACCGCGCCAGCGCCCGACGGGCTGGGCTGGGCTGGGCTGGGCTGGGCTGGGCTAGGCTAGGCTAGGCTAGGCTAGGCTAGGCGGAGGGTCCGTGCCTGAGTACTTACCCCTCGGAGTGGCGGGCAGTCGCTCGCTTCATTTTTGGGTCGACTGGATTATTTTTTTTATTATTATTTTTTTTTTTTTAAGGGAGGAATATTTCGAGCCATGCCGAAGTAAGAAGTTGTAGATAACGCAGCGGTTTTCCGCAGCTCCCGTCGGTGCCCGTCAGTAAGTGTTGCCTTCCGCACATCACCCGCACCGCCCTGCGAGCCCGTGCGAGCCCGGACCGCATCTCCCCGTTGTTCTGCCGAGCTGCTTCCCCAGAGATCACAGCTCCTTTTTGAAAAGGTTACGTGTATCAGAATTTCGTAATAATCCACCTCTCTTTATTTTGAGAAAAGGCATTCATCGTGTGCTGCAACACACATGAAATGCACAGTCTAAAACCTCTTACGAATCATTTCCTCCCAGGGAAGTTTCCGATGCATTTTTCAACACTCCCTGCTGTCATAACTAAACATTTCCTTACAGCTTGAATTATGTTTTTAAAACTTCAAGCTGGATAAGAGCACAGAAGCACAGCAGTAGAGTTTGCAAATTACAGAATTCTCCACGATTCTAGGATTAAAACATCTAGATCGAATGATGATCTCACTGGCTCGTGAGCTATTTGAGATCAGAAACAGAGTGATTTGTCACTGATACATTGACTTATTGGTAGGAATAGCTTGGCTTAGAGAAATCAGTCGTGCCTTCATGCCAGCCTCCTGAGCTTAAACTACTGCTTTCGTTCCAGTTTTATATGCATCCTTCACATTTGCATGTGTATAACAAATGCAGATAATGTGGACACCATGTCTATCTATCATTCACATATATCTGCAATCAATCTGTTATTCAAAAGGACGTATTAACCCAGCAGGCTCACACACAGATAGGACATTGAAGTGATGTAATGTAAGGTGAAATTCATGTGAAAGTTAGGGTGACACATGGCCAGGCACTGAACATCGACATGAGGAAACATCTGTGTAGCAGAGAGCTAATTAGAGTTAGCATGGTTAATGGAGAAGTGGAAGGGTTGTTATGTGATTAATGAAATAATATGGAGGAATGCAGCAAGCATAAATAGTTTGATATATCCAAATGAAAAATGTCTTGGACCTGAAATTACAGTTGGTGGTTTTATGCTGATCCATTTTATCCAAAGGACAATCACTTGAACTCGATCTCTCTCCAGTGACTGAGCATACCATTGTTTTCTCATTTCCAGAACAATCCTATTTACAGAGATAATTTGTTCAGATAAGGCAAACGTGTATCAAAGCAACATACCAAGAAGCTATTGCTTGTTCTCATTTGAAAATCAGTGGTCATTTGGAGAAGTTAGTTCAAAGCTAGTCACTTCTAGATACTATATGATCCCATGTCAGGATTCTTAAAAAACTATTGGGACGGAACCTAGAAACTAAGAGTTACAAATGGATGTGTTTAATTGGCATTCTTTATAGTCAAACATATAATATTTTAAAAGTACTACATTATTTTTTCATCCAAAATATTATCTTTAGTGAACCTGTGTTTTGTATTCAGAGCTCAGCCTATAGAGGATACTTAATAGTTTATGCCTTAGTAAAGGCAGCAATAAGAATAGCTGAATGTAATTGAAGCAGTTTAGGAGGGAGCACAAACAGTAACTAAGCACCAGGGAGGTATCCCAATGAACTGTGTGGTGATCTTCCGTCTCTTTAATTGTGTTCCTGAAAGCTGGTAACTATGTGTTTCTCTACACTTGCTAACAAATATTTACTGCATTTACTCATCTAGCATTTGCTGTAACATAACAATATGAGACACGTGGTCACTTGATAACAAATCTCAACAAATATATTTGTCCTTCAGAACCGCCATGGAATGGACTGGGAGGTCATGAGTCAGATACATCAGATGGGATATCAAATAATGCAACACCATTTTCTGTAAGGTTTAGCAGTGGATTATTTTAGATGGAAAGGTAAAACAGAATGAAGGTACTACATACAAGCCAACTGCTATTAATTAAACTGTTGTTTCTTGATAAGCAAAGCAGAATGTTCTTCCTCTGGAAATTGGAGGAACCCAGTCAAATAACCACTCCATTTGTAGAGGCAAACAGTCTACAGAGATAGTTTTTTCTGCCAAACACCTTAGCACAGGTTATTATAAAAATTGTCACATTTGATTTGAGGCCTCAGGTGCGACTCCAAAACAAAGGACGAGTTTCTAACTTGTGATGGATGGTACCAATCACTGTGTGACTCAGGCTGTTCCTATGGTTTCGCACACAGTATGCAGCACAGTGCATATTCTGGGTTGCATCAGAGTGTGTGGGCAGGCATTTCTCTTCAGGATCTGGTCCAGAATTGTTTGTTTGCAGTAGTTTATGGCTCGGCTCATCTATTATGGTGGTGTGATTGCTGCCCCCGGCCTCCAAAGATTTTTTTCAGAGATGTGTCAGGACTTGGCACCAAATTTTTCATTTATTTTTAAAAAAACTATCTCTGCTTCAGTTTCTTGTGCTTCTTACCATCAGACGATGCCTGGCTGTGGCAGGAGAATGCTCGACCGACACAGTGCTAGAAAGCAGTGTGTGTGTGCAAGTGTGATACGCACACAGATACAAAAGAAATCTCATCTCTGGGAGCATTCTCTACAGGCCCACAGAGGCTTTTTTCAAACTGGAGCACACTGCAGACACTGGCTGGATGCAGTCGTAAGGGGTGTAATGTTAGCCAGAAAAAGTGTGCCCCAGTTCCTTTCTTCTTCATTGCTTTCAGTGTTTCCAATATCTGTAGAAAAGGATAGACATGGCAGGAGAGTTGCTATAGCTGTGTCATGGATGTACTTTTCCACATTCTTAAAACAATTCTGTTCTTTCTGCCTTTCTCCCCCTCCCAACTCAGAGTCACTCACTCATCAGGCAGCTCCATCTAGAGGCTTCCCCTGTGACCCAGCACTCCCACCCAGCCTCTCAGCTAGACATGCCTGGCAGGGGAACAAGCTGGCCAAGCCTTTTGCTTGCTCCATTTGAATTTCCACTCAGTTTCTGAACACTAGGATTTCCTCAAGCTAGGTACAGTGTTACAAACTGGGTTTTGGTTTTTTGGGTTTTTTTGGGGTTTTTTTTCAGTTATTGGAAAGATGGTCTGAGTTATAAGATACTATTTGAAATAAAGCTATTAAAATATATTGTTTTGTGGGTTCTGCAGTTGATAGAACTATTACAGTCCCATGGGAAGCAGAAGCAAAATCAGTTGGGTAAACATATAAAAATGTGCAATTATTTTCAACTAGTGGATAAAACACTGCAGAGTAATAGTTTCTATTTCACATGACTGTAAATGAATAGATTAAACCCAAGGATGGTTCATTTCTTTGTGCTGTTTCATGTTTTTCTTTCAACAGCGGTGACTGGTGGTAACTGGGGGTGGGTAATTAGCTCTGGTTTCTGTGATGGGTAAATCCAGATGCCAGGTGACTCAAATCACAGCAGACAAAAGACTAGCCCTGCCTGTCTGAATGAAATACAGGCATTGTAGTTTCTAGTGTTTGAATTTACACCTTCTGGCATCACTCAGTCAATCAAAATGTGTAATTAGGCAAAAAAAAAGAGCATGGTGGCTGCATCTCACAAGAGTGTCAAAGAACATCCCCTGTCTACTACACACCCAAGGGCACAAGCCTGATCTCGGTGAGTCACTGTGAGGTTCAAATGAAAACGGGCTTATTACATGTTGGTGAAGGCCCAAAAGACCAATGTGTAAGCCAGGCATCCTACAGAGAAAGTAATGTTCTGCCATCTGACAGGCACAGATTGCCACCCTAAGTGTCTGTACAGAGGTATCTTGGCATCAGCAAGGGGCAAAGAAAGGTAAAAAAAATGAAGCCTCAGTAGAGGATGCAGCAAAAGCATAATTTCTTATGTCCTCTCCTGCTCCTTTAGACTTATTTCAGCCTCATTAGATCACCTAACAGTTTTTCTAAGAGAGCACATTTTCCTACGCTATCCAGTTTTGGAAGCCTCCAAGAAGTTTAATCATCCAGCTCAGATGGGAAAGCCCCACTCCCTCACACAGGATACTGTGTGTCAGAAAACACAGTGGAGATTGGGCTGGACTTGCTAAAATAATGTATATGTTGTCCATGCTGTTTCAGAAAAAAAAAACCAGCTGCCCAAGCTGACAATGAGGAGCGAGATTGCGTGTTTATGTACGCACATAGGCCATTTTGAAATAATTTTCTCTAGTGTTTTGTTCCTTTTTCTAATAAGCCAACTTGTTTATCACTATAGCAACCAGTGACAGATTCCTGGAAAGAAGAGCTGCAAATGCTCATTTGGACCTCTGTGGTCATGGGCTTTTGGTACGAGCAAGGTGCCACACCTGCCTCCCGGAGCTCTGAAACGCCACACAGGGACAGAGCAGGGTGAGGCAGGTGTGACGTGGTATTCGAGGGGGATTCAATTATCCTTCTGTGCCAGGGGCTTAGGTGATGAAGACTGGAAGAGGTGGGAAACGGATGTGCAAATAACCTGCTCAGCGGAGATCCTCCAGGTGTGGTATAAATGGAAATCAATGTCTCACCAAATATCTGCTGCCAGCAAACACCTCTGAAATCTGTGCCACTGAGCCTCCCACTGGTGTTGAGCTTTTCCAGGCGACATCTCACAACCACAGCATTTGTTCAAGTGGCAAAGGTTGGTGAGGCAGAACAAAAAATGGGATCTCCAGAGATAACCTTCACAGGCAACATAGTTACACAGAAGTGAAAGGTTTTATTTGCTTTTCAACCTAGAAAGCTGAATGCATACCCCCCCACCCCGATGTTACAAGACTATTAACAGAAATGTAAACTCTTAGTCTTCTTTTAAATCTACCTTTTCAGATAATATGAAGAGGATCATTCTTATGCTGTTTGCCTACCACTCCCCTGCATTTCTATAACTCATATCAGAAGCCTCTGAGCTCTCTCTCTGTCCTGGTACCTGGTCAGTTTGCTGATATTTTGAACAGACCCCGGGTAGGAAAAGATGAAAGCTAAAAGCCTTGAAGACTGAAAAAGGCTACTTGACCCTTGGTTCTGATACCAAGAGGGTTGAATGTTTTATTCCATGTTTTGTTTGTAATGTAATGTTATATTAGTGAAGTAATGTTGTTCTAGCACCAGTGTCCTAGCAAATGTCAGGCAAGCTCATAGGGAGACATATCTTCTAGTAGACTACATGATGCAGTAAAAAAGAACCCAAGCAGATGAGTGTTCAGGCATATAAGCTCTTCTTTCGCTCTCAAAGAGTAACTTACTGAAATGTCCTCAAAAAAGGAACAGTCTAGGAATTACTTCTCATGAAGAAACTGTTTTCTTTCACTGTGTTGTGATTTTTTTGGTAAGAATATCAAGTTGATGATTTGTGCTTTGTTTTGTTTTCCTTTGTGTTTTGTCCTTGAGAAGTCAAAGGTTCTGCTCCAGTTTCTCTTGAAATTATAAAGGAACCTCCCACACCTTCATGTTTCAGACCTACAAGATGCCTTGTTGACAGAATAAATAGTTTTGGCATAACCAGGTGTGGATTTCAATCAGCACTGCCAGGTGCAAGCAAACTTCTCAGCAAGCATGCTTCACCCTACATGAAGACTAAATCAGTGCTGTGTGAATCTGTTATCTTCTATATCACTTCTCAAAACTGGATCTGGGCTGACAGCAGTAACTCTCAGACAGCTTGCAATCACAATGGTAAGTGGATACTATATGACAAGGCTTGCAAACTGTCTTGCAAGGCAGCTGGGTGACACCTCACATTGTGAACGAGCAGATAGAAAATTCCCCTTGTCTTGGCCAGGGACTTTGTTTCATAACATATTTAATTCTGGTTGGTCCTTGTCATACGGAAATAAATGTCAGGACTGTTCTGTTTTTTATAAAGATATACTTTAAAAATGGGTGTTTAGGATGGATCTTCGAGGCAATAAGTGGTTTATGGCATTTTTGAGATGATGAGTGTTTTATGGCACTGTAGTGTTTGAGTAATTGAAGACTGCCTCAGATAATTTCAAAGACCTAGAGCATACACCTGCCTTCCCAAACCTCTCAGGAGTTTGGGGAGATAGCTGGCAAAATAGGGGATATTTCCTTACTATATACTCTTACATGTTTTGTATAAGTACTTGTATTGGATCCTAGGAGACATCAGGCAGGTGACATAAAAAGGCACATATGAAGGTGTGATCTCTGTCCAATAACCTTACAGTCCACAAACAGCTGAGGATTTATTATGGCTAGGTGAGAGCAGGCACCTTTTCAAACTACTTCCGCCCTAAGCCCACATTTTTCTCCTTTTAATAGGCTTGCCTGTACAGGTCCAATTTTGCCTGTACTACCAAAAAGAAAGAGGAGTTTGCCGCTTCTTGGTGCAGGATGTGAATGGTGGTGCTTCCAAGGCAGTGAAGATGGCATCCTTGTAGTGGATAAGACAGCAGTGGGAAAAAGGTCACACTGTATTAACACCAAGCAGAAACTCATGGGCGGGAGTGTTACTTGAAACTCTGCCTCTTTTTTTCTCTCAAATACTCTAGACGAAAAAGAAGGGACAGCTGGTCTTGGTCAGCACCTAGTTGGCCTGCATGCCTTGAAAATTACGGCTACAGATTACTGCTGCCTTTCCATCTGTTCATGGCATCTTCTCCCACACTGAAATTCTCGTTGAGCCTTGGAATGGCCATGATACTGTAAATATACAAGTTACACAGTATCCTTCTGCTGAGATTGCAAAACCCAGCTCCAGGTTACCTGGGTTCAGTGGCACTGAGGAACTGGCGCTACTTCGATGGTATATGTAACACTGGTGATATTTGCCACTGAGCCACAAAGCTAATATATTCCTCCTTCCCTCTTTACTTACCTTCCTAGTATTTCTTCTCTGCATTGTCCCAACAGGATGTCCCTGGAGCTTTCTAGTTTGTCAAGCACAGCACACTGCTCTGTGCTTGAGAGCATATGGGCAACAAAACAAGAGTTTGCAGCTGGAATTTGAACGTGGCACAAACTGAATTGCTTAAAAAATCAAGGTATGTGCTAAGAAGAAAAAAACGTAGAAATGATGGAAACAAAAGGTCACATAGACCAACCACTGGCCTCAAATCAGGAGCAATCATGTAAACTTCCCATGATGATAATCCAGCCATCTCCTGATATAGTACCTGACTGTGCTGATGGCAAGAAAGTTCAGCTGATATTTAACACAAGTCCTAATGTTATGATATATTCACAGGTTACTTTCTCCTTGTAAATGGAAAATAATTGACCACTTTCACATTTATAGCAGCATAGACAACTATCACCAATACCTCCCCTTCATAACTGCTTTTCTACAAAAAGCAATTTTTTCCCTAGAAATTATTTTTAATGCATAATAAATAAAGGTCTTTTCACTACCTCTGTTTATTTCTTAAAGTATGGACTCCAATACAATAAATATTGCTCTGATCAAGATCTTAGCAGTGCCATAAGAAGAATATTGTTTACCATCCATGCCTTCCATATGATACTTGGAACAATTAGATTCCTTCTGTCATCTGTTATAGGTCCATTTCTATAGTACTGTTCTCTAGCTAGGTATTCTGTACATAATCCTACTCCCTCATTTTAAAGGGGATGATATGGCTGTCCTTCTCAGGATTGTTCTTGTTCATGGTATTTTTCCTCATGATTTTCCCCTTTTCCCACAAACTCACAAAGTCTTCAGTGATTTCTGGAATTTCAGCACTGTAAAAGTAATTTCAACTCATCCAAATATTCCTTAAAAGATTCCTTTTGTCTTCTAGCCTGTTCTCTTGTTATTAATTTTAAAGACTGTTAGCCAATAGATCATAGTTCAACTCTTTAGGAAAGATAATTTCAGTCCTTTTAAGGCTGTTATTTTTGACAGTCTGTCCTTAATATGTGTTAATTTAATGGAATTATAAAAGTTTTCTAAATTCTCCTTTTCAGTACCTGAAAACCGTGAACCACAAGTCACCACCTTTCTTCTCCTTATAAGTTCTGACTTTGAATACTTGTTATAAGCTGACTGTCACTCTAAAATATGATCAACACATTCCCCACAGGATCATTGCTGAAGGTGTGGTGGAACATTTTTCATGAATAGCTGACTTAAAACACAGCGGCAGAGACACTTTCCTTAGACTGCTGGTAGGCTCATACACTCACTTCCCTGGTGATTTGATTTGCCTTTGTGCTTGCAGTTGATGCACGAGGGCAGGAAAAGGTGGGAATAAGACTTGAGGCAGGATGCAGGAATGCTCATTGGATAAAACAGCAGACCAGAGATGGGAGAGCAACTTCCAAGATCTGTGGTACTTAGGATGTAAGGTAGGATGAAATCACCACATAGATCCCAGAAAAAGAGTTGCTGAAGGCCTGTAACAGATTAGTGATGCAGATTCTGGCTCTCCAAGGGTGAGGGGCCATGTCTAAGCAGTTGTGAGCAAACATCAGGTAGATGTTGAAGAGGCTCAGGATAGCTTCAGAGGATGGGGAGTGGGAGAAAAAGGCTCCTCTTCATCACAAGGCAAAGGATGAAGACACGCTGTTATTCCCAGGAGTTATTTTTCAAGGACAATTTGCCCTCAGGCACTTTTGTTTTTTTAATAAGGATGTGGCCAAGCTAAGCAATTTTCTCTAAGTCATTGTGTGCATTTTTTTCTCAAACCATGTCCATGGCAAATTATGTATAATTGGGCTGTAAGGCTCTCTTCGTCCTGCTTAATCTGCTGTTTACTGATGTGGTCTTTATCAACACTGACAATTTTTTTCGAGATGATTTTGTCACCTCTATCCTCCATACAGAATGTAAACAGTGATTATGTAAACAGCTTACACTGCTATTCATCACGTTCAAACACCTTGATTTCTTATCTTTTTAAGGGTGAGGATGTATATAGAAATGTGGAAGCACTTACCACAGTTTTTTAGGGCTGGATGAAAGCACCATCCTGCATTAGAGATGGGCCACTCCTGCTGTGTTCTGCTGGGGCTTGCATCTAGGGCTGTGACTTCAGATGGTGCTTGGGGCTTATTGTCAGGCAGATCAGTCTCTCCTTCAGGTCTGTACCAGATGTTAGTATGCTAAGGGACTTCTCTGATAAGCACAAGAAGCAGGTTCTAAGTAAAAATATACCCTCATCCAACCTGATGTGCCAGTGTAATGACACCAAGGCTTTCACAGACCTGAAGTACCAAAGCATGAAAATCAGGTATTTCACACAGATTTCTTGCCCTGCAGCTTAAAATTCAGCACATATCAGTCAGATACCATATGTAGAAATTTTTTTTCTTCCCTGGTAAGACCTTTTTCTTCCTGATGGAACTTTAAGGATCTAGAATTGTCATATTGTTTTAAGGAATATTATTCTTTCAGAAATCCTTGAGCAGTTTTGGCATTTGAAAAGAAAAAAGCATTTCATCCTTTGTGTAAATACAAGACAAAGTTGTATTTGTCACAACATTCCTCTCAAATTACACTGTAATTCTCAAGTAATTCAGTTTAATATAGTTCAGCTATTTGCCCCCAGTTTTCACTAAAGATGAGATAAATTTTAAATCTCAAATGGCACAGTTTAACATACCAGCTCTTCCAAACCTGCATCGATGTATTATATAAAGAGAAAAGTCTCATAAACTTGCTCTATCACTAGTGGATACTGAAACTGTACTATTTTTTAATCTATTATTTGTTCTTCCATCTTTAGTCCTGCCGCTATTACAAAGAGGAGTGAAACTATTCCACTACTTCACAGAAATCTCTGCAGTGTAAGGTTGAAAATGACATCAAGATGCCATTTCATCTAATGATTTGCACATGTTTTCAAACAGTGGCGGATAACTTCATCACGATTCTGTAGCCAGTTATGGACCACTGAACTCCAGACTCATGGACCACCAGGTATCCCAGGACCTCAATATAGATATTTTGAGACCAGGAACAGCTGCTTAGTCATCTCCTGTTGCAAATGTGGGAGTACACTGCTGCCACCCTCATATTTCATATAACCTGTAAATGGTTCCCTCATTTTCAAGGTAATTGTCAGACTTGAGGACAGAATGAACTCTGAGCAGACAAACTGCAATGGCAACAGCCTGCTCTCAACCACTACCCTCCCCAGACATCTCTGGTCCTTCTCTGATCAGGGAAGATAACATTCACCCACCATAGGAGAGATCTTTCTATGAAACCATGAGCTGGTCAGAGGCTGCCACTCCCAAACAGCTCAGCCAAGACTTGCTGACTTCTGGCTGGCAACAGAGTGGGCAAATTATCCAAGCAATCTGTGGATGGCACCCTTGATTTAGTCTATCTCCATCCTTGAGATAAAACTGAGCAGATTTACACCATCCTCAGCTGCTCTTAAAAATATTCACTGTAGAGGATGCTGGCAGCCTCTGCAGTAACCGATGCTCAATTGCCCTTTCAATTAAAAGGATAATGCCTAATCTAAATTACCTTTCAGCAAATGAGATTACTTTTTTTCCTGCTGATTTTGGAGAAAGATATACTTCGTGCATGTGAAGATTCACTTCATCCTTGTCTTCTTCCTAGAAGCCAGCTTGAATTCTTTCAGCCATTCTGAAGAAGTCAGATGCCTTACCATCCATGTTGCTCACCTCTGAGCTGTGTGATTCATAGAGCTACATTCTTCTAAAAATACCTATCCCAAAAATGGACACAGTTTTCCAGCTAAGGTCACTAATGCCAAGCTGAGTAAAAGAACTGTTTTCTGTATTTTATACCTGTTAATGCATCCCAGAAGGTCATTTGAATGTCTTGCAGCAGCACTATATTTTGCACTTCCAATTACAATCCATTGTCATCTTCTGGATCCTTTTCTGCAGCAGAATAAAACTGATCAGGATAAACTTCTACAGGGCCCTACTTCTTATTTCATCACATTTAAGGAACGCACTGAATGATAAATTCAAATAGTAATTGTCAATCAGTTGTACATCCACCTCATAATTTTATCTGGATCATTTTTATTCAGCTGGCTTCTGGTAACATCGTGTGGGATTGTCAAAAGCTGTAGTACAGTCAATATAAATTCTATCTGTGGTCCCTCATGTCCTTGCTAGATTTCTATCCATGCTTTGGATTTTTTTTTAGAATGATATCATGTGATTTGCTCTGACCAAAACTGTATATTGTCTGTTTTATTGGTTATTAAGTGACCATTCAGTGAGAGCATTTCCAGGTAATGAAGTTAAACTAATCCATCACTGTGTATTCCATAGATTTCTTTCTAGCCTTGCTCTAAAGATAGATTTTGTTTTCCTTTTTGCAGTCCTCTGGGATTCCCTGTCCACCTGCAATTTTCAGAAATGACCATTAACAGTTCAGAGGTTGCTCAGGATAAATCCTGAAATATTCCTGGAGAAATTTTCTTAGAACCAGGTCATATGAATAAAGCTAGTCTGTCTAGACAATCTGTCCTTTGCTCTTCTTGAAATTAATTCCATTATCTATCTGGTCAAAATCAACTTTTTTGGTCATTAATAATGTAAAAAAAGAAATTTCATGGAATGTGCATCATTCATATTTCTTTTAAAATACTATGTATATTTGGGTAGATTTTTCAGAAAACCTCACCTCAGTGATTTCAAATTCCATCCCATGCTTTGTATGATCAGTAAGTTTACTTCAATACTATATCAATTGCTGGCTAGATTATGAAGTAGAGATGGAGTCACAGTCACAAAATCATTCCTCGAGAAGACCGGTCCTTTATAGATCACTATTTATTGTAAAGTTTGAATAACTTCTCTTTCTCATAATCCTTTAAAGGATTAAGTATTAAATTATATACATTATTTTAAGAGCTGGGTTTGCTAGTTCTCATAATTCATTGCCTTCACCTCTACCTGTATTTATAGCATACATGAATAAAGTTTGCCCACGCAGAAAACAAGATAAAATTACTTTCAAAAACCATTTAATATCTGTGCTCGTATGCATCACATAGCAATGATCATCCTTATTTTTTCAGATTCCTCATGTTCTTGCATTTTTTTATGAATGATGTCAACTTTGCTCTTCAACATTTTTTGAATACAGGTTTGTGGAGTTTCTTTAGCACAGCTGCTCTTTCTTATACTGGAGTGTTTTTCTGGTATAGATGCAAACCATCACCTAAAATCCTGGGTGTGCTCACCCAGGCTTTTCATACAGGTGCATATTCATCTGTTCACAATGTCAGGTCAGATGTTAAGAGCTGCTAGATTTTCGAAATGAAATTTTTGCTGTTTTGTAGCTTAGTGGCAGTTTTGACACTGACTTTAACAGGGTCAGAGCATCAGACACTGTTTGTCTAATGCTTTCTGTGTAACATTCCTATTGTGTAGTTCATATGACTACAGAGTAAATAAAGGCATTTGTCCTCATCTGTATACTATTTCTTTGCAGAGAACAATTAGTCACAGAGAATGCACTAGGATGAAGGTCTCACAGCACTGGTTGCACATAAAGAAGTTCCAGTCAGAGAGAATTCATAATCTAATTTCAGAGACTATAAGTGACTATAGCACAGAGGTAGAAAACTAAAAGAAACATGAGAAGTTTTTAAGCTCTTACAGTAAATGCTAAATAGACTTTTTTGTGTTAAACAGACCTTTTCTCCTCAATAGGGAGCTACATGCTTTTTATACCTTCCAGGTATTGCTGGTCTATTCAGAAATGCAATAAACCAGACATTTTCATTATTCAAACCTTTTCTTCAACTGCTTATAGCTTCCTGGAAATAAAACTTGTATAATTTCTTAACATTGCAACTAGGAGAAAAAAAGCAAACAAAAAAGAAGGAGGCACCGAAGTGATATAAGGAACATGTAAAATATTAAATAAGAAAAAACTCTGCAAAGAAATGTTGTCTAGTCTCTCGGATTTCAAAAAATAAAGATTAAGTAAAGTAAGTATAGGAAGAGTGATGTTACTTTTCTGACAGGATCTTTTTGCAGAAGTTTGCACGATGCTAAATTACGTACATGGTACCTCCTGAATAATCTAAACAGCACTGGCTAAGGTACAGCCCAGCTGCTTTATCTGCCTCCCCTGATAACCAGCTCTTCCCCAGTTACAGAAAAAAACCCCAAAAAATCAAAGACAAAACTCCAAACTTTCCAGGGCTTTGCCTGCTTCTTGCCTCTTGCCTCCTTCAGTGAGTCCTGGCCAAAGGTGTGCTCTTCAGGCACAAGTGAAGTGCTGGTTCCATCTGTGCTGCCTCTTGCTTTGTCACTGTTGGTGACCCAAGAGGTGATGCCTGGCTGCAGAGCACTCAGACACGCAGCCCTGCCTAAGGGACACCTTTCCAAGGAGAAGCTTCGTCCTTTGCAATTCCTTGTTCTTGTTTTCCTGAGGTCTCATTATCAAACCTGCTCAAAACAGAGTTGTGTTCAGTGCTCTTGTTTAATGCAGAGCATAAAGGGACAATAGAATTTTATTAACCCCAAATTTTAAATGCATCTCCACCTAAGCAGGAGCAGTCCTACCAGTCTTACGGAAAAAAAAAGCAAATGGGTCCTGGATAAGTCCATTTACTTCTTCTCCAGCTTCAGCACAGGCTGGCAAAGAGCTCCCTCCTCTGTAATACTTCTGTCCCCTGCAGCTCCTCAGAGCTCTATTCTTTCCTTTAACAGCTGAGGACTCCAAAGTAACTGATAGTCTCCCTGCATCAGCGTGCACAGGGGTTGATCTTACGTGGATTCATTAATCTGTCAATGCAGATACACTGGTACACCTGCACAAGGTTCACTGTGATGCTGGGGCCAAAATAATTCACAGCTCCACCATGTGCCATAGGCAGGCTCAGTCGCTCATCCCAGCCTCACACCAGAATAAGGTCTAGGGGAGAAACCAGGAGGAAGAAAATCAAAGTAAACATCCAGAATAATAGAATTTTCTTACATTATTTTCTCCATGTCTCTATCTTCCCCAAGCCACTTTTGTCAAGTGCCCTGTCATACTGGTGCTGCAGGATTGTTTGGCATGAGCATGGTCTGAAAAACAAACTTCAGCCCCCAGAGAATTTTGCTGGGAAGAATAGATCTGCATGAAAGTCTAAATCAATAGAAGTCTTTCTGAATGCATTTCCAGGAAACCTAGACACATCGCCAGTGACTTTGACTAAAATACAAGGTGCCACTGTTCGGAAAGCAATTTATAGTTAAGTAATTTAAATTTCATAGTGAAGAAGGCCATATAGTGAGAACCTCATCCACTGCAGGAGAGGAAAGCTGGAGGTGTTCAAGGACTGCAAATACTTGCACAATTTTGGGAGGAGTTTAGAGGATATATTTTTTTTCCAAGTACAGTTTCTGGATCCCATTCCAATCCCAAAGGAAAACCCTCTTCTTCCTCCCCTGAATCCCAGCATATATACAGCTTTTGCCTATTTTTTTCCCATGGGTTTATTTTCTATCAGAGGATTATTTTCTCCTTTATTAAAAGCTTCTTTTAGGCTACTGGGGTAGATGTTTAAGGTCTGCATTCTGTCACTTCTTATTTACATGTTTTCAAGAGTTTCTCCTAAAGCTTGACTATAACTGATGGAGAAATAAATGTAGAGGCTATACTACTATACAGTCAGTTGAAATGCACAGTTGATTCTTCCCCTTTTACCATCCTCTATTAGGACTAGCACTTATGAAAGGTCTGATTCTCTTAACCTCAATTTTATGACCCAGTGCCACCCAGAAACCTTTCTTTTCAGCAGCAGCACCATCCCGCAGACACCTAAACGTGATGTGTCCCCATGTGCAAATTCCAGCATTCGACAAACTTCTTTTGCCCTGGCATCTTCTTGACTGAACAGCTCAGCAATTACCTTCAGTCCAAACCTAGGTGGGATGCCTTAAGCCCACATTTGTCACCTTCCAAAAGCATGTCCTCTCTGTGGAGATAAATGCCAGTGATGCCAGAAATGAGGGGAAGAAAGAAATTGTGATTTCTATAGACTGACTGAAGTGTTGTCAGCGGATGGGCAGCAGTGAGGGTAGGAACCACAGGGCCAGAGAGGAAAAAAAAAGGGTTTTCATATCACCTGGTGCTCTCATCTGGTATGGCAGGAGGTATTGCTTGGAGCCCTCCCAGGATGTGGAAGTGCTGACTCTGCATTTCACTCTTTCTCAAAGTGAGGCGTTCACTGATCACAGAGGTGTTAAATAAAATATGGGGTCTGCTTTCTCCAGGCATTTTAGTTTTTTCCCTCAGTTTATGAATCAATATTTCTAGTGCTTCTCTTGGGAGACAGCCCACGTGTCCATAGTGTGTCTAAAAGGAGGCACCACGACCCTTCACATCCCTGCCCATTCCTCTGTGACCAGCATTTCAAGGGGCCAGGCTGGCCAGGAGCATTCTCCAGGCATTTTAGTTTTTTCCCTCAGTTTATGAATCAATATTTCTTGTGCTTCTCTTGGGAGACAGCCCCCGTGTCCATAGTGTGTCTAAAAGGAGCCACCACGACCCTTCACATCCCTGCCCATTCCTCTGTGACCAGCATTTCAAGGGGCTGGGCTGGCCAGGAGCATAGCAGAGGAAGGGGGAGAGCACACCACTAGCTGCAGGGCCCACCATGGTACCAGGACCCCCACGGTCAACAGAAGTGGATGGCATCCACGTACCCTGTGAGGGGGGGTCAGTTACGTCAGCCCTACACCAAAGCCCTGTGGTGATCCGAGCCCTAAAAGCTTGGCTTTACCACCACTCTCCTTTAAGCAGGGTGTTGACGACTTCAAGTGTTAATTACACTTCCTTTTGTCCAGGTTTGGTTGATACAAACTCATTTGCTTCCACGGATCTCTTACTGGGGGTCATTGCAGCCTTGAAAACCTTAGAAAGAAACTCAAAGTGTGAAAACCCATTGCAACAACAGAGAAAACAATTTGCAGGAAAACAGAGAAGAGCAGCAAAAAAGGCAGGCAGGGGAAAGGGATGCAGCTCTCCAAGGCTCCCTCAGGGCACAGTAAGCTAAAATCAAAAGATAAAACAGCATGCAAGACCAAATCCTGTCAGTGGCAAGTCCAACAAACAGCTGGAGCAAAAGGCAGCTCTTGGAAACGAAGCTGCCGCTCACCCTCATCTCCCCTTCATAACTATTCCCTATACAGGAAACAAGATACCATGAAACATTAGACAGTTCTACTCTCATAAATATTTCTCTCTCACTTTTCTCTTGGCTTTGCCTGTTTCTTTTACCCTTGGCACCCCCCCACCAGGCCTGCCATGCTGGGGATGGGGTATCAGCAGGATGTGCAGGGCCATGCTCCCTCAGCAGCTTGGACAGGGATGGAGCTGCAAGCACTGAGGAGGTTACAGCTCCAGCTGGCTTCCCACATCCTTATACTCAGCTTTTCTTTCCCTCTTTGGGATTGGAGAGGCAACTCGAAGGAAAATATTACATATCTGGTGTTCATAGAATGGTTTGAGTTGGAAGGGATCTTCAAAGATCATATAGTCCAACCTCCCTGCCTTGGGAAGGGATACCTTCCACTGAACCAGGTTGCTCAAAGCCCCATCCAGCCTGGCCTTGAACATTTCCAATGATTAATCAAATAATTTCACAACTTCTCCAGGTAACCTGTTCCAGTGTCCCACCAGCCATTACATATAAAGTTTCTTCTGCATATCCAATCTAAATATAGCCTCTTTTAGTTTAAAACCATTGCCATTATAGCCCTTGATAAAAAGTCTCTCTTTGTCTTTCTTATAAGCCCCCTCTTTATTTTGAAAGGCTATGATATGGTTTCCCTGGAGCCTTCTCTTCTCCAGACTGAACAACTCAAATTCTCTCAGCCTTTCTTTATGGGAGAGGAATTCCAGCTGTCTAATCATCTTTGTGGCCCTCCTCTGGACCCTCTCTAACAGATCTTCTTGTATTGCGGACCCCAGAGCCGGACACAGTGCTCCAGGTGTGGTCTCACGAGGGCAGAGTAGAAGGGAAGAATGACCTTCCTCGACCTGCTGGAGCATTCCAGGCTGCAAGTGCCCATTGCCAGCTCACATCGAATTTTTCATCCACCAGTATCCCCAAGTCCTTCTCTGCAGGGCTCCTCTCAACCAATTCATCCCCCAGTCTGTACTAATATTGGGGATTGGTCTGACTCAGGTGAAGAACCTTGTACTCGGCCTTGCTGAACTTCATAAATTCAGTGGCATGGACCCACATCTCAAGCCTGTCAAGGTCTCTCAGGATGGTATCCCTTCCCTGCAGTGTGTCAGCTGGACCACTCAATTTGGTGTCATCTTCAAACTTGATGAGGATGTACTCAACCCCACTGTCCACGTGTTGAAGTTACCTATTTTCATGTAGAATGCAGTGTTTCATTAATGTATATATATTTACACATATATATTTATAAAAATGGGACCCCTCTTCAAAAATCTTGTGCTAGTTTGGGCTGTGGTACAGTTAATGTTTTTCACAGTAGCCAGGATGGGGCTGTGTTTTGGATTTGTGCTGGAAACAGTGTTGATAACATAGGAATCTTTTCATTACTGCTAAGCAGTGTTTGCACAGAGTAAAGGGCCTTTCTGCTTCTCACCCTACCCCACCAGTGAGGAGGCTGGGGGTGCACAAGGATTTGGGAGGGGACACAGCTGGGACAGCTGACCCCAACTACCCAAGGGACATTCCATACCCTACATATGGTGTCATGCTCCGTACATAAAGCAGTGGGAAGAAGAAGGAAGGAGGAGGACCTTTGGAGTGATGCCATTTGTCTTCCCGAGTCACCATCACATGCGACGGAGTTCACTTTCCCAGGGATGTCTGAACACCTGCCTGCCCAAGGGAAGTGGTGAATGAATTCCGTGATTTGCTTTGCTTGCATGTGCATCTTTTGCTTTACGTGTTAAACCATCTTTATCTCAACTTTTCTCACTTTTACTCTTCCAATTGTCTATCCCACCCACTGGGTGGGGGGGGAGGGGAAGGGAGGGGGCAGACTGAGCAGCTATGTGGAACTTAGTTGCTGGCTGAGGTTAAACCACAACAGTCCTTTTCTGGTGCCCAACACAGAGCTCAAAGTGTTCACAATAATGACAGATTTGATTAGAATGTGCTAGATTGAATTTTTAGCTGTTCTTGCCATTTAGCTATTAATGGGTAGACTCCTGTGCTTGCCATGGGGCGTGCTTGCCTGACTGTGTATTAGAGCCTAGTGCTTGTTAGTGGCTGCTTTTTGCTTTTGCTGCTCGCTGTGCTGCTTATCATCCTACTCTGCTGTGCTTGGGAACGTTTTGATAACAGCCATGGTGATGTGCCTGGGCTGGCAGATGGCCAGGCATCACTGCTGTTTCTGTGCTGCTGTACTGGACAGGCTGGAACTCCATTGTGAGCTTGAGTTGAAGGGACTATGACCTGGGGATGAGTCCATGTGGAAGCACAACACTCTGAAGCATCTGTGGCCTTGGTTTTGTCTGTGCTGCAGTAGCTGTCCCTCTGAAGGGGCTGTGGCCTGAGGATGAGTCCATACTGGAGAAGATACACCTCAGAGCAGCTGTGGCTGTAACCAAATCCATGCTGCAGCAGGTACACCTCGAAATATCAGTGGCTGTGCATGAGGTCAGGCTAGAGCACCTCAAAGTATGTGGCCATGGAAAAGTCCATAACAGTATTTACCGACTAAAAGTACAGAATGGTACAGTAAATAAACGTGGAGGCAGTAGGTTTCTACATCTAGAGAGTTCATAGTATGCTAGAGTCTCCTTGTCAAAACAGATGCACTTTTCACAGCATGGAACAAAGTTTTAAAAGGGCTTTGAAGGTCTCTGGGAATGGTGCACCCAGCCCCAACTCTGTCTTTTCAAGCCTCCCTGGCTTGAAAAAAAAAATTGTGAAATTTTGCACCAGGATCCTTATCTTGAGATTTTCTAGTTGGGGAATAACAGCTAAGGATTACAAGCTCCCAATATGAATGCACATTTGAGCGTGTGCTTATAATATACCCACAGAGGAATACAAGGCAACAACATCTTTTTTGGCAACCCTTGCACTTTTCAAATCAGATGCAGAGGAGTTATTCTAATTATTTAAAGGTCTCTGAGTCTCAGCAAATTGTATTGACAGAGCTTTCGCTTTCAATAAAAAACAAACTCGAAATGCTTTTGCGAAATTTTTATTTCACTGTTATTGCCTTTTATACTGCGCAAAAACTATGTGGGCAACCACACTTACACACAAACCTAGTCCCCTTCTTGTTCACCACAAAGTTCCTGATTCCTCCAGTCTATTAACATCCCCAGCTCCTGACACACAGTGATCCAGCTGCACAAGGAGCCAAGTGCATTGGGTTGGCTTCCAAGCAAAAGCAGAAGTGGGGGGAGAAAAAGGGTAGGACGAATTAAAGGAGGGGATTTGGAAGTGCAAAGCATGAAACTAGAAGGACAGGCAGTATGAACAGAGCTGTGAAGCAAGAATCAGATGAGCCAGGATGACTGAAGCAGAGAGGAGCAAAGATTTTGCTACAGATTGTCCTGTCATGAAATTGAAATATGGGGCTTTAAATTGCAAGGTAGGTGAGGCAGAATGAGATAAAAGGAAGCCAAGGGAGTAGTAGTGAGCAATAAGCTGTGCTTGTGATGCACATGCAAAGTAAGTGCATAAACTAATTAATGAAAATATTGCATTAGCATCTGCAGCAGGATCATCCCTTCTCTGCACCCCCACAGAACTCTCCTGGACATGGCTGACCAGTTGGATGGTGCTCATGCCCATCCAAATTTTCCATTGAAAGGAGTGGTACTGCTCTAGTTTTAATGAGTTTCCTAATAAAGACATGATGACTGGCAGTGTAATTTCCCTTCTACATTTCATGCTTTCATGACTGGAGTTTATTATTAACCTTACTACTACATTTTCTGTTATTTTACTCTGGTGGTTTAATTGTATTTCCACCTCAGTCATGTGCATTTGCTTTCTAATAGTCTCCTTTCCCAGATTGCTTTCATGTGAGCAGCAGGGTTTTTCAGTTAAGTACTCTGCATTTCTTTCTGGTTTATTCTCTCTTTTTTTCCTCTCTGTCCGTGTATTAGTCATCCTTAATGGGGTACAGCACCTTGTGCTCTCTGACATGGAAAACAGGGACAATGTAAGCAAACATCAAGGACAAAGCATAAAAATAACAGAGGCAGTATCCGTAAAAGGGGAATTAATGACTCAGGCGTGTGGATGTCACATGTAAGTAATTTTAAGGAAAGAAAGCAACAGCCATGCTTAGAAATGCAGATGTATTTATCGCCTTTCAGCCCCCCTATTTAGCTGTTACTAATGGCACATCGAAAGGGAACAAAGGAAATTTCTGAATGCAGAAGCAGGGATGTCTTAGCAGGTGGTCAGGGTAATGGAAATTTAGGGCACAAGCAGCAGACCTGATTCTTATTTTATTAATGCTGACATAAATCAGGCATGTGTATCCACTGAAGGAGTGAATGAAGTTATGCCAAGGTAGGGTTGGAGAGAAGTCGGTCAGGTCTCCCATCTCCATTCTAACACAGAGCAGCAGTCCCCTCAGGAACTGCACCTCTGCTCTCACTAAATAAAATAAGATAGAAATAAATCTTTGTACTCCACTATAAAATACTAGGATGAGTGCACAGATGACTCTGGGTATGCGAGTGTCAGTCTAACAATGCAAAGAGGCAGAAGTGCAGTAACCCTAGCAGCAGGATCAGTGGTTTGGTGTTAAGTCAATAAAAATAATTGAGAGTCAACTCTTATTTACAGTCTGGCCCCTTTCCAACACCAACATTTTAGGGATGCTGTACATTGGATCTAAATGTAAAGTAACTTGCTAGAGTTAAAGGTCTTCCATGTGAATGAGAATCAGGACCTTTGATTTTACATCCCAGTGTATGTTTCCATCTGCATGTCACGCACAAACACTGTTTGTCTGTAAGAAGTAAGGGCAATAACATTCTGCTGATGGGGTTATGAGAAAGACTGAGAGCTGCTTTGGTTTTGGTTATTAATATCTTCATGAGAAGAAAAATCTTGATGCTGAATAGCTTTTTAAACTACTGGGGAAAGGTATGATAGGAACCCCAGGCAGGTGGATAGAATGTAACAAAATCAAATGGGAAATGAAGCATGTCTGAAATGGTGAAGCAGAATAGTCTGTTGATACAGTAGAAGTGGGTGGTGAACTCTCCATTTCTGGTTATCCATGCTGGATAGCCTGCAAGGAAATATACTTTAGCAAGGCACACATACAGGGTTCGGGAGAGGAGACCCTCAGTAAATTTAAGGCCTCATATCAAATAAGTATTTGATTAGATCATCTAACAGTTTTGCCTATAGCCCCTGTGAACCATCTGCTCTGGCTGGCCATCACATGGATGCCCTGGAGCAGAGCCGACAAGGGAAGGCCGTGAGAGGAGCAGTCCTGCCTGGAGCCTTCAGCCTCCAAGCGCCTGGCTGTGTTAGCAGGGGCAGGCTCTTCCCACAGCGATGCTAATGAAATCCTGCCACCGAGATTTAGGCAGATCCCTGGAGCTCCTCTGGCTTACCCGCCCAAGGAGCTCTCCAGCCTTTAAACACGGGAGCACCCGCCGCGTTCCTCAGAGCCAGCCCTCACTCTGCAGTGGGGAAGCACCAGCCCTCACTCTGCAGTGGGGAAGCACCAGCCCTCACTCTGCAGACAGTGCGGTGGGTCCAGAGCCCACACGGCCTGTCTGGGGTGTTCAGCGTTATCCGCCACACCATCTGCTGTCCTTGACCTCCCCGGGAAGCCTGGCTGGGAGATGTCCTGCTGCTTCCTGGAGTTACTGGGATTACTTTTCCCACCCGTGCAGCGAGATGACACAGATGTGAACACCGACAAAACGATCCACAACAAACACCCTCCCGCAGCTGCAGCGCGCGGGCCCCGCGGCGGTGGCGGCACGGCCGGCACGGGGCTGCCCCGGCCCCGCGGCAGGGGCGCGGTGCCAAGGGCGGGCGGCAGCGCCACCTGGCGGCCGGCGCGGCGCCGGCGGGGCCGGGAACTGCGCTGGGATGCGTCATTCCTGAGCTCTCTGCGGCTGGTGCGCGGGAAAGGGAGAGAGAAAAGCAGCGAGGGAGGAAGAAGGGAAGGAGGGAAGGAAGAATTTTTCAGTTTTGTCACTCTAAGAGCAGAGCTGCAGCCATGTGTGTGGCCTGTGCCGCCTGCTGTAGTGGGGCCACTGTTGCAATTTGGTCAGTGGAAAAATCAGTTATTAATCAGCAGAGAACTATTGATTTTCCAAGTGCTCTTTCCATAGAATAGGATGTCAACCGTTGCAGCCAGCGAGCAGTGAACTGTGAAGTGCCACTGGGAGCACCTCTGGCCCAAAGGAGCAAGTCGATCCATGGTGGGAGCTATGAGGTATTCTGGGGTCACTGCTCAAACAGAGCAGTTCCCAGTTCACAGGAGATACAGAGGTACATTTTGTGTTTGTACTTAACAAATTAGGGCAAATTCCCTGTTGCATTGGGAAGCGGAACGGAAGATGTGGCATACTATTCAACTCCACATAAAACCATGTGTTTGGTGGATGTAGGCTCTTTTCCAGTCAATTCATAGTAGCCCTGAGAAATACATAATTTTCCTCTGATAGAATGTAGTCCGCAAAGCAAGCTTTTCTTCTTTTCTCTTCCCCTTTCTTTCTTTTTTCTTTTTTCTTTTTTCTCTTTTTTTTTATTGCAGTAGAAATATCCATAAGGTGTTCAGCAACATACAGTCTTCTGATTGTTTTTCTTCTTGTGTAGATCAGTTGTGATGGTTCACCCAGGCAAACGTGCTGATCTGGACCATACAGATTTCCCTATTTATTTTAGCTAGGTCTATAATGGAGATTTTTATCACCAGCTACTGGAATTTGGGGTTTTTTTATGAAACCTGTCGAGAAATGGAACATTTTGAGACCTGCAATTCTTCTTTTGTAGTTTTTTTTCCTAAAATCCCTGAGTAATATACTCAAGAACGTCATTGAAATGTATCTACAATGCAGAGCTTATGCTGACATTTACCCAGGACAGTATCAGCATCAGCAGTCTATAGTGCTGCATGATAGGAACAGGCCAGTGTTCTTTCATACTTTCTGGTATAAAAATTTTAATTTCATGATCTAAAAGATGCCCTGCTTTGGATCTGAATTTTAACTGTCCAGCCATCAGCAGGGAGTGTGGGTTGGCTTGCATCAATTTTAGGTAGCTTTTCAATATGCACATAGTCAATGTTACTCTGCATTTCACTGCATTTCTCTAACGGATCAAACTGTGGTTGTTTCTTCAGTCATGGTCCAGCAACACAATGACAGTAGCAAAGACATGAGCTCCCACAACTGTCATTAAGAATCACAAGTTCATTTACTCACTACTGAAACTTTTCTCTGGAATAATCCAATACTGCACAGCCATTCCAGGCAACTGGAAAGGGAAAAAATGTGTCTTTGAAACCAGAACTATGAAAGAATTAGTCTGGAGCTTGACACAAAGAGCATAGTGCATAGCTCTATTATGGTGATCACCATCAGGAGAACATTGAAAGGTAGGTAAAATGCTAAAATTGATGCTTGTGGAAGATAGATAGTGTTCCCAGTATCACTGCTGCCACTATGGAGAACGCAGTTGTCACTGCTGCCACTATGGAGAACGCAGTCCTAGCTTCATCCAGGATCACTGGCACATGCAGCCCTACTCCAAGGAAAAACTGGTCAGCTCATGTAGTTTAAGCATATTGAAATTAAAGCAATTTATTTATTTATTAGCAGTGCATATTTAATCTGCTATCAGTGAACTCTATATTCAGGACCGAAATCATCGACACATCAGATAAACCACAGTCCTAGACACTTGCAAAATAAATGTCTGCAGATTTATAAGCATGCAACAACATTTAAGAGCAGCGTGCATTGCAGCACCCATGCTTTGTGTGTGGGTGCCGTGCCCATGTGCAGCCCTGCCTGTTAGAGAACTGGGTGCACCCACCGTGTGTGCACCGATGCTGCTGCCGGCACCCCGCTAAGGCACTGCTGAGAGCAGGTGCCTCTCATGGCCCCATGTGCACCCCGAGGGGTGGTGTACTCTCCCCTCTACACTCATGCTGTGGGACACCGGCTGGGAGCTGCTGGGGCTGCTGCGGGGCGATGCCTGGCGGTGTCCCAGCAGGGTCGCTGCTCCTCCTTCTGCTCCGAGGCATCTCCCCGGGGAATGGTAGTCTCTGTCATTCCCTGGTTATTGATTAATTGGGGTGGTCATTTTCCTTGTTAGCGCTGCCAGCATTGGGTAATGCCCTCTCAGGCGGCTTTGGGTGTTCCATAAATCTACTTAGCTGAGGGGTGTGTGGCTGGGGATGTGCTTCTTGGTTTCCATTGCTGCCGCCGCTGTGCGAGCCGGACAAGCTCACAGCCGGCGCTGCCCTTGTTTCTGGACGCTGGTCTGCCAGTTTGGCAGAAGACATTCCTCACTTCCCCGGCGTGCTGCCTCGGCCGGGAAGGGCTCTCGCTGCGGACAGGGGGAGCTGAGCAGTAGCTCTCCCTGCCTGCTCCTGGTCCAGTCCGGGGTCCTCCTCCTGGTCCAGTCCGGGGTCCTCCCGGGTGACTTCCTCAGAGCAAAACCTTTAGAGACATGAACCCTTTGTTTTGCTCTGTTAAAAGAGTTTGCAATACAGCTGCAAAGATCCGAGTTTACTGATGTTTGGTTATATAGCCCTGGGCCTGCAAGGCTATGTAAAATTCAGATCCTCTCTGAATGCAGCTTCTTAGAAAACTGGGGATTGTTGCAACAGTTTCTCTCTCCTGTACCGATACTCTTCTTGTCTAGATAGTAGTAATTTGTACTTCTAGATATGCTTGTTTCCAGTCTAATATTTCTGCACCTTTTCTTATTTTTTTTTTTTAGTTTTTCTTTATTTTTCCCTTAACCAAGTTTTTAAGACCATGTTCTTTTATGTGGCTCCTTCCTTTTCCGCACAGTTTCCCTGAAATGCTTTCTTCCTTTGCGGCTTTCCAATCTGTGTCAGTCTCTCTCCAGATCAATAGTACTTAATTTTTGGGGTTTTTACTTCTTTCTTAGACATTTCAGCTCTTTGGTCCCAGTCACTGTCGAAAAGCAATGGAGAGTGTTCCCAGGGGTACTGGGGTGACATAGAGCTTTGTGCATATGCTGCCAAGTGAGCATCCTTGAGGCTACACCAGAGTTGATCTCAGCATCTCCTGTTAGTCTATAATAGTGCACAATAATGTTGTGACTCTCAGTTTGCAGCTGTTTGTATTTGACCAGGACATGGAAAAAGAAACAGTAATTTGGGAGCACATTTTTCTCCACTTTTTTTTTTCTGTCTGAAAAACAGCAAGTGATCCAAATTTAGCCAGCTGTGGTGTTTCTCTTGATGCTCTGCGGCAGAGCTTGATCAACAGTAAAACAGTGGATTGTAGAGAAAAATAAGTATCAATAGCGATGTTTTCAGTTGTGAGAAGGTCCCTATGGCTATAGCAGTTTGGTTTTCTCTAGCTCAAACAGCACTGAATTATCCTTTAGAGAGAAAAAAAAAAACCTCAAAGAATGGAAAACAAACACTTTTGGGTCTCTTCTTATATTTCACGTGCACTCACATCTCCAGTTTCATAGACCAAACCAAGGAAAATTGAGACTCATGTCAACTTTTTCCACTCTTTGAGAGATGCAAAATGCAAAGTCCAAATAAATCACCAAAAGTTGAGATAAGAGTCATGTTTGCAAAGTTGTATTTACAATGCAACTTTTTTACCTCACTCCCTGCAGCCCTCCTGCTGTTATGTTTATGCGCTATGCGGAGCTTTTTAAAGCTGACATTTGGGATTTGTCCCTGAAGGATTATCTTTGAAGCAACATATCCCTTCTTAGTTCTTAAGATGTTTTTAACATCCTGCATTCATAATTCTAAGACACAAATAATACTATCAATATTAATGCACTGTAGACAGTTTCTTCTGTACCTGAAGATATGTTACTACCCACAGAGATAAGTAGAATTTCATAAATACATACAAAAATCTTAACTTTTGTTCTCATGACATGTCTTCAGAGCTGTAACTGTAATAACACTTCAGAGCATAGTATTGTAACTAGCTGCCAGAAGCTGCCTCTCAGGAAAAATTGATTCCATTGAATCAAGCATCTCTACTCATGCTGAGAAGATACTGAATGCACACGCACACATCTGTGTATAAATATACATATAAAGATATATACCAGTGTCATTATTCATTCAAGTGAAAATAATTTCCTCTTTTAAAAAATATTTGACTTTCTGTGAATAAGTAATAATAATAATAACAACAATAATGTAATTTAAGAAGAAATGGTTAAATAGTTGTGCAAGGGTGTGTTTAGGCTTCAATTGACATAAAGATTCCCTCTATTTAAAAGGTGCCATTTTCTCCTGTGCCTGCAAAAGAGTACTGTGTGTGTTTTGTGTCTAGTCCCCCATAAAAAAGGTGGATTACCACCCAGAATTCTTTGGGCTGAAACACGTCTACTAAAATCACTGGAAAATTTTGAGTGAAGGTAAAACAGTGACATTTAAATCCATTCATGGATAACTGTAATGAAGGAACTAGGTCTAATTTACTTCTTTTCTGTTGTAAATAGTGGTTCTGATTCTGTTCTCATTCTTGGATATAAAGCTGGAGTTTCTTCACCAACACTGCTGACGTAATTCTAGGTTTATAACACATTCTATTAAATAAGAATTGCTAACAGAATTAGGTCACTCATGTTCACTACAGAAGAAAAATATTTTAGAGGGATAGACACAGTCAGTGGTGATGAACAGTTCTTAGTTACCCCTGTACACCTCTTTCTGTCCAAGAAGGGTGATCTGAAGGAAGAGTTTACAGTTTCTGGATAACTGCACAGTATTTATGTCTCACAGCCACAAGCTTATTTTCCTCAAGTACAACAGGGATGTTGCACTATTATTCACATAGATAAAGTGTTGGGTAAGTTGTCCTAATTATTTCTTACCCTTAATGTTGAAGAAAACACTATTGTCCCTTATAGCAGAGTGTTATTTATGCTTCCTTTATATCTCCATAATTTTTGTGCAATGTTTGCTGTGGAGTCCTCAAGACTTTTCTTCAATATAATTGTTAAATAAAAAGTATATTTTTTATTCATTATCTAAGTCTCTTTTAGACATCACACAGAAATTAATAAACAAGGGTACTTGCCAGAGATATTTTACATTTTGACTGTGAAATAGATAGAAATAATTAATGTACTGATTATTTATTTATATATTTCAAACAGGCATCAACAGGACTAAAAAGAGCACATTTTAAAGCTTTATTAAAGGCCCTAGGCAACAGATTTCTTTTTGTAATATATTTTAATTTACTAACTGATTTATGGATAATAAAGCTGCATGAGATGTTTTCAATGGAATTGGGGTCACTTAAGATTGGCCACGGTGTCATTACAGAATGAAGGACCCTTCACCCAAACATCACAAGCTATAACCACTAAATCATCTGCGGTGGACTGCTGAGCCTGTACATTCCTATGTGTAAAAGTCTAGAAAGGATTTTTACGTCTTCTGGTCTCCCAGCACACTGGGTCCCAAATCCATTCTGAGACTGCCTTGGCCTCACTCTGTGCCTTTTGCTAGCTCCAGTGGTCAGAAACCACCTCCTGATTTCCAAACTCATTTTTTTCCTGGCTGGTTGGTGCCTTTTGTTGTTGTTGGGCCAATATTATATTTTATCTGAAATAGCTGTTCCCTTCTGAGAGTTTACTCACCTGATATAGAAGAGCCTTGTCTTTCCTGAGGGTCTTGCTCAATGAAGCAAACCAAGTTGTCCTAGTCCTCTCTAGTAAATACAGTGAGTAGCTCTGTTTATCCTAAAAACTCTCTCCTGTGTCTAGTCCAGTTAAAATTCAGCTTTCTTGTGTGTAAGTGACTAGAACTATATGAGAGCCTAAGGAGTTGTTAAAGTCACTACAACATTTCACTTGCCTTTGTTGTGGCTGCAAGGTGTGGAGACATCTGTGAATACACTTGTGCTTGTGTAATGTCCAAGTGTATATGCGTATGTGAGTACACATGTGCACCCACACACATCACACACATATCCACACATTGCTTTGCATGTTTGTTGCCAGCTGAGGAACTCTCAGATTACAGTGCACATTTTTAGTACTGTTGCATTACTCTTCCTTCCATCTTCACAGGTTTAATTAGTTTTTCTTCAAAAATTATTCCAAGTCCTCTCCTCTTTTGCTTAAGTTTGTTTAGGATCTCTACTCTCAGAGTTGTGACTATAAGAGCCCAGTCTAGTATGGACTAATTCTCTGGTTCTGACTATGCTTCTGATATTGAGATGACAGCTACTTCCCTCTCTGTGTGTGAGTTGAGTTATTGTATGCAAGAGCATATCCCTAATGTGATTGTTGCCCATTAAAGAACAAAAAACTCTCTTGATGTGGTCAGAGACTAACATTTGCTTTGGGAGAAGCTGGAAAAAGCCCCGATGAAGGTAACTATTTCTGCGGGCAGGCAATAAAAGCTGGAGGTGATAGAAGGTGGGATGGACCAACCATATTTGTCCAGCTCTGTAACTTCTGTCATTAAGTTTGGAACATTAACACTGGAATGAAAACACCTCTTTCCCAGGGTTCCCATTTCAAAGTAGTTGCCAGGTATCTCTTTTATAATTATGCCTATGGTTGGGGCAGTTGGATGCAACCAGTGTTCTTGCTCTGTCTATCATCCCTGTGCTTCCCAGCCATACAGCCTATGCATGCAGCCTGGGAGAAGGATGTAGGTTGGTGTGATGGTGCAGTCAACATGACTGCATTGATGAAGTAGCAAACATTGCTGCTGAAGCAGTAGAAGTTCTTTGACACAGAGCAGGACAAGAGCTGCTGAGACTCTTTGTGGAAGGTCAAGGGAATGCATCTTTGCCCTGTGTCCCTGTTGGACCTGGACTGAAAATCAAGGCCTTTGTTTCTAACAGGGATGGCAGCAGTGAGAAGTGGGATCTTGGTGCCCACCAGGCAGGAAGGGTAACTTCACCTATGGGAAGGTGCGGGGTGCCTCTTTAGGAAAACCTCCATGACAATATCCCAAAAAGGAAAATGAAAATGGATTGAAGAAATTAAAAAGCACACAGAGCTGCTTCAAAAAATTTTATACCTTTTAGCACATCCCTGTGGAGTCAGTTGTGGCAATAGGTCTGTCTGAACTCTTTCATTTCCCTGTTGCAATATAATGCTCCCCCACTTAGCTAATTTTTAATCCTTTTTTTGAGCCTGGCATGCCTTTTTAATTTTTTTTAATAATGCTTAATAATCATGTATGTTCAGTTCCCTGGGTGGTATGTTAATTCTTTTCTTTCATCTGCTTAATTAGAAGATTTTGTTCTGCATAAAATACATGAGGCATCTGGGGCAGGGTCTTATGAACTGGTAAGCATCCAATAACTATATTAAGCAGTTTCTTAAGGCTTTGAAACTGTCTTCAGATGGTAGCTGTTGACAAACCCTGAAGTGAAGCACTACTTAAATATTCACATTAAAACCACCATTGCAGTTAAGTTAGCGATGCATGATTAATTGGCTTAAAAGCAATGGATTCACATGGAGTAAAATGCCTCTATGAAAATCAATAGCATGACAACCATTAGCAAGAGCATTACTTTGAAGATATTAAGGGACACAAATCAAATTTGTCAGCTGAAGAGTAACAGTGCCTACATATACAAACAAACAGCAGTTCTGTCTGCAACACAGCATGAGGGGTTAATAGGGCTTCTCTTAATAATCACAGCGATGGGGTAGCACACAGTTACTCCCAGCAAATAACAGAGCCAAAGGTGCTACTTTGCTTCCACCCACCAGGTTTGGCTGGAACCTCTTGGTTGCCGGCAGGTGCAGATGTTCAGTATTCGATGCTGTCACCCAAGACTGGCTCCCCTCTCTTTACCAGCTGCATTCACACCCATTTTAGCTGATGCTGGCAGCCTGAGCCAGCCCCAAAACTGATAGATGGGCAACCCCAGAGTTTCACAGGGGTCTTGCTCCTCTACCTCTAAAAATTCAAAGGCTTTTTTGCACTGTAGAAGCATTATAAATACTGCTCCTCTCTTCTTGCATCTCCACAAACTCCCTTTTATACTGTTGCATAAAAGCCTCTTCAAGGCTGAGAGTCACTTCAATCCATAGGCGGATGAAATACTGTATTGTGGTCATGTTTACAGCAGTACACAGGGAAATGGTACAGATTTCAGAGTTCTCCTAGGATATGTGCCCTGAATTAAAAAAAAAAACAAAACCAACAAACCAACACGCCACTTGGGTGCATTTTTATGTCTTTCACACACAAATATGCTGAGTGGCTGATTCTGTGCATCACTGCAAAAAGTAGAAAGCTGTCTGTCCGCTGGGGCACTAGTCCTCTTGGCTCAAAGCTGATATAAATGATGATAAGAATTTTAACTTGGAAAAGAAGGAAGATGGATGGAAGGGACCTTTAATCTCCATGCCTGGAGATCTAACGCAAAAAAAGAGAAAAATCAAATAAACAACAACATGACAATCTGTAATGGAAGTACAGAAGATGAGAGGCTGGACAGTACAGAGAATGAAAAAGATAATACTAAGGAGCACGGGGGGCTAAGCAACTGTTGTACCGACCTAAATATAAATTAACCTCAGACATAAGGCAATTGTCACTCTTTAAGGAACAGAATAAATTATTGATGTTCTTCTTTAAAAAATCAGAAAGTATTTTATTAAGTAAATTATCAACTAACATGGCAAAACATATGTACTATAGAAATATTAAGTTGGGATAGAGGTTCATGAATGATCCTTAAAACTATTAGTAAGAGGGTCCTTTTGAAATTTGTGGGTGAGATGACAGTGGGAGGCATCATCGACATGGCAGAAGATGAGGATATTTGCAGAAAAAAAGACTGTCCCAAAGAGGCAAACAATGTGACAAACTTCTGTAGAATGAAAGGCAAGATCATTTAAAGACTAATGTGGAGATTTTGCACTAAAAAAAAATGGGAATTTATCGGCTGGAAATGGAAATGAGTAGCAAGCACTGGGTCACTGAGCCAGTCGGGATGAATACTGCCATCCATGTGACCCAACCATGAAGGGCAAATCCAGGCTGAGGATATCCCTGATGACTTGTTTCCAGTGGAGTGAAAGCAGCATTCAGGCAGTTTTGTAGAAGGCTGTGTAGAGACCTTATCTGGAGTATTGTGCACACTGGTGGCATCCTCACTCATGAAGGATGGATGAGCTACAGAGGACAGCCTGTGGGACGAATGTGTGAGGGAAAAGCAAGGGCTGTGCTCAGCCTTCCTGAAGCCGAAAAGAGATATAATTATTCCCTGCAAGCACATCGTGATGCTAAATTCTGGAGAAACAGGAGAAGAAAAGGTATTTAAGCCAAAGAATATAATTCACATAGAAACAACTGGAAATATATTTAGACAGGATTTCATAAAATATTTTTCATTATCAGTGTACTGAGGATTTGGAAAAGGGTAGTTGTGGTGTAAAACCTGATCACCATTAAAACAAAGTTTTGTCAGCTCATGTGACCAGTGTATTTGGCAAATGACTGGCATTAAAAACTCAGGATCTCCTTTCAAGATTCACATTCCTCTGACTGGTACTGCTTAAAGCTAGGAATAGATACAGAGTCTCATATCCCAGAAGAGTCGATGATGTGGTCTGTAACACTGAGTCCAGTGTCCTTGTTGCTCAAAACTCAGCCATCCTGGTGTTCTTCCTTAGATCTGCGCTTGCTGTGGGAATTGAAGGAGAAGCAAAATTGGTTTAATCTCATTTATCCACAGCCCAGCTGCTGTTTATCATTGTGAGACAAGCACCCAGCACCCCTCCTGCACTGCATTTGTCTGGTAGCTCTATCCTCTGCTGTGTCCCATTGCAGCAAGCAGAAAGCATGCTTTCTGTGGAGCACGTGCTGTGCAAAGAATCCCAGCATTTCAGACATCCCCGAACAAGTCCAATAAAATTATCCTGATGCTAGGTGCAAGATTCAGATCTGGAATCTCCTCTCCCTCACTGCTGGATGTCCCCAACCCAGAGTCAGATCCTTTGGCAACCCTAGAGTTTGATTTGCTCTAGAGTCAACTGCAGGAGGAAGGAGGAAGAGATCATAGACCTCTGTGTGCTGTATGTATGTGTCTGGCCTTTTCTCTGCAAGGCAGAATCACCTCAGACTCTCATAACTCGTGTTTGGCTTCTTGCAGCTTGGGAGTGCAGTGACAGAAAGGTTGCACTGTGCTCCAGACGTCCTTTCTGCCTCCCCAAGCCAAACTGGGAGGCACTCCTCCCTTCAGCCCCAGCCCATGCCACTGTCAGTGGCTAACAAAACCTGCCCCACTATTTAGTTCTCCTGGTTTCCATGACATTAGGGAAACGGGAAACAGATTTCATATTAGGGAGGGGTGTTTTTTAGCCTCTTCTAAGTAAATAACTGCACCACAGGACACAGGAGGTGCAGTCACCAGGCTGGCAGAGATGCCACAGCATTGTGTTTATGAGCACCTTTTTAAAAAAAAATTCAGTCATTATTGAATTGTGGGGAGGTGGGGAAGGGAGACATTTAATAATTTTTTTATCTCCTAAAGAAGTGTGATTTGTTATCTGAAGGCAATAATTCTAACTGGTGTTATTGGTATGCGGCATGCAGGGATCTTAGCACTAGCACATCTTTATTAATGTTGTTATAAAAGCTTCTACTGGGATCCTAGTTATCAAATGACTCTGACATCAATTCATCCACAAAGCCCTGCGTTTTAATTTCTCACTATCTGAAAAGAAATGGGCTGGGCGGGTGGAAAGAATTCTATTTTCAGCTGCTTTGTCCTTTGCTTTAAAGCCTGGCACGTTGCAAGCGTAAAGGAGGAACATGTAGGATTATAGCAGGAGGAATATATCTTTGAAAAATAAATATCCTGCCATAAAAAGCATGTTACAAAGTGACAGGTACCATCCATTGATATAATGGAGTCTTTGATTCCCATAGTACTGGCCATTATAAGAAGTACACAAGGATGTGAGCCAGAGTCTTGAAAACTCCTTTGAATAGCAGCAGAGCCACAAATAGCAGCAAGGGATTTAATAGTAAAACACTTTACAAAGATTTTGCTGTATGCACTGTAAAACAATAGAGAGTGAATGAATTACTGGAGCTAGAAAATGTCTCTTTTGATATGACTCAGGGACTGAGCAGGGAAGCAGCTGATTTCTAGGACTTTTCCCTCTTCAGCCCATTCTTAGTCATGGTTATAAATGATTGCACAGGAGGCCCAGACCCAGCAGAATTTGTGAGCAAAAATGATCAGCTAACCCAAGTAAACAAAAAAAAAAAAAAAAGGAAACATTTTTTTAACAATTTATCATGGCCGGGCTCAAAACTTTTCCAGTTCCATGATATTACAGTACAGTATCATGTGAATGTAGTAAAGTGAGTGCTGAGTGAATGATACACAAGCTGAAAGCAGAAATGGGGAACGGTGGTGGTGGTTCTCAAAAAACATAGGCACATGCATGTGTGAACATTCCCTCCTCAGCTCATTGCTTAGCATTTGTCCAGGCAAATCTGTCCTTGCATCTCTCTTATCAAACCCTGGAAGGACAATGGATTTTCTAGATTATAGCTTTGGGGATCAAGTCTCTCCCATATAGATCTTTTTGTATGGTTGGAAAATGTGATTTCAGCAACACCGTGGTGTGATGGCCCTTGTTTCTGAAGATGAATTATTGCTTGCCTGGAGAACCTGCATCCTGGGAGAATAATTCCCTTTCCCTAAAGACGCGGGACAGTGCAATCTTTCAAATGTCCATTCACCTATTTAGAAATGGAGGAAGGAGGTAGGAAGGTGTGAGCTGGCTCTTCTTGAATGATCAACACATAACAAACACCTGCAAGGATGTCTTTTCCAGACAGAATTTTTTTCCTCACACTGTCCTGTCCCCAGACTTCTTCCTTTGCAAAATGATACCAAATCCTTAAAGCTTTTTCTGCTGCAAATGCAAAGTCTTTTAAATTACATTCTAATGAATGATGGCTTTTTCTGTGCCTTTGGCTTGATAAGAACAAGGTATAAGTCTCAAGACTGAGGCCAGGCTAGGGCTCTGTCACAGTGTTTGTTGTTAATGTACTTGTGTCTATGCCAGCATTTTGCCACTTAGGTCAGGAAGTCTTCCACTAGCCATTGTGCTAGTGCTAGGAGGCAGATTTTTAATCCAGGAACTTTTACAGCTTAACCCTGTAAACAGGCTTGCCAAAGGTGCCTCAGGATTCTACACAAACAAACCAAACCATTTTGGAGTCTCTGTTTGGTTGTCCCATGTGTTCTCTACTTTTACTTAGCTCAGTGTGAAACCAAGGTTTCTGCTGCGGTTCAGCACTGAGGTTTCTGCCTGGTGTGGCAGGGAACTGGAGCATCTGCAGGGTCCTTGCCTGGGTACACGGGAGGTGCAGGATCCCCTCTGGCCCTCCTCTTCCCGCTGACTTCCCAAGTGATCCGCTCCTCTCCTAGATCATTTCACAGAATCACACAACGGGTAAGGTTGGAAGGGACCACAGTGGATCATCTGGTCCAACTTCCCTGCTCAAGCAGGGTCACCCTAGAGCACATGGCACAGGACTGCATCCAGACGGTTCTTGAATATCTCCAGTGAGGAGACTCCACAACCTCCTCCACAATCAGCCCTCTCTGGGCAATCTGTTCCAGTGCATGGTCACCCACACAGTAAAGAAGTTCTTCCTCATATTCAGGTAGAACTTCCTGTGCATCAGTTTCTTCCCATTGCCTCTTGTCCTACTACTTGGCACCACCAAGAAGAGCCTGACTCCATCTTCTTGACATCCTCCCTTCAGATACTCAGACACTGATGAGGTCCCCTCTCGGTTATCTCTTCTCAAGGACAAACAGACACAGCTCCCTCGGCCTATCCTCATGGAAATTATGATCCAGTCCAATCTTCTTTGTTGTTCTCCACTGGATCTGCTCCAGGAGCTTCATGTCTCTCTGAGAAGCCCAGAACTGGGCACAGAGCTCCAGATTTGCCTCGCTAGGGCTGAGTAGAGGGGCAGGATCGCCTCCCTCACTCTGCTGACAATGCTGTTCCTAATGCACCCTGGGATACCATTGGCCTTCTTGGCCACAAGGGCACACTGCTGGATCATGGACAGCTTGTTGTCCACCAGGACCCCCAAGTACAGCTCTGCAGAGGAAATAAAACTTCAACAGAACTTCATAATGAACAGGGCTTCCCCTTCAGCCCAAGACAATCATAGGTGGATTGAGAAGCCACTGGGTGCAAGGGTTTGTGCTCAGGGTGAGATGAGCCCTGGGTGACCATGGTGGTGCAGAGTCTGGAGAGTGGAGATCCTTGGAGGTGGATTTTGTCTTAGAGGGCTATGGCTCAGGTGTCCTGCATAGCACTAAGCATATTTCTGGTATTTAACAACCTAGGAAATAATTACTAGCTGTCTGCAAACCACCACCAACTCTAAATGACTAAGGAAGTAAATAAGGACCAAGGGGCAGTAACACTGCAACAGTTTTGCTCAACAGCTCTCTGCAATTAAATCCCCCTGTACAAAGGGAAAGCAAGACAACTGGAAACGAGATGGCAAGTGTTTTAGAAATCACAGACAGTCAGTGACTGTGGAAACCTTATACTATCCTAACAGGAATAAATAATTAACAAAAGATCCATCTAAAGACTGAATTTCTCTCCCAGGCTCAGACAGATGGACTTCTTCCCTTAGGTAGATAATTTCTGTCTCATTTAACAACGTGCAACTCCATTCAACATTTCAGCAAAAGGTAACACGAGACCCATAGAGCTTTCTGTCTTTTCAGCAGCCAATGCTTCATCTATACAAAATAAAGATAATATTGAATTAACCTCATCTGTAGTAGAGCACATGTGAGCAAGCATGCTTTAGCTGCCTAGCTAGACAAAAATGATGGCTTTTTTTTTTCAAGATAAAATGTATTTAGTTAAACAAGTGCACCGGCTTGTGCCTTGCTGTCGGTTACATAGTATCCCAGCTGAAGTTCTCCTGCCATCGCTGCTGCCTCCAGCTTAATTTGAGATGGATGAGGATGAGTGTGGAGGTGTTTCTGAGTGTCTGTGTGCCTGCACAGCTCCTCTTGCTGGACCCAGGGGTGCTAAAGGATAGTAGTAATAGGGAAGGGGAGGAAAGGCTGCTGTTCTCAGGGGGAATACATTTCATCCCTTGTTGCAGAGCTGGTATCCAAGGACACAGGCCTACCTCGTGCTGTCACTAAGGGATGACAGAGCACACACCAGCAGTGTGTGGTTTCTTTCCCAAAGTTTGTATCTCTCTACACAATAGACTTACAAGCTCATTTTCTGCAGCTGAATTGTTTTTCCTGGACTACGAGCATTAGTAGCTGCAGCATGTGCTGCCAAATGAAGAGACTGGGGGAAAAAAATCAGTGAATGCCAAGCAATCCATTTTGAAAAGCCACCTGCATATAGGAAAGAAAGGATCCAGGAGTGCCTGAAAGTTAAATTTTACCAAAGGAGAAGGCAACATGTATAGTTTCAGCAGACTCTTCCCTCTGCCCTGGTTATCTTCTTTTCCTCTTTACTTGAATTGCCTTTTATATGCCTTTCCACCTGCCCTTTCCTATAATTTTTGTTCTTCCCTTCACATTAGCATTCTTAAAATAACAACCATAGTAACAATAAAAGTGAGAACAAGAGGAAGAGAGAAGTAGTTCTGAAAGGAAAGTAGCATTTGCCTCCTCCTATGGCTCACTGGCATATTCAGCGCTGGTCTAGGCTTCTCCAGCTGGATGCTTGCTGGGACAGGACACTGGTAGCACTGGCCAGCTGCACAGCATGATCCCGTTTTCTAGGTTTTTAGGCACTGCTGCAGTAAGAGCAGAGGTTGTTTTTGGTGTATTATTTCCTTCCCAGTTCCAATATACCCCATCCCAAAGTTCCTTCTTCCATTCCTCTGGGAAATCAAATCCTGCATTGTCTCCTGTCTTCCACAATGATCATCATCTGACGATGAGTAGAAGCTGCAGGGTTACTCGGTCTCCTGGGAAAGCAAGGAAGGGAGCCCTGTGGGTTAAGCGAATAGCATGAATGCAATGGAAATGCATACAGAGTAAGGTTTTTTGGCCTTGGAGACTGGCTTCTGCAGACTATTTTGAGGTGCAGATCTCAGGCTGCTTAAATGGAAGCAGCTGTCAGACATTTCCTCATCACGGAGGTTTGCCTGCGATGTTGGACTGAACTCCTTGATTAGAAAGTCCATTGCTGTGAAGGGACTATCCGTGGGAGCTTACATCGTGTTTTTATTAGTTGCAAATAGCTGTTAAAACATTTCCTCCTGCAATTCTAATTTATTCAAAATTTTCAATATTCTCTCTTGAAGTAGATTAAACTGCATATAGAGTCCTTAAAAATCAAATGTTGGGTAGTTTCCAAAGAGCCATAAAGCTAAGGTTGCAGGATGATAGCGGTCATTTGTAAAAGTAAATATGATAAAATGACAGCTGCTTGCATGAAGTAGCACCACAGACTTTCTAATTACTAGATCAGTTCATTTGGGGTTTCAAAATAATTTGAGTTCTGTTTGTCTGAGTGCTGTTAATTGATCAGAAAGTAAAGCTGATCACTGCTTGTTCTTCCCATGACATATATGCTTTAATAAATTATTGCTTGCAACTCTTGCAGTGTTACTCATTATTGACTTCAGATTCATCAGCTGAATAGATGGATAGGACTGTTTACCAGAACCATTAAGATCATACTGGGGTTTTCTGAGGTTCTCTGCAGGATCTCTGACCTCTGACAAACTCCCATCAACAACCCAGTGTTTTTCAGAAAACTGCTGAACCGTTTTTCTCAATAATATGTTCAAGTGAGCACTTCCTACTGGTAAAATTTTCATGTGCTAAACATATTTAGTTGGCCATAGGTAACTAATAAATGTATATCCTGGGATTTCAGCTGATGATAAAAGGTTCATTACATTCTTTAGAATAAGGCATATTTGCATGCAACATTGCTGAGTCTGAAATCATAAATTAGTGCTTTCTGGACTTTATTAGTAAGTCTTGCTCTTGTGGCAGTCTCCAGAGAAAAGGCACTTGTCTTGGGAAATGGTATCTCCTTTGAAAACAGTCTCATAGAAGTTTGGAAAACATGTTTGAAAACTTGCAGAAAACATATTTTTCTAAACTTGTATGACACTCAAGAAAATACTAGATGGGAGACTGGGGGAGGATGGAATGAAAAAGGGGCAAGGAGAAAGGAAAAAGAGAAAGAGGCACTTAAATAGAGAGGTGGGGGGAAAACTGCTGAAAAGGAAATGAGATAAGAAAATATGAAAGGGAAGCAGAAGAAGATGAAAAAATAAGTAGCACATATGTTTATTTTATAGGAAGTTGACTGACAGGATAAATTTCTGCTCTGGTCAGGGAATCAAAATTATGGTGGGCTCTGGATGAAAAGGGAATAGCAAATATCTTAAATTAAGAACTCAAGAGACTGAATTCTGTTTGTAAAACAACAAAACACCATTTTTTAAGACTGAAGTTTGCTGGTGAATAATTTTTAAGCAAAAACCAGGCTAATTGTCTTGCATAAGAAAGCACTACAAAACACTTCCTCGTAACCACTGAAGAAGTGAAAGACCATATTCTGCTATCAACTTTCCTTATTTTGAATTTCATTTGAAATAACAAGATAACTTTTGCCATTAACTATAATATTAGATTTTCCTCTCCTGCGAGCAACTGTCCAGGTCTCTTTGTGGCTGATTTACATAATCCTTGTAAGCTTCTTGCATGACAAATGGTACATTCATTTTTCAGGGGTGAATTCAGCTCCACTTGTGATGGGAAAGTGAGGGTAGGAAAATAAGAGGAAGGACTGTGTGGAAATGAGAGCTGGTATCTGGGGGTCTTGGCAGTACTGCTGGGAGGCTCACTGGCCTTATTCTCACTGGAAACATGACATCTTAAAGACACCGTACAACTACTACAACATTTATTCAGGAGATATGGTCTTCCCAAAATACATCAGCAGAACTATTATGATTTTCCAATAAGAGGAAATGCTTGAAAAGAGGATGAGCATTTTATTATTTATTTGATAGCAGCACCGATCTCAAAACAAGTAATTGACTCTGATGTAATCATCCTGGCAAAGATTTCTCTGTGCATGAAAAGCAACGATCTTTCAGAATCTTGACAAACAAAAGAAATACTGGTTGTAAAATTGGCTATTTTTGTTATTTAAAACTTAATAGAGGTGGAGCTAAAGATGCTGAAAATGGGAGAATCTGTCAGGATGATGAATGCACCCATTGATGTGTTTGTGGTGGGGTGGCTGGTCCTGCAGGGAGTTGGGGCTGTGGAGCTGGTGATGTTTGGACTGTTGCCATGGGATTTATGGTGCTGAAAAAATGTCCGGAGCAGTTAATTAGGGGTGAGATAAGAAAGGGTTTATTTGCCAAGGCAGTAGATGTTACAAGACGCGCGCCCCTGTGCCCGAGAGGTTACATTTTATAATACCATCCATCCAATCCCAGATGTGTCCACCCTGTGGCCTTTGCTCTGGACCGCCCCGGGGTCCACCCCCTTAAAATGGGTCTGGGGTGCATTTCGGGACCACCTATTTCATCACCAACCTCTTTTACTGGTTTTAGCCATTTTTAGTCTATCACTACAAAGGAGATGCACGATCCTGATTGACATCACTGGCACTAGAGCAGAAACACACCCCTCATTTCTAACAGAATGGTCTCTATATTTCATCATAAAATCTTTTTCTAGGAAACTGATCACTTGCATGGTAGCACTCTGAATTATAAAATCTGTGAGAAGGGGGTATCTGTCAGAATATATCTGTGCTTTTTTTTCTAATCTATAAATCAAGCGAAGCAGTGAGGAGGTGAGGAAAAGCTTTAATTCAGTATTACATTTCCATGGACATAGAAAAATTCAACACTTAAAACACAAACTGATCTAGTATGTGCAGTTCGCCACAACGTGGCAATGTGCTTTGCACACGGTGGGTTAGATTTCCTGTACATCTCTGGATCAAGTTGGAGGCACATAACCACTTTGCCACACTTCAGAGAAGTTTGACACATCAATGGAGAGAAGGTAGCTAAAATAACGGCAATCTCTGCTTTAGAGACAGGTCTGTGCTGCCATCCAAACCAAACGTATATGCAAAGCAAATGGCAGTGGAGGTGTTTAACTGGGTACATTTTGTGAAGGTCACCATATCTTTGAGAGAAGCTGTAGTAAGAGCAGAGGCACTCAGAGAGAAGGCAGCAGTATTGGCCCAGCAAGGGAAGCTCTGATACAAAAATCTCAGGAAAATAAGAGACGAAGCATCAAGGGGTGATCATTAATTGCCAGGGCATTCCTTGCATTACTTAAGGGCTCACAGAAACAGAACTTAGCTAGGTCTTCATGACGAAAAAAAGTAGCATTAAAGCCATCTGGCACTATCACAGTATTTTCTCTTTGACGAAGTTAAACTACAGTCTAGAGTATGGTCAACAGTTTAGTCGAGAGAGTGGTAAGAACTCTAAAGACCAAAAGTATAAAGAGAGTGCAAAGTTTAGAAGTAATAAGAATCAGATATCTTGGATTCTCACCATAAGCAGAATATTGCAGTTCATGGATGGTTAGAAGCACTGTTGGATTCACAGAAACACAGAATGGTTGAAGTTGGAAGGGATCTCTGATGGTCATCTGGTCCAACCCTCTTCTCATGCAGGACTACCTTATCCCAGTTTACCAGGAGTGTGGCAGACAGCTTTTGAGTATCTCCAAGGATGGAGACTCTTCAACCTCTCTGGGAAACCTGTGCCAGTACTCGATCACCCTCACAGTGAAAAAGTGTTCCCTGACATTCAGGTGGAATCTCCTGTTTTTCAGTTTGTGCCCTTTGCCTCACCGAACAACACTGAAGGGAACCTGCCTCTGACCTCTTTGCACCCTCCCTTCAGGTATTCATACATATTGATGAGAAACTCCCTGAACTCTCTTCTCCAGGTTGAACAGTCCCAGCTGTTTCAGCCCTTTCTCATAATAGAGATGCTTCAGTCCCTTAATGATCTTAGTGACCCTTTGTTGGACTCTCCAGTATGTCCATGTTTCTCGTGTACTGGGCAGCCCAGAACTAGACACAGCACTCCAGGTGGGGCCTCACCAGTACTGAGCAGAGGGGAAGGATCACCTCCCTTGACTCCTAATGCAGCCCAGGATAGACTTCTTTGCAGCAAGTGAATGCTGCTGTTCAGCTGTCCACCACATGCTCCGGGTCCCTTTTTTTTCTTCAGAGCTGACTTTATCCTAAAACATGGCAAAGGCAACACTGAGTGGGTAAGTCTGTGTTAGTGATGGCCACGGACCGCATGCAGAAACACAATCGTTGCAGGATGGGCTAATATGGACAAGATGCCATCTGCTACACTGCAAGATAGGGACCTAAATTTAATGTGTCTGAAAAATTAATTATAGTTCAAGAGCTACAAGCCACAGTAGTGTAATAGCGTGCACCAGTAAAAATTTCCTTTGTACCTCTTACAGTCATTAATTTCATATATGGAAATTGCGTACCAGCCAGAACTGGAGAAGAGCTGGAACTATGATTCAGCCAAAGCTTGTGCTCTATTATTATCATATGCTCCATTATTACCTAAATACAGAGCCTGCTGTGGAATCAAAAGTGTTTCTGTGCGTCTGGATGGAGAGAAATAATCAGGGGAGAAAAAGTACCTATATAGCTGTTTTTTAAGTTCTGTGAATGCTGATTTTTCAGAAAGAATTCTTAAACTAATAGCATCTTATATTCATGAAAAGATTATGATCAGCACGTAAATATATATATAAAGATATTATATATATTATATATATGTGTTATATATATAAAATATATATAAATATTTAAGAGATATAAAATCTTAATCACTCTATCATTTATAAATACAATTTGAGATTTCAATGTAATTAAATTACAAGAAATTCCATAAAATAAAAGTGAATAATTTATCACTTATGTGATGCATACAGAAATGAAGACTTCAAAGTGGATAGTAAAATCTAATTTTATTTGGACTTTTTAAACAACAAGGAATAAAATTTTAATATATGATCCTGATAAGTTCTTCCTGATATTCTAAAACATAGACAAACTCAGTGTGAGTAATTGGTTAGAGACATACTAAAGGTGAGAGAGGAAAGGGGAAATACAAACACTGACCTCAAAACAGTGTTAGGGTGTTCAGAGTAGTGTTCAGAGAACCATGAAGGCATGTCAAGGAGAGCACAGCACTGAACAAACACTGATGTCCACGTCTATCTAACCTGGGCTGCCCATGGTTCCTGGGGCTTCAGCCTCAATGTCAAGCTGCAAATTAGGGTTAGGGTTAGGGTTCAAAGAACCACAAAATCTGCATCTCCATGGACACTGGGCCTGGAAAAGGCATGCCATGGAGAGCATGGTCCTGCACCAACATTTATCTCTCCAATCTCTCCACACCTTTCTGTTCTAGATCACCCATGGAACCTGGGATCTCAACCTCTGTCCAAAGCTGTCATTAGCGTTAAGGTTCAGAGAACCACACAGGCTACAGCTCCAGGAACAAAAAAACCACCCCCCCCCCCCACCAAAAAAACCCCAACAAAGCAACAACAACAACAACAAAACAAAACCAAAACCAACCAAACAAACAAAACCCCCAAAACCCAAAAAACCCCAACCAACCAACCAACCAACCAAAAAAACACCTGAAAAACAAACAAACAAACAAAAACCACCAAACCCTCATGATCTCCATTCTTTTTTGTATGCAGAGGAGAACATTGCCACTGAGGATGAGGAAAAGGTTGAGTTACTTTATGCCTTTTTTCCTCAGTGTATAACAGAAAAAACCGTTATATTCAGGGTACCCAGCACCCTGAGCTGGAAGACAGGGACAGGGGAGCAGAATAAATCCCCCGTAACCCAGGAAGATTAGTTAGTGATCTACTGTGCCACTTAGACACTCAAAAGTCTATGGGGTCCGATAGGATTCGCCCAAGAGTACTGAGAAAATTGGCAAAAGAGCTTGCCAATTACTCCCCATCATTTATCATTAGTCCTGGTTAACTGAGGAGATCCTAAACAGATAGCAAATGTGATGCCCAAGTACAAGAAGGGTTGGAAGGAGGATCCTGGGAACTACAGGCCTGTCAACCTGACCTCAGTGCCAGAGAATATTATGGAACAGATTGTCTTGAGTGCCATCATGCAGCATGTACAGGACAACCAGGGTATCAGGCCCAGCCAGTAGGGCTTTAGGAAAGACAGATCCTGCTTAACCAACCTGATCTCCTTTAATGACCAGGTGAGCTGCCTAGTGGATGAGGGAAAGACTGTGAATATTGTCTACCTACACTTCAGCAAAGCCTTTGACACTGTGTCCCACAACATTCTCTTGGAGAAGCTGCAAGACCATGGCTTACACAGGTGTACTCTGGGTAAACATCTGGATGGCTGGCTGAGCCCAGAGAGTGGTGGTGAGTGGTGTTAAATACAGTTGGTGGCTGGTCACTAGTGGGATTCCCTAGGGCTCAGTATTGAGGCCAGTCCAGTTTAATATATTCATCAGTGATCTGGACAAGGGGATCAAGTACACCCTCAGTCAGTTTGCAGATGACACTAAATTGAGTGGGAGTGTTGGAAGCTAGAGGGCAGAAAGGCTCTGCAGAGGGATCTGAACAGACTGGATTGATGGGCCAAGACCAACAGTTCAATAAGGCCAGGTGCCAGACCCTGTACTTGGGTCACAACAGCCCCATGCAACACTACAGGCTGGGGGCAGAGTGTCTGGAAAGCGGCCCAGTAGAAAAGGTCCTGGGGAGGCTGGTCGACAGCCATTGAACATGAGCCAGCAGAGTGCCCAAGTGGCCAAGAAAGCCAATGGCATCCTGACCCATATCAAAAACAGTGTGGCCAGCAGGTTCAGGGCAGAGATTGTCCCTCTGTACTCAGCACTGGTGAGGCCGCACCTCGAGTACTGTGTCCAGTTCTGTGCCTCTCACCGTAAGAACGATGTTGAGGTGCTGGAGCAGGTCCAGAGATGGGTAACAAAGCTGGGCAAGGATCTGGAACATTAAGTCTTACAAGGAGTGGCTGAGGGTACAAGGGTTGGTAAGTCTGGAGAAAAGAGGAGACCTTATTGCCCTCTAAAAGGAAGTTGTGGCAAGGTGGAGGTTGGCCTCTTCTCCCAGGCAATTAGTGACAACCTGGGGAGGTTCAGTTCAGATATTAGGAAAAATTTCTTCACTGAAAGGGTCGTCATGCAGTGGAACAGGCTTACCAGGAAGTGGTGGAAACACCATCCCAGTCTTCAAAAACCTAATGGATGTGGCACTTCGTGATGTAGTTCAGTGGGCATGGTGATATTTGGTCGAAGGTTGGACCTGATGATCTTGGTGATCTTTTTCAACCTTAGGGATTCTATGATTCTGTATGCAACAACATATGGATAATAAAGAACATATGCTTATTACAATAAAGCTCATGGAGATGTAAGGATGAATCATAGAATCATAGAATCAGATGGGTTGGAAAGGACCTCTGAGATCATCAAGTCCAACCCTTGATCCACTACCACCACAGTTGCTAGACCATGGCACTAAGTGCCATGTCCAGCCTCATCTTAAAAACCTCCAGGGACGGAGAATCTACCACTTCCCTGGGCAGCCCATTCCAATGGCTGATTACCCTCTCTGTAAAGAATTTCTTTCTAATATCCAACCTAAACCTCCCCTGACGCAGCTTAAGACCATGCCCTCTTGTCCTACTGCTGATTGCCTGGGAGAAGAGACCAACCCCCACCTGCCTACAACCTCCTCTCAGGTAGTTGTAGAGAATGATGAGGTCTCCCCTGAGCCTTCTCTTCTCAAGGCTAAACAACCCCAGTTCCCTCAGCCTCTCCTCATAGGACTTGTGTTCAAGTCCCTTCACCAGCCTCGTTGCCCTTCTCTGCACCTACTCCAGCACCTCAACATCTTTCCTGAACTGAGGGGTACAGAACTGGACACAGTACTCCAGGTGAGGCCTCACCAGCGCTGAGTACAGGAAGAAGAGCAGCCTGTACATGGAATAACTGCAAGAGGGACCAATTCGTCTAGTAAAGGATGTCTCTTAATTGTGTGAACTTCTATGACTGGACATTGGCAGCTTTGATTTGTCACTGTCTGTTCCCAGACAGACCTTCTACCAACTTACAGCAGTGATCTGCAGAATATCAAACAGAAGAGACAATCAAATGGCTTTCCTTTGCTTTATCAAAGTCTTTGGTCTGATCTGGTTAGGCTTACAGGAAATGGAATGTACATTAGATACTAATGAATTTTTTCTTGATAGCATGTGCAATACAAACAAGGAGCATATAACACAGCCGGTTTTTAAATCATTACTGGTCTGAGTAGAACTTGATTACCAAAAGAAAGTTTTAACCTAAAAGACAAGGACGCAGCTTTGCCATGGCCCTGTGTTTTGTAAAAGTATGACTGTAGTTTGTTTGCCCAGATTTTTAATCCGATCAATATATTTCTTGTTAAAGTTGATCACCCATGAAGAAAGTTGCTCACAGACTGTAGGTTCAATGGAGCAATGCCATGAGAGAGCACTTGCAGCATCATCAATAATTTCTATATGTCTATAAATGTTTTCTGCTTCTGACTTCTGGAATAAATCCATCCAATTGGCTTTATATAAACTGCAGGAAGGCAATCTGAATCTTCTACAAAAGATATGCTGTTTGTTTCAGTTGCCTGCAGAGTCGTGTTGTCATTTGGTTGGGTCAATGACTTCCTTCAGCTCTGCACTGACTCTCTTTTAAGTTCAATGGAAAAACTTCAGCATGAGTGACAGCATCTCTCTGAATATCTAGCAATATTAAAAGGATTGTTGATCTGAGGGAGATGTGTGAAAATGGCAGAGAGGGAGTACAGACACAAAATGAGCCAAGGGTTAACATTAGATGGGCAATCAATATGCAGCCACAGATGCTGCCTTTTTGCTCTCTAGGGCATTTGCTCTAAGAGACCCCAAGCAAATTCCTTCAAAGACACAGGGGTAGAGGAGTGAGGGCAGCAGGTGCTGCTCCAGACCATGGTGGGACTCCTCACTAGCCCCTCCTGAAAGGGGAGGTGACTTTCTTATGAAGTCTTCATGTCCTGCCAAGGCAGGAAACACAGTGGTGACTATTGGACCACTGAGAAGTTTTTAGGTGGAAACTGACTGGCTGAAGACCAGTGAGGCTGAACCGCAGGAGTCATTGATAGTACCATGGATATTTATCTCCTACCTCATATGCATTATTCCCCTAGGTGCCGTGCTTCCTTGAATTTTGCTTTCAATACTGTAGATCACATTTCTGTGTCTTTGGGAAAATCTATGACCCGTGTCCTCTGGGACACAGGGACTGTTGGATTTGTGACCTGATCTTGCATGCTGCTTCTTATGAAGAGGAAGGATCTCAAAGTGGTGTGCTCTGAAAATAGTCCTTGAGTTTTCTCATTTCATAGGGATTTGACAGCTTAAAATACCTGGAAGGGTTTGGTTGGCCGCATTTGCTGCAGCCCCCAAGTCTGAGGTGGAGGTGAGACCTCTCATCTGAGTGAGTACCCAAAGTACTGCAGAGTGAGAAGGGGAATCCTTCTGAGAAGAGGCAAACCAAGTCTTTCTGTGTGAACAGTTTTTAATTTGCTTCTCTTAGGTCCTTACAGCATGAAAGTAAATGCTCATTTAGACATACAGTATGTGTAAGAAGATTGCAAAATCTAATAGTTTCTGTGCTATATTAAGGTGGAGTATACACAGGACCAAAGTAAGTGCAGTGTCAAGGTTTTTTTTCTGTTTTTTTTTTGTTTGTTTGTTTGTTTGTTTGTTTTTAATATTTATCAAATTCTTTATTTGTCTGTTTATTTAGGTTTCTTGAATGTTCACTGAGTGTGTTACTGAGCTGTATGAAATGTAACTGAAAACATCCATCTTGGACAAAATGGTATACTGTTTCATAGCTTCCACCTTTACTGGAGTTGAGTCATCTCTTGTTTTCTTTGCAAAGTAATTTCAGAATAAGTAACACTCCCAACTTGACAGTGTATGAGGTAGGAGTGCTGCTGCCTTTTTAGCCTGTCTGCTGCCCAGCTCCTGTCTTCTCCTCTGTTCCGCCTTCCCCCCAGGAACTTTTCCCAGTTATGGAGGCTCAGATGCTGCCAGGGGCCTCCTCTGCAGTGCTTGCCTCCCTGTATCCAGCAGTGTGTTGGACCAGGACTGCAGCAGTCCCACGGGCAGAGTATGAAGCAGCATGTCAAACAAGGAGTAGGCAAATGGGAGCAATCCCGCCCAGTGCGGTGTCCCAGCTGCCCACTGTTGGGATAGAAGGACACTGAGCTCCCACCTTACAAGGAAAGATATTGCAGATGAGTTACTTTTTTGTGATTTACTGTTGTCTAAAGTGCCTCTCTGAAGCCATGAGAATGCCACATCAGGGCCATTCATGCATGGGGATGTTCATGTACTTGTTCTGAGGGGGTAAGGTCTTCTGTGATTACCCTTTGCAGCATCCAGCACTTCCTTACTTCTATGGGGAGAGGGACCACTGCTTGCCATACCACAAATATGCTTCTGAAAGCACAGTTGTTATAATGAAACATACATCTAAACAAATCTTAACAGACCCCCACAAATATCCCCCCCGTCCTTCTCACGTATTTCACTCCAAACTGATCCTGGGGCAACTAGTTCACCTGTGGACACCTTCCCTGTATCCACATCCAGTGTCCCAAATAGAGGAGCTTCAGACTCCCATTTGACTCCATGCCATTAGCAGCCTGGTCCAGCATTGTTGGGAAGTTCACAAGAGCAAAGCACCCTAATATACAAGTTTCCAAAACAAGCATAGTGAGGCTAGGATCTGCTGGAACTGCTAATAGCGCTTGCACCATAAGTGACTAAGCGACTTCATTTTGTGCTGCTTGACCTTTGATGGCAGATTTGTGAGAGAGGAATGCATGACTTTTTCAGAAGCCCAGATTCTCACAGGAGCCATGATTGACACAGCCAATGAAGAGGTTATTCCTGACACAGTCCATCACTGCACGTTGCAAGCATCCCTTTGGCAACACCTCAGGCTGCCAAAAAAGGGAGCAGCTCATGAGTCCCTCACCTCTTTCCTCTCTCTACAAGGTCAGTGGTCCTGAGACCAGCCTTATTAATGGAGAAGGTCAAATTTCAGCTAGCTCAGGTATGACTGCTCTTCAGTAATTTTGTATGTAGTAGTACCAAAAGTCCCTCTCTGGGACTAGAACATCCTTGAGATATTTCCTCTGGAAGCACAAAGGAAGAGACTGTCCCTGCCCTGAAATATCCCCCAGCCTAATGAGTTAAAACCCAGGAATCTGCTCAGCATCTTGGCGGGTAATGTCCATTTGCATTGGGTAAATACCATCTCAAGACATTTTCCTCAGTATGATTTGTCCATGTTTGCAGTGAATTCAGTCATCATGTGCAGGATTTTCCCTAAGGTATGATTAGACACGTAAAGAAGCAAGCATGAACTGGAGGGTCACATTAAAAACTTAATGTACGTTATGCTGTTGAAAATAATTAACAAAATATTTAGAAATTGGGAAGACCCTTAATATCTACTGTTAGGATGTAATCTGAGTTGGTAGGAGGTCTTTCTTTAAAGAAGAAACAGTGATGAACTGCATCTCTGTAAAATGCTATTATTATGTTTCCACACTGAGATGCCACTTTTTGTCCCAGCAACGACTTATTTAAAAAATGTGGGATTTATTTGTGTCTCCAATTTGGAAACAAATCAATTCTGTTTCATTCTATTTTCAACTTCTATTTGTGGTCCTGTTACTTAAAAGGAGGTGAATGGATTAAACTTGGCACTGAGTTCCCATTTGTCATGCCTCCTGTTCTGAAGAACACTATTTCCCTGTGGTTTTGAAAGCACTCTATTCAACCTAATGAGAGACCATTTTGTTTCTTTAACTGCAGTTTCCACTGACTCCTTTTTTCTTGTGATGTGCTGAAAGTAGTCAGCGTTTTGTAGGAAGAGATCAGCATTTCATGTAATTAGACACCATCTTGGCTCATCAAGAAGGTGGAGGTCCTAACCCTTTGTGCTTACAGTGAGAAATTTTGGAGTATTTGGCTAATTCTGGTTGTGTATTTTGTGTATAATCCTTACTATATGCATAATAAGAATTACACAGAGAATCTGAACCTAAATATTAGCTCTTACTTCTTTTAGGCAGGCTTAATCGATTGCTAGTATTTGACATCTCTTTCTTCCTCTCCTCCCTGTGGCTTTCATAATTAGAAGCATTTTTAACAGTGAAATGTGCACTTTCAGACAATGTTTCTTAAATTATGTATGTATTGATGCTGCTTATGTTCTCCTTTCCTGTTTGCTTCTGAATATTCAACTTAAATGCAAGTTTCCTTTTTCTCCTGTGCTTATGTTGGTTTTGCTCCCCAATCTCTATTGTAAATTACGTACTCCAGAAAACCCTTTTTTCTAGTATGTACTGACATAAGGATTACAGATTGACGGAATTTATAGATGGGCCTTTACTTAAAAACTTTAGAGATGTTCATCAGTTTTCCTTCATTGGGGACATTTAAGTAAGTATTCTGAAAGTCTGAATAACCCATATGACTTTGGGTAAATACCCTGAGGATGCATGTCCAAATAGCTCTACTTTTGCTTATGCTGCCTGGAGCAAGTCGCAGAAAGAATCTTAATATTAATAACAAACCAAAATTAGAAATCACAGGGTGAGACCTCAGTGAGACCTTGCTTGTGCAGTGAAGCTCTGCCATGAATTTCCTGTGAGCATCTCCTCTGCAACAGTGGGCCGAGTATGGCAGCACCAGCCTTGGAGGACGTGAGGGATGGGCCACTAAGCTGAAGGCTGCTTTACAGTACAGGCATGGGGTGACCTGACTGGCATCTCCTGCATGCTGGGGCTGATGCTCTGTCACCAGGTTTGGGCTCTGGCTCTAGCACAGCTGCCTCTGCCCCCTGAGTGGTTTGCTACAGGCAGTGCACACCCCTTTGCACAGCAAGACCCTAATATGGGTTAGTGCTTTCCTGTCCTGGGTCAGGCTGCCTGGTGGGGCAGGCAGAAGGGAGCTCAGGTCAGCCCTTCCATGGGGCACCCTGCACAAGCTTCCCACAGACACCAGCACTAGGAGCATCTCTACATGCCTGCCATGGCACTGAGGGGCCCTGTGAATACCAGATGTCTCACAAACGCTATGGCCATGAGCATCTGTGGGATTAAGCTGGAGGTGGGAAGTTCCACAGTCATTCCCTTTTACTGAGTATGGATGCTGAGGCTGTGCTCTTCTAAATACTTTCTGCTTTGCCCTGGATCAGCAGGTGTCCTAGATGCGTGCAGCCAGCAGCTCTCATCAGCAATGGAACGCTACTCGCAAACTGTGACCTTGTCCTTGGTGTCCAGTGCCTCTGTTTAGGTGTCCATCTTGAAAGGGCACTATTTGCATGCTTTAGTATGCTACTCTTGAAAATCAGACCCATTTATGAAATCCCAAATTGATCACATATACAAACATTGCATCCAAACCAACGCCCACTGTATGTTTAATTCATCCAGACTCACTTTATGTATAATTCCTCTGGATAAACTGCTTCTTCCATGTAGGATACTTTTCGATGTATAAGTGCAATGGACATCTTACCTGTAATGTGCTCATTGCCATAGACTTTGTAGTGTGCTGAGCCTCTCCCTAGTTTTGAAAGGAACCCAAACAGCAACTTTTAATCATTTCCCTTTCCACCCTTCTCCTTATCAGCTGTCTCACACATCAATCCCCCCTGAACTTTTGTCCTCTATTTTTATCACATACAATATTTGTCTTGCCTGCAGGCTCTCCCAGGAAGGGAATGTGCTTTATCTGCTTGGAAGAAATGGCCATGGAAATGTATGGCACTATATAAATGCTTTGTAATACTCATAACACAAAATGTGTGTGAAGTTTGTGTGGTTCGTGGTTAGTAGATTTTATCGTGACTAAGTTCTTTCTATCACTTGAGATGATAAACACCCTTTTTAATGCTCCCAAAGCATTTCAAACCTCTCCCTCTGCTTCTTGTATTATCGTAGACAGATAAGGCAATGCATCTTTTTTATTTTTCTTTTTTTTTTATGTGGGAGGTCTGGGGGAGGAAGGAGTGTTGCATCTGAGTTGAATGTATCAGCAGAAATCACCCAATACATTTTTAAGTGTTAATGACGAAAGAGGTAGAAATCACCAGACAGAAGGCCTGAGGTCATGTTCTAATTATCTCACTGTAAATCCAGAGTCAATTTTCTAGTGAAAAATTGTCCAGCGTAAAGTGGTATCAGACTTCGGCCCATAAATACCTGAGCTGTAGGCAAAGGTTGCAAGGGGCAATGAGAGAGAGGGGGGAATTGTAGGAGAAAGACAGGAAATATGAAATATTTCTTACCATAAACAGTGCTGGAAATGTATATAATAAGACTAATGAATTGGAGCCATATCCGTTACAGGATTGGTACTGTATCTTTGGCATTGCCAGAGAAGCAGAACTCACAGAAAGGGTAGACCAGGTGACATGGAAGTAGCTTTAACCAAAGAAAAATTTTATGTTTGATGAAAGAATATTGGAGCTGTATATGCCACAGAAGACACTGACCAAAGCTGTGATAAAAAGGAGGGCCACATTAAACTTAGTTTCAATTGGTTCTTAATAGAAACTTATGTGAAATTATCACACCTCCCCAAGCTTTTGACAAATCACTACCACAGGTCATTCTTCAGTTATTTTTCTGCATAATAATTTCTTCATAATGCGATAGTAATTGAAGAATGTTCCCTTTCTCTGCTGACTGAAGTTTCCTTGGTATCATGTGTTCTTCACTATTAAAAGACAGGCTGCCCATGCCAATAGGCAGATGTCCTTCATAATCAGTTTAGCATTACTCAGAGACCCCTGCACAAAGCTGATAATGTAAAGACAGTAACTTGGATGAACACCTCTTTCAGAAGATATCTTCTCTATGCCTCAATATTAAGAGCTTATTTTTCTGGTATTTTGTGCTAAAATTCATCAACCTGATGTTTAAAACAATGATGAGTTTAAATTTTATGTCCCATACTTCCCAGTGATTAGTTCTTGCTATATCCTTAGTTTTACTAGTAATTGTCCAAAAGCTCTGACTGACAGCACTAGAAATGTTAACTGCACATTTAAAATCACATTTAGAACAGATAGAAAATATGAAAATTTGCCTCTTAATCTATTTCACACCTATTCAGGCAAGTGTTTCTCCAAGAAGGTGCAGTTTTAATTTTCCATTCATTGAGCCTTTGACCTTTTCTTAGAGTCAGCAAACAACAGGGCCTATGCGAAACAGTAATCTAATTTTGCAACAGACAGAAGCGATCTTTGCTGTTTTTCAGTCTCGCGTTCTCAGAATCAGTGACTCTCTGGCAGAGACACTAAGCTCAAAATACAGTCTTATTATCAGTCCCCTGAGCCAGCCACTTCACTAACAGTTTTTATTTATTTATCTCTGCATTATGCTACTCCTCCTAATTACAGGGTCTACAAATTGTGGTTTTATTATCACTTTGTCCCTTCTACTATCTGCAATTTTCAACCTGTCCATAACTTTTCCTGGCTCCTATTCTAAACCATCTTTAACATGAGACTCTTTTCTTTTTGCATACAGACTCAAATTTTCCAGTTGTATAGGCAAAACTTCCTGGGCGTTTTTCTGGTGTCAGATTTATTTGCCTGTAGCACCTGACACATCAAAATGCAGAGGAGGATTTACATGAACACTTACCTTTGCATGGTTCCAATTAGCGTTTACAAACTGGGATTTTGCAAGGCTAATTAGATATGGAATAAGACATACAGGCACTTGAAACCAAGGATAAGATTCATACTGCGTGAATCGTCTGTGACTTCTTTTGGACCATGACTTTGAGGGATCATCATCCAAGGTGATGCTTAAGAGTAAACAGAGAGTGTAGTTCCAAACAGTCAAATCTCTGTCTGTAGTAATTGAACAGATACTCTCAGTTTCTCTAAATATGCACTCCATAGATAGACACCCACCACGGCTCAAATAAATCAAGGGAAAGTAGAAAGCTGACAGGCCATCAGAAAACAAGCATCAGTCTTCCAAGGGATGTATTTGTAATCAGTCTTTACCTCAGGTGCTCCTGTCTACTGGGAAAGTAAATTGAGAATTCTGTTCATTCACTGCCAGCACAGAAGAGAACTTATCTTAATCTTTGGAAAGGTGTTTGTATATACCAGTCTAATCCATTGTTGTCTCTCTGGTCCTACAGTGCAGCTTGTATCAATAGATCATGAAGGATTTTTCCTCCTACAGCTCTGAACGCAAACTCCTGTGCACAGTGCACATTGAAATGAGGCGAATGACTGTTCCAGCAGGTTATGACATTTTAAAAGGTTTTGGACTTACTCCCATTGAGAGTAGTGGCAAAATGGTCTTTGATCCCTGGGGAGTTAAGCAAAGCCCAAAATTTCTGTCAAAGAAGTTAACAATGTAGAAATTAACTGCATCATTAACTGTAAAGTTTCCTCCAGTGATAATTTTGTGGGGCAATGAAAAACTATGTCTGACTCATTCTTACATATGTTTTAGATGAACAGAAATGGTCCACTGTCTTTCTCCAAATTATGCAAACAGATATCAGTACACTTAGCAGTCTTATTCCAAAAGGGATGAATTATGGCACTGTGGTAGAAAGAGAGTTGGGGAGGGGTGAGGTGTTGGGAGGTTTAGCATAATTGCTACAATCAGATTTCCCCTAGCCCTGAGCAGCTTGCATGTATACATGTACTCCAACCTAATGTCACCCATGGGTTTTGATGATGACCCTCTGCTGTTGCTTTCTCCCCTGTTTTGGCTACTCCTGTTTCCCCTTGCAAAGCCCCATTTCCTGCTCCTTGGGGCTGCAGCTGGCAGCAGTGACACCACACTTCTCTGCTGCTCTGGCATGGCAGTTCAAAGTCATTGCGGAGGAACCAGGCTCTGTGCTGCACGGCCCTAATTCTTATCATTCTGTCACAGCACAATGTTCTCAAAGCAGGGATTTTCTGTGCCTAGCAAAAAAGGCACAAACTGTGGTCATTAGCTCTATCAACACACCAAAGCAAGCAAAACAGCACAGAACTACAAAGAGTGTTTGTTTTTCCTGTGTTGGAGCATTATGATAAAATATGCATCCTCACTTATTAGACAGTTCATGAATAAATATAATATTATGCTAGGCATCGCATTCTTACTGTGTTAAACACAGTCTTCTAGTTATTGTTCTTAAGACCATGAGTTTCAAGTTAAGTAATGGTGTTATGCAGAATCAGCTTAGAGGGAGAGGGAATTGCATGAGCAGCAAAATAGTTTGCTCTCTGCCGGAGGTGCTGATTTGCATCAGTCCCTAAAGCAAAGTTGACCCCTGGGAAAGAGGGATTTTCCCTTTGGTACAATTCCGACAAGAAGAATTGCCTTGCATGCCTTCTGGCGACTTCTTCTCAAGATCAGCGATATGTGTAAATAAAGCGAGTCAAACTATATCTACAGTGCAGTTTGCATTGTAATGTAGAAATACTTCAGCAAGCCTTAAAAAAACTAGCTCAGCTCCTGAAAGCTGTCTGCTGCAGTTTAATCTGGTTTTCAGCTCTGTAGAGATCTGCTGTGGGTAACAAACAGAGCTGGCCTGGAGCTGAAATGCAAATTAAGCCAGGGCAGGAGGGAATGCTTCCAGGACTTGGGGTAGCATCCTGGTGCTTATCCTTGAAGAAAACTCTGCATCCCTGGCATCTTCTCTTCTGGGAGGTCGCCTGCATTGTGATCCTGCTCAGGAACGAAGACATAATGCCTCAGCACAAAACCTGAGACTCAGGGAGAGATAGCTGCATGTTTAGGTTGAGCTCTGTTAATTGTGCCTTCCTCCTTTTAGGATGAGGAGCACTGGCACATTGAAATGAGAGGAGGCAAAGTGTATGTAAATAAAGTAGGACAAACTGATTAACACAGAGAGAAGGAATTTATGTGCAATCAAAACAACAACAAAAATAAAAAAGCCACGTGAAACCACGTGAAGCAGATTGCAACAAGCAAGATGGCTTACATACTCAGTTTCTCTTCTATAGGAGGAAGAACATCCAACAACACCTTAGGAGTACCTTTAATCAGTGTTCACCTTTATCCATTTTTTAACATATGATATAATAGTTTCTCCTATGTTTTTAGAGGAATTGCAAAATTATGTTGTCATCTTTCCTGAAGTCCTGTTTAAAAATACTCCTTTGCCTCTCTGTGGTATCAGGGCAGCAATTGGTATTACTATTTTCTTGGATTGACTTATATGTTTGCTGTCTGTACTTGCCTGAAGAGGCTTTGTGAGTTATTTGCAACACAATGTGTAATTTCATACCTCTTAATTCTTTCCCTTTGGGGCTGGAATAAGGTAACAACCATTTCTCCTGTGAGACCAGCAGCCTCATAAGTGATGGGGAGGCTGCTGCTGCCTGTGATCCCTAGTTCCCACAGAGGCTCTGCACAACTTCATTCTGATGAAGAGATGGACTTTTCTAGGATTTGGAGTCATGTTCACATTTTTCTTTTGCATAGTATTTCTTCAGGTTCCTTGTGGCTCTGACATTGGTTTCCAACTGGCACACATCCTTGTTTTCAATTTTCTGTTGACTGAAACACCAAGAGAGAATGACTTGCCCTTCCCTGCTGCTGCTCAGAAGCACAGTCATAAGTAGGCTTTGGATTCTGACTATGCTCTGCTCCCTGAGGCTACTCTGTGGGAAAGTCTCTGTGCCCAGTCTGAATGAGTTTTTTTGTTCACTTTCCCTTGAATCAACGGATAACAGAGGGATAACTTGATATTTCTAAAAATTACAGTTAATTTGGGTTTACTGTCCCTAAACTGTGGCTTAAGCAGGTAGCACTGGCTAGTTCAGCCCTAGCAGAAACAGAGGGAAGCAGTTCTTGGACAGCTGGGCTGTATTTTTCCAAATGCACAAGCAAATGTACTTCACACAAAGGACTGGATTTTTTTTTTTCTGGTGTTACCAGTTCAGGATTTAATACATGCCTTGACCTCTTGTCTTTGGCACATGCAATAAACTTAAGCAACCCCTTCAACACTGCCGTTCACCTAAGGCCAATATAAAATGTGGAAATAATGACTTCTACATTTTCCTTAAAAAATTATTTTATAATACCTTAAAATTTGCATCTCTGTTGCCCTCAAATTCTGTCTCCTTTTGAAGGCTGCTTTTTACATTGACAAAAAGTCTGGAAATATGTCATCCCAGACACCTGCTAGGAGCCTTCATCACCCCCTGCAGTGTCATCCTACAACAGCTTTGGCAACAAGCAATCCATGTTTTAACTGAGACCAGACAGGTTTGGGGATTTTTTTTTGGAAATCAGATTGACTTGAATATTGTTTGGCTTGAGTTTTGGCTCCACTGCATTTCTGTCAACTGCTTTACAAGTGTGTCTGCCTCCCCCAAATTCTCCCTAATTTATATTCTATTTGTGTTAGAATTTGCCTATCCTAGGAAGTCAGAGCAGCCACCAGCCAGACTACCCTCCTGCCTCCAGCAGCACATTTTGCCAAAGTGTTCAGGGATGCTGCAGACTTTTTCACAGTGTGAATTGGAGGGCCCCTCACTGTACATATTTCAGTAACATGAAGAATATCTTAACATAGATGAATGTATAGAAGTGTGATTTCTCCAGAGTCTGGCTGCACTCTTCCTCTCACCCTGTCGATGTTCATACCCTTTTTAAAGCCCTGTACAGTCAACCATACAGAGAAACAAAAAGATACAACCTGTACCTGTCAACCCTGGAGCTATTTTTATGGTCCTATATTTTCATGCCTTTAGGAAAGCATCACTGAACACCTCCAAGAGGTAGTGGTGCTGTCAGACATGCTCCATTCAGCACTCTCCTCCTGTCACTTGCCACTGAACCTCTGACCCGAACTGATACACCTGGGCTTTATTATTCTCCAAATCAATGAGATCTGACTGTTTTCAGGCTAGACATTAGCTCATCTTCCATGGCAACTCAGTGAGGACAATGACATACAGCAGTTGCATAGAGAAATGGTAGCAGGGAGATGTGTTCCTTCCCTTGGCATGTCCACCCAGTTTCTAACAGCTGGCACCTTAGTGGCATCCTGGGCTATGGCTTTATTAATATAATAAATAATAAACCCACACAGACTCGACTGGTTGGGGGTCCAACAACTAAATCCGTTTATTCAAATGAGACAACAGTTTATATATGTGTTCAATAGTAACCCGTCACACAATGTAACCTTAACAACCAATCACACCAAGGCACTTCACTGCACCTGTGATAGAGCACTTGGGAAACTACATCTCCCAGGGTGCAGTTCAGCACCCTTCCTGTAACACGATCCCCACACTGGGCTGGAGCTTGCGTCTGAATTATGATGTTTAATAGGCAACAGTAGGCCTGTGTTACCAAATCTGTCTAATCCTTTATTAAACAAATTTTAATTTTTGGCTTCTGATATAGACTGTAAGATTTAGTTCCACAGTTACATTGTGTGGTTTCTGAAAAAGAGCTTCCTTCTGCTTGAATTAATGCAGCTGCATGACCACTGCAATGGTGCCATCTTATTGAGTGCGATAATGGATACAGCACTCTTTAACCAAGAGTTAGCCAGCAGGTCAAAGAGAGTGATCCTTCCCCTCTACTCAGCACTGGTGATGCCACACCTGAAATGCTGTGACCGGTTCTGGGCTCCATGGTACAAGGGAGACATGGACAAGCTGAAGAGAGTCCAACGAAGGGTCACTAAGATGGTTGAGGGACACCTGTGACATGAAAAAGGAATGTCAGAGCTGGGGCTGTGCAGCCTGGAGAAGAGAAGGCTCGGAGGGAAACTCATCAAACCTAATGGAAGGGTAGAGAAGGTAGAGACAGAATCTTCTGGAGAGTTCATGATAATGAATCAGGAGGTAATGGGTACAAGCTGGAAATGGGATGTTCATCATGAGAGTGGTCAAACACTGGACCACATTGCACAGCAAAGTTGTGGAATCTCCAACCTTAGAGACTTTGACAGTTAGTTAGGAAACTCCCTGAACAAGGTTGTCTGTTTGGACCTGCTTTAACCAAGGGGTTGGACTTGATGACCTTTAGAAACCCTAAACTATTCTGATTCTATGAGTGATCACTTTCTCCGTAAGTCCTCAGCCGTATTCATGATTCCAGGAGTTCTAGGTTATTTAAGCGCCCCTCCTGTGGAAGTTACTCAGTAACTTTCTGCCGATCTTTGTATAATTTCTCGTTCTCCTTCTTTAGATGGGGTGACATGCAGCCACCAGTAGCTTAGCCCTGGAAAAAAATGAATTTCTGTTTCCTCAGAGCTTGAGCTGGTATTGGTCTCTTTTTGGCACTGGCAGTAACTGTTTATGATCTGTTTCAGCGACGCATGCCTCCCATAAACAAAGACATGAAAAATTACAGTTACAGAACAAATTCAAGTCCTCCTTCTCTTCATGAGTATGCCAACAGCCTAGTTTTGGCAGAAGTCACAGCACAGCAACCACCAGTATTTGGTTTTGACCGCACAACTGCAAGAGGATGCACAAATACTCTGCATGGAGGCATCCCCGTGCAACTTTTGTGCTCTGAATGCTTCCACCATCTTCTTTCACTTTTCATGAGAAGCTGCACATCAGAACCATCACACATCTGCACACTTGTAATGACTTAAAGAGCACTCTCAAGGCCACAGAAGGAACTTGCCGTAAGATAAGCCACCGCAGTGGGAACTTGAGAATAGCAAAGAAGGGAGGAATTTGTGAGAGCAAGGCAATAATCTCAGGCCTGGCAGAGGTGAGATCTGGTTGCAAATCCTGGTTAATGCATTCAGACAAAAATTCCCACTGTGGCAAACTGGGAGAGGAAGCAGCTACTCATACACATAGCACCACTCAAAGAAAGATCACATTAAGTTATGGGAATGACATGTGCAACCACCCCATGGATACTCGGAACTTGGACTGTATAAAGGTGGTAACCCCAGAAGAACAAGTCCGGGACCTTCACCACTGAGAACACCAGGGTGAAGAAGGACCAACGGGACACTTCTGGATCCACAGATGGCAACTATCTTCTGCTTGATATCTCTCTCTCCCCTCTTTTTTCTATTTCCTTCTCTCTCTCTACCTCACATTTACTGTTAAATAAAATCTGTATTGTTGACTTTGGCATATGGTCTCATCTGCACCTTAATTCAGGCAGAGGCATCTCTCACTAATTGGATCTTAACAACACTGGGCGTCATAAGGTGCTGAATTAGGCTTGGTGTCACCACTTGGAGGAAACATGCCACTTGCTCTGTCCTGTAAAGATATACTACTAGACATGGTCTTAAACATCCTATGAGCTCCCCATACACCTTACTGTGTTTCCTTTTCTCCCACACGTTATATGTATGATACCAAGGACAGAATGTAACTCAAGACTACAACATCGAAGTGCAGATGTCTGCATGAATGTTTTCACAGGCAAAGTAAATGTCTAAGTACCCAGTGGGATTGAAGGGATTGGTACAGTGGCCTGCACATGAGTGTTAAATGCCGTTTGGGATCTTCTAGCGTAGCTGACCTTGTGTGCAGAAGCTGCTTCACTGAAGTGAGATGTCACCATAAAGCCTGTGTTATTTTGACCAGCCTTATGCAAATGGATCAGATGCCCTGAGGCATCTCAGATATTACTCAGTCCTTGTCTTAGCTACTGTCTATAGCTTTCTGGCTCCACTGACCACTTTTACTAGTGGCTTGTTCAGTTTTTCCACAGACACCAAGGGATGCTGGAGACCCATCAGCTTTGACTGCCAGTGCAGTGAGGATGCCTAGTGAGAAAATGCCACTGTCCTGATGCATGAAGCATAGACAAACACCAGCCATTTCTTCCAGCTGTTCAAGCACTATAGCTGGAGGAAAAGTTTTATTTACATACTGATTTAAATCCTTGTGAAACCATCTGATGAAGAATCATCCTTTTACATATATTCAACACTACAATTCTGATTTTTCAGCTCTAAGGTCACCAGAATAATGAAACCATCCTTTTTTCTTACTTTTGCCTTATGTAAGAATAACATTCTTAAAGACAGGAATTTCATGGTAAGTGTTCTTTTTAGCTTTGTCCTGTACTGTGCTGGCAGATCCCTTCTGCCCTGGAATACATCCCCACAACGTCTCTTTGTATCTCTGGTTCCCAGCTTCTCAAATGAGTGCACACTTTTAATGAGACCAAGGGACAGACATATTTCCATCAAAGGAATGCAGACATTTCCCCTGTGTCTAAGCCTTTTTCTACCTTTTTTTTTTTTTATCTGGAGCTTCCATCCCACTTCAGAGATGCCAGTCTTCTCAACCTCCATCCTGAACTTTAACCATTTGCCTTTTATTCCCTGAATTTCTTTTAGCAATAGTATCACTGCTTCAAACACCATGTTGGTTTATTCACCTTTGCCCAGTTAAATATGAATAAAAACTCCATTTGTTTTCAGGCTCCATCTCGCTTCATGGTGTCCGTTTTAAAAAGTTTTCAGTGAAATTGATGGTGTGTTTTTGTCCGTACGGTGTGTGCATCCTTATAGAGGCTCTCTGTAAACTCTCACTGAGCAATATACTCCACCATAATTCTAGCATTACTTTCCAAAGGTCAGACCTTGTCATAGCTTGTAGTATTAGCCAAAGGACATCTAGTTTCTAACACTGATTTTTGAAGACTGCAGATTCAAATTTTGCTTCCTTTTTATTAACGTATGTAGTACTTGGCTGTCAAAGAGTTAGGCACATTTTGGAGGCTTCATAGCAGACTGGATTTCAATTTTACTTAGAATAATCAGTTTGTTCTATCAAGGATTAATCCTAGGTCTTGCAGGAACTTTGCCTTAAAACTTTTGACCCAGTTCCCAGTCCTACTGGGACTGTGATTTATATTTCTGCTCATAAATATAAATTGCTAAAATTATAAAATGTGATCAACAATCACAAACCTGAAACAAAGTCTATTTGGTACTATGGAAGCACATCTAACACTTCATTTCACCACTATTCCTCTTTTTGTTTTAATGCAGTAGCACAACTTCATTATCAGTCTGAGTTAATTGCAAGCTCTTAAAAACAGAAAATGTTTCAGAACCAGCAAAAGCCACAATGATAGCTTTTTAGTCTTTTAGCCTCTGTAGTCTTATTTTGCATAAGACACCAAACTCAAACCTTGTCCAGTTGTTTTCCACATTTCTGGAGAATTTAATAATAATTTTGGTTGGTTGGTTGGTTGTTTTTTGTTTGTTTGTTTGTTTTAATGTGCTCCACTCTTCCTCTGGGAAATCTTCTTAGTTAATTTTATTTTTGCAGCCACACAGCACCCATTTGGCTTTAAGCTGCAGGACACAGTAGAACAGCTTTGGCTGCTCCTGACCAGCACTTGCCAGCATCTGCTGAGGTGCAGCTACACAACCTTCCACCCTGCTGCTCCAAGAAAGGTGATAATAACAGATGGATACAACCACGCATGTTTAGGAGGCAGCAGGAAGACAATTTACAGACTTAATATGTTACCCTAGGATTACAGGGCATCACACATCCGCTTTATTGCTGCAAACATTACTCCTGCCCTGCCTAAATGTAATGGATCTTTTGTGCTAAATGAGTCCATCAGTTTATGCCCTGAGACAAATGCCTTTCTTACCCTATGCCTGTGAGTGCTGTGAAGCCCAAAAACTGATACAAAGCAAGAATTCAGCAATATATAGAGAAAGGTAAATAAGGTATTTGTATGGCATTAAATGATGGGCAGCCTCCTTCACAGAATTCAGGCTGTAATGGGGAAATGAAAAGGATAATCTTTGAATTGGAGTGAAACCCACCTTATGTCACCATTTCTTCTTTGGTTATATGTTTAGTTTAATGTATCCCTGTTGGTGACCAAGTCAAGGAGCAAAAGCATGACTCGCTCTCACTTCAAGCTGCAGACCTATTATCCTACCAGTGGGAAATAAGGCTTTTGCAGCCTATTATGGGAAGTAAAATTGTTTCATCCTCAGGAATCTAAGTATTTCATGAGCTAGCAATAGGGAGCCCATACAAAGCTATAATTTGCAATCTGAATCTAATTTCAAACTTCATCTCACCAAAAATGAAAATTAATATATGAAGGGACGCCTTGTATCACAAGTACTCTCTTTCTGAATTCTATTACCTTCTGAGTTAACTCATAATTTAGCTTTTTTAAACAAATCAAATTGAAATTGATGGATGCTTTAAAGTTTATTGTTTAATTTCTTTGTGTACTGTATCTTAACAAATTACAGTCAGTTTCAGATAAAACCAAGTGTACATAATACGAAATAATCTTGTCAGGAAGCCTACTTGCTTAGGTTGCAGAGTTTTCAAATCTTCTTGGCATAAATGAGAACTTTTAATAGACCATATCCAAATGTATTGTGACCATGTGGTCCTGCACATCTCCTGGAAATAGATGGTAAGGATGAATAATCACAACCCTAGACAAGGCTTAAACCTCTAATTCAATGCATACATAATAAATATACTTCTGATCTGAAGAATACTATATTGGAGAAGACAGGCTAGACACAGCTTGTCTTAATGGGAGTGACAAGAAGGATTTTGAGGCACTAGAAAGACAATGTTTCCAAGTCAAGGTAGGACAGACAGCTACACTTTTATGCAGATAGGGTCTCTCGAATGATGTATTTACAAAAGACTTAAAGACTAGACTGACTTGATAGGTACAATGAACCCATGTACCAGGGGGTTTCTGTTACCAACAGGAGCCTGCATGGGCTGCGCAGGGAGCCCCTCATACATCAGGCCTACAGCCTGGGGTCACCTCACTTGTGACCTGGAAACAGATCCAAGCAGAGGAAAGGGTTGCATGTCAACACATATTGGCAATGAATGAAAGCATGTCCTGCAGTAACAGGAACCCCAAGCCCTCTCTGATTACCAAAGGACCTTATCTGCTTGCAAATCAGCCATGACATTTTCCATGTTAAACAGTAGCCCCACTCTACCTTTAAGGGAAGTAAATAAATTATCCTAACTAGCTCCTTGATAAGGTCTTTCATGTTTTCTACCGGACACTTGTGGTTTGGTATCTGATCACACTCATGCTGGGGATATGCACTTTTCTGTCCCTGTGAAAGCTTCCTTGAATGTGGACCATGTGTCAGACACATGGAAAGCTCTGCACACAGGTGCTCAGGGAAGATTTATCAGTCAAACATCTCTGGAGAGCCTGCTGGGAGAGGGCAGGGTGTGCTGCCTCCACACTGTTGTACCCTGCCTGCCAGGGGCTGCTGTGGAACTGGCTGAGGGCTGGAAGGCACTTACAGCATCTATGGTTCCCACCAGTACACTCCCTGGGGATGCTTATATCTGAGATAAACAGGGAAGGCAATCATACGAAGAAACGCTCGGGTTAAAATTGTCCCACACCCTTAATTCAGTTCCTGATACATACATATTCTTATATTTCATTTCTTATATTTCCATAGGAATTGTTTAGTGAGCACTGATTTTCTCAGGTTTGCTTTGTGTTGCTTTTATTTAGGTGCTTTCACTTTTCAGATAGGAAATCTGTAAAAACAGTCTGACTGACATGGGTTAAGGAGTTTATGTCTCTGTGAAGGAAGAATAGTCACATGAAACATGAGTGCTTGCTTTTGTTATCACTTCCAAGGGTCGGGTGGTACTTTTTTTTTCTGACTTGCATTACCAGTTGATTCAACTCAACTTGTAAGGACTGAAGAGCTCAAGGAGTTCAATACTGCATACTCACTCTTCATGTATTCCTATAACTGAGCTCTCAGCCCTTTTCCAGCAGAGTAACAACATGATCCAGTATAAACCAGTGTAGACAAATGCAAACTATGTATATAAATAATGGTATATGCTAATGGTAAAGAAACTGTTTATTGAGGAGTTAATCAAACTGACCTAAGTAATTTTCCAGAAACATTTAACACTGTGATGTACTTAAATACAGAGGAGAAGCCCAAGTGAGAAAATAGCAGGAATTTATATGACAAAAATTTTCTCTTGGAAAGCCATGGAAACTCCAATTTCCATGACATCTGCTGGGACCTTTAAATGTAATTTATTTAGAATGATTTATTTAGATCCTAAGCAAGGTGGATCTACTATTTTGCATATCATATTTTTATGTGAATGTGTAGAAAATTGTGCAGTAGATTAGCTTTGCCTACTTTCATGAGCAACATTTTTATTATACCACTAACAAATATTTTTCAGAAGCGAAAGAATACACAAACATACCTGCTGCACTTTTTTATTTATGCACAAGTATTATTGCTAAATAATGTATGTTATTTGGCAATAGAAAGATATTCTTGTGCCTATTGACATTAGTATTGCTGCTTCTGCAAACAGATTTTTCATACATATTCATTACCTCGCCTTCCTTGATGCAGACCCAGGTAAGCAATCATCATTCAGTATTTCATTGTGCGAAATGGCAATAAGGAGTCTTGCAGCACCCACTGCTTTTACAGCCTCCGGCACAGTCCTTTAAACACTGCAGTTTTAAACATTGTTTCCCAGGGGCAGAGAGGCTGGAGAAAGCAGGTCCAGGAGCAGAAGTTCAGCTCCAGAGCTGGGGGTGAAGTGGTACAGGTCACTCGGAGCCCATCCATACATGTTCCTTCTTTCCCCTGGGGGGCAGCAGAATATTGCTGTTAAGGTCAACTCACTTGATGCTAAACTCTTGAGACTAATACAGCACAGCTTCCTTAGCTATGCTGAATTTTCCTGCCACGTATTCCTGCCATGCTGGAAATAATCTGTGGTGCTGCTGGACGGGAAGAACTTTACCAGGTGAGGAGACTAGGCTGAAATGTAATACCTCTAGTATTAAGTATTGAGGCGAATTTCTAACCTATAGGTACCTTCAGGTTGTAATTTGCCTCTCGCTTCCCTTAAATTCCACATCATCTCTAGTAAGGCTCATGTCTGGGATGCCGAATTGGCTCACTGAAGGTGTTACATTGGCAGGGATGGAAAATAAGTTCTACCTTGTCACAAAGGTGGGACCTGTAGGCACAGACCTACACATGGTCCAAGAAGTCTCTTCATTCTCTTTGTGCTACAGAATTAGTTTGTCCTTTCATGAGCAGGAGCAATGCAGGTTGTGTTGCTTATCCCAGGACCACCAAAGCACCAGATCCTCCATCTGTTTTTTTGGTGTTTTGGGAGCAGCATGAATGTCATTCTCACAGAGCACCTACGGCTCAAGCTGTTCAGCACAGCTTTTGCACACTGCTTTGCCAATGTCTTTCAGCATTCACCTGAGCTACAGTCACTCTTTAAAGAAAAGTGTCTTCATGCTTTTATCCTTCCATATTGTGTGGAAATTATCAAAAACAATGGCAGTCTCCTAAAGTAGTGACACTGCCTGACAAACCACTAAAATTTTGAAAATGATGTACATTTGAATTTTTTTTTACTGTTCATCTTTTCTGGGACCATATTTTCATCTGTTTTGGTTATAATAATGAGCCAACCAAAACAGAGGATACTTTCATATACACTGTCACAACCCCTACAGCAATTTGCAAATCTTGCCCTTCTCATCTTCACCTGCTGCCCCTTGCTCAGGCTGCAGCATAACTCAGCCCACTGCAGTGGCAGCGCTTCTGCAGTAAACAATAGGCCTTAGGAAAATGAAGGTGCTTAGAAGCACATTTCACATAGTTTTTCCAGTCACAGTGACCTCAAGATTGTTGGTGGCAGTTGGAAATAAAAGACACCATATCCCATTATCAGTCTCACCACATCGTTATTTTCAAGTACTGTTTGAAGAAGCCCAAGGCAATTGAGTAGATATTGAATCACTTCTGTTAAAGCTGGACTTCCTAAAGCTGACTGTGGTTTATTAAAAAAAACTAGCACTGGAAGAGATTTAAAGAAAGCATAAATCGTATTACCTTGGAAAATACTAGAAAGAGAGTGTTGAGATCCAGCAAGGGCATACAGGGTAATGTATTAAATATGGTATCCTACCACAAGCAGGACTTCCTTTGGCTGTAGGAGATATGATGAAAAATAGGGCTAAAAGAAGGTTAAGAGTCTGTGGATTCTCAATTACTTTGTAACTAAAGTGTCTTGGGGTGATTTATGAGAGATTCAGGACTTTTATTTCTTCTGGGAAATGATTTTTTTCTTTTATGGAAAGCTATTCAGAATGCCATAAACCCCTATTTTTTTTCTGACTGTACCTCCAGGTATTGTGTAGCAAAAAAAAAAAAAAAAAAAGGAAAAAAAAAGACAGGTCAGATGAAAAGCCTCATTTCTGTTGGATAAGGTGTCTGCAGGAGAGGCCTCTGCCCCTGGGAAACAATGTGTGGTGGATCAGGAAGGCAGGTGGCCTTCATGTCCAAAGCCTGCAGTACCTGCCTAACTCCCCACAGCAGCGGAGCCTCTCCACAAAAGAGCAGGTTGCTCTCCATGCAGCGGACCTCAGGATGAAGACAACTATTCAGAACAGCCACGTGCCATAGCCAAAGAGAATGATATAACGTGAGAATCACTAGCCTGTATACAGTTCCTGTAGGAACTGTATACAATACCATGCTCTCCCACATACACAGCCCATATATGAGGGTCATCAGTGCCCCCTGGAGTGGTAAAACTACAATTTTTTTTCTAAGTTTCATTCCTGTTATCCCAAACCAGCCAGCATCAGGATGGGATATTAACCAGATGCTTTTCATTGTGAAACATTATCATCTGAGTCATTTACTAAATCCTAACATTTTTGCATCAGGGCTGCAGAAAAACAGATATACACAAGTGACTCTGAGGACTGAAATTACTCACAGTGCTTTATCACTAGCGATGGCATGCGAGAAGGAAAGACGGCAGCTTGAACTGCAGAGCCCAGTCTGAGCCCATAGGGCTGGTAACTGGAATATTTTTTATTTGTAAATACACATAAGAGTACTTCTCTTAAGGAAGCTGCTGAATGATGGCAAACTCTAATGCTGTGTGCTGCTTTCTTACAGAGGCATTTTACCCTATGTAAGGGCATTGCAAGAGCAATATAATTTCTCAGACATGCAGCATGGCTCCTGACTCTAATATTGTCTTTTCTGTATATCAACGGGAGTTCTCAGCATATAAAAAACCAGTACGAGAGGCAAAATGTCATTTGCAGGTTGGGAGTATAAATTCTGCCCTAGGTCTGATTAGAAACGAAATTTAGAAGATCCAGAGATTTACTGGTTCAGCCTACAGTCGAACTGCTCAATGCTGTAATGCCAAAGAGAGTCAACTACTATCAGCCATTTGCTTATTCTCTTAAAGCACCGAAATCAATTCCTGAATTTAAATAAACATAGCTGCATTGATCTGGTAATGACCTAATTTTTGAAAGTCACTAAGAGACTGTAATGGTATTTTCATAAAATACAGCATTTGTTGGAGTGTTGACATTCAGGCAGCAGGAGAGTTAAGAGACTGCTCTGATCAGTCTCAGAGCTGGAGAGCAAATGGTAGCAGGAATAGTCCCCAGACTGCAGACAAGAGACAAGAAAATCATTAAAAAAAGTCCAAGTGCTGCTCAATTAAATGTGACAGTCTTGATAGTGGGGTGATTTTCCTGAATAACTTTGGCATCAGAACAAAAAGATGCATTGCTTTCCACTTCTTGAGGAAAGCTTAAAGAAACAGTACCCTCCTTGTTTGGACAGCCTATTAATTTGCCCTTGGCAGATCTGTTTAGCTGAGACTCACAGATCCAGATGCAGACAAACCTACCTCAAGTGACCCTGTTGGATATGCTCCATACGGTGGGTGTATGACCAACTGTCGTACTGTACTTCCATACCCCATAGCCCTGTGGGTTTTAGTTTTACTCTGCTTTACTCTGCTTGTTGCAATCAGCAATACATTTTCAGCCTCACCAGACACCTTCCCTGCCCTTTCCTTTTCCTGGCATTACTGTAGTCAAGGCTAGCAGATATGGGGAAGGCAAGGGACAGCAAAGCCTCTCTACAGGGTCTGCTTTATGAGAGGTGTGAGATTGACTTTTACAGATAGCCTGAGTGTCCTTGGTGCCCCTGCCCACCCTGTTTGTCTTAATGAGCAGAGGAACTCCTGGGTGCTGACAGCTGCACTTGTGGACAGGACAGTACCTCTGGCTCTTCAAACCTGCAACTGAAGTGTAAAATCCTGGTTCAATCATTGTTTTAAGGTGGGCATGTTCTGTCAGCTTGAAGAACAACTTTGTTTCATATAAATGGAATTGTGCTACTAACACTTTCTTCTTTCCCTAGCTATCCTGGTTATATTAAAGATTCATCTTAGTTGTTAGTTGTTACTTGCAAGTATCTGATTTCTCACTAACTACCACCTTACAGTGCAAAAGGGCTGTGATCCTGTTCCTATTATAAAGAATTCCCTACAGAGTGTCACCCTTCAGGTGAGGAAAGTCTTACATGCCATTTTCCTGCCTAACACAAGCTTTAGTGCATGCTTAGGAACTTCAGAGTGGTACAAGGAGATACTCCTCTGATATTCCCTGGGGCAATTTTGCCTATTACCATCCAGGTTTATACAGTCTGCTCCCCTGGAATGTGTACAGTCTAGTGCTTTAGGTCTATACCAACAAAGTAGAAGAGATGTACCAGGTCAGACTATACCTGTAGCCAGCCAAATGTATGTCCTAAAATTGTCCATGTGGCTGCTACCTAAACCCAGTGATGTCCAATGCCTTTTGCTGGTGAAGGGTGGGATTCAGCTTCAGAGACACCTGCATACACTTACAGTGAGGCCCCTACATGAACCACAAGGGTCGGTGTCACCTCTCAGAAGTCACTGGAGATGGGATACAGGATTTGGTGGCCTGAGACCCCCCGAATATCCTCAGGACATCCCTGCCTAAGCACAGGACTTACAGGAGGTCTAAAGCAGCAGGGGAGGGAAAGCCCAAGGCACTCCTATGGCGCTAGATGTTTATCTCAAGCAACAGAAGTAATCAGTAAATGTTCTTCTGCAAAGTCCCTGGAGAGTCCTGCTGTCTGTTCCTGGGTGTTCATAGAAATGCTCGTGGAAATAGTAGGTACTTCTGGAGGCAAAAGATCAGGCATAACTCTGTAACAGAGTGGCTAGGGCACTTACACAGAAATCTGGTGTTTCCAGATGTTTCCCCTTAACATGATTAATTTTGATTTAATGTTGATTCATATTTCTTCTCGCTCTCCCCTATTTCCCATTTCCCATTCTCTCAGCCTTTTTCCCCCACCCTACTCCTTTCACACAATCATTTTCCCTCCCCCATTCAGCTGTTCTTTCAGGCAATCAGCACAGTAGTCCCAGCTGTTAATCCAAATTTGAGACTACTCTTCAGGCTAAGTGAACATAGCCAAAGACATACATGCTTCTTTCTTCAGGCACTTCCCCTTTAGCTGACTCTCTGCTTGCTTTTTGGGCCTTTGCAGATTTGCTGCCCTAGATAAGGTGCCCAGAAGCTTCATAGGTGCCACTTGAGGAGCTGTGCATGTGTGGAGGTGCCACTCATGAGGCTCCTCTTCAACTTCATGGTGCTGCTGCTTCTGCACTTGGCCCAAATGTGCCCATCCTCATCTTCAAGTCTTTATCTTTCACCAGTCCTTTTGGTCATAGTAAAGAATTTAGGAGAGGGTCATGTGAACTAAGTACTTAAAGGACATATGTTGATACAACTGAGTTGAGCAAAGCCCTCAAGTTGATATCTCAGCACATCACGCCATCCAACATCCCTAATTAGACTCCATACAGAAGATTATATCCCTAGAAACCAGTAACCGGCTAACAAGCCCTTTTTTAGCTTCCCTACAGTATCCATTATTTAGCTTTTTTAAATTCTATTTTTAAGGCAACTTCTCTGATTCACTATTAACTGTAAACAACTTTCTTCCAGTACTACAGGATGTTGTGCTCCTCTATTACTATAACATATTTGTGTTTTACCTGATTGGGCTTGAAGCACCTGGTTGCAGTGCCTAACCAGAGTTCCTTGGAAATAACTCCATCCTTAACAATTCCAGGATTCCAATGCTCAGTCTTCCTGGTCAGCTGGCCTGTAGCAGGGTCCCACTACAATGTTACCTGTCTCTGCCTTTCTTCAAATCCCCAGGCAGAGCTCCATGCACTCTGGCTGGACACTGGCATAGGCACTGCCTCCTCAACTACCCTGCCTGTCCTCTATCCCAGTACTCCAGTCATAGGACCCATCCCTCCATGTTTCCATGACACCAAAAACACAGTAGCCCTGCAAGTGTGAGCACATCTCTAACTCCTCCTGTTCACTCCCCAGGCTGTATGTATTTGCACAGAGGCACTGAAGTTGTGTCCCTGGAGAATCTGACTTACTGACTGGAGTGTCTGGGAGTCCTTTTGCTGCTCTTCAGGTGCTCCTGCTGACCTGCAATCCCACTCCAGGCTCTGGGCATCTATGGTTGGCTCTGGCATCAAACTGGTAGGACTGAGGTTGCCCTATATTATAGGGAAATATTAGGCCATATTTCTGCTGAAATAAGATGGATTCTGAGAGAGCATTTTTCTCTCCACTGGATACCTCATTTAGCTTAAAAGTAATTAGAGTCTGGGAAGACACATATTATAAGCAAAAGAGTGAGTGAATTTCAATAAATTACATTTGAAGTAGGAAATATATTATTGGAAATTTTTGTAACCTACTTTTTTATTGATTATAATACATTGTATTCCTACACTTATAGTTACTTGCCTCGGCTTTTAGTTTAATCTTAGTGAATAAAACTGAAAGATATGAAAAGTACATTAACGTGGTTGCAATTTCTGGAAAGTAACTTGTGGTAAAAAATACTGGACCATCCTAATAATTTTATAGAATAACATGAAAGCCACACCCACAGTTGTTTACTCTAACTCTTTTACTCAAATGGGGGTGAGTGGATGAAAATAGGTATGAAATCCCCATATGTACTTTGTGGATGCACCTCTAAGCATACACACCTCCTATAAAAACACAGCAGATCAGTGTTGAATAGTCTGCCAGACAGCAGTTACTCTAGCATGTAGTGCTTCTACTTAATATAAATATTTTGAAACGATGTGATTTTTATCATGTACAAGACAAAACTGTTTCCAATTTGTATGCAGGCTGAAGCAACGTCCTCATTCAAAATCCCAGGATGCAGTGCTGTAACCTCACTGATACACTCCTATCTGCTCACCTGCACATCCTTCACCTTCGTGGAACTGATCCTGCAAGAAGTTGAGCAATCTGCTGTGAGCAATAACACTCTAAAATACAGGTTTAACCATGCAAATTATTCCTCTGAGCCTGAGCACAGTTTAAGTGCTCAAAGCTAAGCCAAGGATGTGGTGAGTCCAGAATGGGGTTCCTACCCCTTGGCAGTAGCAAGCTCACTCTGCAATGGTACTCCCAAACATGGTGGTAGATGTGTTCAGGGCTGGATCCTATATTTGCTTGACAATTAATCATGTCATTCATCAGGATAAGTGTCCACTCGACAAAAGAGCAGGTTGGCTGCATAGGACACAAACGTATTTTGGGAGCATTTTTGGAAGGTAAAAATTCTTCAAAATATGTAGGCAAACGGCCAAAAGAATAACTGAGCTCGTTAAATGAGCTGCTTTTCAGCTGGCACAGCTAGCCAGTGCCTGGTACAGCATCTTCCAGGCACATGCCCTAGTTTGCACTAGTTTGGATTATTGTCGTGCATTGAATAACATTTGATGATAGTCCAGAAAATCTTTGTGCCTGTAAGACCATTGTGAGATGGTGGCAGAAAAGGCTACTGAGAGCATCAACTTGGTGCAGGAAGATCTGTATTCTGGAGACAATAATCTTGTTGATATGGACAAAAGCTGTTTGGGGTGGAGCATGCTGGATTTTGGGTACTACTGACATATCCAGGTCAAAATAAAAACATATTCTTTTGAGATTTGTTTTTTCCCCGCACCAAAGAACTTGTAAATAAAATGTCAAGATTGCAGTGGACCAGTGGGCTCTGGAGACAGCTGTGGGAAATGAAGTGCACAGAGCTTTACTGTCTTAATGCTGTATTAATGAGTGCAGGAGAGTTAACACATGCAGCTTTTGAAGCAAGAACAAGACAAATGAGCAAGCACTGGGAAGTTTACATTTGAAATCAACATTTGTTTTCTACTTTAAAAATACATGTTTGTTTCCAAAGGAGAAATAGTTCTGCTGGGTATCTGTTCTCTTCTGGTTAAGTAGGAATTGTAACAGTAAATAATTTTATTGTAGAAAGTAACATTTTTTAGCAGTCAATTATCTAATATACTCAATATTAAGGGGAAAAGGATCCTGGTTTTAGCTGACCAAGGCAGTAGGTGGTCACCAATACAGAAAATGTTGATATTCTACCCTTCACAGATAGGCTGTGTCTATCTATCAGTGTATTTCTAAGTGCCTAATCATTGTCACGTCTCCCTGGGTACTTTACAAAATCAGATAAACCATGGCAACTGAATAATAATGTGGCTTGAAAGGAAAAGCCATTAACAAAAGAAATGCATTCTCCCCCTTTAGTTCCTTAATTTAAAATTCACACCAGGCTCCAGCAATCTGAATATTTGAAAAAAATTTCAAAGAGAATATGCAATGACTAAGTGGTTATATATTCCTATCCCCTCCCAGAAGAATAAATGACAAGTGTGCTTGGTAGAAACCTGAGGAGTTGCACTATACCCAATCAGACCAATTGTATCCAGGTTTTTTTTTTCCTCCAGTCACGGTCAGCAGCAAACTAGTTTGGCACAGCATGTTTGGTTTTAAGCTTTGTCGCTCCAAAAAGGAGGCTGGGCAACTACTGTTCCTCACTGCAAACTATGGGAAACAGGAAGGCATGTATACCTCATGCATTTTTCATCCTGGCCAACACAGGAACAGTTAATTTCCTTAAAGCTGCTGGCAGCTGTGATGTGTCAGGGATGTGGTATAACTGCAGAGCTCTTTCCCATCATGTGACAGTGCATCAGAGAGTGATAAAGCCCACCTGCTGTCTTCCTCACAAAAGCGTCCAACTATTGCTAAGCTTTCAAGAGTGGTTCATGGTGGTGAATTCCTCATAACAGTTGTATAATGCACGGACAAGAATTATCTTTGAGTAATTTCTAATTTCTACAAGCATGGTTGCTTTTCTCAAGTTCAAAAATATCAGTTATAGACTTCAGTTTCTACCTTATTTCCTGCATTTCATGCTTGATCATTTGCTTGTCTTAACATTTAGGAGCTTCCCTTGTATGGAAGAATGCATTCCATGCATATTTTTGGCATTATTTTTTTCTCTGGTTTCAGCTATAATGTTTTTAGCTGGAGTATTTGAAACCATGTGCCCTAGACATCTCATTCTAAGTTAGCGAATGGGGCTTCAGTGACTTGCAGAAGCATTTGGTCTTCTTTTGATTCAGTACTATTCTTTGTCACCTTCTTACTACAGCTTAACATTTATTTGATCTGCTTTCTTATTTCCTGTTGAAACTTTTTCAATGAGATATCCATGATGATGTTCGTGTTCTTTCTTATGATTTCTTTGATTTAGAGTCCTGCAGTACTGAGGTAGATACAACTGTCTTCTGCCTTGCATTTCTATCAGTTAATTTAACAGCAACTCTCTGTCCCACATTCAATTTCATCTTTCATTATGTGACGTTTTGGCAATGTTGTGATATTATTTGGAAATTCTACAGCCTTTTGTTTTCCTATTATGAACTTTTGTCATCCTGAAATGATGTCACTTCATTCACTTCCATTGAGACTCTCTTCTGGATAATATAACCCATATCCATGGATATTTCTTTGCTTACAGCCTTTCTTTATATCGTTTATATAGGCTCTTTCTCTGCTGATAACTTTTCAGGTTGTTATTAAACCAGAACCCCCCCTCAAACTGTGATTCTGTCAGTGATGGCAGAATACTTCAAAAATTTGGATGAATAAATACTATTATTGCATTTTTGTTGTATTTTAAAGGAAGAGTAATTGTAAACATGGAATTGGACTAAGGTCACATTCATTCTGAAATATATATTGGAATATATACAATTGATACACTGTCATATAATAACCATATGTAATCAAAATAATTGTCATCCATAGGAATCACAGTTCTCTTCTAGTTGCAGAGCACAAAGTAACAGAGGGACATCTTCTTTGCTGGACTATACCTACAATGTGCCATCAAGTAGGAAGCTAACACAGCAGGCTTGGTATATTCTAAATAATTACAGCGATTAGTACAAATACCTGTGTATCAGGAGAAGCAAACATTAGATTAAGGGTAAAAAAAAATGATTTTTCTTAATAGCCTTAGCCCCCCAGAGATAAGCTAATCCTGCATGTCAAACACACTATAAACTCGTTCACTAACAGTGTCAGTCATCTGCTAAAAAATATAAAGCAAGTCATTCATTTACAAGAACTTGCTAAGGCTGATAAATCCTCAAATGGTAATGAAGTAAAGGGCTCTGAACAGGGATTTAGCTAGGTCTGTATCCATGAAAAGGATGTTCTTGTGCCATACATCCTCCCCTCTCAGCAGTTTACAGAAGCCTTTTAATATTTCAGGAAGCAGATGGACACACAAACACCTCGTGTTGGTTCTTGTCTCAGGTTGCCCATGTAGCAATGCCACCAACAAACCTCGTGGGGCTGCTCATAAAGCAACAGGCCCAACAAGCTTCTGCAGGCTTTTCTGAATGCTGACACATGAATAAAGAAAAAGGGCTGTAGAGCCTTGTGTTTCTGCTGAACTGACAAACACAGGCAGATATGATTTTCCAAAACACCGACTTCAGAACACCCAACTAGTACTATGCTTGTGTCAGTCCTGGGAACATGTTTCCAGGGCACCCTTGAGCCCAGAGCCTTGAGAACTACAGGCCTTGCCAGGGGACCACAGCTTCACCATGTCCTTTCAAAACAGCTGCAGCCTCACTATCCAAATCACCATGTGGTATCTATAGTGTTTACATAAAAAAAATTTTAGAGTTATTTATTCCATAAATTAAAATAAGCAGAGAAAGGGGTTAGATCTTCTGAAAGAGATACACATATGCACACAGAAAATATAGATAGATAGATACATACATAGATAGATACATATATGTAGCAAATGAGATGATAAAAGTTAAACCAAACCTTCAGCTATCAGCTTCAGCCTCAAGAAAAAGCTGTATGCCCAGTGGACTAGCACATCTCTCTTCTGGCAAAGCAGAGAGGGCGGGAACATTCTAAAGCCAAAAACCCCTTGACTGGAATGGGATTTCAGGTTGCCTGGAGGTGTATCTGATACACAGCAAAATAGCAGCTCCTTGTGCAGATCTCTTCCAGGGCAACGTGGCCTAGGGAAAGCAATAAAAAAGAGGTTGCGAACTTTTTAGTACTTAATATATTAGCACAGTCACGTCAATTTCCAGGGAGTAGTCTGGAACACCCGGGGAATTCACAAACACTGCTACTCCTGTCTGCCTGGCACTGTGGTGCAGTAGGTGACAGGGCAGGCACAAGTTTGCTTCCATCTCTGGAAGGCAGCAAGGGATCACAAGAACTGGCTGCTGCAAGCCAGCTTCTGGTGGAGAAAATTGCAGATCACTGTGGCCACATGCTTTTGAGAGAGGACAAGTTGATTCTTCTGAATGTATAGTATATAGATGAAGAATTTGCTTTCCTAGGTACGACTTTTATTTGATATCATATAGAATGGCTTGGGTTGGAAGGGACCTTAAAGACCATCTAGTTCCAACAGTCCTGCCATGGGCAGGAACATCTTACACCTAGACCAGGTTGCTCAGAGCCCTATCCAACCCAACCTGGAACATTTCAAGGCATGGGACATCTAAAATTTCTCTGGGCAACCTGTTGCAGTGCCTCACCAGCCCGACAGTAAAGAATTTCTTCCGAATATCTAATATATTGCAAAATGGTTTGTTGTTACTTACTGAATTACTTGATCTGCTTGAATTTCTTGCTGGAATCACCCACATTTTATTTTTAATTTGACTGTAGATAAAGTTTGATGCTCTGTCACAGAGTGGGAGTCCTGTGAGGACTCCTACTGTTGTTTTGGATATTGTGCATGATCCAGACCCTTTTTGTGCCAGGGACAGCATTACCAGCAAGCCAATTATCTGCAAAACTGTGCAATGGACATTCACACTTTGGTGGCTGCTTATACAGTTTTTAATAACCTTGTAATCTCAGCCAAGACTGTGCTTGCCAGGACAGAGTTTTGTCCTGTCTCTGGACTGTGCCTTGCCAGAAGTGCCTCTGCCAAGATGTAGCTCTAACAGGATTAGTCTGGAACAAGTAACGAAGCTGGGGAGTTGGTGTAACGAACAAAATACGACAATTTTTTCCTTGATGTGATTAGCAGATGAAATATGACTGGTTGACAGCACCAGATAAACATTCTATAGCACTCTTTAAATATTATAATGGACCGTTAGCAGTTCTAACAGGCATTAGCTCAACCCAGCTTTGTCTGGGTTGCTCTCAGCCCAACAGCTGCTCTCTAGCAGGAGCCTGGTAGCAGGGATCACGTCATATATTTTCTGAAGAAAGCTTATATCTCAGCCTTTCACAGTTACTAAGGCAAAGGCATTTTGAACTGGGCCCCTGAAAACCTTGTTTTGGGCAACATTTAGAGTCAGTAGGATTTCCAACATCGTCTTCACCAAGAGCCCTAAATCAAAGCATCTTTTGTTGGAAATCTGGTAGTGATGTAACTGTTTGGAAAAGAATTAATTAGGATGAAAGACTATGGAGTACACATTTAAAAAAAGAGGCAGACTATGAGGAAAAGCTTCCCAAAATTCATACAGTTGTAACAGTGAAAGAAACTTCAAAACAATTTGTCTTAGTTTAACAAGACACAAGTGTTTGCAAAGGATGGCGGGTTTAGGAAAAAAAAAGAAATTAAACTCCTCCCTCTAAGTTGTTATAACTTTGAAATTAAGAGGCTTCAGGTGAAAGGTGTGGAAAAGGAAAATAACAGCTCTTTATTAACATATATACATATACATATATACATATACATATACATACATATATATATACATATAACAAACCCGAATAAGCAACACGGGTGCAACTACAACTTTCAAAACAAAATCCTGCTTCCCCAGGTGGCGGCTTCTGTTCCTCCTCGAGGTAGTCATGGGTGGTCCACAGGCTGTTCCGGCGGCTCAACAACTGCTCACAGCCGTGTGATCCACGGCGGCCCCACGGCAAACAACGAAGAGGGGTTTCCCCCAGGTCCCACGGCTATGGGTGCGATCCTCGGCAACAGCTCCGGGCTCCCCAGCTCAGGAAATATCTGGCCGCAGCGGCAGGCTGGGGGGGGGGGGGGGGGCAGGCAGCTGCCGGAGGGAGATGCTCTGCTATCCAGCACCAGCACAAGGCGTGGGCTGGGGCAGGCACCTCGCTCCGAAACCTGCGGCGAGGGCTCTCCCGGGGCTTATCCCAGCGGCTGCTGTGATGGCCGGCAAAGGACTGGGACCAGCTCCCGACAGCGGTGCCAGGCGGGGGAAGGCTTCTTCTCGGAGGTTGAACAGGAGAACAAAAAGGTGGGCGACGGGCAGGAAGACCCACAAACAAGGGTCCTGATGCGTGGTGCCGGCCGGTTTAAAAACAACTCGACGCCACTCCCGTGCCCCTCTGCACGCTATCCGGCTCCTCCCCGCCTTCCCCCACCCCGGAGAAAGAGGGGGCGGGGGGTTGCGTTTCACTGTAAGTGCACACTACCAAGAAATTGATATTGGGAAAAAATTCTCTTTTCAAACCTATAGCACAAATCTAGAGCCAAACCCCTGCTTTAGAGCAGAACCAAGTATTTTAAATGACCCATGAAACATGTATGTCTTCTTAAACCTCCAGTGGAGGCAATGTACACTTTCCTAAAAATTCCAGTGTCTTATTAGCCTGAGAAAGCGATTAATAACATAGAACATAATTTTGTGTTACTACAAATTTAGCTATCCTCCTGTTGTCAACAGACAAGAAATCACTAGATAGTTAACCACTATCCAATTTTTCTTTGGCATTTAAGGACTATTATTATATTCCCTCTCTCTTCCATTTTCTAAAGAAAACAATTCATATATTTGAGCCTTTCCTTAGAAGTTAGGGTGTCTGAATTACATTGCTTTTTTCTTGTGGATCCTCTTTTCTCAAGGGAGAGAATTAAAGCTGGACATAGTATTTCAGCAGCACTGAAAATTGCCAAATTATTAACTCCTACATCTTATCTAACGCTCCTGCCAATACATCTCATGACATTTTTCTTTTTGAACACCAGATTCCTACTTTTGACTCTTGTTAAGATGGTGATTCATTGTAATCCTAGATCCTTTTCTGCAGAGTAATCTCAGATCCTTCTCTCTCAATGTTCCCAAGCTTGTATTTGTGCATTTGATTTTTTCCTTCCTTAGTGCAGTACTCTGAACTTGTCTTTCAGTTCATCTTATTGATTTCAGGCCATTTCTCCAATTTGTCAGGATCATTTAAAATTCTAAACTTGTTCTCCACAGGGTTTGCAACCCCTCCCAGCTTGGTGTCATCAGCAAATTAATATACATGCTATTCCATCTTTTAAACAGCTAATGAAATTATTGAACAGAACTGGCCCAAGAGAGCCCCCCATGGGAGCCCATATAAAATGCTTCTCTGGTTTGATAGGGAGTGTTGATGAGAATGTGAATCAATCTGACTGTATTTTTTCAAGCAACATATCTGCTGGACAGTAATTTCAACCAGACATCTCCCACTGTACTGTGAAATGTTGGAGTACACTATATAGAACTGTGTCAAAAGCCCTACTGAAGACATCACAGTGATGATTCTCTTATGCAGCAGGTGTGTCAAGAGAGGAAATCAGATAGATTTGATATAATTTATTTTTCACAAATCCATTCTGACTGTTTCTTATCACCTCATTATTTTCTAGGTGCTTATAATTCAATCATGTAATAATTTGTTCCAGGATCTTTTCAGGTAATGAAATTATGCTGACTTCTTCAAAATTCTCAAGGGCTTCCTTTATTCCATTTCTGAAGACAGAAGTCACGTCTGTTGTATTTTGTCCTGTGAAATTCATGAGTTCGCGAAGATAAACTTTTCAGATTGTCTCTGTTTGCTTCTTCAGGCTCAAATTCTCCCTGAAACACTCTCTCTGTGGCTCTGCAACTGCCCCCCACCCTCCAAGGCTGTCCGTGGTCTTCCTCACTGCAGCCTCTGATGCCATGCATCGTCTTGCAGACAAGGGAGACATCTCTAGCTTTCCTCCACCTTGAGCTGCTCCTTTCCCACAGGTCAGGGGCTCTCCCAGCAGGTCCGGCCCTGTGCCGCCTGTCAGGGGCACTTCCACTCCAAGGAAGTAATTTAGTGTTAAGCAAATTAATTATTATAGACCTTAAATTCTGAGAGAGATGCTTTTAGTAAGACTTCTTGGATAAAGCCTTAGTGTATTTTGCGATTCTATGATTCTACATATGCAGTCTAGTACGGTGGTCGAGTGAGTTCTTCAACATGAAATTAAAGCTTGAACTTGACCAATTATTATTCAAAATATTTTTCCTTTGCTCAGTTTAGTATATATTTTCGTTGTTGTTGTTGTTAGTATTAATATTTATTAGCTTCTAGAAACAATTGCATTTGTGAGAACCAGAGCCAAAAAAAAGAAGAAAAAAGGCATTAATATATCAGCCTTCAATGTGGCATTTGTTACATGCTCTCCTTCTGTTATGTACAGCCTTTCTTTCACCTCCATCTGCCTTCTAATGAATTTGAAAGTAAAAAAAATACTAAAGAGAACAAAATCCACATTTTTCTATTGCTTATTCTTTCAAAGTGCAATTCATTCAGATGGAGATAATTTTCCTGAAGAGCTGATAGAGTTTCTTGGGACGGTTACACCAGTAGTAGGAAAAACATAGTAGGTGTCCTATAGAAAACTGTCTCTGTTGAGAGAGACAAGGTTACAATCTAATGTGAGTTCTCCTTTCCCCTCCAGTCTAAATTTTTATATGATCAAAAAAAGGAACATATCGGTAAAATCAGAATTTGGTTAATTAAGTCCTACTTCAGCTAAGGATCTTCATTTTCAGATGTAAACATCTTCATGCAGGGTTATTTCTGTCCTGAAGTCCTGCCATGGTGTTTCTCCTGCAACCAAAAGCTGACAAGTGTGTGCACTTGCAGCATGCCAGCTAGGCAGCACTGCTTGTCGGAAATGGGTGCTGGCTTAGCAGAGAGAAGAGCACAGTGCTCACTCTAAGGCTGAATCTGTGACACTCACCCGAAGGAAGAGGGAACAAGTTGGAGAGGAAACTGAAATGATGTGTACCGTCCTCACATGTGGTGTCGAATACAGCCAAATCAACAACTTTCCATATTGGCTCTGTAGTAGACATGCCATTTTCAAGGTTCAATGCCAAGTGCTTTTCCCCTGCATTTCTGTTTTCATGCTGAGAAGTGATCAGCATACTGATGCAAACCACATAGCTCCACTTTTCCCCTAGCTTTGCAATGGATATTTGAAAGCTGGCAACCTGGAATCATAGGTGCAGGGAAGTGTCGCTTCCAGGAAGAGTCTTTGCGCTTGACAGCCTTGACTGAAGATGTTTTTCTTTGTGAACTTCTCATTAATAGACTTCTATATACACCTATACATAGATTGTAAGGTATTTAACCAATTTCCCAGGGAATCTGCACTTGATATAGTACACAAATGTAATACCTCTAGCTTTGGACATGACTTTCATTGCAGCTGAGCGTGGATAGACCTCCAAGAAGGCACAGTTCTTCCTCAGCCAAGACCTCCAGCACATCTGCCACATAGAACTAAAAATAAACAGACTCTCTATTCCATTAGAAACACATGGAATTTTCCAAAGAGTTTTTTCATTTTACACTGGGACAAAGAGTTGAACTGCAAAACAGAGGTGCGTCACCTAGAGAAATGGCCTGCGATATTTTATTATATGTAGCAAAAATACCGTATCTTAAGCATAATTGTCTAGATGTTGTCTCACATTGCACGTGTAGCTATGCACTGATTTCTTCTCAAACTACTGCCTAAGTGGCATCATTTATGTCATTTATAGTGACTGTGCAGTGATTTACCACTCTGTAGTAAATATTGGTTTTTGGTGGTGAACCCCAGGTCTCAAGAGTTTGTTTATCATGAAAATAGAAAAGTTTTCATCATTAAATTGTCAAAATTGGCAGGTTGTTACCTGTGTCTGTGCCTTGCTTCTCCAATATGACCTTAACAACTATACAACAGAAATATTCAGAAAAACTCCCCTGTTCTCTACAAGCCTTACTTTTCTCCCTAGGAGAATTAATTTCTATTGAACAGGTGGAAACATTTATAAAATCCCACAGGGAAGTAAAAATAACATCATTTCTGCCATTGACAAAGAACCCCCCCATGGCTTTCACAGGAGGATTTGCCCTAAGGAAATACTGCTGCAGCAAGTATAATTACAGCAGGGTAATACATACCGGAGAGCCAAGTTATAGCAGCTTTATCACAGACTGTCTTATATCACTAAATCAGTTTTACTACATGCTTAACTGAAGATTTTCCTTAGAAACCGAGGAGAGTGTGACAGGGCTTCTTTCAATTAATCTCAGTCCCATGGCCAACTAAATAGATTAGTATTGACTGTACAATTCTGATATCCTGGGAGATTTAAATGTATTCTTTAATATTGTCCAGGCTTCCCTTCTTTTTCTACCCACTTTTTTGTAAGACTCAAAACAGTCCATCCATCTCATCATCCATTTGCTTACTCTCATCATTCTTACTGACACTATGTTGTTTTGTGCAGATGCTGGAAGCGGACAGTATTCTTTTTGCTTTGAGTTGTGGTATGCTTTCTTAATTTTATCTTATCCTAGTCATACCTGGGATACTGCAGGGTTTTTCACCACCTCTCCCTGCCCAAGTCCTAGGTAATATCTGGGGGTAAATTTCCCTCTTATTCCTCCCAAGTACATAGTGGAGTCTTAAAATGGCAACTTACATCTGCTCTTCACCAAATGCTCTTCCAGTTCCTGGCATCTTCATTTTAACAAAGTCCTGCAAGGATGAACCACCTCTCTCCACCCACTTAAAAGCACAAGTCTATATACTCTGCAACAGTTTCTATCTCCAGTTTCTATCAAGACTATTGCATTTTATTTATAATCATTTGGAGCAACAAAATTTAAATCTCTTCGTGGAGGAATGTGACCAGAGCCATGTTCCACATGCAGACAGGTGCACTGTGTGTGTCTGTGTGTGTGCGTAGCAATGGCTGTGTTCCCTTCTCACTCCTCTCAGCCCCCTTGCAATACCAGGACACCTTCCCTGTCCATGAGAAAGTGTGGCAGAAGCCCTCTCCTTTCCTTGTGCCATGAAGGGGCCCAGACAGACTTTTGCTATTAAATTCCTTTATCCTGTCCCCAGTTTCACTGCACTGTGGACTTTTTGACTGAGGCCATGTGTATGCATTGTAAGAGGTTTAACCAAAAGTTTTTCTCAGTCAGGTACTGCATCAAGTGGCTTTCAACTGAGCTGTCAGGTTTTATGGGCTGTTTCATTACAGGAAAGAACAGAACAGCATCTTTCCTTCCCCCCAGCTGTACATTTGGGAGTCCACTGTTGTCCTGCAGGTGCCCCTAGTGTTTGCAGTGCTGGGGAGAGGTGGGGAAGCAGTGCAAGAGGGAGGCTGAAAGCAAGTGCAACAACAATGCCCAGAGCTCCCAGGAGGTTCCTTGCCCTGTGCATTGCTACTGCTTGCAACTATAGGGACAAAGCATTTTTAAAGTAGGCAATTATCTAATTCCAAATTGTTGCAGTAATCAGAATCCAGGTTTTCCTAATCAAAGCAGGAAAAAAAATAGTAATCACCTGTCTTACTCTGTTGGGCACAGAATGAAACTCCAGGAGACAGTTTTCTTCCACATGGCACCCAGCTGGTAATGGACAGAGAGCACCAAAGAGTATTTCTAAAATCCCAAGTTATAGTCCTCTAAGGCAATGAAAGGAGATTGGAAAAATATGCAATATTGCTGAAGATTACAAGAGAGAGTAAAGAAGCACTGGTTACTATTGAATAACCCTTTGGGAACTGCTACCTTTTCATATATCTTTGATTGGTTCATTGAAGGGTTTTTGTGTAGTAAGGCTGATTCAGGTGACAACTTTTGCTGGTTTGGGAAATGAGGCTTCTTTTCTCTATTTTCTTCCTACTAATTATGATGGTCTGTGTAAAAGCACTGCCCAGTCAAAGATCAAGGTCCAGTTGTGCTAAAGGTTTGCAAAAAGATTTTAAAAATGTCTTTCCTTTCCAGTGGAGAGGGTTTTTTTAGCTCCAGGTGCAGTGGTTTATTATGATACAGATGATCAGAGAAGGACTAGCTGTCTCAGAAAAGGAAAACAAGTACCAGGGGCCCCAATCATGTAGTTAATGAAGGGAAATGAATGGCCACTTTATATGTAGATGTTTTTTCAGGAGTCTTCTTCCAATTTGAAATCAGTGAGTTAATCCACTTTAACAAAAATCAGAATAGCTGTTCATGTATCCTATCTCCAGCTAGAAGTGAATGCCAGAGAATTTTCAGCTTGGAGACTCTTCTGAGCCTGATATGTTTCCTGTATTGAGTGATCCAAAGTAGATCTCTCCTCCACATGCATTTGTCCAGCCTTCCCCTAAACCTATACAGACACTTTGCGTTTACGGCTTCCACTGATGGCAAGTGTCCCAAGCCTACCATCACTGTAGGAATAACTTTTCCTAGTTTTGTTTTGCACCAACTTCCTGTTAGCTGTATTTGTAGGCTCCTATGTCTTGTACTGGAAGAAAAAAATTGCTCCTTCTTCACTCTCTTTGCACCATCATGACTTTGTACATCCAGATTATTTCTGCTTACTCCTATCTTTTCAGATCTTGCCCCGTTTGTTCTTTCAGCCAAAACTACGGGAGATTTCCCTAGATTTGATCCTCTGTCGTACTCTTCTCTGAACCTCTCCTCACATTTACAGATCATTTTAGAGATTAAGCAACTTGGAACTGCACATGCTATTCATGGAAAATTGGGTATCCCTTTCCTCTGGAGTTCAACTGGAATACAACCGACATTCCTTTGCTTATGCATACAAGGAAAACTGGCCCATCCATCTTCAAAGCAAACTGTGTTTTGCAGTGGCATCTCTGCTTCAGCACAAGCCTGTTAGATGCTGAGAACTTCAAAATGCAAAGTGTCCTCCATTTCTCTTCAAGTTGTACAACTCCAAGTTGGTTTTGGTGGATTTTTTAATGCAATGGAAAAATTTTTGTTCGTTTTCCGTTTTCTTTTTACACTGTGGCATTTTTTTGCAGGAGCACAGGGGCATATTAGTTTTCTTCTTAATGAAATTTCACTAACACTGTAATAACAAAGAGACACAATAATACATTATTTTAATATCTTCCCCTGTGCACTGATGATGCCTCTTTGTTGATGCCTCTTTGTTGACTGCTGATCTAGTTGTCATGACCCTAAGATAGACAAAGGATGCCTTGTCACACTAGGGAACAGCTAGGATGCTTAATTAAAAACAGTAAATCTAAGGTTTTAATGGTAGCTGGAGTAAATGATGAAGTTTTAGTAAATCTTCTCTCTAAACTTTAACCTCCTTTTCTATTTGAATTTACAAGTTGAAACATCATTGAATTTAACTCCTGTCTATAATGTGCTTTATTTAAATATGCAGGCAGGTTTTTTCCAATGGGATAATCTACTCGGTAAGAAAAATTGAGCTGATTAAATGATGCTCACTTCATCCTCATTACAAAGCTCTTTCAGTATAATAAAATGCAGCCATGTCACGGCTCCTGGCTATTTGCAACACTTATTATTATCCTTTTTACACCTCTTCAAAATTTGTCTCAAGCCTTTATTGACATTTATTAATGTATGTGTTCAGATTGCAAAGTGTTCATCTCAGGTTTTACAGCCAGCACAGGCTCAAGTAGGGTACCCAAACCCCTATATCAGGCATCTGACCTACACTTGTATGTCAGGGAAAGGCATCTACCATCTGACATTTTGACAATCCCAGGGCTCAAAGCACCTTTCTGCTGTAGGTATAGTGCCATCCATGCCAGCAAAATCCTCCTAATGTGAGCACAGCTGCATATGGATAAAAAACTAGCTTGGATATTTTTGCACATATAATTTTTTATGGTTCTTCAGTCTGATCTAAAACTGCTTCAGACCACCTTTGCCAATTAACTGAACCTCTTCTAGAGCATGAGTTAATATCCATGGTATTTTTATGTTATTTAAATTCTGAAAAGCATACAACTATGTCTTAGGGTTCCCGAACACACATTTAGCTGATTAAGTCCCATTTCAGGTACTAAACCTTTTTCCCTGTCTCAAGGGGTGGTATGTTTATAGTTGGATTTTTAAAAATTGTTATTTATTTACAGGTATGAATGGAGCTTCTCTTGCCCAGTCATCTGCCTTGTGACAATTCTTCTCAAATTCTGCTCTCCCTCCTCCTTTCTTTCTCTTTCATTGGTGACCTGATCCCTTTAATGTAATTAGCGAGTTTTGTTCCTTACTTTAGAAGACCTGCTCTGTTCCCATTTCAAGCCTGTCCTTCACCTCCACTATTATATTTCTTTCCTTTTGGGTTTATTAATTGGCTATGTAGTTGGACCACACAATTATTGTGAGAAACATTATCCAAAAGAAAGACTGTAAGCAGAATATACAAGGGAATGGGTAGTTCCTTCTGATTTCCCAGTAGTTCCAGAAAATGTTACAGTCGAACGTTAGAGTATTAGAAAATAGCCTAGAAATAGTTGAAAACAATGATTGTGCATACATACATGCATGCATTCAGACAAGAGGGCAACTGGATCAAAAGTGGTGTAAATAAAATATAAAAATCCTCAAAATTTAGTAAGAAAAGTAAAATCAAACATGGATCAATAAGTAGCCACTTAAAGTAAGGGCACCAGAGAGACATTTTTTTCAAACATGGCAAGAACAAAAGGAACAGTGATCTTTGTTCATTATTAACATTATTAAATTACTATTAAATAAGTAGCCATTTAGGAAGGATGTAATAAATAATACAAAGGAGAACAAAAATACCCTCAATGTATTTTGCTGTGGACAAGTGGAAGCAATGTTTCAACATAAAAGGAATATAGGATTGTGAGATTTATATAAGGAAGTCACACAAGTTCTGAAAAATGGGTTGTGATTGATAGCAAGTTGAGTGCAGGCCATGTCTATAGGTGTGGTACCAATACATACTTTGGATGTAGAAAATGAGGTATAACAAGCAAAACTTTAAGAAATATATCTGACAGTAATGCAATTTCTTCTAGGCATCTCTATTTCAATAGAAACACTGACAAATTGGACATAACTAAAAGAAGAAAGTCCCGAGAATGATTAAAGGATTCAAAGATATGCCTTGTAGCAAGCCACTCAAAATGTCAATATATTTGGATTATCAAAGAGAAGGTTAAGGGAAAGTCTGTTTTCAGTTCAGAAGGATCTACAAAGGGAAGAAAATGTTGCTAATGGAGGATCTTCAGAGTTAGTATAAGAAAAGACAGCTGAAAGTTGAGGTAAAAGAAATTCACACGAGAAATAAACTGGAAGCTTTATCAGGGAAGATAATGAGATCTGAAATAATACATAGAGATATTAAAACAGCACTACATCTGCCTTTCTAAAAAGGTAGGTCTTTACCAAATGATACCAGACGGAGAGAAGCACGAAATAGTAATGTGTTCTTGGAAGTTCTCTTTATATTGTGGCAAGTCTGACTAGAAGGTCAAAATAATTTCTGATGGTTTTTGAAAATCAGTAGAAGAATTTTGAATTACTGAAATATAGATTTGTTAATGAAAATGCTACCTTTTTAGAATTTGGTAACAACCTTCTAAAATTCTCAAAACCAGTGGCCATTTTATTTTTACCATGTTCCCATCAGAATCCCCCAAATTTTTCATTCATTGTTTCTTCCATTAAACCCCAGAATCTCAATGATTACTCCCTTATATTTTCCATTTCTTATTTCCTTTTTATTCTAATATTCAACAGATTGTTTCAGGCAGAAGGGAAGTGAATTAATACTGACATCACAAATCATTGTCTAAAAAAAAATGTCTCTAATTAAATCGAAATATATTTTATCTGTGGAGCTTTCTTTTTTCTCATATATCTAGTATGTCTACCAATTGCTCATCTGATGAGCCTTGACCTGGAACTTTGCTGAAAGTGTTAAGGAATTTAATGAAACACAAAATTGATTCCAGGAATTAACCATTACACAGAGGGGGGAAAATGCAGATAGCAATGCAAGACTTTGCATGTTACACTGCAGGAAAGTAATCTGGTTTTTAAATGACAGCTCAGCCACAGGATAACTGTACTCTTTAATACACAGAAACACAGTGCACCTTGCCTGGAAAGAGAAGATTTTATAACAGTTTAGTCATAGCTATTTTCAGTGACTCAGAGAGTTGCAATGACATCCATAAAAACTCCCACAAGCATGGAATTAGCTGTGGGGTTACCAATGAACCTAGTGATGGAGATTTTTGCCTCATTGTTACCTGTTTGCCTTGATACGCCATGAAAATTCCTCCAGAATGTAAGAACACTAACATTCGTACTGTGAGCAGAATGACCCAGGCAATTATATGTGGGCTGAGCCTGACATTAATCTGAAAGCTGTTTGGGACTTACTACTTAAAGAATTAAATGTTGACAGCATAATTAATACTGGTAAAGCATGGAAAATAGATTTGGTCAAACACAAATAATTTCCTTTTTGATAAGTTTGCAAATTTAGTTATCAAAGGTAACCACCTACTTTTAATCCATCCAGATTCCTTAATAAAAGACACCATTATGGTAAAAAATATGGAGTGCAGTATCAGTAAAATACACCTTAGAAGGGATTCAATGTTGCCTAGCAATCCAATTTTAAACAATTTTCAGTGGGAAATCAGTAGCAAATATTCAGCAAGCATTGCCTGTAGACTGAATATTACCAAAAGTTTTGCAAAGATCTGCAAATAATCCAGAGCTCATTCCTGATAGAAACTTTGGATGATACTGGTAAAGTGGTAAATATTGAAGAAGGCTAGACAGTCTTCGGAGACATCTGAATAATTCAATATGTAAGCCTGTTCATACAGACAATATTTTCATACAGCTAACACATCCTAATAAATGGGAAAAGAAATTTTAGCCCATACCAAGAGAATCGGTATTTATTGGCAGACCATGGACTCCTGAAAACTATTGGGTATTAGAAAGAGTGAAAAGGTGAAAGGAGGCCACTGCGAAGAAAAATGCCAATCTTCTCAGTAGTAAGAGAGGACACTGAGCAGGGGCAAAGAGATGCTTTTACCCTGGGGACAAGTGAGCCTGATACAGAACTGCTCCACATATTTTTAACAGCAACATGTTTTGGAACAATGTTAAAATATTAGAGAATGTGCATAAAAGATTCATGGAAATTATCTTAGAGTGGGAGCAAATGCTTCTCGGTAAAGAGATTTTCAGTATTTTACAGTCTAGTTACTGCACTGAGCTTTGTGTCACGGTTCCTATTGCTTGACCTAATTCTTCAAAAGGTCTCTCTGTGTAGTGTATCAAAAGGGAGCTTGAAAGGCAAATTAACTGCAAAGTGTACACCCCTTAATAAGAAAAAATATTGGGGACTACATCTTCAGCCATTCTGGGAAAGTCCTGCTAGGAACCAAGGAAGGCAAACTTAAGTGGGAAACAAGACAGCTTCTTAATGATGAGTGTGCTTGGCCACTGCTAAAAATTCACAGTGGTGGTTTTCCCTCTCTCATGGTATTCACATGAGGTCTTGAAGGCATTTAGGAATATCACTATATTAAAAATGAGCTATTTGACTTACTGTAAAATGCAGTGGGAAGAATGCCTTCAGTCTGGTTATACAGGAGGCCACTGTCTAACAATATAGTGGTTGCTCTGGCCTCAAATTTTGTAAAGTACTGCCACTGATTTAAGCTGTTTGAAAAAAGAGTGATCTGGATGCAGTATCAGAGAAATTGTGTTTTCCATGAAGGGCTAATGAGGATATAAAATTCCCCTGATCATTCCCTTGTGTTGTCAGACTGTTGTGTCTAGCAGTTATTTTTGAACTCTTGCTAATAGACAAGAAAAGAGATAGGGGATTAATCAGAGGAAATTCAGGAGACTCTTATTTCCTCTTCTCTTTATTCCCATAGCAATGACAAAGATGAAGCATCCTCTATAAAAATGCCAGAACTGCTAAATGAGGACTCATCTGAACACATTTGTGTTTACTGCTGCCCTTGTGATTCTCATGCTGTTTACGTGGCTTTTATTATTCAAGTGATATTGTTGAAATCATACCTAGCACAAGAGCTCTGTATTTATTCTTCCCCCCCCCAAGACTTTGGTCTCAGTTTTCTTTGATAAATGATGTGAAGCAGTAAATTATCTTCCAGCTATGCAAACACATCCTTCCACACCTCCCCAGACACAGCTATTCACACCGTCCACAGAGCCCTGATCTTCTGTCTTCACTTGTCTTCGTCATTAAAAGAAGAGGAAGATGCAGTGCCCAAATCATTGGGAGGAGTTCTGCAAAAACAAGTGCATCAAATGACAGAATATTTTACAACAGAACAGAAAGTGCTAATAGAGCTGTTTCAAGCCCTACCATGTTTTTTCTTCTCCATTTGCACATCTGGCAATGTGTGACTGCTTAAAGTCCATTTTCAGTCCATTTATTCTAGACTAGGACTTCACAGGTTGCATAAGTTCAAGATGCATTGAACTTGTGAAACCCTTTCCTTAAATAGCTGTCTCCATGTTTTCATATACAATTTCTGCCCTTTCTCCCACTTAGTGAAAGATATGGGAATGCACTGCTACCATCACTCAACCTTGCCATCCATGTGACATTTTGCAGACGTTTACATGAAGGAAAATTAAAAAGTCTTACTCATGGTCACTCAGCATGTCAATGTCCAGGTTCAGTCAGGTGACCCTGAACTGGTGACACCCCAAAATGTCAGGCATGCAGTCTACCATACACCTTTTTTCTATTCTTACTTTCCCATTCAAGTATTGCATAGAGCTCAGCTGGTGAGAAGTCTTTTTTTGAAGTTCAAATGAACTTCAGCACCGTTGTGTCCTGTTGCATTTCTGTCATCTTTTTATGTCTGATTTTGACTCTGGTCTGAGGTGACACAGGGTTTGATAGGCTGTATAAACATGAATATGATAGAAAGAAGTGAAGGTTCAGAGTGAGTCCAAATGCCCTCAATTTCCATTGAAATCAGTGATTCTAAGGATCTCACAAGAGTGGGTTCTATATTTTTACACTACATACCATAAATTATTATCCAAAATGTCAAATTAATCTTGGGCAGCAATGAATGACAACTTAGGTCAGAATTTGTATTTCATGCAGCACTGGAGGCACACTTCTGCCGCAGACAGGAATGTGCTCAGACAGCAATTAAGCAGGGAAAGGCACAAGGCAACTTTATTGCAACAGGTTACAGATATTTGTACTTTTCATACAACACACATGTCAACCTGTTATTGGTACTTTCATGTAAACATACATCACACCATATGCATGTCAACCTTCTATTGGTAAACATACATCAGGCCATATACACATCAACCCACTGTTGGTACTTCTGTTCACGCATCTAAACTCATCTTTTGATAGGTGGTCAACACTTCTTCGTATGCTGGCAAATCTCAAAAACAGCACCCATTATTTACAGCAGTTTTTCTCCTTATCTGCTTTCTCATTCTGGATTGTTTACATTCTTTGCAACTTCACAGCTGCAACTGCTCGAATTTGAGGCCTACCATCCAGTAGTTTCCCACACATTCATTTTAGTAGATAACAGAGAAATGCAAACATATAAAAATTCAAACTTTCTGACATGAATAGAGGTTTATAAAAAGACTATAGGAAGGAGTTTTCACTCTCATTTTTTTTAATATGCAGTCTGTTTTATTTCATTTGTGCCACACTTGCTTTTTTGTTTGAATCACATCTTATTAAAATGGTGCAGAAAGAAGAACTGCAGAGAATATTTAACAGACCTAATAATTGAAGTTACAGTGTTGGAATTAATAACCAGATTAAATATATATATATATAGTGCTTTATCAGGACCAAAATTTGCCAAACATTGTAGCATTTTCTTGTCCAGAAACTCTCTCAGATGGTAGTGTCATGCTGAGCTGATTTTCCTTGGCACGTTAATTTCCATTTTGGTGAAAAGAAATATATTTATGAGCCTTGGATCCATCAGACTACTGACAATTAATGCTATTCTGAAAAAATTGATCAGAGTATGTCTGGTCTGTAACACAGCAGAAAAGGAAAACTTAGCTACTGTAAAAATATGTCTCCATTATCTTCAATAACAGGAATGTAACTATATCTTGAACACTTCTAGTGTATGAAATACATAATACATGAGGACTGAGCAGGGCTTGTCACCAGGACAGTAAAGTACTTGGAAGGAAAAACTAGAAAAACAGATTTTTCCTTGTCTTTCCCCATAAACCCTCCACTTAGCAGTGCTCTTTGATTGTGATTGGGATGTGGCGCTTTTGTAAATGTTGTCTGTCAGATGAGATACGTGAGTCTTGACCAGCTGTATACAGGACTTGGCAAAGAAGTGAGAGGGACAGTTATTAGACAGAAAATCAGGACAAATTCCATCTCTGCCTTCAGTAGTACCTTCAGGAAATGATGTTGGTCTTCTTCACTTTCTGTTCTAAAATAACAAGCTACCTCTAAAAATTGTTGGTATGGAGCTGGATTGTGTTCCCCCAGAATATGATTACTTTCCAACAATAGGTCCCTTGTATAAAGACAATTCAATACATTTCCCATTTGCCATTGAGTTTGTTACTGCTATGGCAGCCAGGCTGTGGTAATCATGATTGCTGTGATGTGCTCTGGATTGATCAGCAATGTGCTTGCCTAGTCCTGGGCTTTTGCTCAGCATGGAGCAGCAGACTACCTTGTCCCCCTGCATTTACACATGCACCGGGCAAAGGCAACACTGAATGTAGGAATAAACACAGAAAACACACTCTGTGAGGAAGGAAATGTCATATTAGACCCATATTAGACCTGGCTTTTGATAGGAATGGACCATGAAAAATGATGTGAGAAATAAGGGAAGAATGACAGTGAAGAAAGGGGAAGTGAGAGGGGACTCAGGAGTGGGACAGGGTAAGGAAAAGCAGTGAAGCTGCTTCATCTCACATTGTGAGATGTGAGATGGAGGGGTTGCTCTAAAGGCTGAACGAAATTGCATCATGTTTTTTGAATGACCACTGATTTTCCTTCTGCTCACAGTGGCAATTTTGCAAGTATTATTACTACTTTGTCCAACTATAAAAAGCTCAAAATGGAACCCTCAAAAGAATACCTTTACAGTGTAGTATCTAAGGCATTTTGGGAGCTTTTAAATTGAAGACTGCTACATTAAAAGTAGGTTATTGGCAATAATTGCATGTTAAAGTCTTGCAAACCTCTGGTTTCTTCATTCCCATCACTAAGGCTTTTTATATCACAAGGTTTTATTCATTAAATTGTAGCCTTACATTAAACTTGTTCTGCGTTGTATCTAGCTTTGGTTTCTGTAACAATAGCTTATCCTTTTAACCATGTAGCTTTCCAGTCCTTTTGTAGCATGACAGAAAGATGAAGATGCTGAGTTGATTCACAATAATTATATTGTTCCATTGTAAAGAATCACAGAGCACTTTCCTTGAGTTCCTTAATAAAGACCTGCATGTAATTAAGCATTAGTAAGACCTATCAAAACAACCTACCTGGAAAGTTGATATTTGCACAAAAATTCCTATCTTTGTCCTCCACTTTGATCACTGTTATATTAGAGGATTTTTACATGAATTAATTAAATTTTCTTTCTAAAATATTGTCCTCCCTTAAGCTTTCCATGATCAGCTAGAATTTTGACTTTCCAGCTGAATTCATTTTAGCCTTTTCTCTTTGCAGTTCACTGTGATTCAAAACTGCTTCTTCATTTACCCACTTTCACCAAGCTCTGCAATTTGGCCAATATTTGACATCTTGGATATCTAATCATGGGCTTAACTGAAAAAAACTGAAACTCATTCTCTTGCCTGTCAAATTCTTGAACTCTCTCATTCTCTGCAAATGCTGCTGCTGCACCACCACTGTCCCTGTATTGCCCTGTACACTTGGTAGGTTCTGTTTTTCTCCTTTCTCCAAACATCTAGACCACGTTTAAATCCAGCAGAAACTCCTTCTAAAGCATATCACCATTGGTGTTTTGCACATTGCGATTCAGATCCTCCTCACCTCTCATAGCACAATGCCCACAGTAGCACATTAGGTTCCTTTGCCTGTATTACTTTCAAACTATCAAAAGATAAGACAAAAGCCAATGTATTCCTGAGCCAGCAGCCCAGCTCTCCCACCCTGCTGAAAGTCTTCATGAGTTCCCTTTTTCTGCTGCTGAACTTGATATGTTACGCTGAGGCTTTGTACAGTTTTACCTTGTCCTACTTTTCTGATTTTGTCTTCGAATATGTCATCTTTATGCCTTTCATTATCATGCTACCAGCGCTGAAGGTGTCCTCTTCTGTCTTGCTCACAAAAGACTGTAATCTTCTTTGCACATCACTCCTTGTACATGCTGCGCTCGCCCTGCAGTGAGACCATGATCCTGTTTAAAATCCTCCTCAAGAGCTCACTGCCTTCTGCAGCCTACATGTGCAGGCTCCAAGAAATTAGTCATCCATTGATACAGTCAGTGGACACTGAAGCTGATATTCTTGGGGTTTTCTTATACTATACTTACAGATTCAGACTTAGTTGCTTGTTGGAAGCACAGAGCTTTGTTTTATGTAACCATAGCATTGTGATTATTCAGCTCATCATTGTGCTCATCTTCCATCTGGTTCTTCATTCTTACAACTTGTTTTGAATTCTATTTTAAAGTTTTTGGGACACAGACAATGTCTTCCTGTGTATTCACAGTCTTTCCAATTCCAGGGGACCTTGTTCTCAGCTGATGTTGGATGCCATCATGTCTCAAATTGCATTAAAAAACAACAGTAACAGTGATTATGTTCCAGAGTAAGAAAATAAATCAAAATTAATAGTACCAAACAGGATTGAAGTCTGAAGTGTGTTTCTGGATACATAGAAATAAACCCAATTCCTAGTTTTCTTATTAATAGTTAATAAAAATATTCCAGGATAAGTGACATTCCACAGCTGTATTTTTACCAATAGTCAGACAGACAGACTGTGCAGCGGTCTTAAGGTTAAGCATATTGTAGTAGTGAATTTCCAAGTGAATTGTTCCAGTTATGATCATCTTTTCATACTTGTCAAGATACTTCAAATAAGTAGGCAGCTGAATTCTAGGAGACCAAACGATATTGAAGCTATGTATGCTATATTATGTTTAAAGGTATAGCATTTTTATGTGTTTCTAAAAACCAAAACTGCTCTGACTAGGTTCTGTGTAGATCTGTTCACAAGAGTAGGCAACTTTTACAAAGAGAAATGTGCAGTCCTGTGTGGAGCTTGGTGTCCCCTGAGAGGGGACATGTTGTGAGCCAGTGGGATGTCCTGCGGCACTGAGGGAGCATGGCCTCAGGCAAAGAGCGTCTCTCCCAGATTTGTCTACTGGATATTTAAAGGACTAAAATAGTAGTGAAAAAGCACAACTGGGATCTAAATCTGTTATTTTTGCCTAGGCAATAGCACAGCTGTAGCAGGTTGGAAAGGTAGCCTAGAGTCATTCCACCGTAACCAGATGGGTAGACACCTGGTGATACAGGAAAGCCCATGCTGGCACGACAGTCAAATGCCAGTGACTACTATAAAGGACAGAAGATAAACAAATATGTCATTGAATGTGAGATACCAGTCTGCTTTTCTTTCAGAAGAGGTAGTGATATCTGACAGTTTTAGGTTCTGAAGGCTCAGGTACATTGCTACTAGAAGTCACATGTGTCATCACATGTGGTCCCCTGAATTGAGAGCTTGTCTGTTGTTAAGTTGAAGTATTAGAGTTACAGTTGAGAATGGTATTTAAATCATGCTTTCCAAGGTATCATAAAAAGAAACAAAAGGTTTCGTGTGGACTTTTGGCGAGTGGGACTCTCTTTGAATTGGCACCAACATTAGGATTTAGTTTTGCCTTTTTACACAGCTGCTGTTGTCATGGGATGAAGACTTGTGAACATTTTCCCAAATGTATTATGCCTTATTAGAATATAGAATATGCTGAGTTGTAAGAGACTCATCAGGATTGTTGAGTCCAACTCCTGTCCCTGCACAGGGCACCTCACAAATCACACCATGTATCTGAGAGCGTTGTCCAAATGCTTCTTGAACTCAGACAGGATTGGTGCTGTGATCACTTGCCTGGGAAGCCTGTTCCAGTGCTCAACCATCCTCTGGGTGAAAAACCTTTGCCTGATATCCAACATAAACCTCCCCTGACTCAGCTTCCTTCCATTTCCTCATGTCACTTGTCACTAGAGTGAAGAGATTGGTACCTGCCCCTCCACTTCCCCTCATGAGGATGTTGAAGACCACAATGAGGTCTCCTCTCAATCTCTTCTCTGGGCTGAACAAACAAGGTGACTTCAGCTGTTCCTCATATACCTTCCCCTCCTGACCCTTCACCATCCTCGTGGTACTCCTTTGGACGCTCTCTAACAGCTTAATGTCTTTTTTATATTTTGGTGCCCAAAACTGTACACAGTACTCAAAGTGAGGCTACACCAGTGCAGAGTAGAGTGAAAAGCATTCTTAAGTCTAATCCCTGTGCTTTTTCTTCCAATGAGTTTACATGCAAATGGTAAAGTAAACAGGAATTTTCAACCCCTATCTGTAATTAAGCAAAGCACAATTTATAGGGAAATATCTCTTTTATTAGGGAAACTGATACAGCTGAAGAAGAATTAGCTGGACAAGCTTGGCAGTAAGTTTCAAGTAGTGAGGGGTTAGGGGATTCAGGGAATCCCCTGAAAGCAGAACTTGCCTGGCAAACTGCTTTGGAGAGGGTTTAGTGAGGCAAAAAATTCTGGAGGTGTTATGAAAAGGAGCTGCTGTTTGTTCTTCCTGTCCACACAATGAGCTCCTAAACCTCCCTAATCTCTCTATAGTGCAGATGCTGCTTTGAGAGATTTCTACTTTAACTATAGCCTGGTGATAATTTCTCCTGGTAGTTGCTCAGCTTGGTAAGGTTTGACCTTTTCTTGCAGACGAAAGCTGTAGACAATATAATTTTAAAATCCTAGGGTCATTTACTTTAATGATACAACATACACTAGAAAATAATATTCTAACTAACCATATGTCAATAGAATGCAATTATTTAGGACAACTAAAATTATATCTTGAAGGCAGTCCAGAGTAAGTCTTCTTTATGAAAAAAAATTGTCTTGATGTGTTCTGTTCTGAAATGTGTAATTTGTTCAAGCGTATCCCATCATTTGTTATGAAGTGAGATAATTAGTAGAAGTGATAACTGTAAAAAGGCAGCAAAACTGTTAGCCTATCATAACTTCCTAAGGACAATAATTCTTTTACATGGCTATGCATACTGGGTGGAAATTTATTGTGCAATAGTAGTGGGAGGTAAGGAGCAACTATTTTATAGTGTTACCTTTAAAATCTCCCTTACTCAGTATTTGCTGACATTGCATTATATCCCATAGATGTTTTGTATGTATTTGTAATAAAAGCAAAATCTTAAGAAGATAATAAATCACTGGTGTCCATGTTAAGAAATAGCTTTTTTTGGCATCATCAGAAAAAGTAGTAGTGATTTCGGTATCCCCTTCTATATGGATGTGTGGGCTAGAATTCACTTTTAAACGATGGCAACTGTGGCAGCTCAGCTGGAATGCAGTAGTGGCATCCCTTTGAATGCAGTAAGTGAAGAGAAGCAAGAAGCCCAGTGAGCAAGTTCAGGTCTGACTGAGAGCCCCACCTGGGCCACCTCCTGCATCTGTACCAATGTGGGCATAGGCATCTCTTCCCATGCACAAGACTTGCTTAACTATTCACATCCTCCTCTGTTGGGGGCTATTCACATGCCCTTTCTTCCAGGAGAATTCCTACAGTTCTCAACACACAGCTATCACCAGGTAAGATCATTCTTTTCGCTGCTAGCTGTTTTATGATACACCCAGGAAGAGGCTCCAGCTAAAACCTGGCTCTACTGTGCAAAAATAGGAAACATGCTTGCCTTCTCTAGCCTGAGACATTCACAGCCTGACTAGCAATGTAGGACACATTTACATTTCCCTAAAGACATCCCTTTGCTCATTGTGTCGGAGCTATTTCATCTCAGATGTGGAAGGATTACAGGCTCAGCTGGTTAAAAACCTCTCCCACAAGCCCAAACCATTTGAAGAGCTCTCCGTTCTTGCTGCACAACAGGACTAGTGGTCAAACTTGAGGGGAGTACAGAAGATGCCCACAGGCCCCCTTGCATGTTTCCCAGGAGCTGTACAAAAGGAAACTCCATGTTTTACTCCTATACAGGTGTAGATATAATTCAGATAGGAAGATTTCTCTCCAGAGATACCTTGTTCCAACATTGATTATTTAGCTGCAAACTGACTAATTCTGCTGCTGTTGCTTCATCCAAACCCCAGGTGAACACAGAAGAAAGATGATTCTTTCTCTATTCTGTCCCTGGTGGACAATACCAAATTACCCTGTCCGGTATTTAGTTCTGCTACATTTTATTTTTTCTTGGGTAGCTGAATGGTGCAAATTAACCCTGCAAAATGCATGGAGTTACTCCAAGAGAAACAAACAAGGTACCTGGCTTGGCTGGGACGTTTTTCTTACCTCACACACTCCCCTTAGAAAAAGTAGCAGAAGCTGATGCAGAGACCCGTAGGTTTGGATCTCTTTGTGTGATTCCTGTATAATGGAAAGAAAAAGAGTAAAGAACAAGCCTGTGGAAGCTGCCCGGATTGCTAAATTGTGCAGTGGCCAAGGCAGCGTGAGGCTACCCAGTTGCAGAGCTGCTGCATGCACACTGCCTAAATCTGTGTTGGGTGGCCAGGCAATTGTGGAGGCAGCAGGCATGTGATCCTATTCCTCCTGCATCCCAAGCATGACAGTGGGTGTTCCAGATGACTTAGCCGTGTTCCTCCCATTCTATTTTTTACTACTTTGTAGCTGGGAATGTTTCTGACCCTGTCTTTGTGCAACGCCTCTCTCTGTATGGGTCTATCTCCTTGTAGCTGTCTCTGGAGAGATTGTACTTTTAATACATATAACAAGGACAGAAGTAGTTGGGGTTCTTTTCACATAATAGGAGAAAAAAATGTCAGATAGTAAATACTAAAACAGAAGGCTGCCCATCATTCCTTCTATGTATTTCATTTTAGACTAGCATTTGTCATTTATAATAAAGCAGTAAAGTTTTATGAATTCTGGTGGTTTTGTTTCACTGCCTACTCAAACTTTTGAAATGAGGTTAGTAAAAAAAAGAAACAAAGAAGACAAAAATCTATACAAGTGCTAGAAATGGGAGCACAGGGGAGCAGTTTGAAGCTGTACACCCAGCTGTGCAAAAATGTGGTTTCTGCTACTGTCTCAAGCTGGTCCTGGTTGTAGGGCTCAATTCACAGACAGGACCTGGATGCCAGTCCTGGTTTTCTAAACAATTTAATTTTAACTCTCTTTTTCCTCTGCTCTTTTCATCTTTCCACTATCGTCAGTCAGCCTTGCTGTCTCCTCTTGTGCCCCCCACCCTCCCAGCCATCTAGGACCATCTGTCCTTCTGCCCCAAACTGTTTTGTCAGTGCCTTCAGGTCTTCCAAAGAAAAACTCTTTCCCAGTTCTGCCAAACAACGGTCTTAGCAGCAGCTCTTGTCCTTCCTATATCCTCCACTCTTATCTCATAATCACCATCACTCACTGGGTCATGCCAAATACGGATGTAAGCTCTTCTTGGCACAAACTCTGTCCTTACATATTTGTTCGAGGTGTGTAGGACATACTTGATAGCTTAAAAATAAAGCAGATGAGTCATATTAAGCTATCAAGGCACAGTTTTTAGAGAACTGAGTGTGGAAATTTCCCAAAAGCTCTGTGGATTTTACAGGTGATTCTCAACCATAAATCTCATACAGATCTCATGTGGATCTCACTCTGGGTCTGGGGCAGGATTGAGGAGGTAGCCCACAGGAAACCTACATTAAGGACTGGAGAGCTATGGGTTTGGGTGCTAGGAGGAAACCCCTGCCGTGTCAGGGATTTGATTTCAAAAAAACCAGCTCTTGAAAACTACCTTTGAGACAGCCAAAGGCGTGGGACCAGATATTGACCCAGCAAGGCCAGGTGCCTCCACCAAAGGCTCTCATTGCTGTAAATCATCCTCCAGGTATAATCAAAAAGTTTGGGCAAATCTGGAGTAGGATCTATTCTGGCAGAAACAAAGCAGTAACCTTGTAAAAGAAGTCTAGTTTTTACCATGAGTATGAAGACAGACCCTTGATGAACACGGGGGGAAAGAGAAGGATGACATGCTGGATGGCAGTAGGAGATGTGCCTATGCTGATTAAGCAGCTAAAAAATGCTTTAAACCTTGCCAGCAAAGAGGTGAGGAATTTAATTAACAAATCCAAACCTATTATCTTGAGGCAGTGTTGAATCACTGCATGTTTGATATTAAAAAGAGAAAAGTGCTCTAGCCTCTGTTGTATTTTTTTACCATACCAGAGAATATTTTGGTGCTTCAATTACCATAGTGGTATGTTTAAGGAAGCTGGAAGAATGAAAGATCAGTTACAGAATCAACATTTTGGTCCAAATCCTAATCTTTACCTTGTTTCTCTGTAACATCTAGGTGTCAAATGCAGTAGTTTGATGTTCACTCATCTCTACTAACCATGCTCAAACACTTTCAGATTTAAAAAAATACTGGTTTTTAATTTCTGTCAATCTTTGGATAAGCTCTGACAGATACAAAGTGATTTCAAATTACAAAGATGATTCAAACTTTGAACGTACTCTAAACTACACTGCAATAAATCATTAAATTTCCTCTCCTGATGCCCTAAGCCCCCAGGGCCTGTGCAATAACCATTCTTTTATCCAGTCTGCTTCATCCTTCAATGAAGCAGATTAATTTAATAATTTTAACATAGGGAATTTTGTTTCTCTCTAATCCCTACAAGTTGGAGTCCTCAATATATATACCCTCGACACTGACAAATTGAAAGTCCATTCACAACCAAAGCAATAGAAAGACCAAGGGAAATCATGACACCTATCAGTTCCCGTGGCAGCTCTGCTGCTGTCTACACTCAGCAGAGCAGACAGGGGGTCGGATCTGAAAGCATCACACTTTGAGACAGACCGAAATGTGCAGGGAAGCTGAAGACATTGAAGCACTGTGAACTCTTCCTTTGGACGTAATACTGTAAAGGGAAAATAATTGAATTAGTCTGAGGCTTGGCTGATGTTGACATTTTCAGTGAGAGGAGTCAACTTATAAGCTTCTGCAACCTTCTTGCTGACATAAAGTAGTAGTTTGTTCCTTGCAATATCTTAGTCACTTAACATTTCAGATACACTGTTTGAAGTACATTGGGATCAAAACCACTCCCTAGATAAGCATAAGCTGCTAATATAGAAGGATACTACTTCTTTGTGATGCCTTTTCCTCCACTCTCACTTTAAAATGAGATTTCTGTTGGTAAAAATCCACCAGACTGACAGCTTTATAGACTGCAGCTCTTATCCACACGACAAGAATATTGCAAATTGCCACACTATCCAAGCAAGTGCTTACCAGGAAGGAGCTGCCTCACTAGAGAAAAGTTCACTCACTGCAACACTCATTCAATTTGGTTTGTGAAAAGTGTTAATTGGTATTCTAAAGTAATCAACAAGTTACTTTGAGACTGGAGTTAGAGCATAAAAATGCTGAAGAAGGAAGCAACAACACAGTGTTTATCTCATCAACTTGAAATATCTTCACCATAGAGACAAGCTACTTGTCTAGAAGTCCTGCATACTATGGGGAAAGAAACAGGACTACCTAGGAGGATTTGTCTCAGTTAAACTGGATCTTACATGCCTTGTTTATATGTGGGTAGCTACATTGCAAGCACCTGAATTTGGACTGATGAATCCCATTCCGAATGACATTTAGATAGACAGAAATTTTTTTATTTTGCTAGTCTAAGTTCAAAGTTATGACTTCAAAGGAAGAAAAAAATAGTATGCTGTGATTAAACTGTGATTTTGAAACATGGCATTAGTTTGCTTGAAGTACTAAACTGCCACTTCAGAGTAGATAATAATAATAATAATAATAATAATAATAATAATAATAATAATAAAGGCAAAAATATTTTGGAGATAGAGTGACCTGTTTTCAGAATCTTAAAGTGGTATTAATATTATTTATTATTTTAAATTTACCTGCAGACTTCCAGAAAAGTTCATGTAACTTCACAGACAAATAAAGATGACAGGCCTTGACTTCAGAGCTTAAAATATTGATGAAACTAAACATAGGAAGTGATGACAACAAATGAAGGATAAAGTGGGACATGATAAAAATAGTTCACAATGGTATAAGAGCAAGACAGAAGCACTTTGGGGTGGCTAGGCCTCTTTAATTCCTTTTTGGCTCCTCCAGCTACTCTTTTGTATATGTGAAGAGGGTGGTAGAGAAAAGTCAAAGAACTAGTCCAGAAAGAAAAAGTGACAGAACTGGGACTATAAACTTCAGGAGTTTACCAGTTCCACTTCAAGCCAGTGTACCAAATTACTCTCTGAAGAACTCACAACAGTGGAATAAGTAAAAGTCTGAAAACATATTAAAGTTTGCTCTTTCACTCCTTATTGAAAGAGGTTAAAGCAACTTAAATAGAATTTCAATTAATCATTCCCATCCTGATGGACAAATTTCAGTCTAATGTAATTGGAAATGGCCGTTGAAATACCTTGATAAAAAGGTTTTAGATTAGAATGCTAACAAAGAACAGTAAAAACTGACATGCCTAATGTAAGATTGTTTTTCCTCTTGTCCCCACAGTAATTTTCTAACCCAGCCATTGAATTCTCATAGTATCCTGAGGGATGCTGTGAAAGCTGCCATTCAGCCGCTCTAGCAGAATCCTTATTGTCTGAATCAAGAAGACACATTCAGCTCATGAACCCAAACCAAGTTTCTTTTTTTTGCTTCCAAGATTTTTTGGACAATGCTTTCCTCGCATAATTCCAAATTACAGATCCAATTCGCCTCAGGCTACAACAAACTATGTTTGGCGAATATTAGCGCTGAAAGAAATGAGGCTGCACACACAGAGTTCGATTTCGGGACTTGTCCACCAATCTTTCCGGGGCTCCCCTTTTATTAGATTTCCTTCGTAAACAGCACCTGGTGTTTCTCTTTTAGTTAACCGAAATTCCCAGGATCGTCCTAAACCAGTGCCTTGATCCCACAAATTCACCTCACATCCTGTGGTGGCTGTGTCCATCCATGAGAGAAAAACACATGCTATCATGTGTTCAAAGTAGTTTTCCACTTTGAGAACACAGTACTCTATCAAAAACACCAGCCAAGGCGAAAACACTCCTTTTTGATTCTAATTAAGTGAACGTAGCTGCTGCTGGCTTAACTTGTTCCCACAACTATGGTTTCAGAATGTTCTGGGAGAAGATGATTGATTAGGTGCGTGACAGAACACATACTGAATTAAGCAGGGTCATCTAACCACTTCCCAGTTAATAAAGACATCTTCTGGAATGACTTGTTAGTTGCTCCCCTCACACAGCGTGACAATTCTCTCCTCAAGTCTTTAAGATCATCAGCATTTGTGACCCTTCTGTACTGATATCCCTCAAAAGGACCTAAGACCATAGTTAAGGAATCACACATATGACCTTCAACGAGGGTGACAACATAGGGTTACAGGTATAGCTTCAATCCAAAGATGCACAACAATGTGTGTGATAAGCCAGAGTATTTATCTATAGCTTTATTAGTAAGGCAGCCACAGCAAGTGGCAAAGAGGGCAATAGCTGCGTAGGAACTGGACATGTGCTGGTTGACAGATGACTAAACAAGAGCCAGCAGTGTGCTCAGGCAGCCAAGAAGGCCAATGGTATCCTGGCCTGTATTAGAAGGACTAGGGAAGTGATTGTCCCTGTGTGCACTGGTGAGGCCGAACATCAAGTATGGTGTCCAGTTTTGGGCCCCTCACTGCAAGAAAGACTTTGAGGTACTAGAGCATGTCCAGAACAGGCAATGAATCTGGTGAATTTACTCTAGAGAGTAAATCATATGAGGAATGGCTGAGGGAGCTGGGGTTGTTTAGCCTGGAGAAAAGGGGGCTCAGGGGTGATCTTATTGCTCTCTACAACTACCTGAAAGGAGGGTGTAGCAAGATGGGGGTTGCTCTCCACCAAGGGAACAGGATGAGAGGACATAGCCTCAAGCTGTGCCAGGGGAGGTTTAGGTTGGACATCAGGAAGAATTTCTTCATAGAAAGAGTTATTAAGCATTTCAACAGACTTCCCAGGGAGGTGGCAGAGTCATCATTCCTGGATGTGTGCAAGAAATGAATGGATGTGGCACTTAGTGACATGGTCTAGTTGAAAAAGTGCTGGTCAGTCGATGACCTTGGAGATTTTTTCTGACCTAAACGATTCTCTGATTCTGTGATATGTGCAAACTGGGGATATGATCTAGTGTGAAGATAGGTGACAAGAGAAATGGAACTAATGTGAATAAGGTATGTGTACATACTGTGCTTCCATATACCACATAGAAAACTGATTATTTATGTGAAGTAGCAGAAATAATGACATCTACATCTTTTAATGAGTGAGTGAACTGGAATAATACAATGCTTTACACAATGAAGTCCTGCAGCGTATTACAAAGAGATTGTACCATCTGGAACTTTGTTTTTTCATACTTTATATGTTAAAATAAACACTAATCAGTGAAATCTGAAACCAAAGCAGCGCACATTGCACTGAATTTCTTGTTGCTAGGCATCTTTTGTTCATACTGTGATGCAAAGTGTTTTGTTTCTAGTGTCAAAAAAGGTGGTAAGATTTTCCCACCTTGTAAACATTTAATCAGGCAGTAGAATAGATAAGCAAGTGCTGAACAGAAGATTGACTAGATCCATCCTCCTTTTAAATTCCAAGTGAATACAATAATTCAATCCAGTGAAACCAACTGTTCCCTCTGGTCCTTCTCATGCCTTTATGCCACTGGCTTTGTTCTCAAGCTGGCAGGCTGGCTCCTATCCACTTAACCTTGTTTTAAGCCCAGTAGCTTGGATTTACCTGTAATATATTGACATGGTTTAATCCCAGAAATAGCCACTTGCTTGCTCCCTCTCAGTGGGATGGGGGAGAGAATTGGAAAGGTAAAAGAGAAAATTTGTGGGCTGAGATAAAGAAAGTTTAATAGGTAAAGCTAAAACTGTGCACACAAGCAAAACAAAACAAGGAATTAATTCACCAATTATGATGGGCAGGCAGATGTTCAGCTATCTCCAGGAAAGCAGGGCTCCATCATATGCAATGCTGCCTTGGGAAGACAAACACCATCACTCTGAAGGTCCCTCCCTTCCTTCTTGTTCTCCCAGATTGATACTGAGCATGAAACCATATGGTATGGGATAACCCTTTGATCAGCTGGGGTCAGCTGTCCTGGCTGTGTCGCCTCCCAACCCCTTGTGCAGCTCCAGCCTCCTTGTTGGCGGGGTGGGGTGAGGAGCAGAAAGGCACTTGACTCTGTCTAAGCACTGCTCAGTAATAACTGAAACATTCCTGCGTTATCAACACTGTTTTCAACACAAGTGCAAAACATAGCCCCATCCCAGCTACTCTGGAGAAAATTAAGTCTACTCCAGCCAAAACCGGTACCCATGTACTTCAGCAAGTCATTGAGTTCCAACATGAATGTGCCAAGAGGAGAAGTGACACTTTCCCTGAAAGTTGTTCCCAAATTATTCACCTAGACTGCTTACAAGATGAATGTGACTGTGTCTAGGTTCCAGCTACCAGTTTCTTCTGTTTTCTCTTTCTCATCAGTAAAAGATCTTCCAGTATTTCATGTATTTCCTTATAAAATTACATTATAATCATCTTCTTTTGAGTGTCTGTTGGATAAACTAAATTCATCAAGATCTGTATGAATATCACTGGAAACTCTTTTCCAGTAGATGCAAAATAGTTTTTATACTATCTCCAGCATTTCAACATCCTTTAAAAAACGTGAACATTGCAAGTAGAATTCAAATAATATAAATTTAGTTGTCTAAAACACAGGTGTCTAGTCCAATATAGGTCTGGCTACAGTTCTGGTTCTCTATCCAGTCAACAAAGAGAGATAGACAGTGACAGGAGGCAATTTATCCCACCTCTGTCAGGTATCTAGGAAGGCTAGATGCCCTGCAAAGGTGCCTAATTGAATGAATGGCACGTCTGAACAGTTAGCTTAGACTATATTCCTGCATTTTTAATCATGAGTGCTAGTTGAGATGTGTAGCACCACAAAACTGTACAAATTCACATATCAATCAGAGAGGAAGATATCACCTCCCACTCATTCCTTACTTCTACTAGTAATACACCCATCAACAGAAGTAGCTTTTTCCACTAGGAATTTATATTCAGTTGGTCCTTAGCTACAAGCACAACATCCATTTTTAGAGTCACATTTACAGCATACATTCACACTTTCTGTAAATAGGCCTGTGTACTCCCAGCTTCTGGGCGTGTTTTTTTGTGTAGTTTTTTTTTTTATTCAGTTGTTACAAAAATTCATGCTGAATAAAGAAGATCAGTTTATCAGACAGCTCCATCAAGACTCCCTTACCACTCTGTCCTTCTTATTGGCATACATGTTTAGCAACTCTTCATGCTGGCCTGGGCCCTATAAATGCATTATACATTAGGACCCAGGGTGCTGTCAATAACATTTACAGTGATGTTCCCACTTTGGAGAGATTACAAAGTAAAACAGTACATCTGTTTATCATTCCTTGCAAATGGTGTAATATCCCATATTGCTTGAGTTCTGAGGAGAAAGAAGGAAAGAAACAACCTCACAGTCAGTTTGAAACTTGTGTTACACAGTACTTTGAAAGGGACTGTTATGCCAGACCTATAAGAGAGGATATGATTGAGAAGGGGATGCAGTGGTCTCAGGTCAGTTACAATAATGGCCATGGTACGATGGATTTTCTTAATCCAAAGTTTTGTACAGCAAAATTGCAGTTGTTACAGTTTCACCCAGACAAAACAGCTGCTGAGATAACTCCAACTTCTTTAACATAATCCCAGCAGTTTAAGCAGAAAATACCAGAAGCTGCTGCTGCTAAAAATATGCTCTGTATACAAATAAGCTGGTTCGAAGAACTGTGACTCCCTTTACATTATTATGGAGGACTAATAATAATCTGACTGCAGCTCCTCATAGATAATCCTGGAAAAGCTCTTACATTACCACACCAAATTGAAGCTATCTTGATGGGAGAAATGTAACAAAAATCTGTAGAAATGCCACTTCTGAAGTCAGCATTCTCAGATATCTTTGTTGAGCATCAGCACGCTCAGCGGTGACATTGTCAAAGCTTGAAAGAACACTGCTGAAGTGTTTTACATGATTTTCAAAAGCAGTTTCCTTCTCGCTGGAAGGATTAAAAGTATTTAGACAAATCATCTCTGCTGGAGCAAGAGAAAGGTCACTATGTGTCTTACTTTTATTTACTGGATGGAGGACAGTTTTGTAGTATACTTCTCGACAGTAGCTCCTTTTCATGTTACAGAATCATTTTTAAGAAAACACCTTGTCTTTTGAAATCAAATTTGCCACTGGGGAAGTGTTTTGCTGTTGATTGGAAACCTACTGCTGGAGAGTTGAACTGAAACTGAATGTAACTGAAAAGAATTCAGTTCCTGTGTCTTTTTTAATGGAGTCAGAAATACTATTGTTTATGTAAACCGCCAAACTAAGAACATAAATACCTAGATGTCTGAGCTATAAAGTTTTAATCCACAGTTTGATATTGGGTTCAATTTTAGGACTCAGGAATAAAATGGACACTGCATTTTGTGATAATGTCTAACGGAATATGCACAAAGTGACTCTGGAAACATCTGATATTATTTCAGGCCCCAGTATCACAAGCCTCAGCTCCTTGCTCCCACTCCCATGGCAGAGATGGCTGAAAGAATATAACCAGTCGCCCCCATTCCTGTGCAAATTCTACATTTTTCATTACACATCAGATCAATCTCGTTTTGGATAATCTGGTTGATTTTATTTTAAAGTAAATTATATAATTTCTTACAGATTCTGAGTGGCTTCATGTGCCCTGGGAAAAGTATAATGGTCAAAGGAGGGAATCACAGCTTTTGTTGTGGTATGCAGGTAAAATTACCACTATCTGTCAAATCTTTGAGTGCTGTAAGTGGAAATGGCCCTACAGGCTACTGTTTAAACTATGCAGTGATTCTGCATCCATGTCTGTGCAGGACAGCAATTACTCTTCTTTGATGTTGGTCTTCATAATCATGTCAATGATAGTAAATAATATTTTGTCCCAAAGCAGGGTGACATTGCCCAGTGTGGTGGGTTGACCCTGGATGGACATCAGGTGCTCACCAAAGCCACTCTATCACTTCCCTGGATAGGAGAGAGAAAATATAACGAAAGGTTTATGGGTCGAGATAAGGGTAGGGAGAGATCATTCATCACTAACTGTCACTGGCAAAACAGACTTGGCTTGGGGAAATTAATTTAATTTATTGCAAATCATATCAGCGTAGGATAATGAGAAATAAAACCAAATCTTAAAAAAAACACCTTCCTCTCCTTCTCCCCCATCTCTCCCTTATTCTCAGGTTCAGTTTCATTCCTGATTTCTCTACCTCCTCCTTCCCAGTGGGCAGGGGGTCAGGGAATGGGGGTTAAAGTCAGTTTATTACTACTCAGTGGGAGGACTACTCACATTTCCCCTCCTGCTCCAGCATGGGACTCTCCCTTTGGAGACAGTCTTCCATGAAATTTCTCCAACATGGATCTTTCCTACAGGTTGCAGTTCTTCATGAACTGCTTCAGTGTGGGTCCCTCACAGGATCGTAAGTCCTGTCAGCAAACGTGCTTTAACATGGGCTCCTTTCTCCATGGGGTCACAGATTCTGCCAGGAGCCTGTTCCTGCATTGGTTTCCCATGGGGTCACAGCCTCCTTTGGGTATCCACCTGCTCTGGAGTGGGGTCCTCCATAGGCTGCAGGTGGATTTCTGCTCCAGCATGGGCCTTAATGGGCTCCAGGGGGACAGCCTGCCCGATCATGGTCTTCACCATGGGCTGCAGGGGAATCTCTGCTCTGGCATATGGAGAACCTCCTCCCCCTCTTTCACTGACCTTGGGGTCTACAGAGTTACTGCTCTCACATGTTCTTACTCCTATCTCTGGCTGCAATTCTGCAGGAGTTTTTTTTGCCCCTGTTATAGGTTAGAAATCCAAGAGGGGGAATTTTTTCTTCCCCCTGCCCCCCACTGTAGGAAAGACAGAGTTTAAATGGAAAGGAGGGTGATTAGTGTTACAAAGGACCTAGCCGAAAGCCGAATTCCTAGCTAATGGCCCATCAAGGTTGGAGTGGGGGGGTGGGGGGTGGGAGGAGTTTTTGAGATTTCGGTAGCTGGCCCAGGCTCAGGGGGGGAGTTGCTGGCCGCTCTCACACAGGATAGGTCAGTTTTGCTGGGTGCTCTCTCTCTGGAACAGAGACAGGGTCTGTGTGCGAGCATTTTTTAGAGAAAAAGCCTGGAAGCCAGACTTTCTGGTTTCTCGTCCTGGTGAAGCTGGATCACTGGTCTCGGCTGGCTTTGCACACTGCCTTGTGACTCCAGCCGGAACCTACTGTGTTTTCATCGGAGAGCTCTGTACCCAGTGAGGGAGAGAGAAGAGGAGCCTTGAGACACCGTCATCTGGGAACGAGTTCCATTGGGGGTGGACTACTTTCCTTTTCCCCTTTCTTCCATTGGGGTCAGGGTCCCCCATTTTCTTTTTCGGCGTCTCCTGCGATTCGAGACCACCCCCAGACCCTCTTCCTGCGTGGTGACCGCCAGAGACCAACAGTGCCCCCTGCAGGCCACGATTAGGACTGCGCTAAAGGACAGAGAAGTATTCATTCAGACTTTCTTTTTTTTCTTTTGTTTGAAGGGGACTTTTTGGGTACAGGACTGTTGTCTATTTTTTTTTTGTGTTCTGTTACTGTTCTTGCCAACATACAAATATCTTTTAATAAAGGGTTGTTATTTCTTCTGTTTTTTTCCCCACTTCCTCGATTAAAGCCCCTTAATTTTGAATTCACAATTGCTGAGAGAGAGGGGTTTGGTTTGTCTCATAACTCATCCTCCTTAGCAAACTTTCCAGTGTCTTCAGACTGAGACAGCCCCTTATAAAATATCCTATTCCAGAGGTGCTATCATTGTTACTGATGGGCTTGATCTTGGTCAGCAGTGGGTCTGTCTTGGAGCTGGCTGCCATTGGCTCTGTCAGACACAGGGAAAAGTTTCTATCAATTTCTCACAGAAGCCAACCCTGCAGCACCCCTACTACCAAGGCCTTACCATGCAAATGCAATATAGCCAGAGTGCCCACTGGGAATCTGCCTGGGAATGTGCTGTCTGACATGAGCCCAAGCTGTTCCATGAAGCATACTAAAAAAAACAGAGACAGTCCCCCAGAAGATGTTCAATTCCCTTATGTCTGGCTGTGTCTGGCAGTGTAGGTGTAGCCTGAAGAACCTGAGAAGAAAAATTTTTCCCTGCTGAGCAAAACTGGGTGAAAGAACAAGTACATAACCTGTAACATGGTTACGGGTTAAGCAAATTTGAGTTCTAATTTTACTTCCGTTAGAACCTACTCAGACTTATACAGGACATGTTTTTCAGTAAGCCATTTATTAATGTTAGTGATTTTGAAGTTCTTAGTTGTTTGTAAGTACTGTCTTAGCCTGTTCACAAAAAATAGAGCCATATAGTGTTGTTCAACTACATAGATGTTGAACCTTTATAGCTAGAGTACAGAGACTTTCAGGTTATGTAAGTGGAGCTGCAGGGAGGCTGAATAATGTTATCAGACATTCTACTCCTCTTGTTCTATACTCTAGGTGTGGAACATGGGAGCTATATTTAATATTGATAACGTGGTACTAAAAAGACTGGTTTTAGTGGCTTTAGCATGTGTTTCTTAAAAATTAAGTTATGTTTCTTTTGTAAAGGAACAACATAGAAATAGTGTGTGATGGTTTGGCTGCAGTAGAGTTAATTTTCTTCTTAGTAGCTGGGATGGGGCTAGGTTTTGCATTTTTGCTGGAAACAGCATTGATAACACAAGGATGCTTTAGTTATTGCTGGGTAGTGCTTAGACAGAGCCAAACCCCTTTCTGCTCCTCGCTCCACCCCACAATGAGGAAACTGGGGGTGCACAAGGAGTTAGGAGTGGACACAGCCAGGATAGCTGACCCCATCTCACCAAAGGGACGTTCCATACTATACGGCATCATACTCAATATGTAAGGCTGTGAGAAGAAGGCAGGCAGGAACGTTCAGAGTGATGGTGATTGTTTTCCCAAGTCACTGTTATATGTGATGGAGTCCTGCTTTCCTGGAGATGGCTGAACATGAGCCTGCTGGTGGAAATTGGGGAATGAATTCCTTGGTTTGCTTTGCTTGCATGTGTGGCTTTTGCTTTACTCGTTAAACTGTTTTTATATCAACCCACGTCTGATTCTCTCCCCCATCCCACTGGGGGAAAGTGAGTAAGCAGATTGGGGCTTAGTTGCCAGTTGGAGTTAAATCACAAAACAGTGACAAAGAAAATATCCCTTGGGAAGTATCTGCTTGAAATTCCAGTTGGAACTAAGAAAGGCAAAATGCAGCTGTCCCAGTCCCAGACAAAGGGCCCTGATATGGCAACATATTCTCATCTTGGCAGATATTTCCAGACTTCAAGACTTCACTTTGTTCCCCTACACAGTTTGTTTCCCCTAGAAAGCACAGGCCTGGAGCAGAGTAGCTATTGTACCAACACAGAACAGAAATTCAGTGCTCATCCCAAGAGGCTGAAGATGAGATCTAAAATCTATACATCTAGTTCTTTAGGCAGAATGTAAGGAGGCAAACCACAGGTGCCCGCTTTTCTTTGTAAACACTTCCTTAGGGACCCAAAACTGCCTGAGGCACACCTCTGACCTGTATTACGTGCTGTTACAAACAGTTTGATAGGTATCAACCACAGATACTCCAGCTCTTCTTTCTTGCTAGAGCTCCACACCAAGATTGGGGGTTTTTCTGTTGTTCAGCAGCTAATATACATTCTTTCCCCCCTCCCCCAAATTTGTCTGTACTCAATTAGCTACTTTTATTATTAAAAGCGAAGGATGGTGTTTTTTTCATGTTAAATCTATGCATCCACTTGTCAGGTGGATCAATAACAAAAGAAGGCTACGTATGTACAATAATTAGTTAACACAGGTGAGTCATGCCCTTAATTTACTTCTGAATCTAGATTTTTTCTTCAAATATTTTGCTCAGGTTCCTTTTTGCTTTTTTTCTGCTACCTGCTGTAAGAGTTAAAAACTCAGTTTTCCTGTGATTTAAACTGTAAACAGACGGTTTAGAATAAAGGAAAGCATTGGGAGACACCAAATGAGCCAGCTTTCTGTCACTCTTTGTAGGCTGATTACAAGTCTCACACTGTGCTATGTTCCCCTGGAGCATTCTACAAAAGATTTAAAATCTGTTGAAAAGGTAAACGAAATTCATCCAGGAAAAAAAAAAGGAAAAAGAAAAAGAAAAAGAAATGTTTTTCTGGCAGTCTTTGTTCTACCCAGATAAGGTACTACTTTGGTATCGTTTACAGTCTCTATGCACAGCGAAGCATGCTGACATTCAGAATGGCTTTAATGCAGTATCACTGTACTTGGGAGACTTCCTAGCCTGCACCAGGTTTTGCCATGTTGGAGTTGCCCTCCCCTCCAAATGGCTGTTGCTGTTTTATCAGAAAAAAAAATTGCTTTCAGACTTCCCACAAAGCATGCTATAAAGAGTCTCATTAAAAAAATAGGAATTTAACCATCTCCAGAGTTTAAGACTGAGAAATAACAGGAGTGCTACAAACTATGTTAATGTAATTTTAATCACTGGTTTCTTTTAATCTTCCACACATCAGGGGTAGAATAGTTTCTCTGAAGAACAAAGCATTCAAATACATATTTTGTGTTTCCCTCACTGTGTTAATGAAACTGGGAAGGTTTCAGGGAAATTGAATTATCCTCCCTTTTAAATATTCATTAATTTAAACAGGAAGACTGGAAAATTGGTCACTAGCAATTCAGTAAATAGCACTCTCAAATTGGCTATGTTCTTGTAATTGCTATGATATTTTTTTAATAACATTGAGTTATTTATGCAGTGAAATAACATATTGATACAAGCACATTCTGAACCATTAGTGTGGTTATTGTTCAGCTGTTTTCTGTAGGGTTCCTGCTTAAAGAAATGATACCTTGATATGGCCTTGTACATACCTTGTGAAAGCATTCAGTAAAATTTCTCTATCAAGCCAGAAGCAAACCTCAGGGAGCCCACAACCATAAACACCATAAAGCTCAAAATGAAAATTATGTAAGCACTTTGGGAAAATGCACACTAAATTCTATTTTGATGAAATTCTTGAATGTGGGATTCTTGAGTACGGACGTTAGGCTGTTCTCAGCTTGCTCTTTAAAATGCAACTTATATTGAGTATACCTGTATTCCAGACTAGACATATTCCTGTCCCAGATTTCCTAGACAGAAGTTCATGAACGTGCCCACAGAGTCTGCAGTGGCCTGGGTGTACCCAACCTGACACGCATCTGCTGCTCAAATGACAAGTATTTGTAGAGTAAATCTGAGGTCTTCTCTGCGTGTTCGACTTACTGAGGAAGCACTGACCATCTGTCCAACACACAAGCAGTACATCTGATTCCTCACCATTGAACTGTGTCCACCAAAGTGTTGAGTTGTATATGTGTAAGGGACATCTATTAGGAATTTGAGGAGAATGGGAGATGTGCCTGTCCTTCAGTAATAGCTGGAGATCTGGAAATCCAGGAATAGTTTATGTCTGGAGTCTTCTTTTCCCACTCATACTAAATTTTTTGGCCAGAAAAAGCAAATCTTGTGGAGAACCCTGATAAAAGCACTTTTAAGTACTGCAAGTAAAGTTGGGGAGCATTTGAGCTAAAAATGCAGGAGTCATTGATGTTCACCTTCACATCAGATGGTGCCTGGTCAGGGAAGATGCTGAGCACTACTAGGAATCCTACCCCCGATGTACAGTTAGTCTGTGCACTTTATCACTTAGCTGGGTCTTCATTTCTTGGTCACTGACTGCTTTCACACAATGATGAATGAAACTGCCCAATATGTTAAAGGGAAATTTCAGAAGACAAATGATATGGGCTACAAAAATAATAGTACTTCCTTACAGAAGCATACTTCTTTACTAGTAAAAAGAAAGGAAATAGGAATGTATACATTCCATTATTACAAAGTTTTCTATTCTACATACCGTACATACTACAGCCAATTGCATTTTTATACATCAGCTTATTCCAGATACTCCATAAGAATGTGAATCTTCTTCAACCACAACTTTGAAAAACTTTCTGTTTCTGAGAGTCAAAAATACCATTTTTTTCTCACATCTTCTGAAGAATAAAGTTATTACTGACTTAGTAATGGTCAATGGTGAATAAAACTTGGTAATAAAATCAGGAGCTACACTTTTTTTTCTTTTGATTCTATATGTGTTCTTTATTGAAGTCTGTGCTATAGTAAATTGTTGGTTCAAGGCAGACAAAAAAGGTACAACATGAACTCCTGAAATACAATTTTTTGAGAAAATATGGGAGCTTGGCCAAAGAGGCAGGGTATGTTACACACTGTTTAGAGGGGGTTTAGGCTCTTGTCTCACTCTTCTGTCTTTCTCAGAAGGGGATGGAAATTCTGCCTCAACTCAAAGGGGGAGGTTGCTGGTCAGTGACCCAAGCCCTGGGACACAGGGACCCTGTCAGACACATGCGTGTGCTTAACTACAGCTGTGAGAGACGTTAGTGCCTATGTAATCCCTCTGCCAGCCATCACCAGAAGCAAAAAGCTCCTGGTTCAAGTCTTACCGGCTTTTTTTCAAAGTTAATAAACAAATAATGTTTTTTAAATAATATATGAAGACAAACATATTTTACTAAGAGGGAAGGAGAATATGGGGATGTTCGAAGTGCTGGTGCCCCAGTGCTGACAGCCAGGGCTGCAGGGGGGCTCTGTGAGGGAGGCCGGTGCTGCCCCGTGCCGGACACAGACAGCTCTGACCCACCCATGGCAGGGCATGGCTGAGCCTACAGCTGATGGGGGGGTGGGTGCCCTGAGGGCAGCATGTTCAAGAAAGGGCAAAAACTCCAAAGAGCAGAATGCAGTGAGGAAACAAGAGTGAGAAACAGCCCTGCAGGCACCAAGGTGAGAGAAGAAGTAGGGGCAGAAGGCACCCCAGGCACTGAGCAGAGGTTTCCCCTCAGTCCATGGAGAGAACCGACTGGGGCAGGTTCTCCTGAAGGATTGTAGCCTGTGGACAATGCCCACTGGAGCAGGGGAGCAGCATGAGGAGCAGAGGAGTAGCAGAGAGGAGCTGTTATTGATTGACCATAGCAGTGTTCTCCATCCCCTGTGCCACTCAGGGTGGGGGAGACAGAGGTGTTGGGAATGGAGGAGTGAAGCTGAAGCTGGGAAGAAGGTGGGGTGTTCGGGTGTTTTAGGTTTTGTCTTTGTTTCTCAGCTTCCAATTCTGTTTCTTTTTTTTTTTTTGCTGCCAATAAATCAAATTATTCTTCCCCACATTCAGTATGTTTTGCTCAGCATGGTAATTGGTGAGCAATCTCCCTGTCCTTATCTTGACCCATGAGCTTTGTCATTTTATTTTCTTTTCCTGTCCTGTTGAGGAGGGGTAGGGAGAGAGTGGCTATCTATCAACAGGCCAAGGTCAACCCACCAGAGGGGAATGGGAAGAAAATGCAGGATCTTCACTAATCTAGATATTTAAGCCAGGGAAAAAAACCCACAAACCCAAAACAACCCCATCTCTTTTTACCTAACTCTACCAACTTTCCCTACATGCTTATGGCCATGAAGGCAGTGGATCTATAAATATCAATTTCTCTCTGTTCTTATTGTTTTGTTGCTGAAGACACATAGCCTGATAATGCTTTGAACCCCCACTGTCTGCCTCATCTGGGGAGTACTGTGGCAAAGCAATGTGGAACCTGAAGGCAAAAGAAAGCTTCCCAGGTATCTGTGGAAACAGGCAAATCAAGGCGACAATTCATTGCCAGAAGCAAAGGGCAATTATCCAGGGCAAGAACTCGGGGAAATGTAGCAGGTTATGGCATTTTCTTCAGTGGGTGAAAACACTTAACAAAAACTCTTGCTGCTAGAGACTTTCCATGTGATTGGCTGTCCATATGGCTGTAGATAATAGGCCAGTCTTTTAGGAGTCTGTGAAGATTTAGAATGCTGTATTTTTGTCATATCCAGCACAAGTATAGACTAGGAGATTTCTTTCCTCTTTGGAACTGTCCAAGTATAGTTTGAAGCATTTGCAGACTCCTACAGTGTTTTTTCATTCTATTTGTCTTCTTTCAGTTAACAATCTGAGTCTGTTTAATATTTCTTTCCAAGTCACACTTTTTAGCCATCTCAGCATTCTTGTTGCTCCACATCATCCTCAAAGCTGAGTACAAAACCTTGGATCGAGACCTCTAGGTTACACCTTCAGCATTACTCAGCATTATTAAGTTACCATAGCTCTACAAATCTGTTCACACTACCTATCACTAAATTACCCATTCTCAGAGCTTCCTTCCTGCTTCTATGAAGGAAGATCTGCTTACTTTTGTTTGTCCTCATAGCACAGAATCATGGAATAATTCCATTTGGAAGGGACCTTGGGGCTGTTCAGCCTCTGCAAAGAGCCTGTCAGTCTCTTGCTCACTCTTCCTGACAGGGTGCAGCTGCTAACCTCCTCTGCAATTCCTTTGCCTGCCAACAGCTCCCGCTGCACATGTCCTGCCACAAGGACACCATCACTGTCCCCTACCCAAGGCAAAGGAACCAGGCACTGCCTGGTGCCTGAGGTTTGTATAGTGGCATCCTCCCACAGAACTTTGTCCGGATTGAGGTCTCCAATATGCTGGCCCGGACTTGGTCTCCCAGAAGGGAGATCAAGTCCCATGGTGTCTCCCCACTCTCTCGGGTTTATGTATGTAAAACCTTTCTTGTTTTAGCTGTATATACACACCATTCTTATATTTTGGTTCTTCCAGTTGTCTGAAGAAGGCTTTTTCTACTTCTTCCTGATCAGATGGTCTGTACCAGACATCCATCACCCATTATGATATCCATGATGATTTAGCCTCTAACCCTGATTCATAAGCTCTCAGCTGGATTGTGACCCTTCCCAAAGCAGAGATGGCTGCATCCTCATTGCTCTCTCACATAAAGGCAACTCCTAGTTGTGCCAATTTCCCAAAAAAGGTATGTGGTCTTGCTCCATCATGCTGTCATGTAAGCTAACTCTTATTTGTGTGTGTACCCTTAGGATGGCCCCCTTTTTGCTCCTTTCTGCCTTATGTTGATTAAAAGGTTTCTTCTCCATATCACCCCACACCCTTTCCTTGTCAATCAATTCCTCACTTCATTGTAGGTCATCATTATTTCTCCCCCTCCATCACTTCCAGTGTAAAATTTCTCCTCACCAGGTTGGGCAGCACATTGGCAAAGACATTTTTCTATCCCTACTTGGTCACAGGGATCCAGTCACTTCCAAGAAGTTCTTTATCACCAGAAAGCCTTCCAAGGTCTTGAAGACAAATCTTTGTTATTGACACCAGCTATGCAATCCTTTGTTGACCTGTAGGATTTATCTACTCTGCCTCAAGACCTTTCCCTCACTGACAGGACTGAGGAGACACTTTGGCGCCTGTGCCCTTGGCTACCACTCTTGGATCCATGTAGTCATGTTTGATATGCTCCAGGTTTCCCCTGACATCACTGATGCCTCCATGGAAGAGCAGCAGTGGGTAACAGTCCTGGAGCTGACAGAACTTGGCAGCATCTCCACAACCTCCCCAGAAAACCTCCTCTAATTAACTTGCAGCTTTATCTCCAGAGATCTCCCAGGAGCATCCCTAAGAACCCAGAACTTCCGAGATCTCAAATCTGAGACTAACACCTGCTGCTGGCTCCCTCTGTTAGCTGTCCTGTTGGGTATCTCCTGCTTTGGTTCCCTGGCAGTGCTGTCCAAAGTGATGAAGGCAGGACATACCCACCTCTGAGGTCTTTGAGGCATTAAGAGCCCACTAGTTGGGACACATGGTGCTGAAGGTCTGTGTCCTCACAATGCGGCTCAGTTTTGGCTCCCCTGCTGGGCTGGCCCCACCTCTGCCCTACACCAGGGGAAAAGCCAGGCCCCATGTGAAAGGAGAAGAATTGGGGTTTTTTACTGGCCTCCTCTTTCATTTTTCATGACCTTTTTTGAATAAAAAGTTATAGGAATTTTTTCCCACTAATATTTTGTTTTGAACGGTTTGTTTTGTTGGTACGTGTCTTGTGGGTGTTTGACCCCACAAAAATCCGATCTCCAAGCTTCCCCTCCCAGTTTACCTCAACACCAAAGAGAAATTTTCAGGCGGGCACACCTCCATATGGGGAAAGAGAATATATATACATTTATTACTATACAAAATAAATACTGTACAAATTAAAGCAATTATATATACACAATATTAACACACTTCTATCACCCCTCGAGTCCCTCCCACAATCAGTTCAGGAGAAGCCCTCAGGCTGATAGGTAAGCAGTCTTTCTCTCATTGGGGTATCAGGGAAAAGGGTTCCTTCTAACCACCCCCCACCAGTCTCAGCTCTGTGCTGAAGTCTCCTTTTCATCATGAGGTGCAAGGAGATAGCTCTGAGTCCTTCCTCCTTGGTTTCATGAAGGTTTCCTCCCAGGAGTAAGATGCTGTTTTAAGTTCTTAAACCGGTACATGCCTGCTGCTAATTGGCTCTCTCACTCTTCTCCAGCTGCTGCAGCTCTCAATTTCAGTAGTCCACGTCCAAAACCGACATAGACACCTCTGAGCCTGCTTGGCCCGTCTCCAATTTTGCCTGGAGTTCTTCTTCTCCTGGCACTGAGCTTCTTTCAGCCCGTCTCCTTGGCTCAGCTTAAAATACTGAACCTTAAAATCCACCCCATGCAGTGGGGGGAAAAAAAACCCCCTAGCTGGCTAGAGGCATTCAGTCCAGTTATGAGCTGTCCTGAGCTCTGCAGTCTGGCTGGGGAGGGAAGAGGGCCTGGCCGAAGGCCTGCCTCTCTCCCTCTTACCTCAGCTGTTGGAGTGTCTCTCTCACAACACACACACACACACTCTTACATGCTGCCTCCAGCCCCAGCCAAGCCAGGGCTGAAGGGCACAGCCCCCCATGCCCCAGTGGAGGGCTCCCGTCCACCCCTCCGGCTTGTCTGTCTCTCACACTCTCACACACACAGACTGACTGTCAACAGGTTCCAGTTGTTGTGTATATCTAATTTTCACAGGAGCGAACAAAAAGAGCTGAGATTGGGTCCTCGGGGGAACTCTCCTGGGACCCAATCACTTCCAGGTCCCTCGGCTCCCAGGGGGGGGGCAATTCAAACCAAGACATGCCTAAAGAAGGATACCCTGATGAGGAGGGGAAGTGCTTCAACAATAAGCTCGAGTACCATCATGCCCAACATGGTTTTCATCTTGTACAAATTTAGGTGAGAAGCTGCTGTCTTCGAGGCCTGACTGAAATCAGACAGGAAAACCAATAAATTGTGAAGACTGTGACCTTTCTCCATGACAGAATTGAAAGGACAGCTAAAGAAAAGATGCACAACACAGTTCAAAGTTTTGAAAAGAAGAAAACAAACGGGAAAAACGTGGGGGAGAAAGTTCTGGATTCACTGCACTTAAGTACAGGCTCGATTTGCGATGTGTCAGTATCCCACTGATCTCAGAAGGTTTGTTTAGTGAAATGCAACACAGGCAGTCAAGTGCTTTGGCTTAGCCTCTGTATTTGTCAAAACACCAGGAGGTATCTCAAGCAAACCAAGATGCAATCAGTGGCTTTCCTTCAGCCCTGAACAAAGGTTTTTGAAAGGTGATGATTTTGAAAACCTGGGTGCAGAAGGCCCTGGGCTGGCTGTTGTTTTGTGAGTGAGTTGTAATAGTATTGCCTTAATTAGACATTAGCTGTTGAAGAGATGACCTTATCTTTACTTTGAAAAAATGTTATCAGATGTGACTAATTGGAGACTGGAGGCAGGGGAGAGCTTAGAGGCACAGTAATTGTTCTTGTCTGATCAGAAGGATCAAAAGAGAATCCCTTAGAGAGTTAAATTTAAAAATGAGATTCCTGTGGCATGTGGATTATAAGATTGATTTTTTTTCTGAACATGTCTGGGCAAACAGAAAATCCTGAACATGTTTAAATACTATTTTGTTGCCAAGGAGCTGAAGGATTTGTTCTCTTTACTACATATCTTGTTCTACATAATGGTCACATTTCCATTTGTCTGCTGAACTATAACTCTTTTTAAAAAAAAGATACAACTTCTGTGCTTTCAGGAATAGAAATATCTGGCCGTGAAATATGTGTTTATAGGAATTTCAGTGTTGTGGATCTGAGTGAATGATTGCTAACAATGATTTTCAATCGAATAATTTTGTTTCGAGACCACATTGACCCTCTGTTTTATGGCTGAGGACACATAAAGACCCACTTACTCAGACACTGAGTCTCCTGTGGCATCAAGCCGAATACTGAGGCTAAGGAATAGGAGACCTTTGGGAAGCCCAGCAAAGCCAGCTGCTAGCACCAGCCTGCCCAGTTCATCCTCTGTGGCCTGTCACCAGTCAAGTCTTGGGCCTGGGGATGTCTGAGCTGTTGTTAGCAGTTGGTGCTCTGGGTGAACATGTCTGACTATGAAAAATAGAGAAGATGCTGCTGTCCACTTTATCTTTCCTTCTGTCTGCACATGCCAGCATTTCTGAAACAGGACCTGTATTCCTCCTCCTGAATACTTCAAATCTTAATGCCACGAAATGCAATACAAAGTGAATAAATTTAAAGCTTTCTGATGGAGCATTGTACAAAATGCCCTTGGGAAACTCATCATAAAGGAACTTCTATAGTATTATACAGCCTCATTCAGCAAAAGGCCTCTGGGAGGAGCAGATCCTGGTGCACACGCATGGGGCATTCAGAGCAGGAGGTGTCCCATGCCCAGAAAGCCAGCTGGGATTCCTTTCTTTAGGGTGTGCCTCAAGGTTTCCTATTTTTTTAGTTACAATGAGGTTTCACCACAGAGGAACATAGAAACTGGTAAAATGAATGAAGTCGATGTCAGGCTGAAAAATTCCCAGTCCTTTCTCTTGCAGTAGAAGAGTAATATTACTTGATAAGGGAAGAAGAGAGATTTGAAAGTGAATTGTCTCTACAAGGTTTCCTTCCCAGCCCTCCTGCTCTGTCAGGGCTCATCTATCACCTTGAGAAAGGGATGAACAATACATACATCCATGAGGCACTCATTTCAACAGATCATTTCTCTCTCACAATGGTTTTCAACTCTTCTATCATGCAGGCAGCTGCTTTGAGTGGCTGAACCTGTCTGAACCTTGCTCAGAATCCACTCTTCTCCATTTGCCTTCACAGCTGCACAGAGGCTTTTCAGTGGCAAACCCTGTTCCTGGAGAATGGAATGAGGCAGTTCAGAGTGAGACCATTCCAGGCACAAGTTCTGCTTTGCTCTGGGGCTATTTGGAGAAACAAGCATGTTTCACACAAGCTTTGACTTCTGATACTCTTGCTGTTTCTCTAGCTGAATTTTCCCTTTTCAATGGATGCACGGCCAGGTCACACCATACTAATGACAGAAACGGCTGAATTTCCTTCTTTGCTTCTGGATTTATCTTCACCACAGGGCATGAGTTAGATACAAAAAAGCTGGTCTCCTTCTCAATATCTTCTTGACAGAGTAGTCTCAATGTTGAAGATACTTTTGTCCCTGTTTCAGGCTTTTCTAGAGGGGTATCTTGTTAATGCCAGTGCCATATCTTGGCTTTCCTCTCTGCTGTTGGTTTTATAACCCATTCCTGCTAGCTAAGGACAGAAGAGCCAGTGCCGCGCTCCATGACTGCCCCTTCCCTTTTGAGGCAGTGCACTCAGTATAAGAAGGACATAGGGTGCATTTTTTTGTGCTGCCCAGCTAGGAACTTCATCTTCTCTGGCATTCATATCTCACTACATATCTTTCTTCAGCCTAACAAGCAAGTTTTGTAAATTGATGTACTACAAATACTAGTGTTTTCAGCACTAGAGTGAATCCCAGAAAAGAGAACCAGCATTTTTCCATTAAAAAAATAAAATAAAACAAAACCTGACTTTTAAATATGAAGAAAATAATGTAGAAAATATGGTACTAGAAAAAAATGCTAATTTTTTTCATATTTTATGGCATGTATTTCCATGTTGCTCCAGTATTACAGTCAATAATCAAAAATAGGTCAGCTCCCAAATCATGTAGGACTGAAATGCATAAGAGGAAAGAAAAAGAAAGAAGAAAGAAAGAAAGAAAAGGAAAGAAAGAAAGAAAGAGAGAGAAAGAAAGAGAAAGAAAGAGAAAGAAAGAAAGAAAGAAAGAAAGAAAGAAAGAAAAGGAAAGGAAAGAAAGAAAAAGAAAGAAAGAAAGAAAGAAAGAAAGAAAGAAAGAGAAAGAAAGAAAGAAAGAAAGAAAGAAAGAAAGAAAGAGAAAGAAAGAAAGAAAGAAAGAAAGAAAGAAAGAAAGAAAGAAAGAAAGAAAAAGAAAGAAAGAAAAAAAATACTGTTATTTCTCTTCCTTTGTAAGTCTGGTTTCATTAATCTCAGACTAAAGTTTTAAGCTTTCCTAATGTCCCACTAGGAGTAGAAACATTTTAAAATAAAAGGAAGACAGGCTGAGCTTTCATATAATTACCAGATTGTGGTATCAGAAGAAGGATTTATCCTTTGGCTGATCTGAAGGAAGGAAAAACTCATGTTATCTCATTTCACAGATGAAGAACAGAAACATAAGAGCCTAAACTCTTCCTGTCCCACTTTGAGCTTCCAACTGGGACAGCTGTGCTAGGAGCAGCAGTGTTCCCTTTGGCATTCATGGAGCAAAACAGGCACCTCAGAGACCAGTTTCCTAAGGCAGCAATCACACTACCTACATGACTGTGCTCAACACTGACAACTCACTGCTTTCACAATCACACACTAGAATCCCAAAACCACAGACTGTCTCAAATCAGAAGACTTAAGAAAACGCACTCCAGGGGTTTTTCATTTTCTGTGGCTGTTAGGTAGAGGTGGCTCACAGTTTTTTTCTGAACCATAAGACTCAAAAAGACTTTTTTCAAATGTAAGATTCTTGAATAATCTGACATCTATTGTCAGATGTAAAGGTTTTCAGGAAGAAATGATGTGGCTCTCACAGGCTTCAGACTAAAGATGGAGAGACAGCAACTTTCCATCTCCCCTCTCCAAATGATAGATTTGAAATGCCACTTTTTCAGCAGGGCTTCCCTTCCCTTTTCTGTTGCTGTTTCAAACAGCCAGCCTGACCAATGAAGTGGTAATTCATGGCTGGACAGCTGGTATCAGATGCTCCCCCTGCTACGTGTCCCTGCCAAGGCTCTGCACACAATTTGCTCTATTGAAAAGCCAACTCATTTCCACTTGCAGCCAGCTCTATTCATATTCCTCTCAGAGCTAGTGACAATAAATATTATAAAATCACACAAATCCAGATGGTGTGGGTTGGAGTTGCCAGCTGTTCTACCACTTGTGAATTGCCTCTCTTGTCCTGCAGCTTGGCTTCCACAGAAAGCATCTCATCAGTTTCCTACGGTCTCATTGCATTTCTTTACAAGCCATCCCCATCCCGAGATATTTTCAGCTTTCACTGTAGATATATAAAGGAGAGAGAGGTAAACCAAATTGGAGACAGAAAACCAAAGAATCTTTCACCTCAGAAATCGAGGATTATTTTTCAAATAGTGACCTTAACCTCCCAACAGCTTCCCAGTTTTCATTCCATGAAAAGAGACCACTTCAATGGCTCAGCTGATTTTTACTAATTCTCTTTCATAGGAGACTTATAGCTAAAGGAGAAGCAAAGGTTCTCTAATCTTGCAAAATCAGGAGGAAAACAGTGCCAAATGGACACAGAAATTGAAATGCTTTCATGACCTTTGCTAATAGTGCTGTGTAAATCCTAAATGTTGTGATGGTTACCTCATTTCAGCTTTAAGTGTTTGCTCTGAGTTTTGACTCTTTGAGCCTGAGGGGGTATCTGCAGCATTCAGTCCAGTGAAGTTACATTCAAAGGATTACCAGGATTAGGAGAAAGACTGTAACGCAGGTATGGTCAACAGGGTTGTCACTGACATAGATATGAACATACGCGACTCCCACTAGTTTTGGTCCTCATATTGACTCTCGTGAGATTTTTTTGTTGAAAAAGAGTGCAGACGAGAGTGAGTGGGAGGCAAAGGAGGTGGGACAAGCCCAAAGTCAAGTAGCAAGAACAAGGAGAGAGAACTGGGAAAGCCTGAAGTCTCCCAGCAAGAACAGGGAAAGAGAAAGCCTGAGCACAGAAGAGCAAGTAAAGTCACCAGCTGTGGGGCCATGCTGTAAGTCAGCAGGCTTTTGGGCTGTGGTGCCAGAAGGCAGCAGGCACCAGTAGTGATGCAGATGCTCAGAGCTGGTGCCATGGTTTGTGGCCATGGTGATAGGACAAGGGTGTTTGAGGAGGGAAGAATATCCTCAAGGGCTCTCCAGGCTGGTGTTTTGGGGCACAAGTGTTTTACCAGCAGTCTATCTCATTACATTTCCAGCAAAGACTATTCAATGTATTTGTTTAATCTACTCTTCCCCTTGTCTAGCTGCAAAATCAAAAAAATAACAATAATAACAAGGCAGGTCCAGACAAGCCATGAGTCAAGTCATCCAGCTGGGTTCAATGAGGAGCATGATTGGGTACAGACACAGCTGCAGCATAACTCAGGCAAAACCCAGGAATCTGGGCCTGAACTTAATCCCAACTGCAGTGGAGGCCCCCAGTGAAGGGTCTCATGGTTTTCTGTCACAGCTCATTTTGCAGCAGTGTGGTCCCAGGTTACAGGGATGCACGAGATCAGGGCTCCATTTGAGCACAGACAGCCAAACCCTTCATGGAATATTGCAGAGCCTGTTGGTGCGTTTAGGACCAAAAAAATTAGGAATCATAAGGATAGTTGCTCCACTAGGACCCACAAGGGTGATTGCTGACCCTTGAGAAAATCCGGCTCAAGGTAGGCTCAGGACTTTTGAATAAACCTTTTAGTTCATGTTACAGGAAGGTAAAATTAGATTTGCAGATCCATAAATGCATCAAGATGTTGAATGCAACATAAGTCTCTTTTGAAACATTCATTTCTACTTATCTCTGAGTCAGTGACAGTCAGTCAGTTCCGGATGAGAAAGAGAGTAGGAGAGGAGGGGAGTGCCCACCTCTGGTCTATACACAGCATCTCACAATGGCATGAGAGGTCCTCTTTTCATCCTCAAGCCATTACTTCAAAAATATCCTTGGGTCAGAAACTCTCCAATCCAATACACTCCTTTGTCTGTCTGTTCTCTCAGCATTCCTCTGTGGAAAACGCTGTAATGTTTCATTAATTCCCACCTGCCTCCTGATGCTGGAATTTTACCATCAGAGACTGCCCACAAGTGAGATATCAAGCACTTCAGAAACATTTGTCTTAATAGGTTAGACAATTTAGGGCTAGGCAACCACTGAACTGGAGTTATCTGGTCACAAATTTCACATTTTTAAAATTTTATATTTTTATTTCATACCAAAGGATCCAGTTAGCAAAATCCTATCTTTAACTTTGATTTTAGACCACTCATACCAAAACACTAGGATTTATATAATTTCCCAAATTATTTCTGAAAAAAGTGGATGAAGCCTGCTGGCATTTACTCAGATATCAGTGAGAGAGCTGTCTCTGACACTGCTTTCATTCTACACCTAATTTCAACAAACAGGTCCTAGAGGAGTCAGATTCTCTCCAGCAAAGATCCTTGAATGATGATTACTAGTGACTCTTATTACATAAATTTATCATTCTTCTGAGTTTATATTAAAAGATCTTTGTAAAGTTCTGTCCAAACTTTACCTTGAGTTTACCTGGTAGGAGTCCCATTATCTCAGTAGCAGTGCAGCAAATGACTCAACGGAGAATGTGCCACTGGGTATGTTACTCAATCATTCACATCTGCTGTGTTTGGGGACACATCTGAAATAGGCATCGGTGTTCCCAGTCATGCCCTAGGGAGGCACTTATTCTAAGCGAGTGTGACTCAGCAACATTTCTTAATTATCTGATGGTTGCAGGAGACTTCAAGATTGAAATGTTGTCAGCAGCATTTTATCCAAAGTGGTGAAAAGCTTCTAAAAAGCACTACTGGGACATATTCTTGCTAGCTTTATGGCACTAGGCCTTCGTTACCATAAACAAACTCTGATACCTGAGTGTGGTCTTTTGAAAAATTTGATATAAAGCCACAGGAATAAGGCTCAGTGCAATCACCTACAGATGTGTCCTTAAAAGCAATGGTACTCCCCATGTAGGCTGGGCCTGAGCTGGGCTCTCCATTTCCAAAAGGATTGTGGCCTTCCTTTGCTGCTCCTCAATGTTGGCAAGGCTGTGCTGCCTTGGTACAGAGGTCAGAGGTCACCATCCTTTTGGGTGAATGGAGCTTGGCACCAGGTATCTGCACAGTTTAGGGATGGGATAACAGCAAAAGCCTTGAAAATATGTGGTTGAGAAAAGAGGCCCTAAAATAGGTAACGATGGGCTGTTACCTATCATTAAAACAGGGCAACATGGAAAGCTGGGAAATGACTGCTTCTGCCTTGGGAAAGGGAGCAGCAGCTCAGCAAGGACAGAACAGTAAGCAGCAGGGTCAGGCACCTGCCACAGCCTGAAAAGTAATGTCCCGTCCAGGACTAGGCAGTGCATAGCCTCGGGGGGAAGTCAATGGCTGGGAATTGCCTCCAAATTCAGCCTTCTAAAGGGACCAGTGTGTGAGGCCATGAAAGACCATGGCCACCAGTGCTAGTTCCATGTGTCAGCTCCATGGTGCTGGGTACTCACAGCTCATCACCATCACGATCACCAAGAAGTGCCAGCTTTGAGTATGTGATGGTGGTAACTGAGGAGGAGTAAGAATCAACCACCTGTGTGGGGGGTGTTGTTGATGCATGTCAGCATAACAAAGGTTTATTTCGCAGTTTAAACTGTAAAAAAAGGTGCCATTATCACTGTGTCCTTATCATAAAAGAAAAAAGGAGAAAAATAGAAAGAAATCTATTTTTAAATGAAGAGTTAAAATTTCATAATGATCTTTTCAAAACTGACTGAAGAACTAGACTGCTCCTGAGCTTCCTCTGGAAGCAGAGAGACCCTTCATAGGCTTCCTGAGAGCACTCACAGAGTATCAGCATTAGGCGCCTTGTTTTGAACAATTCTATTATTCTGCATTTTTAGTTAACTAAGTACTACAGAGCTGCCTCCAGTGGACTGAGGGTCCCATGTAGGGCTAAAGATCTGAAGTCCTGGTTCTCAGAAATAATTCAAGGCTCTAATTTCAGCTGCCTTTTTGGAAGCTGAAAATTCAAAGCTTCCCTGTTTAAGCTTTCAGAGGAAATTGGAGAAGTGAAAATGTGAGGGTTTTTTTTTTCATTCTGAAATTTGAAACAGCTGTCACAAAATGTTTATAACCATACATAGTGCTCAATAAATGTCTAAACCTGGAAGGAACTATGCATGAATTATGTCTGATTTATACATTAAATAAAAATAGAAAGAGCCAGTTGAATTTTAAATGTTCTCCCCACATTCAGTAAAACTTGAAATTACGATGTCTATAGAATATTGCCTGCATAAATGTCTAATGCGTACTATATAAAAAATATTTTAAAAGCATTCTGAAAGTTTATCAGATAAGGTAAATACTTGGGTCTAATTAAATCTTCTTAAATTGGCTTTTCATAGTGAAAAATATTTTTAACCTCACCCCATAAAGCGCAGACCAAGATTAACCATAAGGAAAGGGCTGAGCTGCTAGTAATTGCTGCAAGTTATTGCTCTTGGGCAGGTCAATAAACCCACAGGGCACATAATGTAGCCCTTCAGCAAGCAGACTCCAGCGGTGAGGCAGGACAATCCCCATCCCAGCTCTGGACCTTGACCAGATCGCAGGTCAGCTCTGAGAAGGCCACATCTTCAGCTCATCTCCTTATGGGGCAATGAAGTATGTTTGATTACAGCATCTTTGGAGAGGTGGGAACAGGGCCATGTTAGGACCCTGACACTAGATTCTGCTTGACTGTCTGTCTGTGCCAGCCAGGAGCAACAGCCTTCCGAGCCGTGGATAAAACTGGGGACACCCGTGTTTCTGAACATCCAACCTACCAGCCCTCACTGAAGAGAGACACATTGTAAAGAACAGCCACCATGGAGCTGAAGTGCCACTTGCATACTGGGTACAAATGAGTCAATAAACTCATATTAGATTTTTGCCTACAACGTGATACACCTCAGAAGATATGAATCTAACACCTAAAAAGCAGTGCCATTATATATCTTTATTTAGTTGCAAAATCCTTTTGGTAGATACTTCTGCTGCTTCTTCGGAGGATTATTTTTAAAGTGCAGATACTCTCCAGTCACACTTACTGATTTAACTTTGAAGGGACAATACTTGGACTGATTGACCCCAGGGAACGAAGATATTTTTCTCTTCCAGTTTATTACCCAACCCAGGCAAACAAAGCAAAAAGATCAATTAAAATGGAATTTTATGAAGAGTATTCCCAGGTTTGGTTAGCTAAATCACATTTTTGCAATTAAAGTGGTCTTTATAAACATTTTAGGCCTTGCTCAAGATCATCTGTGTATATGAACATAAAACATTCTCATCCCAGTTTTATGGCACAGCTCTGTTAGAAAAATATTTCAGCAAAACAATTTCAAAACAAAATCTTGTGGTTTAGCTCCCTAAACAACAGAGGTAGTTTAGATTTATTTTGGCTGTCTCCACTGCTGCTCTGTGCATAATGAAAGTGCTTTCCAACTCACCCTGCACAAACTCAAGTGCTGCCACTTCAGTCCTTCCTTGCTGCGTGCCCTCCCCACCAGTGCACAAGTGTGCTCTGTGTGTCCCCATCACCCTGGCAGCTGAAAATGTCTTAGCTTTTACCCCTCCAAAATAAAGCAAAGTAGACGAATGCATGCCCTGAGAAATACACATGTATTTCCATCCACCATCATGTAACTGAATTTTCTGGGGAGACCAACACACTGACACCTCATGTTATTGCCTACCAGTTCAACTCCATCCCTGGGTGACCTGACAACACTGAAGTAGATTAGAAGAGCCATGGTAACACCAAGCTTGATTTGAGACCTAGACCATGTGTGAAGCCCTCCTTTGTTGTAAGGAGCACCAGTTTCTTCTTACTTTGAGAAGAAACATGTGAGAATTGGAAACCCTTTCAAAACCTGCTAGGCCCTTTACAGAGCTACATATGTCTACAGTCCCATTGTGTGAGAAGCATGCACTACAAAACCGGAGCTAAAGCCATTCAATCCTACGGCTTCAGCACAGAATAAATACAACCAGCAGGTCAAATGTTTCCCTGCTATGTTCAAGCACCAGTAGCCAGTTTTTGGCACTGCTCCAGAGGGCTTATGCCTGCATGATCACAGTGGATATTTTACCCTTTAATGTTGAGTGCTTTCATATTATATAATTTTCTTAAATTAAAAAACAAACCATGGGCTTTTAGTAAAGTTCACTCTGGGCCATCCCTTGTTCCTCTGCTAACCATGGTCATTTTGCCACTGACGACAAAAAAAGGAGGACCAGAGCCTTTAATGCCCTAATTTTAAGTGTTAATATATTTACAGAAGACTATACAAACAAGCACTGAACAGCAATTACACATTATTAGAGCTACACAATATTTGTACATGTTGCTAAAACAATGCTGCTAAATGAAAAAGCTTTATTAGTTCAGAGTTTTTGGCTGCTGTTATTAAAAATATATTTACCTGAAAGGAAATCCAAGTATTTCATTTTACAAACAATTTAAAATACAGCAGTAAGCAACATAAACTATTGCTTCTTATGTTTATACAATTTTTTTTTTGGCATAACACTGCCATACAGTTACAGAATTATAAAATATATCTTTGTAGTGCATTACAAATCCAGAAACTGGTTACCACTCCTACCACATACATATGGTATTGGTACTACCAAACATGCACAGCATTCTGTAATTAAACATTGCAAAGGAATACAGAGAAGAGAGCAGGACCATTCATAGAAACTAACATATAGCTGTTCTATTTTGCAAGTAAAAATTGTTGGGCTTTGGCTTTTTTTGTTTTTACTGCACTTCTTTCTTAGAATGCATTTGAACAATGAAATCTACAATATTTTCGAATTTTATCAGTGTAAAACTACACCTAATCACCTGTTGTGAAAACCAAACCGCATAAAGGGCAAACAACCATGGAATACGTTAAAACACAGAAGAAAAAAAAGCAACTAATGATTAGCAAACATGCTTGAGCAGATCCCAAAAATATAAATGCCATAACCTTTTTTACTGCAAAACAATAATTTTCACATGGTTAGCCACAGTAGTAAGTACATTCAGTATATTTCACAATAAACTTCAGGTGATGAATATGCCATTAAACTTGTAAACATGGTAAAATTAAAAGGTGCCAAGTTTCTAAGAAGAGAATTCTTTCAGAACAATTTGCCAATTCTCGCAATTTTTTATTTTATAGCAAACAGCTTAATGCTTTTGTAAACAAAAATAAAGGTGATTACAAGTGTAAAGCCACAGGAGGTCTCTATTGAATTGATCTCTATAACTTTTGAACTACATTTTAGGAGTCCATTAGGTATGGCATATATTAAACCTATATGGCATATACTAAACCTATTCTTTAAAAAAAACTCTTGCTTTCTCCAATGGTCTTAAGTAAGTATACTTAAGAACACAGGCTGAAAAAGGAGCACAGCTTTCAGGAAAAGAACAGTTCATGGGCAATACAGAGCACAGACATATTACAGAAACACAATTTACATTCCCCTTGGAGAACTCCATTAAATATCCGTTAATAGTGAATATATGTTGTTGACCATGATGTGAATGGAGGGGGGTTGTCCATACTTAGGCCTTTTTGACCCATCCTTCATTTTCAGACTTTGATGGCCATCAAAATTACCTTTTTAGCAGTTACTTCAATTGCAGTTAGATCTGGGGACACGTATCAAAACAATTACCAAAATGTGGAATAATGAGTATGGTTCTCAGCAAACCTAGACAGTACTTCCATGTTCTACATGACCACAATGTTAGACTCATTGATGCTGGTGTCTCCAAATCCAGAGGCATCTCAGTCAGTTGCTGGCTAGGAATGGGTTTTCCCTTTAACAGATTTTGCTTTTACACTGAATAGGAAAAAAAAACCCCAACCCTGTTCTGCAGTTGGAATATGACTTTTAGTACTTCATACAAAAAGATTTATTTGTAAAAATTTATTCAGAAGGAACAAGTAAGGTAATATTTTCATCAACTTAGGACAAATTTCTGTTTAAGCAGGCATCTTCTGCCTAAGGACAGAAGAAACATGGGACATTTTCTGTTTAAGAAGGTATTTTGTCATTAGAATATCTCACAGCATTTAAAAACTACTTGAAGTGGATTACTGTTCATCTTACAGTACTTTTAGTACTGTGTTCAAATGCAGTAGCAGTTACTGAATAAACAGATCTGAGACAAACAAGAAATCACTTTCTCCGCACAAAATATTTTTAAAACATAAAACTCACAGACACAAGGGATTGCAGAGGCTGAAAGAAACCATGACTTCAAAACCAGAAAAATTCCTGGAGAAAAATGGGGTCACCTTATCTTTTCTTTATTTCACACGATCTGTTGGGCCACTGCTGGAGGCATCACACAAGGCTAGAAACATCTTTGGTTCTGATCCATACTGGTAGTTCTTAGGACAATATCAATCCTAACATCGATCTGCATGATACTGTCACAATTTTTTAATGGTGAACCTTACTTCACATACTTGCATCTTATTAATAAATACAGCTTTTTTCAAGGAAATTCACTATGATATGTTACCTGTAAAACTATGGTGTAATAAAAGTTACATTTTCACTTAAACATATGTAACTTACTATAACTTGTGATGAGTACTGTCACAATTGTCAGAAAAAAAACAGGTGCAAAACCCCTCCCCTCTAATAAACAGATATACATAAATTTTATTTAAAAACAAACAAGCTGTTTTCCATTTAAATCCAGTAAATGTTCCTTGACTTACCTTATTGGATCATCCATCAACATATACAAAACTTCTAAAGGTCTGTAAACTTTCTGGTTATAGTACAGCTATATGAAACTGCACATTATTAGAATTATCCTGGAATAATTCAAGGAGGCTTATACTAGATTATATCAAATATTAACTATGATTATACAGAGACCTAATACATTAGAGTGCTGCAATCTTAGAGCGGGAAACTGAGGAGCTAACCCAAGCCACAGAACAGCTCTCAAACGCTTATTGCAAATATTTTTAGCATCCTTCAGGATTTTATGCAAGCAATACGAACACCAAGATCTCAGATCTGCTCCTAGATGTGTGCACACAAGTAACTCTTCTGATCTGAATGGTCTGTGCTGCACATCTCATGTACCCAAGCTTTCAGTCTCTACACCAACACAGTATCAGGTACTGAGGCACAGTTGCATCGGGGATAGTAGGGCACAGAGCTGTAACTAATCTTAAAGTGCTATATTTTTGCGTGATTTGTACGATCGCCTTCAATTGCATCTGTGTAGTCAGTAATATTTATTCAAGTTGCACATTCATATCCCCTCAGCATACTATACTTAAAATCATATTCACAGGTGTGTGCATATACACACTACTCCTATTTAACAGCACGAGAGGCTACTCAGATGGACTTATTGAGAGGTTCTGTTCAATTAATAAATGAATAGCTCAGATTCTAGGCAAACACTGGGCCAAAACACATTACTGTAGCAAGGACACAGAAATCCCTGAATACTTAAGCATATAGCAAGAGAAAAAGAAGTTTAACAACGAGCAAATGACCCGACTTTCTTTGCACACCCTCAGTTCCTGAAGTAATCGTTAAATAACTAAGTACTGGCACTTATAAGAATACAATCATTTCAACACATATTATGATGTAAACCTGAAAACCAATACTCAGAACTTCAAGCATGGGGTGCTATGGTTGCTAAGGCCATGGTTCTGTAAAGAAATGCATACAGTGCACCCACCTCATCCTCACAAATCTCAAGAGGATGCTATGCTGTACGACTGCCCTCCAATGAATCCTTCAATGCTTGCAAAATCAGAAGAAACAATTCCTCTATGAAAAGAATGGTAAACCATCACATTTTACATAGAGCAGAATTTGTTAATTAAAGGTGAAGTGTCCCATAGAAGCAATTCAGTTGATAACACTGTAAAACAAGGATTAAGGAGGGCAGGAGCCCACCTGACACAAAAAATCCCTCACTTGCACAGTCCCCATGGTTCTTTGTAGGCAACTGATATGCCACTACTCTTTCATGAAAACTGAAACATACTGAATTGTGGATTTTAAAAAAATAAATTAAAAAATGCAGAGTTAATAAGGATGTAAGTACCAAAGTTCTTGACTACATTTTCAAATACACTGGTCCCTTAATGCAGGCATCTCTGCCAGATTAAAAGTATTTTAAGTACTTAATTAGGAACAGTAAGCATGCATAGGTGAGAGCTGTGCCACAATAACAGAATAGTGCACTGCAGAGAAATCTTTTGGATGCACATTTCAAGAACTTTGTTTTAGATCAGAGCAAGATTTCTCTTTTTTCTGTTCAGTAGATACAAGATCTACTGAGGTCATTGATGCTCAATCAAATTACAGTATAAATATAATAACACCCCTGGCATCCCTTATTTCCTCTGAACACTATTAATTTTCTGTAAAGTGTTTAACATTAACACTAAAGTCCATAAATTGAAGGCTCTGTATAACTACTTATGTAATAGTTATGTTCCTTATACACAGGGTATAAATCTTTCCTATGCCATTCAAGAAATAACTATGTAAAAACAATGCTGTGAAGTTTGCATGGTTAGGCACTCAAGACTGAAAAAGTCACAGTCAGAACATGAAGTGTCCTCCCTGTGCATACGCGGGGGGGCAGCATCCTTAACTACGCAGACCAGTTTTATCACAGTTTTATTTCCTGCCCCCTTCTGTTCTGAAGGTCAGAGGTGAACATGAACATGGGGATCCCAGTTCAAGCCCAGAGAATTGTGAAAGCCTTCTCAGGATCCTTCCAGCTTTAAAGAGGTGGTGGCTGCAGGAGGATTCTTTGAGGCATTTCTGCTCAGACTTAATGCCTACCGGAGTGATCTGGGTTAACCTTAGAAAAAACCCCCATGTATGTAAGTTCTTTTCCTCACAAGTCAGCACAGAAGGAGAGATACATTTTCCTTCTTCCCTCCTTCTTTGGGATGGAAAGATCCTAATCTTTGTCCATGAGTACCAAGACCCCTAACCGCCACTCTCTTTGATCCCAAGAACCAACACTACCCAGGGAAACCAAAGGATGATACACCACCATGACGGGCATTAGCAAAACAGAAAAGTACAAAACTTTTTGTCTATGCTCTGAAACCCCTGAAAACTTCACCATTTTGAGTTATAAGACCTGAATAAAGTCCCGTAGCACTCTGACACTCAAACTGCAGTCAGCCTCTTGCCTCATAACATTTCATCAGAAATATATTAAAGGCAGTGGATAACACATAGACTTTTAAATAGAAAATACATACAGAAGTATTAGAATATTTTAGAACCGTAGGAAGTGTAAATTCCACCTGCAATATTTTTTTATTAGTATTCTGCACAATTAATTTGCTGGGCACTATCTTGTTTGACTGAATGGCAGGAAATCAGAAGCAGCTACTCTGAGAAAGCAGACAGTTCTTCAGTAAAATAAAGTTGAGAAACATCTTCATTGAGAAATTCCTGATTGCTGGGCTCCAGCCAGACCAGAAGACTGGCCTGCTTCAGGTTTCCACTGATGACTGAAATAACATTAAACTGTGAAAGACTCAAGACAGCAAAAAGAGGAAACAGGCAGCTGGAAGGAAGCATCAGAACCGCCTTTCTCTCTCAGATCAGCAACAGGGGACTCAGCATTGTTCAGACCTTACCCAAAACTGGCCAAGAAACATCCAAGTTAAGGTAAGACCCAACCTAACAAGCCTGATGACATTTTCTCTGATGGCTTTGCGGATTAGGCAGTGCTTTGTGGTGAAGACACTGCTTTGCTTTTCAGCTGTCAGAGGCTTTCCAGGTGCTGAACCCAGCTGGCGGAGTTGTTTTATTACAGCTGATCAACAGCTTTCAAAATGAGACCAAATCTGAGTGATCAAAGAGATCCCTCCCCCCAGATTAGTAGTAAAAAATGAGCCAAGAGAAGGGAGAACTTAACAGGGACTAAAAGAAGTCTAAAGTGCAACTTCTCCTGTACCAAAAGCTGAGGATAAAGTTTCACTGTAAGTTAAACTTTTATTCAATGTACAATGATACCCAGTTGTATAAGACATGACACATAATATCCATCATTGTGTCTCCAACAAATATGCTAATCTAAGGTAAAAGATGCTGTGCAAAGACTGCCATTAAACATGAAAACACTTCCTAAAAAAAATAGACCCTAGGGTAAAAACTATGCTCTTGAAGTAATTTCTAGTAATCTCATAAACAGAAATCAAGACTTAAAGCATATTAAAACTAATTTAAAAATTCTGATATTCCAAGGCTTTTAGTGTTACACTTCATTTTTTTTTTAATACTGGGTGAATTTAATGGTAAAAAGTAGATAAGCTTTTCTATGCAATCTGTCTGGAAAAGATAAAGCACTTCTTAGCTTTCAATATGCACAATTGTTTTAAAGAGCCACACCTGCTTTACTGCTGATAAACTGAGGTTGAAAAAAATAAAATTCATTAATGTAACAGAAGTCTAATCTGATGAATTTACAACAAGTGTAGTCTTGTGAATATTTTATACTAAACTAGATGGAAATGCCAACCAAAATGAAGGAGCAATGAATAATTTGCTTCATTAAATATGAAACATAACGATTTTTAACCTCAGACTCATGCTTTGAGCTCATCCTTGGTTTTTGTGGTGGTCCCCCCTGAATGCGTATCCTTATCAAGGTTATCTTGTAGATCTGCTGATGTGTTATTTGAAGAATTCTCAGTGTTACATAAATCTTTCTCTATAGTGCCTGCGTGACTTCCACAGTCATTGTTCAGATTTTCATTATCTTTTTTGGAATGAGAAGCATCCTCCTTTCTGTCTGAAGTATCATGAATTTCTTCTGATTTTGAAAGCTGACTGGTGTCAGTGTCACTGTTCTTTTCACTGTTCTGCCTAACAGCATCAGAGTTCATTTCTTGTTCATCCTGATAATTTTCTTCCTCATTTTTTGTGAGTTCTACCTTTTTTTCTTCAGTTGTTTTACCAGCTGAGCTTCCACTTGCTGATGTATTCTTAGGTTCTTTGGGTTTCTTATGTTTAGAAATATGACTATTGGGAATAGAAATTGGAGATGTTGGCTTTTTATTTGTTTTGCTTCCCTCTGACTTTTGTTTTCTTGGAGGCCCCCAGATAAAATGCTCTGAGGGTGTATAATGTTGCTGGGCAAATCTCAGCAGTTTCCTTCTTTCTCTTCGGTCTCTAATGGTATACACAAAATATTCTAGAGCACTTTGCTTTATGTTGGGAATGGTATCTTCCACCAGAGCTTCATGCAGAATAAATTTTACCAAGGGAGATTTGAAACTCTCATATCCAAGTTCGCCAAGACTTTTCAGAATTCGAGTGATTCTCAAGTAGTTATGTTGAGACCTTTGGAAGAAATGGGTAAAAAAAAATCTATTGAATCAGGAAAAAACCTCTTTACAAACACAGAACTGGATCTGCAATTCCTCAGTCCTTTTTATCGCTCCAGGTGTGTACTTCAAGCTTCCTGTACTTTAAATTCTCACAGTTGCTGAAGCTTGCTAGCACCTCCTTTGCCAGGATGTTGTGAGTGAAAATTAGCGTTTGTAAAACGCACTGGGGGAGAAGCTAGGAGGAAACAAAATCAACCATTTACTGATTTTGATTCCTTCTGCTGTAGGCTGTATGAGAAGGGCAACAAAGCTGGTGAAGGATCTAGAACATAAGTCCTATGAGGAGCAGCTGAAGGTAGTGGGGTTGTTTAGTCTAGAGGAAAGGCAGCTCAGAGGAGACGTTATCACTCCCTACAACTACTTGAAAGGAGGTTGTGGCTAGGTGGGGTGTTGCCCTCTTCTCCCAAGCAACCAGTGATAGGACAAGAGGAAACAGCCTTAAGTTGCACCAGCCAAGGGGAGGTTCAGGTTCAGGCTGGATATTAGGAAACACTTCTTCACTGAAAGAGTGGTTAAGCATTGGAATGGGCTGCCCAGGGAAGTGGTGGACTCACCATCCCTTGATGTGTTCAAAAAACTAGTAGATGTGGCACTTAGTGCTATGGTTTAGTTGATATAGTAGTGTTCAGTCAAAGGCTGGACTCAATGGAGGTCTTTTCCAACCTTAATGATTCTATCCTGTTCTCTTTCTGAGGAGAAAACCCAGTCAACTTTACTAAATTTAGGGTTTGTAGTGTATTTATAGTGTAGCTACAGAACAAGATTCATTGCACTTCACTCAAGCTATTTAAAAGCTGGGTCTCCAGTTCAGACTAGCTACCTGCACTTCTGATACAGCTCATTCTGGGGGAAAAACAGACACCTCTGGACAGTAAGTCCCAGTGTTGTAGTGGAATAAGTCTAAGATAAAATGAATTGTCTCCTGGAAGTGCTTGGGAAGAGCTCTTTACCTCATAAAGTACACCTTGGTAAACAGTAAGACTTCTGAGTTTAAATTCTGGATGGCTAAAATTAGGTAAAGAGTCCCAATTCCTGACTTAAAACTGTAGCTACTCATTAGTAAGAACAGGATTAAAAACATGCAGTAACATTTGGGCTTCCTGAAACTCTGTTTTATCTGTGGCTCAAATCTGAGCCCACACCCATATTAGCTCATACAATGTTTAAGTAAAATTATTAACAAATTATTCCCATTATTCAACCAGAATCATCCATCAGCAATTGTACCTACAAGCTTTCATTATGACAGGAGAACAAAATACTGTGAGAAAACGAGCTGCAACTCTAAGGTGAGAGGTATCAGGAAAGTGAGCACGAGATTTGAAAAGAGATTTTGATACAATTAATCCATATGGGACAAAATTCAGTACAAACTTAGGCTCCACAAAATGCCAATGAAAAGCAACAGATACAACTTGCTGAACATTGAGCCAAAGTTTGAATTAAAGCATGGCTAAACCTCTCCACATAAGCACTGCAATTAAAAAGTATTAAATACACAGTATTTTGTGTTTGGAGGAGGAAGGAAAATCCTGGTATTCAGCTTTCATACAGGTATGGGGAATTTGATCTTTCTCAAAAAGAAATGTGAATACAAAGATAAGCCACTCATTTTCTTCCAGCTGAGAAGCAGCACTTTGGAATTGGGTGAAAATGCATTCAGTGGCAGGACAAATTAATTTGTAGCTGGGATATCCTTCAGCACCGCCTCAAGTAGTATTTTCAGGGAATTCAGTGACGTCAGTCAAACTGGTAATGGGGGAGCAGCACAAAAAAAGGTGAAGGAGGAACGTACACATACAGGCACAAATAAGGCATTGACTATTTTTCTCTTTTTTTCTGGCAATCTTTGGAAAACATATCTTCTTCTAGAAAACAAAAGGTAAAGAGATTCTATGGCAATTCTAGCAACTGGAGTGCATGTCATTACTTACTCATTTAAATGTTGAAATCTTTCTTGCCAGTTAGCAGCTCGTGCTACATTTCCAGTTTTATCAATTAGTTTTATTCCAAAAAACTCCAACATCATTTTGTAAGCCAAAAGGAATCTTCTAATTGCTTCTTTTGTTTTCTTGAATTCCTAATAGACAAAGAATACGTCCAAAATTCTAAGTGGCACTAAAACAAGTACTTCTGCATTGTGTAAGAAAACTCTACATAACAAAAAGTAGTTATATACCAAAATTAATGTGACGGTTTGTATTCACCTCAATTTGTATTACCTCAATTTCATATGTAGTTAATTCTTTAGCATAAAAGTTCAGACCTTGTTCCCTCAGTGGGAAAAGCCTGTTAAAAGAAGAGGCACATTATAGCTCTGTATATGAACACTTAATCAAATTAATGCTTTAAAACAGAAATAGGTAATAAGAGACCAACCACTGTATGTAAGTGTGGTTATGTTCCAGTTTTTCATAGTCTCCTTTCCATTTATTTAGGACTTCTTCAATATAAACCCCTGCATAAAAATAATTTGAAAACTGTTAGGTAGCCATCAAAAACAGCACTCAGCTACATAAAGTACATACCATGTTAACATAATGATAGAATACATACTCTAATTCTCTTTCAAATACTATGTGAAATAAGACCTACTACAGCTATAAATAAATTCCTTTTAATGTAAAATTAATTTAGTTACTAAAACTTGATTAAAAAATAAGTTATTTATAAAATGTCAATATAACAAAACCAACTGACTTATACTGAGTTACTAACAAGCAGAAGTATGTGACAATAACCTTTGTAAAATGTACTTCCCCCAAAGTTCTCATGTCCTATTTCCTTTACTGCACTGGTAATTAACAAATCACTTCCATAGATACTGCTTTGTGAACCACCTATCATTGCTTTTACTTGACAAAAGCCTCTATCTACCTATCCATCCATCTACCTGTCCATCCATCTACCTGTCCATCCATCTACCTGTCCATCCATCTACCTGTCCATCCATCCATCCATCTACCTGTCCTTCCATCCATCCATCTACCTATCCTTCCATCCATCCATCTACCTGTCCATCCATCCATCCATCTACCTGTCCATCCATCCATCCATCTACCTGTCCATCCATCCATCCATCTACCTATCCATCCATCTATCTACCTATCCATCCATCTACCTATCCATCCATCTATCTACCTATCCATCCATCTACCTATCCATCCATCCATCTACCTATCCATCCATCTACCTATTCATCCATCTACCTATCCATCCATCTACCTATCCATCCATCTACCTATCCATCCATCTATCTATCTATCTGTCCATGCATCTATCATTTGCAGAACAAAGCCTCAACTCCTTATAAAATCTCCCATACCAGGAATCTCTCCAGCTGCAAATAACATTATGACTGGGAAATCTTTCTCAATTAGCTGTGGCCAAGCATCAGAGACCATGCTCATGAAACGCAGTCATGGGCCAGGGCACTTTTCCAGGTACTGCATAAATATACAAAATACTTAACAGGATGCTCCTTGTTCCCAAACCTGTACAATATCTTTCCATGAATGAGCACTGTGTTGCTCTGTTACTATTCTGAAACCAACAACAGTTTTAGCACACGGCCTCTTCCCAAGTCAAATAGCACAGAAGCAGCCTGAAAAGCCCAAAGTCTCACGTAGATATTCTCCTATTATACATTTGAGATGTCTCTTCCCCGCAGTGAAAACTTCAAATTGGATCTCAATGACAAAGGAGAACTCATTCGATACTTTTCCTCAAGAAACCAAGAAAGCACCCAGTCAAAGGGGCTGCTAAGAACATGGGGTTTCCAGTGCAAGCAAGACTGGAAAGAACCTTGGAAAGAGGACCTTCCACCATCAACACACTATATCCAACCTATATTTCAAGCATTGAAATAGTTCTGGTGCCTGCAGTATAAGACGGACATGGAACTGTTGGAGCAAATCCAGAGGAGGGCCATGAAGCTTATAAGAGGACTGGAGCACCTCCCCTACAAACACAGGCTGAGAAAGTTGGGGCTGTTCAGCCTGGAGAAGAGAAGGTTGCATGGAGACCTCATAACAACCTTCCAGTATCTGGAGGTCTACAGGGAAGCTGAGGAGGGACTCTTCATCAGGAACTGTAGTGATAGGACAAGGAATAACAGGTGTAAACTGAAAGAGGGGAAATTTAGGTTAGATATTAGAAAGAAATTCTTTACTGTGAGGGTGGTGAGACACTGGAAGGGGTTGCCCAGGGAGGTTGTAGATGCCCCAGCCTTGGCAGTGTTCAAGCCAGGCTGGATAAGGCCTTGAGCAACCTGGTCTAGTGGGAGGTGTCCTTATCCATGGCAGGGGACATTGGGACTAGATGATCCTTAAGGTCCCTTTCAACCCTTTAGCATTCTATGATTCTACTGGAAAACTTGCTGCTCAATTCCAGCGCAGAGACAAACAGGTCAGCTCTGAGTCAGAGCAACACGTTAAATCTGTAGGCCATGGAACTAAACTTCAAATCTAGTATTGCACTAGAACTGTATTTTTTTAAACAACATTCCCCAGTATTTCAGTCCCTCACATGGTAGCTAAGACTCCCTTTGAACACTCTCACAGATCCACAGATTCAAGTCAAGGTGGTGGCTACTCTTTCCCATTCTCAATACAAACTTCTACATAACCAGAGCTCACAGGCACCAAGGATTCAGCCTCCATGGTTTATCAGCTACCTTTGACACACTTAATTGTGCTTTTCTCCTAAAACATTAAAATAAACATTATTATTTATAAATTTTAGGACAGAAGTCCTCACGTAGCTTTTATGACTCTCTCTTCTTTTGGCTAATCCTCTTGAATTTCTCCTTCCTTTTGCACTTTAGAGGACTCCTCCCCCACAACCTTTTCTGGCTTTTACTTTCAGGTCCACATGGTCCTCAGGTTCACACAGACCTCACTGTCCTTCTCTTTCTTTCAGTATCTGTTCTCTGTGTATTATTTTCTGAATTTGTTACTTCTTTACTGGCAATTAACAGACCTATCTCTTCTTCCAGCCAAGCTAAAAACACAGCATCTGCCTATGAGTATCTAGATAAAGCTCAAGCTGGTTAAAGCAAAGGTCTTACCTTTCTTTCACAACCTGACTTGTTTTCTTACCTGCTGAGGATATTATGACTATCTTGTCTATAAACAGCTCTCATCTTCAACCTTCCTATACGTACATCTTTACAGCCTGCCATATAACATTCCTTTCCATCCTGCTTCCTGTCAGAACTCTGACATTTTGCATCTCAATATCCTTTTTCCTGATCTCAAAAAGTGCCTTCTTGTCATGCTTACATCTACCCTGAATGCTGCTGGTAAGATCATGTTTCTAGACCGCATCTTTTTTATACTGCCTCTTTTTTTCTGCTGGGCATTTTTCCATTGCAAAGCCCTGTTCTGTAACTTCAAAAAAAAAACCTATACACCTTCACTTCCAAAGCCTTTGTGACCTGTCCCTTACTACCTTATCAGAATCCATTTGTTGCTATGAGACTGATCCTGCTTCTGACAGGATCCTGCCTCAGAGGCAGCCTACACATCTCACTCCTTCTGTACTCCAACATGCACTTTGCTATTTCCTACCAAGCTGCTCTCACACTGAGAGGATCTTTCTGCAAACACCTTCAAAGTAACTTGTTCATCATTCTTCTATAACTCTGAAAAGCTTATTTTTGGCCTTCAATTTGTCTTTTTTTGCTAATGGCTAAACTCTCATGCGCCGAGTCTCCTGTCTATCATACTAACCAAGGCTGCTTTATTGCCTCCTCCTGCTTCCCCATCTGCCTCCTACCCTCTTGTCTCTCACACATCAACTGCAAACTCTCTAGAGCAGGGTTTGTCATCTTTCAGATTGTCCTGTGTTTGTACAGAATGCTGCATATCAGGTTCCCGCTCCAATATGGGAACAATTAGGGACACGGAAAAATGACTTTATTATTGTTATTGCCATAATCTCACACAAGACTAAAACACATTCTTTTCCCCTTACACAGCTCTAAGGATAACACCCAGGTCCCTGCCACTCCTACTCAAGTAGCAACAGTCTGAGTGATATAGTGGAACAGCTTTATCTTTGTTTAATAAAAGGTAGTGCCACCACCGTAAAAATGGTGGTACAAACAACGCCCTGTACTACATCATGCTGAAAACGTCTAAGAAAAGCACCACCTCCCCACAGTGAAAGCTATCTTTGTTTTAAGCATAACCCACTCGTGTTACGAATGTGCTACTCCAACATGGGAGCTTCACGTTGTATAATATATTACTGTACACCTTGAATTTGTCAGTGCCGCAATTATCACGACTGTTTCAGCTTGCTACTATCATTAGTGAGCATTCTTTTGCTATCAGCGTTATTGTTGCAGATTACTCACCATCAGGTTTAAATGGGATTTTATTTTTGTAAAACCGGAGATTGCACAAGTCATTTTGATATCGAAGATCTTTAAAATTCTGCTAAAAGAAAGGAAATAGGACATTATTAGCCTACAAAAACCTATCAAGACTATCCAGAAAGCAATACTGTGCTCTTTGCTTAATTTAAGGACAGAAAAATTTCAGAGTTTTAGTAACCACAGAGTTTTACTCATGCACTTAAAGACTGAGATTAAGGATCAGCAAGTTCTTTCTGGCTGGTACCTTCTCCTACTGAGGCAGCAGCAAGCATGGCAGCACCTTCACATCAGTCTCAAGGAACTTGAGAGACAAATAATAAGTCATCTATAATCTACCCTCTTTAACATTCAAGGCACAAGCCTTTTCCTGGGCTCCTACCGCTGTTCCCATGCTTACACATCTTATGTGTTTGCGGTTATGCTCAGGATGAAAAGACATTGCACAGTTTTGCTCCTCTCCCACCAGCATACGCTGGGCCTCTGTACCAACTTTTTGATTCCCATTTCTTATATTTATTAGGCAACACAAAGGTTTAGGAATGTTTGGGTTATATGCTGCCTTCTACTAAAGAGGCAATTTAAACCCCTAAAATATTCTTACTGGGTACTGGTGTCTGTATTTGTATAAATCTCTTGCTGCGTAGAAGCTTCTCTTTGGCTTGGCTGTCAGCTCAGTTCCATCACCACTCTGAAACAGTCAGAAAGCAGATAACCATCATACACAAACACACTACATAGTGAATTTGTGTAATATTAAAATAATTACTTTTCATGATGGATTTCAGCAATATAAACAAACACAAGTGCATGTATTTGCCACCTGTTTGGTCAAACACTGAAAATCTCCCTACTCAATACTTAACACACCTCACTTTAAACCTAAATTAAAAAATTTAATACAAAATACAAAAGGAAGACTATGAAATATCCTTCCAACAAGGCTGAATCAGATTTAAATCAACAGGTCGACTGTAATTTCCAAATGCAAGACTTCAAAGTAACCTAGCAAGTGCTAGTACAAGATGAAATAAGTAACTGAACATGCAGAGACACTACTAGTTTTGAACAGGAAATCATACTATTTGTCATGTGTACATAGACTTACTTGCTATTGCACCCTGTGGAAGAAATGAAGAGTCACTGAAAAAAATTAATTCCACTCCTTGCAATACACATGCAATAGGTTAAAGTCAAGCCTAAAAAGGGAATTCCCCTTTGGCTGCACTGGGCATTTGCCTTTATCATTGCCCGTTCCATGGCTTATCAATTCCACATTAATGACAAACAAACATCTTTTTCCATTCTTCCCTTCGAAAGACCAGCTTTGATCTACCTTCAGGCAAAGTAAGCTTATTCGAACAAGCAACACCCCTTTGACACTCAGTTATTTAGAGTAGTATTATCAGGTATCAAGCAGAAAAGGAAAGATGCTTATGCTTATTTAATTTTGCACATTTCTGAACCAAATATAAAGGCTATACATCTAGCAAGCTACAAAAAACCGACCCAGCCGGTCCACCCTGCATTGAGTTCTAAGTCGCATAAAATTACTGTCAAAGGAACACTTTATTTCTTTAGCGTCGGCATTTCCAAAGCTCCCTACAGAACAGAAACTTGCTCTAAAAATTCCTCACGCCCTCCAAGGAGTCACAAATCCACTGCCACATACGATCCAACACTCAGATTTGTATCCAGTTTAATTAAGAGGCCAAGTTACATACTACATTTAATTTAAGTCAGAACCTTCCCTGGAAAACAGCAGCAGCGGGAGTGACAACGACTTCAAGGCCTCAATTTTCTCCCAATAATGACGGTGGAGATAAAAACGGGCGCATCCCTACTGGAGATGCACAGCTGGGTTATCTATCCCCAGCAGCTCCGTGCGATGGGCAGGTCCCGGGGCTCGCCAGTGCCGCAGGGCGGGGAAGACCAGGGCTGCCCGGCCCGGGGCTCGGCTCGGCCCGGCCCGGCCCAGCCCCGCTCGTTCTCCGGCCCCAGAGCTCGGTACCGGGGCCGCCCAGCTCGGCTCGGCTCCGCCCGGCCCCGCCGCCCCCCGTTCCGGCCGCAGGGCCCCGGGCAGGCGGGGCAGGGGCGCGCCCGGCCCTGGCGGTACCTGCTCGGGGGCGGCGGCGTCCGGCTCTGCCTGCTCCCCGTCCTCCGGCGGGGGCGGCGGGGGCTCCCGGGGCCGGCAGTCGGCGGCGGGCGGCTCGGCCGGCTCTTCCCCGCCTCCCGCGGCGGCGCACACCCCCTCCTGCCGCCGCGGCTCCGCCGCCTCGGGCTCCGAGTCGGTCTCCCAGGTGGAGTCGCAGTCCTCCACCGTGGTGGGCTCCTTGAAGCTGACCCCGCTCAGCAGGCTGCCCATCGGCCCGGAGGCCGCGGAGGCCGAGGGCTGGGAGCGGCCGCGGGCTGCCTATGGCTGCGGCATGGCGGGGCGGGGCGGCGGCGGCCGGGGCTGCTCCCCCGCCCGGCCCCAGCCCACGGACACGCGCGGGGCGGAGCTGGAGGCGCCGGGATTTCCACAGGAGACACGCGCGCCCAGCCCTGGCGGCGGGCGCCGGGCAGCGCCGGGCACCGGGCAGCGCCGGGCACCGCGGGACGGGCGGGGCCACCCAGCGTCGCCTCGGCACCGGGGCACCCGCGCCCGGAGAGAGAGCGGGAGTCTCGCTCCGGGAGGTGCGCCCTGCGGGGAGTTCTCTTCGCGGTGTCCCCTGAGGGTTGTGAGGAAAGCAAGTGAGTGCGGGTGTTCATCGAGAAGAGCGGGGATGGCGGCTGCCCCAGAGCAGTGGTGGGGGGAGGAGGTGCTTGTTCGGTGACAGAAGCAGTCGTGTTACCTGCAGTGTGCGAGCACCGGTGTCCAGTGGACACGGGAAGGGTTGCGGTGAGGTGGACATCAAGAAACATACACGTGCCACAGAGGGCAGGAATTGGAGGGGAGGCAATACTGTGGTAAGCAGCCAATTTCACGTGCTCCTGAGAGTTTGGGGATAAAACTGACATGATGTTCGAGGACAGATTTGTCAGTAGCAGTGGCAGGTGTATTTTGTATGTGGCTAATGCATGCCTTTGGGACAGAAACACTGCCTGAAGACCTGATGAGCTAAAGGCTTAGCACATTGTTCTAGTGCCTGCTCTTGCCCTCCTTGATTAAAAATGTGTTCCTCATTTCTAACCAAGATTGTCAGGCTTTAGTTCACACTCAGGAATTTCTGCCTTTTCCTTAAAGACCATTATGTGGTGTCTGGTGACTGCTCCTAAAGATGTGTATTATCATCATCAAGTCATCTCAGTCCTCTTCTTGGTAAACCAAACAGGTTGAGCTTCTTCACCCTCTCGCCATAAATTACCTTTCACATTCCCTCACTCATTTTTGTGCCATTTTTTCTGCTGTTGCTTGGAAATGTTTTAGCATCCTCTTCAAGTGCAGGTACCAGCATTTTAACTGGATGTCAGGATCAGCAGTGTAGAGGTGATTTCATCTATATATCCTTGTTTTCCCATCCACTCTCTATAAACTGAAAGTTCATTTTAATTCAAGTTGCCACATTGTCATGCTTAGATGCACTCATGTCACTCTCACACATAACCCTCCTTCAGATTCATTTGAAGTGTATGAGCTGTGCATACTGACACTGAGGACAAGAAATTGCTGGGAATGCCCTGGTTTGTCAGACCTTGTTTCAGCAAACATATTTGGAGATGCAGCTCACCTGGATGCAGCCACAGCTGCGTGGTTGAGCTGTGAGCCTGTCATATAGTTCAGTCTGCCTCTAGTGCCCATGCCTCTGCTACCTCCCACCATCACCTGCCTTGCCCTTCTTCTCCTCCTCCTCTTCGTGGAGATTAATGAAGCCCATTCAGCCTTTCCAACACCCCTTATTCACCATCATGCCAGCTGCTGCACTCCTTAGGATCCAGCTACTCCCACTCAGTCCAAGATCAAAGCTGATGACCCAAGCCAAGAAACCCCTCTGCCCCCAACCCTGTAGGTGTTCAAGGTCTACTGGAACTTTTTTGAAATGTGATATTCAGGAAGGTCCAGCCTTGGTCTTGGCATGGTTTTAATAAGGAATAAAAAGTCCCCATCAAGAAAGCACAAGAAAGATTGTAAGAGGGCAAGCAGTAAGGCTGGATGCTAGAACTGCGGTTGGGGGAACGGAATCCTTTATAAAACTCATGTCTCACATTTTTTGATAGTTCCCTCTTCTTTGACCTTATTTGGAGGAAAGGCAGACTTGTTTCCTGCTTCTGCAGTATCTCCTCCCACGTTGTTGGCATAGTTTGAAGGAAGTGACTTAAGAAATTCTGATGCCTGGAACACATTTGTCTTTACCTGCTGACTAGCTACTCCCATGGGCCAATGTCAACCAGTACAGACTAGCTTTGATTCCTCTCCCTGCTACAGCTTTTGTCAATACTCCCTCACACTGATTGTGTTTATACTAGGGACAGTAGAGCCTCAAAAGCATGCCTTGAGCATGCATCAAAAAATCAGGTGAAGGTTTTGATGATATTCAGTTTGCATGGCAATTAATCCCACAAACTAAAGATCTTCGTGAAAGAAAGCTCAATTTCTTGTGCAAATAACTGCACCTTATAATAAAAAACTTGGTTCACCTGAAGAGCAAAGCTGTCAGCCAAGTCTCAAAGCTGCCAGCCAAATCTCATCACAGAACTTTAGGTGGATTTTTAAAAGATCTGGATCTCAGAGCACTTGTAAGAACTGGGAATCAAATCAATTGGTGGAAGAGCTCACCAAGCCACTCTCCATCATTTATCATTAATCCTGGTTAACTGGGGAGGTCCCAGATGACTGGAGGTTGGCCTGTGTGATGCCCATCTACAGGAAGGGTTGGAAGGAGGATCCTGGGAACTACAGGCCTGTCAGCCTGACCTCAGTGCCAGGGAAGGTTACGGAGCAGTTTATCTTGAGTGCCATCACATAGCATGTACGGGACAACCAGGGGATCAGGCCCAGTCAGCATGGGTTTAGGAAAGGCAGGTCCTGCTTGACTAACCTGACCTTGTTGTGTGACCAGGTGACCCATGTAGTGATGAAGGCTGTGGATGGAGTCTACCTGGACTTCAGTAGAGCCATCAATACTGTCTCCCACAGCATTCTCCTGGAGAAGCTGGCAGCCCATGGCTTGGACAAGTGCACTCTTCACTGGGTCAAAAACTGGCTTGAACTTGATGATCTTGGGGATCTTTTTACACTTAATAGTTCTCTGATTCTGTGAATTGACTTGGTATTGCTATGGGAAACCAGTGCCAAAAGCAGGAGACTGCTTTGACTTACAGTAGTCTCTGCTGCTGAAGGGATGTGATGGAATTTCCTGAAGTACTGGAACATATTTTTTGAAGTTTCTTAAGGGTCGGTAACTAGTTATACCATATTGCTTGCAATCTACGCAAGAAGTGGCAGAAATGAGGCCAGCTGAAACCTAATCCATTGGTGCTGGTGCAGGGTGGTTCAGGCTTTCTTGGCCAACCAGAAATAATGCTTTAGTCACTGCTTTAAAGGAGCTTATCATCAGCAGGTAGACTAGAAGTAGTCTCAAATTAGAAACTGAATTAACTGATTGTTGGTATGAAACTTTAAAAAAAGACTGTGGCACCAATGATGCAAGCCTTCACTGTGTCTCAAACACCCATACAAATAATTTCAGTTTTAGCTGGGGTCAGCTCTCATGCAATTGGTTTTCACCCTTTATCTTGTCATTGGGCAGTGGCCAATTTTGCTCAGGAAAGGAAGATTAAAAAGCTCTTACGAATATCAACATGCAGCAAGAAGTACTAGTTAGACATCTATGGGGCATCTGCTTTGTGCCTATTGAGACCTGTCAGTGCTCTTGTACAGCTGAATGAGGAACGAAGAGTTCCTCCCATGAAAATGTAATCTATTTTTGTCTTCAGTTACTTGCAACTCTTCCAGCTGCCCAGAAGGACACAGGTTGGACATTTTGGAATAAAAATAGTCTAAACTTTGGATGTGGTGGGGTAGGTCTGTCCTTTGTCAGGTGTGTGCATTTTTCCCATGAACAATGTCTACTTTCACAGTTGCAGCTGTGAACTAGTTCTTGTTGTGAACTAGAAGCAGTCAGGATTCATGCAGAGGCTCTAGCACTTTACATAGCTTCTAAGGGTTGTATTTGAGAGCTTGAACAGATTCCCACAAATGTATCTTAATTTAAAAAAAAAATTAATTCAGTTATCTCACAGTCATAACTGGTAGTCATTTTTGCAAAGGTAGTGAATTTTTGGCACTTGAGTTCACCAAAGTATTCCTGTGCAACAGAAAATGACTAAGTGCTAAAGCCAAGACGACCTGATCAATCAAATAGTCTGACTGTCACATAACACAGGCCAGAGGTGAAGAACAACAGAAGACCTAGGGGACCGCAAACCACTGTACATCAAATACAGACTTTCATAATGCTTATAAAAAAATAAGCACTTAACTTCTGATTATGTACATTTATATACATTTTAAACAGCATGGATTAATCAAAACAACTTTTTTTTCTTTCATGAGGTCATTGTTTTATAAAGACTTCAAAGTGGAAACCACATTGCTTTCTCAAAGCTAATGCTGCATGTATATCTTGTGATAACTAAAAAAATTATTAAAAATTAAAAATGAGGTAATTGTAATACTTTATCATTATCTTGGGAGGATGCTTTGAATAGGATACCAGAGAGGTCAATTAACAACTGTGGAGAGACTTACCAACCTAATATTAAGGTGATATAAAGCTAGTAGGGATTATGCATCCTTAGAGGATATAGTAGACTACAAAACCACTTTGATAAATGACAGGGGAGGGTAAAATAAATAACGTTGGTAAAATGAAATTTAGTTGAGATAATGTAAAGCGATTCATAGTGGATACTTAAACATACAAAGGTACATTTAGAAAATGCAGAAAGGCAGCAAAACAACAGAAATATCTGGGAGCTACAGTATTATTTACGTACATTCAGGCAAGTGTCCAATGTCATACAGATATGACAATGTTTTGTATGCAATAGCTGTAGCTGACTGGTATTTGAGTGGGGTTTGTAACCTCACTGGCTTATTTTTGACTATGGTGAATTTTAATTCTCTTCTTCAGTTCAGTAATGCCCCAGATTGCTAAATGCCAAGCTTGATGTAATAGCTATAGAAGGTGAATCTAATTTATAAAGTTCTCCATAATTTCTCTCTAGTGAATGTCATTGGAAATGATTAACTAACTGTAAACTCAGAAGTCAGGTTGCATATTTGCCTAAATTTGTTTCTATTGAAATCTGAAATTAATTCACAGAGAAGAAAAGGCTTCACATAAATCATGCTGGACATGACAGATCAGTGTATTAAGCTCACTAAAGCCAGTGGAAGTTCTTCCAATTTTTGCTGGGTTATGATTTCAACCCTGAACACCTTAACTAAAGCCCTGCTTATTGGAGTGTCTTGCACTAAGGGTCTGTAAAAGGTCACAGCCAAGGTAACCTCAGAACAAATTAATAAAGGAGTGTTTTACTTTAAGATTATCTGCGTAGGTGGTCAGAGAAGTAGTCTCAGTCTAGTCCTTAAGCCTTAAGATTCTGCTTGTTTTCCTCCCAGACTGGCCTTTCAAACACAGCATAAGACTGCAGCCAGTTTCTTGAGAGCAAATCGATCCAGTTGTAGGATGCAACATGGTCTAAATGAGATGCTGTGCAGCAACCCCTGATTTATAGCTAGGATCCTACACCATCCTCGTGATGGGCTGAAGGCAGTTGCCTGGGTTGGCACCATCAGCTTTCCTGTTGTGGGGCTTGTCTACAGTGCATCAGCAGGTCAGCTGCCTGACATCACTGACAAGAAATAACATTTATTAACCAGAAATTCACACAGGGTTAGGTGATATCATTAGTTTTGCTGAAGGGTTCCTGGACTGCACCTGGCAAACTAGTAATTCTGGCAATGGAACCTAGAAAGACAAACTGAGAGTGTGATTCAGAAGCCCAAATGTGGCATCCAAGTGCCCTTGGAGATCCCTCAGTGTATCCATGTTCTGCTGCAGAAGTGCTCTGGTGCTCTATAGGCTCGGTAGGTCCCATGGTATAGCTGCCAGCCCCATAAAGACGTATTAGCTACTCTAGGTCATCTCCAAGGGAATGATGCACCATGAGGTCTATGCTTATCCCATACAGGCATAGGCCAACTAAGCCTGTATGTGACTGGTAGGTTGGCTGCATCACTTTGAAACCTGCTGGACTGTATTGACCACAGTTATGTTTATCTAATGGACTATTTCACCCCTAGTTAGCTTTTGGCATACATCCCTGTGTAAACAACTCAATTTAGGTGTTTTCACAAACTCAATCCTGCCCCTAATCTCCCTGGGCATCCATATTCAGTTGGGAAGGTATACTACAGACTGCTTTCAGTAATAGATATGTAAATGGACATTTCTGACCTGACAGCACACAGGATCTCCTGTCTTCAACTTCCAGAATTTCTTAATCAGGCACTTTCTACCTGTGCCAGATGTAGGACCTGATTAAGTGTGCTCAGAGTAGGCCCAACCCACCCAAAACTCTGTGATTGTCTTCTCTGAGACAAGAAACAGAGACACAGACTGACATCTTTCTGGAGCCTGAGCAGGCTTCTCATTTGGGGAATTTGTATGTCCTGAGGTATCTAACATGTAGATGCCTAAGCCTGAACTAATCACACAGTGGTCCTTGTGTAGTCAATAGAGGAAAAACAGGTAACCCTAAAGGATAATCCATATCATCCTAAAACAGGCATTTTAAATATGTAAGCTAAATCACTAGAGAGTTTTTTGTATCTACTGATTATAAAGGTCTAGTCAAACTCAGGTTTAGACATCAGACTTTTAAACTACAAAAATTACATTACATGACCCAGTCCCACACTCCTGAGGATTTCTGAAACTACTAAATTTTGAACAGAATACCCAGCTTCCATAGGAACAGAGAGGGCACCCAACTGATCTGGTGATGAGCATCCCTTTCGCTGGCATACCGTGTATTACACTTCCAGTGAGAGGCTGAAAGGGCCCTTGCTTCAGAGTATCTGTTGCCAAATGTGTAGAACTCAAGAGCTCAAATCTTTTCAGGAAGAGACAGGGCTTTAACTTTCCTGTCACATCCTATTGAATTTCTTATACATAAGATCAAAAAGATATGGAGATGAACAAGAAAATTGCCTCCTCCGTGGTGTTTGAATGAATAGCCAGTCTTTGGCTCTATGACCAGCAGAGAAGTATGAAAGGGTAGAAGGAGATCATAGCATCATACAACTCCAGTATTTCATTTGCTGTGCTCTGTATCCTCACCTAAACACAGCAGAAATTGTGCAGAGCCCCTTTGCCATCCATCATGAGTAGGCAATACTGAATCCTGTTCTATTCTGCTTGCATTAAAAGGCCTCACTTTAAGGTGACATAAAGTCAGAACATCTCCCGCGGGTACAGCCAAGCGGTACCAACATAGAACCATCACCAGTTTGGCCTCCCTCTGCCAGCTGAATGAGGAGCATACACAAGCAGTAATACTTCTGTTTGACTAGACTAGGAGCTCATGCTGTCCCTGTAAAAGATATTGCCAAGAAACCACTATTTCAAGACCACAGACTCTGCTCGTTCTTTGTTAGCTGAGTTTTTATGTGACTGTGAATTTATGTAGTCGGGATGGTGCAGCATAGCTATTTCAAAGATCTAATTGACGTCAAGACTGATGTGATTCATGGGAGTCTTAGGATCCCTACCAGTGAAAAAAGTCCATGTTAAATGATATGCATTTGTGCAGTTTTGTAGTTTGCTTTTTGGTGGATGATTTTGGATTTCATACGCTTCATCAAGGATAATTTGAAAGTGCCTAAAATCACTGGTCTTTGACAAACTCCTCAGCAGTTAGTTCCAGCCAGAGGCTGGCACAAAGCCAGATTACACAAGTGGGACAACTGCAGGCAGTGACTCTGCCACCACCTGCTTTTCTTCCTTTTCCATATCGTGCCTTGTACGTCATCTGTAGAAAACCTATATAAATACATAAACTGGGGAACAAGTTCATCAGGGAAGCCATTTTTAATTAGGTCACTGATGCTCCACAGGGTTTTTAGCTGTAATTAATGCAAACATGCATAGACTGAGATACAAAAGCAAGAAAACAAACACAACAAGAAACAGAAACCACCAACAGTGCCAGTTTTCATGTACTTTTCACAGGCCCAGTGATTTTTACAACTGTTTGTGCTAGTTCACTTAGTCAAACTGTTCCGTACAGCTTTAAAACACAGGTCCACATCAGCCCTGCCTGTTACTCTTTGATGGCACCTCTAAGCAACCCTTCCCCAAGCCTGCCAATCTCTGTGTGACTGCAGGATGGGCAGGCTGGAGGGAGATGACTGCAGAATTGAAAAATCCAATTGCTTTGGAGTGATGAGGAACAAGACATGGCCTACAGTCTGTGATTCGAGATGAGACTGAAGCATGTGATACTTCACACAATGTGAGATTCAAAGAAAACTCTGTCTGCAGTTGGTGCACACATATTCTGGAATGAAAGGAGTGATTTTGTTTTTAATCTATCTTGTTGCCCCTGTAATATTCCCTATCACAGACTTCCTTAGATCCCACAGGACAGCCTCATCATAATGCTATTGTGTTCTTCAGTTCTGAAGAAAACGTTAGTAGAGCCTGCAAAAGCTTCTCCCCCTTTACCTCTGTGGTGCCACCAGTAGAAGATGGTAAGTTCAGGCAGACAAAATCCTGCTTCTAGTGACATGGGAGAGCTAAGAAGGTGTAGGGATGATCTTTTCCTGATATGGTGAATCTGAGTTATGTGGTAATAAATAACGATAACAAATGTTCACTTTAGGAATCTGATGCAATGAACAAAATTATCTGAACACAGTGAGCACGTGCAGTACTCCAGAATTAGCCCATTTCGTTTTGTAACATGCCCTGTTACAGCGTGAAGCCGCCTAGCAGCTGGAGTACAAGCAGCCTTTGATGTGCTCAGGAAAGAGGTTGCTATACTTTCATATTGTTTTTTGACCAGGCTGAACGAACCAGTGGCATCCAAATGGGCTGCATTAAGAGATGAGTAAATAAGCACATCATTGTCCTTTTGGATGTGGCAAAGTGGGTCAGCAAAATATTGGTGGTAATGTGCTAAAATACAATGGGTGCTTTTTACTTCTTCATTACATCATAACCAGGGGTTTGCTTGCAGCTGTGTTTGGGAGGAGTCAATTTTTTTCCAAAAAACCCCCACCTAAATGACTGGGAAATTCCAATATTAGGGGATGAACAAGGAACTAAAAATTACACGTTAATCAATAGCATTGTTAAGAAATACTAAAACTAAAAAAAGCCCACATTGTCACCATAATTACAGATAAATTCAGAACTAACAGGGATAAAGCTGCTAAGATACTTTGTCAAACAGAGGTCATTACAAAGCAAAACACACACCAGGACCCAGGCAAAAGAGCACAGCCAAATCCAGACTCAGGAGGCAGACCTGAGGACAGACACTAAAGTAAAGGACTGATCCAGACTAGGGATGGGAAGTAAGGAACAGTTTCCTTGGGGGGTAAATGCAGCTTGCTCAGGGGACAGAAGGATCCTTACTAAGAGGCTAAGTACAACTAAATAATACAGTTGCATCATCATTGTCATAGCCAAAAAAAATTCCCACACTAGTCCTACAACGAATGTATAGCTAAAAAGAGGCAATTTTTCTTCTTGATATTAATATTGAAAAGGACAAAACCCAATTGTTTTTTCTTAACGCCATTAAAGCAATTCCTGGCATTTCCTGTCTTGTGGTGTTTGTGGTGATGTTTCTTTGTAGTTTAGAGGCTACAGGCTAAGATCAGGAGATAATGTTAACACTGTATGGAACACAGGAGAAAAAAATGCATGATGCATGTTTGTGCTCATTAAATGAATTCTTCAAAAGAATCAGAATGAAAACAGAAAATAAAGATTGCTTGCCTTGCATGAGTAACAATATTGAGCGCTCTAGATTTTTTTTTGGGGGGGGGAGCTGGCTGAAACTCTGACACAAACAATTCACTTTCATGCAGGTGCTTGCTGTTTCTAGAATGCAATGATCATCTCCCTGTTCTGCTTCAGATGAAAACAACTATTCATTTCTGTATTACATTTCTATGAAATTTGTCACCCTCTAACACCACTCACAGTCGTTCTTAAGCAGGGAAATACTTGACAGGTCTGAGGGCGTGCCAGAGTGGAAAATAAGGCACCTGCGGTAATGCAAACATTGTGTTAGGGCTAAAAAGATAGAATAGGAACAGCCCTTTTCAGCACTGTCGGTTTGAGCAGACACAGCGGTGGGACGTGTATCTAACTGCTTTGGTGTGTTCTTTCATTTACATTACAAAGGAATGTTTTTGGCAGGAAGTCAGTGTAAGCAGCATTCATTATTCCTTTAAGGGGCTTGATAATTCAGTATGTTAATACGCTGCAGGCTATCAGTGCTGTTAACCATCCACCAAGACATAAATTAAACTTTGTTCCAGCGTCAATATTTTTGTATGCAGTCCTGAGATTAAATGGGACTGGAGATCTGACCATGGGGAGAAAACCAGTGATGGTTGATATGCTTGTAAGACATTTTGGGCCAGGCAAAAAGCACCAGGACCTGAATAAAACATGTGAAAGTAGTCATCATTAGCACACTGGATATGAAAATGACAGAAAATAAGACAAGTGACTCAATCGGACAAAAAAAACCCCAACCCAACCCAACCCTCAAGTATATCTATGAAGTCTGGATCAGATATGGAAAGAAGAAACGGGCTTCTCATGCAGCTTTGGGTATCTCTAAATGGTTGCTCAGAGTGCCCTTATGATCGGGGGAGAAAAAGTGGAACTTTTGGTCAAGAATCATTTAATCTGAAAAGAGACATTTAAACTAGGTCTGATGAAGTACCTCTGTCTACTTTATAAAGGGAGAGCAGCTGACTTACCTGCATGTAGACACCAACACTGAAGATATCTAAAGTTACTCAAGACATATTTCAGTACCTAGACACATTTTATTTACATAAGCTTATTCTGCTTGGACATCTGATGAATGACTGACAAACTCAGCTGCTTTAAAGGACTCTTGCAAAGCTTGGTCCTTCGGGAGAGCAGCTCCACACTGCAGTGGTGTTACATGGAAGTCATAGCACAACTCTCAGCACCCAACTTTTCTGAAATGAAACAGCTGATGAGTCTCCACAGACTTGCTCTATGGGGAATGAAGAAAGAGGAAGACTGCCATAGCAAGAGATTCACAACTGTAATCTGACATTGGTGCTTTGAAGCTGCATCTATATTACTGTTTTAGCCTGGATCAGAAGAGATCTTCTAAAGCCAAGTTCCCAGTCCTTCCACCTTCTAGGCTTTGGTTTATATTATTCATTCACACACTCTCTGAGAACATGAACTTTATTTTTTTTTTTTTTTTAGATATAATAAATATATAAATAAACTGGAAGATGGAATCCAGGAATGTACCCAATACACTCCAGACACAATGGGCTTCAGTCCATAGGACCAGATTAGGACTATTCTGAAGAAAAAAAAAATCAGTTATAGTTTCATAGTGTTGTGTCAAGTTCTCAGCACTGACTGTTTTGCTCTTCACATCTGCCACTGGTTTGCACTACCTGCTAATGTGTCTTCCAGGAGCAAGAGTCCCTTGCTCCATTAACCACTAGAAGAGTTTAGGAAGATGAGATAGCTAAATTAGTGTGCTAAAAAGTGAATGAAACAACTGCCAAATGGACGGTGGGATAGCTTTCAAAAATTCAGTATTTTAACAAAGGAAGCATCCATTAATCAAAGGTAGAAAAAAGTCTGGCACAAGGCATGAGGTAGTGAATTAACTGAGGTTGTAAAATACCTGTTGATTACTTCTATCTGTCTGATATGGCTGGTAAATTCAAAATACAAATTGAGCTTTTGTTTATAGCAGTAGCTTCAGGAATTCATCCAGGCATAAATTGTAGTAAACTAACCGAGACATTATTACCTACCAGTTAACATGGCTGCAAAAGAACAAGGCAAACTGCAAAACAAAGCACCAAGACCATTTCTAGCAGTACTGACCTTGCTGCCTTATACATTGACTGGAATCCCTTAAAGTTTTACCTGCTCGAAGTGGAGCCTTTCTTATAAGCCACAGTTTCTTCAGGGGTATACCTACCCTTAGACTTATGCATGGTCACAGTCCCTTCAGAAGAAGCCTGCTCCAACCTGTACTTGTGGCAGCAGTCCCTCCAGGGGTGTACCTTCTCTGTTGTGGGCTTATCCATGGCCACATGCTTTGAGGTGTTCCAGCATGACCTCTTGTATTGCTACCAATGCTTCAAAGTGTACCTGCTGTGGCCATCCAGGATCAGGGCTTCAGGGCAGACCTCTGTGTCACATCTGCCCATACAAAAAGACAAAATCAGGTTCACAGCCCATATCTGTATGAGAGCTCTGATTGTGTAGGGAGGTTCAAGAAATACTTTAAGAAAGACATGCTTTAAGAAAGAAATCTTGAAGGAGCAGGAGAGGCCTTCCCTGTGTTCTGAAAGATGAGCTAGTGAGGAATACAACTTGTCTGGCTGAGCAGGGAGCTTTCATAGGAACTCAGGGGAAAAAAAGAGGGTGTATCACCTTTGAAGAAAGGGGCAGGTAACTCAGGAAAGACATGCAGAAAGAAAATTAGAGAGGTGAAAGCTCAATTAGAACTTAATCTGGCCACTTCTGTAAAGGATAATGAAAAGTATTTTTATAAGCACATTAATAGTAAAAGGAGGGGCAAGGAAAACCTCCATTCTTTATTGGACACAGGAGGCAATATAGTCACCAAAAGAACAAGGTATATAGTCACCAAAAGGCTGAGGTACTTAGCACGTTCTTTGCCTCAGTCTTCAAGAGTAAGACTGGTTATCCTCAGGATAACCAGCCTCCTGAGCTGGCAGACAGGGACAGAGAGAATAGACCTGTAATCCAGGAGGAAGCAGTTAGTGACCTGCTGAGCCACTTAGATGCTCGCAAGTCTGTGGGACCTGCTTGACTAATCTGATTTCCTTCTATGACCAGGTCATCTACCTCGTGGATAAGGGAAAGGCTGTGGATGTAGTGGATGTAGTCTACCTGGACTTCAACAAAGCCTTTGACACCATCTCCCATGGCATTATTCTCCTGGAAAAGCTGACAGCCCACAGCTTGGATAGGTGCACTCTTCACTGGGTAAAGAACTGGCTGGATGGCCAGGCCTAGAGAGTGGTGGTGAACAGTGCTGCACCAGTTGGCCTCTGGTCACTAGTGGTGTCCCCCAGGGATCAGTGTTGGGCCCAGTCCCGTTGAGTATCTTTATTGATGATCTGGATGGGGGGATTGAGGGTACTCAGTCTAGCACACCCTGATCAAACCTGTCATCTTGAACCCCTTGAGCTCTCAGGTGCCAAAAAGGACTGCAGTGGGTTGGCCCTGGCCAGCAGTCAGACACTTACATAGCTGCTTGCTCCCTGTGTTCCCCGCTCCAGTGGAACACAGGGAGAAAACAGGAAGAACAGAACTGAGACAACTTGTGGACTGAGATAAGGATGGTTTAAAAGGTAAAGGAAAAAGAAAAAAACACAAGTAAACCAAAGGAAGTTAGTCTCTCACCACCTGCCGTGGGCAGACTGATACGCAGCCAGTCTCTGAACACTGGCCACCTTGGAAGCCACCTCCCTGTCCTTTCTTCTTCCTGTACCACAGTTTTATTGCTAAGTATGATGGCATATGTGGAATATTCCTTTGGCCAGTTTGTGTCAGCTGTCCCTGCCAACTGCTTGTGTACCCCCACCTCCTCGTTGATGGACAGAGTGGGATAAAAGAAAACCTTGATGCTGGCCAAGCACTGCTGATCCACTGATGTGTTACCAACGCTGTCTTAGCCACAAATCCAAAACACAGCACCATGTGGGCTGCTATGAATTAAGTTAATTCTGTCGCAGCCAGACCACTATACTTTGGAGCTGCTGCTCCAAGTGATCATTACAAGAATTGCTTCACATGACATTATCTACGAGTGCCTTCATTGCTTCACAAGCTTTAAGGTCTTTCTCATGCAATTTCCTTGCACACTTTCAGGGAAGTTACAAAAGCCTTTATCCTTCCTGTAAACAAGTGGACACTTTTATTCCCAGGAAGAAAAAAAATCATACTTAGCATACTTAGTTCTTTTAGCATCTTTGAACAGGCTGACGAGGGAAGTGGCTGAGTCACCATCCCTAGAGGTATTTAAAAAATGTGTAGATGTGGCACTGAGGGACATGGTTTAATGGTGGACTTGGCATTCCTAGGTTAATGGTTGGACTTGATGATCTTAGAGGTCTTTTCCAACATATATGATTCTAATAATTCTGATTTTAAGAAACAGATTTGCCATGTTTCCATAGTTACATTGTTTTTTTTAAAGAGAAGTAAACTGTTTCAGTCCTTCATAGTTTAATATGAATATGTGCACACACTGAGTTTTCCTGAGAAGGCTACTCAGAGTTAAATTCTATCAAAGCTACTACCAAAGGATCATAATATCTTTTATTAAAAAAGAAAAAAAAAAACAAAAACAAAGACAAAACCCACCCCAACCCAACCAAAAAAAAAAAACCTGAAAAAAAGCCCAAAATTTTTTGAAGTATATTGGAAAAAAGCTATCTCGTTAGTAGTTTGCTCTGTAAAACAGAGAAATATCTATAGAAAGTATCTATAGGGAAAATATCTATAGAACAACTTTACCTCTATACCTATAAAATTCAAACTTTGTTGCACTGATTTTCTGAGATAACATAAAAACACCAGAAAGGCTAAATGTAACATTCTGCAAGGAAGCACAAAAATTTAATTTCTGCATACTCTGTACAAGACTAAATGGACACAATTCGATACATCTCTTAGTAGCTAATGTTCTTTAAAAAACAGAATTTAAAATCAGTTCTTGAGATTTTTGTTCAAAGTATTCCTACTTTCCTCAAATATAATCAGACATTAATACAATTGTATTTTCTCTCCATAGCAGTACAGACAATTCTGGTCCTCCTTAGGTATCTCTGCTTATAATACACTTTACACACTAATGTAATGCTGCTTCTTCATTCTCTAACCCTTTCTATTCATTTGCAAAGGAAGTATACATTAAAACAACCACAAATTCTTCTACTAGAAGCATTTGCTTCACCCTAGAGTGGAGACATAACAAAATTAAGTGATATAACAATTTAGAAAAATCATACAGCTTCAGCTGTGAACAAAAGTTACATTCTTCCTTATGCCTACTTTTCATAACAGCAGCATCACTCCCATTCTCCTTGTAAATGAACCAGTCATTGCTTGTATTAACCTAACATCCACAGGTCCCAGTCAAGGACTTAATGTGCCATGCCCCTGTACAAAGCCAAGGCAGCTACTTCCCTAACCTTGAGTAACTCACTCGGGATCTCAGCTCACGTAGGCACTACTGCGAAAGTCACATAGCATACGGCTGTACAGCAGCACTGTTCACCTACAAAACTAGCTTGAAACTAAGACAAAATGCAACCAAGTGATGTGAAAATTGAACAGAAATAGCAAGGGAAGGTGGATGAGATGGGTAACACTGAGAAAGTGGTGTGCCTTCACTTTAGTGGGCTGCAAGCAGGTGGTGCAAGACTGGGGGATGGATCACTTGGTTTCTTAGCCCCAAGATTTACCTTGAATTCCCATCAGGCAAAGGTCATGAGATATTATCGCCCATCCTGTGCAGTGCTATTCCCCTGCAACACATGAAGTGCACATCAGCACCAGAACCCTGTCCTGAGGGCACAGACAACAGTTTGGCAGCAGAGCTGACCCTGCTTCTTCAGATGCAGGTGGACTTGCTTGCTGCCAAGGTAGAAGGTTTGCACCCAGGCTGACACCAGCACAGGCTACAGAAATGCCCACACCACTGCCCCCTGAGGGGTAGCTCCTGCTGCACCTCTTCCCTGCAAAGCTGAGTCACTGAGTACAAAGACAGTGTTCAGCTTGATGTGACATACCCGACTATGCATTCAAAACAAGAATAACACATTGACAAGCTGTTGGAGTAAACAGTAACCTAAAGAATTTAACTGAGAAAATGCTCTGTAAGGATCTCTGCCTACTCAGCCTAGGTAGCAAAAATCAGCTTTCTTCCACTCCCATATTGAGTGGAAGTTCTTTGTCCCTAGTGTGATGTTATATCTAGGCTGAGCGTTCCTCCAACACTAAGCAAGAGCTAGTTACGAAGCCATTCTTTCAGCTGCTGCTCTTACACCAATGCTTGAGGTTACCTGAATGAAGATTGTACACCATGTTCATATGCTTCAGTGTTAGACAGTGGGGAAAGAAGCTGTGATTCAGGTGTGTGGTGACATCTGAGATGTCCAAGGGAATCCAACAAGGTATATCACAGTCAATGACAACCTAACCAACACAGCTCAGGAAGCCTAAAAATTACTTGCCCCGCTGTAAAGTAGACACTTCATGGCTAGTTAGCTGAGGCCCTCTGTTATCTCACTGAAATGGGAGTACACAGCAGTAGCAAGGCTCTAGACACCTACTGTAAGGCATCATCCTTGCCTAGTTTTTACTTTCATGATAGTGTAGTGGTTTGGAGGTAGGTTGTGGCAACTACAGCAGTGAGTTATTCACAGAAGAACCACATAGCAAATTGGTATCACAAAAAAAACCCCAAACCCCATCTTTCCTTACTTATTAGAAATGTTACAAAACATTCCTTCCTTTTATTTTATGACAGCACAATGACAGCATTTATGTCATATTTCTGTATTAAAATGATCCAAAGTCATAAAGCCTCAAAAATTCAACTGAAGTTAGACAGTTGCTAAGCTAAGGCTGGCATCATTGTGACCCAGGCTGACTGTATTCCCCCATGCATCTACACCCATCTGCTATTTTCCTTCTGTTATGCCAAGATTATCCATCATTTAGGGTAGGGGAATACCTTTTATTTTGTATCTGTTCAGGACTAAGGAATATGTGCTACAAGAATACAAATCATCAGTACCACAGTGCCTGTGATGATTTATTCTCCCCTGCTAGCTTGCCTCCTCTACAGGAAACCTGAAATCCTCCCATGCTTTTATAAAGGGGTATGTACTTTTTTAACACTTGCATCCCCAATAGCTGGAGAAAACAATTCAAGATAATCAATCTATTAAGACTTATGGCTGAGTGTCAACATAGCAGAAGCCAGAACCACTGGTTATTTTCTTTAGATTAGGAACAGGTGGTGTCAGATGCTCCTGGCAACTAAAACCAGTAAAGGTGTGACAGGTATGCGACTGAGCAAACTAGGGGCAGGTTTTGTTCATAGCTTGAGCAGATATGCCAGGAAACAGGCTGAAGCCAGGAAAAGAAACTGGACTTCCATTGCAGAAGCTTTCTGCTGGTATTTGTAAAGTAATTACATCACTAATTCTGCAAGAAGGAATCTCTCAGAGATCTGCTCCTGCTAAGGAAAGTGCAGTAGCTATGGTTACCCAGCAAACAGGGAAAGAAGGCAAAGCTGAACCACTGCTCTGGGTACCGTATGCCATTTTTAACACCAAAAGCCTAGTTTTAGCTTTCCAAACAGAATTATGAGAACAGCCACCCACGTTCCCCATTACAGTGTGTGTGTGTATATATAATATATGTGTGTGTGTGTGGCTATGCATGTGTGCATATAGATCTATAATAGGATGACAGGATGACAAAGAGAACAAAAAAGGAGTCAGCTTTTAGATCACCATGCAACTATGAAATTCACAATGTTCACTCATAGGCAACAATCTTGTAAACTTGGTTAGTCAGCCCACGGCCAACACCATGGGAAGGTCTTCAGGAAGAACTTCTCCAGGAAGTTCTGATGCCACAAAGAGGAAAAGGGTGTCGTTATTGGCCTCTGAGGATTGCTCAAGAAGTACAGGCAGCTCCCTGTAAAGGAACTATGTCTATATTGCAGGTTTAGTGCAGCCGTTCTAGAAAAATTTCAATTAACCTTAAGGTTAGCATGCATAAGTGCTGCTGTAGTGTAGCAGCAGCAGCAATGTGGAACTTGGCATATGCCATAACCCACCCTGAGAAACTGAGTAAATATTTAAGCAACTAACCACACTGAATTTCACATAAAATGGCTTCACATAGTCATCGAGTTCATTCATGGGTGATTTTGAAACAGGTTGAGCATAGTTGAGTGGGCTGTAGCTCTGTCAGACAGTGGCTTCCTATTGCGGATGGGAGTGGAAAGCTTAGACAGAGTTATTAAAAAGCTCTGCTGTTGAGTCACGAGGTGCAGAAAGGACTGCCTTGCTTTCTAAACCCCTTCTCAGAGAGGAGCCTAGGTGAGGCTGGGTCCAGTCTTAGCCTCGGATTATGTCAATAGTTTAAATTTAAGGATTATAGAGGTGTGATTGAACCACTTTTGTCCCACAGGTTTTAATGACTGGCCAAATGAGAATATTTATATAAAATGAATATTTTATTATTACAAATGATCAGACAAAAGATCTTAATCAGAACTATTTACTACACAATACAAACGCTAAAATTCTACCAGTAGAGTATAATATAAAGTAGTACAGTGCACTGTAACAAAGCAATTACTGAAGCAGTTATATTAAAGTTAGCAAAAGGAAATAATTATTAAGTAGAGATTTGATGTAACTCACCCAACCAACGCTCATGGGGAGATCTCTCTCAGCCTCGAGGAGTATCCTTGGAGGGCGTCTCCAGCCAAGGGAGGAATCTTCACACATACACCTCAAGAAGGGTTATGTCAGAATAACCTGACTGCATGAGAGGGGACTGGACTTCTATAATATAAAGTGATTGACTGCTAGTCACACACTTGCAGGTCAGCTACCAGCTTATCTGTCAAATCAGACTTCAAAAAGCAGAATGTGTATTCGAAGTCTGGTGAACCAGGATGGTTTTAGCATAATTATCACCAAGACAACACCCTGGCTCCAGCAGTTGATCTTGCATGATAGCTTGATTGGATTTTAGGTCTTATCAGGGTGGGTCTATCCTGCCACAATTCCCCAGGCATGGATTCAGAGTTGCTATGCCTGCCTAGCTACCTCCACATCAACAGACAGAGCAGGGCCCTCTGCTCTGACACCAGCTTCTAGACAAATAAACTGCTGAGAGACTCTTGAGTTCAGGAAGACTTGCAGATATGACATGAGACTGCTGTGAGACTAGTGTCTTTTTGAAGTAGTAGCTAGGGACTAGGAGGACAGCACAAGGGCATCTTGGCTAGCACTGGACACCTAATGATGTCTACCTGTGAGCTGGGTGTGTGAACTACTTGTAAAGTCAAGGCAGACATTGTCAAAAGACCCTGGAGATTAATTCAGCTTGATCCAGAACACCCAGCACAAGGTTGGTAGGTAGGACACAGGATTTAACAGAATCTTCTGGAGCAGCCGCTGGAGGCGAGGCAGGATATATAGTAAATAGCTGTGCTTGGGGATCTGAACTGAGCCCAGAGTAGGTACTACTGGAAAGTCAAAGTAATTTACAAGAAATTAAACCAGACTCTGTATCAACTTTCACCCACTCATTTCCAAGTAGTAGTAAAATTTAGTCTTCTATGTTTTTCTTCTCTGAAGTCTTTCTAGACTTTAGAGGTGGTCTTCAGTGTAGTTATGTCTACACAGGGCTGACCCATGTGACACTGGAGCCATGACATACCAGTGCCCTTTCAGACCAGAAGCAAGAAGCCAGACAGACCAGGCACAGCAGTTGCCTGTGCTGGACAAGCAAGCCACATTTATGTCATGGGCAAGATGAACATGATTTTAATATTTATTTTAAAGACATGAGGCTTAAATTACTTTTAGTTGAAAATTTAGATAAAACAATGTACACTTAGTTTTAGGGCAGGAGGTTTTCACAGAGGACTTCAGTCTCTTGCTTCTTTCAGCACAATCACAGGCTAAACTTAGTTATAGTACAAACAAAATTATGGGGATTCAAGTCCTGCTTCTTTCCAACAATGAAAAGGCTTCCTATATCCACACAGTGGAATATACAGACCCTCCTGCACTCATACAGAAAGGAAATTTTTTCTATGCTATAAGTAGTTTTAAATCAAACTGAAGATTTGAGAGCAGAATTCAGAGTAAAAAACACTACAGACACTGGTAAGGAGTTTCATTTTAACCAACAGAGCCCAAGAAAAATTAATCACAGGAACTCTCTCATCTTGAGAAATTTATGCATTTTATAATGCCCCAAGGAAACAATCACATCTGATAAAAATCTTTAAACCAAAATTAAAAAGTAACAATAAAGCTGAAGCTGACAGAACTGCCCAAAATACATATTTTAGCAGAGAGTTATTAGAAAGTCAGCATAAAGTGCCTCTTAATCATACTCATCATGCATCTATTGTCAGTAAATCCAAGCAACTGTAGTTTTATATATCTCTGTAGACTTTATTTTATTGCTTACTTGCTTAGTAAATTTAAAGTAAGTATATTGGCAATGTGTCAGAATTGTCACCTGGAAAAGGTAAACTTCCATCACTCATTATGAGCCTGCTTTAAACTATAAAGTGCTTGGAACCAAAGGCATGAGTTTGCAAAGCTGAATTATTGGTCAAACCATTAGAAAGATCCATGTCCAGAATATATTTTGGTCATGTTGGAGTCATCGTGGTAACTCTGTCTTGAAGTGCACTTGGAAGTTTTAACCAGTGGTAGTCAAGATCTTAGTGAGGAAGCAGTGATAAACCTCCAATCCTCACCACTACTGATTTTAATGTCAACAGAATATCTACAAATCTGAGCTAAACAGAAAATCTATATACTCTACTAGATAATGACTTAGCAATTCTGTATGTAAAAACTACAGCGAACAAATCAAATAGGTAGCAATGTATTATTGAGCTAAGACATAAATTCTGTCAAATTCTAGTAATTATGTTTTTATTAACTTCTATGTAACTTTTTCAGGAGAGAATGCCGACTGAAAATCTCACTGAAGGATACATAGAATTACAGAATATCCTGAGTTGGAAGGGACCCACAAGGATCAGCGAAGTTCCACTCCTGGCTCTGCACAGGACACCCCAAGAATCACACCATGTGCCTGAGAGCATTGTCCAAACACTTTTTGAACTCTGTCAGGCTTATGCTGTGACCACTTCCCTGGGGAGCCTCTTCCAGTGCCCAACCACTCTCTGAGTGAAGAACCTTTTCCTGATATCCAACCTAAATCTCCCCCGAGACAGCTTCATGCCCTTCCCTCAGGTCTTATCGCTGGTCACCTCAGAGAAAAGTGCCTCACCCGATTCCTCCCCTTGTGAGGAAGCTGTAGACTATGATGAGGTCTACCCTCACACTCCTCTTCTCCAGGCTGAACACAACAAGTGACCTCAGCTGCTCCTCCTACAGGTTCCCCTCAAGGCCCTTCACCATCTTTGTTGACCACCTTTGGACACTCTCTAAGAGCTTAATATCTTTCTTATATTGCAGTGCCCAAAACTGCACACAATATTCAAGGTGAGGCTGCACCAGCGCAGAGCAGGACAATCCCCTCACACGACTGGCTGGCAATGCTTTGCCTGATGCCCCCCAGGACACGGTTGGCCCTCCTGGCTGTCAGGGCACTGCTGACTCAGATTCAACTTGTCATCGACCAGGACTCCCAGGTCCCTTTCCATGGCACTGCTTTCCAGCATCTAATTCCCAGTCTGTACATACATCTGGGGTTGCCCCATCCCAGGTGCAGAATCCAGCATTTTCCCTTGTTGAACTTCTATGGTTGGTGATTGCGCAGTCCTCTAATTTGTCCGCGTCTCTCTTCAGGGCCTCCCTGGCTTTGAGGGAGTCAACAGCCCCTCCCAGTTCTGTATGTTCTGCAAACTTACTTAGTATTCCTTCAAGTCCTGCATCCATTTGGTATACAAATTTTAAGTAAGAGGCTTTGCAAATATATTTAGTATATTAAACTTTTCAGTTACTAGCAATTCAAACAAATTCTTTAGAAGTTAAGAACCACTGAATCCTATAATCCTCTGGATCTTCCAGTTCCCTCAGGAACAGATGTATAAGCCTGGACTTCTCAGCCCAACTTGCTAAAGAATGAATAGCTTTAACATTACCAGAGCAGGATGTGAGGAAACATGCAACACCTTCCATCAGGCATTATGAAATCCAATGTCAGATGTCACAAAAGTTTCCAAGCTATTTCACAGTGTTTTAATAAGCAAAAGAAAAATTAATTCAGTGTTTAAAAATTAAACACTCAAGTTGTCATTTTAGTTAGTATTAAAACAGGATAGAGAATTTATGTACAGTCTGACAATAGGCTTTTATATGCCAGTAACACAGAGTAAATTGCTTTTAAAAGACAGTTATTATTTCAAATGTTCAAAAACTTCTGACAAGGGACTAATTAATAATACTGTATTACTGATCTTAGTAAAATGGACACTATTGTCTTCTAAAGCCTAACTGTGAAATTATTGTGAAATCTCAGATGCATTATGTTGTCTGCTTTCAAATATATTTAACACTGCTTTGTTATTTAAAAATACTTATTTGAAAATAAGATAACAAGAACTAAAGAAAAGAGCTAGATAATTATATAAATATTCACAGAAGAAAAATATTGAAAAGAAGAGAAATATTTCCACTGAGATTGGTTGTATTCGTGTCAAAGGCTGAAACTGAAAAAAAAATATACCAGTTTAAGCTCTGTGTTAGGAAAAAGTGAATCAAAGAAGGGCAACAAAGATGGTGAAGGGCCTTGAGGGGAAGCCGTATGAGGAGCGGCTGAGGTCACTTGCTCTGATCAGCCAGGAGGAGACTGAGGGGAGACCTCATTGCAGTCTACAACTTCCTCATGAGGGGAAGAGGAGGGGCAGACAGTGATCTCTTCTCTGAGGTGACAAGTGACAGGGCCTGAGGGAATGGCCTGAAGCTGTAACAGAGGAGGTTTAGGTTGGATATTAGAAACAGGTTCTTCGCCCAGAGGGTGGCTGGGCACTGGAACAGGCTCCCCAGGGAAGTGGTCACAGCACCAAGCCTGACAGAGTTCAAGAAGAATTTGGACAATACTCTCAGGCACATGGTGTGACTCTTGGGGATGGTCCTGTGCCAGGCTAAGGGTTGGACTTGATCCTTGTGGGTCCCTTCCAATTCAGCATATTCTGTGATTCTCTGTAACTGATTCCCTTCCTTTCCTCCCTCCTAGGCAACTCGAGGGGTTTCTCAAAGATAAACAGTTGGTGCCTGTTATCTTTTCACAAGTCACTAAAATTACTTGAATTGTTGAAGGATCACAAAAAATTCTCAGGAGCTTCTCTCCTCCAGTTTCATCCACCTCATGGATACCAGTAACCAATGCAGAGAGGACATCCTACCTTCTAGATAACCTGCAGGAAGGTATGCAGTCAGGTGAGGAAGGTAATGGAAACATTTGTGGTATCCACCAACATTCTTGGCCAGTGCAGGACTCTGAACCTACATGAGAGAAGGCACATAGTATCCTGCACATTAGAGCCACTAAGGTACTGTAGTGGGTTTCTGTGGCTAGATGTTGGTAGCCAGGGGGAGTGTGTGTTACAGGGGTGGCTTCTGTTAGAAGCTGCTAGAAGATTCCCCTTCCCATGGAGCCAATGCCAGCTGGCTCCAGGATGGACTTCCTGCCACTATCCAAGGCAAAGCCAATTAGGAGTGATAGTAACATCTATGCGATAACATATTTAAGAACAGAAAGCTATTGCACAGTGAAGAATTCCAGCCAGGGAAGAGCAGAGTGAGAACATGGGAACAATGTAGACTCCAAGGTCAGTGCAGAAGGAAGGGCAGGAGGTACTCCAGGTGCTGGAGCTGTGGCCCCTGCAGCCTGTGGTGCCGACCATGGTGGAGCAGCTGTGCCCCTGCAGCCCATGGAGGACCATCGGGGTGCAGAGACCCACCTGCAGCCCATGGAGAAGACCATGCTGGAGCAGGTGGATGCATGAAGGAGGCTTTGATCCTGTGGGAGCCCCAAGATGGAGCAGGGTCCTGCTGGAGACCTGCAGCCCATGGAGAGGGAAGCTCACGCTGAAGCAGATTTTTCCTGGGCAGGACTTGTGGCCCCTGTGGAGGACCCACGCCAGCACAGCTCATCTCTGAAGGACTGCACCCCATGGAGGAGTGACCCATGGGACAGCAGTTTGGGAAGAACTGTTGTCTGTGGGATGGATTTGTGCTGGAGAAGGACTGTCTCCTGTGGGAGGGACCCCATGGGAGCAGGGGAAGGACTCCTCTCTGAGCAGTGGCAGAAGCAACAACTGAACCATAACCCCCATTCACTGTTCCCCTGCACTGCTGGGGGGAGAAGGGAGAACATGGAAGGAAGGAGGAGTGGGGGGAAGGTGTTTTTAAGATTATTTTACTTCTTACCTTTTGATCTGACCCTGTTAGTAATAAATTCCATTAATATCCCCACTTTGAGTCTGTTTTGCCCATGACGGTGATCAGTCAGTGACCTTTCCCAGCTTTTATCTCAACTTATGAATCCTTCACTGTTTTTTTTCTCTCCTTTGTCCAGTTGCAGAGGGGAGTGAGAGAGCCGCTGTAGTGAGTACCTGGCATCCAGCCAGGCTCAACCCACTACAGGTACTATTGTAGAGGAGGGTTTTGAGAAAACAAACAAACACTGGACATGACTATCAACTCAGTTGCTAAGTGGTGGGGAGGCATTTAAGATGGCATGATATATACTAAAGAATTATGCTTTAGCTTATACAGAAAGATCCACAGCTATTCCTCAGGGCATTTGTTTTCATTTTCTGAGATGAAACAGGATTGTGTTTTCATATATGGCTACAAATTAGCAATTGGGTCATTCTCTCATAAACACAACACAGTAAAATCTGTTGTATTCATGTATTTGCCTGAATACCGTATTAGTAGAAGGTCCATGGAGAAAACAAAAAACATACATAATGGCTTGATTTTTTTTCTCTCTTTTCTGAGAGTGTCCTGATTTCAGGGGAAAAGAGAAAGGAAAAGAGAAACTGCAACTCCATGAAATCATACCTTGCATCCTTTGACACTGTTTTGTTAAAATTGATGTTAGCTCTTAGGTAGACAGTGTCTTCTCTTAAGTCTGGTTTCAGCTGTGGTCAGATGCCCTTGCAACAGACTTTCCTACTGCTGTTGGCAGTGGGAGTTTGTGGGGTTTTTTTCTCTCTTTTCCTTTTTTTTTTTTTTTTTTTTGGGTTGTTATGGTGACACTCTGCACCCTGGCTGAAGGTTATCACCTGGCACCAGTGGCCTGGCAGCACACTTGTGAGCACACGTTATCCTTGCATTCCCTTTACTGCCTCGCACAGGTACCCAGACCTATCATAAATACTATCGAGGGCTGCTTAAAAGAAGTGGGTGCCTTATAAAATCTGCTGGGCTGGCTGAGGGACTGGCAGCAGTAGTCTCCAGCAGCAGACTGGTAACAACCAATAAGTAGGCAAGGTGGATCTCAGCATCACAGCAATTTCCACACTGATTTGGATCATCACAGTCCCCATGTCCAAACAGAGGTATGTATTATCAGAAATCAGACTTGGAGACTCATGCAATTAATTAGTCAAACCCCTGTACGCAGACAGAGAGCAAATCCACAACGAGTGTCTCAATTTTATGATCCATGTCTCCTGCTTCCTTAAGTATTCCAAGCATGATACTTTGCTTGGGTTTGTTTGGTTTGTTTCTTAAAGAACTTGTGCTTACCAATAAACAGAGATGAGGACTGTGCAGCAAGTTGTTGTCTATTCATAGGAGAGAAGAGCAGGGTTCATTCAATAAAATGTGAAATTAAACCCCAATTCTGTTCCTCCATTAAAGTTATTAAATAAAACATTTGTTCTGAACTCTGACTTCTAACAAAAGAAGAATAAATCATCCTTCTTAATGGAACCAAAACATAGTTAAACGGTGGTTGAGATAGAGCAATAAACATAGATTAAAGCAGTAAATCAATTTTTATTCAAAATTCACCCCAGCTCTCTATCCTGCCTTTAGAACAGCTAGACTGAACTACACACTGAAATCAGTGTGTGTTTTATGTATTCTCTAAAGACTTTGGAAGCCAAAAATCTAAACATCACCAAGCTTCCTAATAAATACGCTTTTGGGGAGCACACTTGAAAGCTTTTTAGAATTACAAACAATTCACTACTTTCCATGAACTTTGGGTCAGGCCAAGACTACCTTAGCCAAGATCTGACACCAAATGACTTGGTTCCCAACACAATCTTATAGGAAGCACCACCAACAAGGATTTGCATCTAAACCCACACAGACTTCTGTGGCACGTGACATGATTGCTCCCACAGGGAGATGCTACTTCCAAGTTGCGTTATCAAGAAACATTCCCTGCCTTTGGCATGATTGTTCAGTAATATGCATTTTGTGTATGGAATAAAACAGAAATGCTGATTGGCCAGCTTTTATGGCTGCTGACACAAACTTTCTGAGCATAGCTGTGTAAGATCTGCTGACACAAACCTTCTCCTTGAGAACAGCTGCAATTGCCTCCTGCTTTGGGGAGTGCGGGGGGGGGGGGGGTGTGTCTTTTCTCCCTTTTTCTGCTCCTGTGGTGAACTCCAACATGCTAGCTGAGCTGATAGGGCTGAAGTATCTACAAATACCTGGTTATGATACAGATGCAAACATATAAAAGACACAGTCAGTTCCCCTCCAGGCTTCATCCTCCATTTATCTTTCACATTATTTAATAATCCTACACTCAGCAGAATTTGAATAAGATGGACAGTTATCAAAAGTGCTCCAGTTAAAGTTGAATACAGCATTATGCCTGTTCTTCTAAACTGATAAGCACTTGGGATAGGCAAAATCCCCCAGAGTCAGATGTAAGGCACCAGTTACTTGAAGGTTAGTGAGCATACTCGGAGAACAAATGCAGCTAGAGAGAGGGTAAGGCAGCAGCTTCTCAGACCCTGCATTCCAGGGCACAGCTAGTGTTTTAAGAGATACTCAAGAAACCTTCCAGCTCCCTGATTCAGCACAGATGATTAAGAACTTATATCTCCCCTTCATCAACAACAAAGTGCTTAAGGATATAACTGAAAGTGTTTTGCTGATTTAGTCTCAGCAACTTGTATGTGAGGATCTGAATGCCAACAACTCCCCCTTAAATGTAAAAGTGCATTGGGGTCCTGGAAGAGCTGATGTGCGCTGCAGTCTTTCCTAACAGCTGCCACCACAGAAGCCTCACTGCTTAATTTAGATATCCTACAGCAATTACTGCCAAGTCATGCCCGGGTTGATACAGCAAGCATTTTGAAATTCCAGATTTTCTTGAGTTGTGAATGCTGATTTTATGTTTGATTTTTTATCCCGAGCAGAAGCTTGGAGCCCCTGAAAGAGGAATTTAAAAAAACCCAAACAACCAAACAAAAAACCACCGTTGCACATTCATGAGTTACAATTAAAAAATAGATAAATCAGTACTTGTGCTGTAAGACCAGGGTGCTAAGCCTGAGTCAAATGTGCTTTCTGACTTCCTGCCACAGTTGTGAGTCAGCAGACATGAGGCACACACTCAGAATGGCATTTCTCTCCCCTATTCATGTGATAAAGATGATCAGACCTTGAATGGTGTAGTATCTGTCCAGTGAAACTCCCCATGTTGCAAGAGGAAATCAACACAGTCACATTGTTTAACTCAGATACAGAGAGAAAACCTGGGCAGATGGATGAAATACTGACTGCAGTGACAGACAAGCCAGCACACTGCTTTCTTGTAACACAAATTTAACAAGCCTTGCCTGTTTCTGATCTTTTCTTGCAAGAACTGTAAAAAGTGAAGCCACCCACAGGTTCCCAGCATTCTGTCTTTACTGCCCAACGAAAAAGGGAAATAAACTCTCCTTGAAAGCCCCAGAGTTTAGAGTTATTCACCACGTTTGTTCAAAATAAAGCATTTCTCTTTCCTGCATCAAAGGAATGATTTGGAGACTCATAACATCCTTAAAAAGCTATCTCAGATGGTATAATGCTATCAGCTTGTCCTTTGCTGTCTTTCCTCAAAGATTTCTTCCAGAATATAGCAGGACGGAGAAGGTAGTACTTGTGGGGTGACAAAAATAAATTGAAAAAAGCAAACAAGATGTAAGATGTGACTATCACTGGCCTCTCCAGCTGTGCAGCTTGGAGCTGGAGCTTCATCTGAAGAGTTCTGTGCTTCCACTAGGTTTGGAGGTCTTCCCTCTCCCTACCTCCAGAAACACGGATGTGACAGGAAAAAAAAATAGTTTCTGACACCTATAGACCAAATAGCAGCAAGGCCAAGATACACAGATGCTGACAAATGGAGAAGAATTTTACAAAGGCAAGTCCTGTCCTTTCTGGAAGCTGTTGTAAACATCTCTGCATCAAAACTCTTCAAAAATAGGCCAAATCTGCTAAAATCCGTGGATAGCTAGCTGCAAAAAAATATTTCAGACTTCCTTAACTATCTATTGTCTAAATCCTAAACAAGCAAGGAGACAAAGCAGAGTACAACATTCACCTTGAAGCAAAGCAGGGAATCACTTTTCCTAACCTGAAACAGAAAACAGGAGTTACTAAGCTAGGCTATGTCCTCACTCATTAAAACCTGACTTTTATTACTAGATCATTACTTCCAATTATTCAGTTTCTCCTCACAGCAGTGTAAGGCAGTTACTTGATGTATTCGAGCTGGAGGATGAGTCCCTTGCCAGAGCAAGGTTGCGAGGTAGCTGGGGAGGCCAGCTAGCCCCATGGCCTTGTACTGCTGTCTGTCCAGACAACAGACCCCATGGACAACTGAGGAAATAATTTTATTTCTTTTAATTTTGTTGGCTGAGATTTTAGCTGAATAGAGAACAGAGTGCTGAAGAAAAAGAGCAAATTTGCATCATACCAAAGCAGCATCAGTGCTGAAGAGCAGAGACAGCCCCCACTTCTGTCAGTCTTGCAGCCTCCAGTGACAAAAAAAATCCTGAAACATAAATCCATGTTATTAAACTTATTTGCTGCTCTGTTCTCAAAGCTCTGCCTCAGGTCTCTCACAGCAGCCACCCCGGGGACCAGCAGGGGCACAGCCAGCTCACCACAGCAGTGGATGAACCTTATAGACACAGAGCTACCTCCAAAATGCTGCTCCAAAGGAGGAAACATTTAAAGGCACAATATCAGAAGAGTATAGCCCTGTCTGCTGAATGTTGATCACCACAGGACCGTCAGCATCAACAAGGATTAAGTTATACCTTTTGGCCCTTTGGAAAATGCTTCTCTACTTTGTGCATGATTAGACCTTGATCGATTCTTTTTCCTCAGACTCCTTTCCCCATATGAAAATTGTATCCCAAATGTAGAGTGGGTGTTCTTCTATTTAAGGAAATGAGAAATTAGGTTGATTTAATTTGAAAAATATACTCTCGAGAAGGCTGAATGTCAGGTCTTCATAGTATACAACAACTATATTTAATTTCAAGATTTGCTTTCATTTGTGAATTAAGAGATGTGCAGACTATACTAAACTGGGAGGGGCTGCTGACTCCCTCAAAAGCAGGGAGGCCCTGAAGAGAGACCTGGACAAATTAGAGGACTGGGCAATCACCAACCATAGGAAGTTCAACAAAGGGAAGGGCTGGATTCTGTACCTGAGATGGGGCAACCCTGGATGTATGTACAGACTGGGAATGAGATGCTGGAAAGCAGTGCCATGGAAAGGGACCTGGGAGTCCTGGTCGATGACAAGCTGAATCTGAGTCAGCAGTGCCCTGACAGCCAGGAGGGCCAACCGTGTCCTGAGGGGCATCAGGCAAAGCATTGCCAGCCAGTTGAGGGAGGGGATTGTCCTGCTCTGCTCTGCGGTGGCCTCACCTTGAATACTGTGTTCAGTTTTGGGCACCACAACGTAAGAAAGATATTAAGCTCTTAGAGAGTGTCCAAAGGAGGGTAATGAAGATGGTGAAGGGCCTTGAGGTGAAGTCGTTATGAGGAGCGGCTGAGGTCATTTGGTCTGATCAGCCTGGAGAAGACTGAGGGGAGACCTCATTGCAGTCTACAACTTCCTCATGAGGGGAAGAGGAGGGGCAGGCACTGAACTCTTCTCTGTGGTGACAAGTGACAGGGCCTGAGGGAATGGCCTGAAGTTGTGTTAGGGAAGGTTTAGGTTAGACACTAGAAACAGGTTCTTCGCCCAGAGGGTGGTTGGGCACTGGAACAGGCTCCCCAGGGAAGTGGTCACAGCACCAAGCCTGATAGAGTTCAAGAAGTGTTTGAACAATAGTCTTGGGCACATAGTGTGATCCTTGGGGTGGCCTGTGCAGGGCCAGGAGTTGGACTTTGCTCATCCTTGTGGATTCCTTCCAACTCAGCATATTCTGTGACTCTGTGATGCCACTTGAGTCCCAGAGCCTATGCTACAGGTCTGCCCTTGCTGTTCACACAGAAACCAGAGTCTGGATCAAAGCACATTTCTCAAAAATTCATTCAAAGTAGAAAATATTTCCACAAAAAGATTTTGTTTTCAAAAAATTGTCAAGAACTTGTCTCAGCCTAAAAACTGTCTATTACTACTAAAGCAGAGTATATTTCAGATGCAATGGATGATTTAAAAATGAAATTATTTTTATTATACCTGTTCTATTCACAGAAACTTTGGGGAAAGTTGTTCAGAATAAGTCCACATACAGGCAAGTCCCCAGAGCCAGGTAACAGAAAAGCCAATGCTCCTTCTTGAAAAAGTGAAGCTCTCTCCCCTGCTCACCTTTCGATGTCTCAGTTCCAATTCTCTTCAGAAGAGCAGACATTAAAAAACACCTTAGATTGCTAAGCCATGTGAACTAGCCTTATTGGTGACAGCCATATGCATCTGTCCATCTTTCTGGTCAATCTGAAGAGAAATTAAACTGAACAGACCTGTGAAGTTTGTTACAGGAGCTTGGAGGGGAAGGCTTTGAGGAAGCAGAGCCCAGTCTACTGCCACTGTCCTGCCAGGATCTCACTCTGCACAAGCCTCAGATTATGCAGTCTGTGACTTACTCTCACATCCTGCAGAACTAATTGCTGGTTTAGTACCAGCCACAAAAGCCTGCAAAGGCCTCACCAAAAATCTTTGCACAGCACAGGAATCTTGACTCAGATGGACTGAAGCAAAATCCTTACTTCCTCTGCTTCACTAGACACAAAGACAGACTAGACAGAGAGGAAAGGAAGGGACTAAAACCAGCCTAATACTGCCTTAGATGATTTCAGCAACATCGAATATATCAAAAGAACAGCATTATCTACTCAAAAAGAAAAAATAAAAAAACACAGCCAAAACACAAAAAACCCACCCAAAAAACCAAACCCACTCCCTATAGCAATCAAATCACTGTGAACTTTCATGCACCTGAAATCCACATATATTTTTCAGATTGCACAAACTGGGAGATGATGACAGCATCAACTACCTTTCCTGTCATTTCAGATTAAGATGCAAAACAGAAATGGCATTTTTGTTAAAATACTCAAAATAAGTCTAGTTTTTAAAATTAAGTTGCAGACTACAGTCTGAAGTGGGAAGTTCTATATTCCTTTATAGGTAGTTACCTTGCTTGCTGTAAAAAATGTATTTGGCGTATATTCAGACATCATTTGAGCCTGCAGAAATACTCAAACAAACCAAATCCAGGTATACATATTTTCAAGTACTAAGCAACATTTTTAATCTCCCACCTCCGCATTTTTACAAATTTGCCCTACTGTACATACAAAAACCGTACGCTTGCCCCGGAAAGACCTTAAAACAACTCAGTTCAATTCTCTGAGCCAGACCTCTTTCTTTTTCTGCCAAGAACCTGGAGTTTCTCTTCTGGCTGCCAATAATTATTCTGTTCCTGTAGACAAAGACATAAATCCATGCTATTGCCCATTTAAATTTGTCTTTAGAAATTCCTTGGAGACTTTGGGGGAAAACTTTCCATTCAGTTTGTCTCTAAAGTTTCCTGTACTAACAATTCAGACATCAATTTGTCTTTAATAGTCTTCATTTTTGATCCTTTTTCTTCCCTACTTAGTGCAGCTCAGCAGTTCATAGAAAAATCTTACCAGATATTTTCCACCTAACTTCTTTTGACCTCTGAGTTTCAGTCCTCCTCCTCTCCTCTCCTAACCAAGCCATAGGATATGGCAAGTTCACATAGCTCTAACCAGACCTCCAAACTCAAGGACAGGAAGGTCTCACTGCAGAGCAGCTGGGCTAACAGATTCTCCCATCTCTGCAGGAGAGAAAAACATTTAAGTATAGGTGAAAACACACTGTCAGAATGAAGTTTGCCAATGGAAGTATCAAAAAATAGATCTTCGTTAGCCATTGAGCTTGCCTCCCAAGATACAGAATCACCAAGCTCCCCTCAGTCTAGTTACCTGCTGGGAGTTTTAGAGCATGCAAACTTCAACAAGGCTGAACACAAAAAGCACCTGATATTCCTCACTTTCAACAGGGAAAGTAGGTAATAAATGCCTTCTGGAGAGCCCTTTCCTGGGGTCAGAGCGGAGGCACTGCAATCGTCAGTAGAAGGGCCAGGGTCCCCAGACTGACACAGACTTCTAGCCATGAACATGAGTAGCTGTGGGACTTTTAATGAGTGTCACAACTTCAGTGAAGAACAGACAAGTTTGGTCATTCCTGTTTTTGCAACTCTATATGCTGTGACACACACCTACTCTGAGTGGCAACAGAGACTACTGGTTTTGTCATTTCTAATTTCAAAAGCTGTACGCTACGCACAGTTACCCCAAGGCAATAAAACATGATCTATTTCAATTTAGATTTGATCTGCTCTTCCATGCAGGCAGCACAAAGCATATTGTAGCTTTTCATCAATTAGAATCAGAGGATCATTGAATTATTTAGGTTGGAAAGGAACTTTAAGATCATCAAGTCCAACCATAAACATAACGCTGCCAAGTCCACCACTAAACCATGTCTCTAAGTGCCACATCTATATATCTTTTAATACCTCACATTAAACTGCACATAGTCAAGCCTCAGGATTTTAATTAGCAACTCCATTAATATCTATGCAGTGAGTATGGTCACTGGCAAGAAAAAAAAAATCTACCACCATGCATATTTCATCTGTACTTGTGAACTAGCGGCATCCCAACATCCTTCAACAACTATTTGCAAGTTAGGCAATTTGCACAAAGTTCAACTACTTACAAAGTTCATAGCTATACAGAGCCATCTATTTCTAGCCAAGAAACAGAACATGACTTTCACAGATCCTGAAATTGTTTCATTTGTCAACATTGACCTATTCCTTGCCCATCAGAGCTGAGTTATTTTAGCAGCACTATTTTCAGAACACCTGAGCCAGCAGATGCTTTAGGCTATACAGAAACAACCAGAGAAGTGCACCCTTCAAATGATGGAGAGCCCAGAAATCCCTGGTTGGTGACAATGCTCAGTGTACTTCTCCTGAACTAAATAATGAAAAAAGGTGAGCTGAACCCTCCTATAGCCTAAGAATATACCCAGGGTCTCAAAGTAGTGAGGATGGCTTGGAGCTGATTTTCATGCTGCTATAGCAGCTGGGCAGCTCTCAATAACTCAGAGCAGCCTGAGTACAGCTGTACAAACTGTGGGCTGCCCTGCAAGCACACACTTAAGACCACTAGCAGAAGTTCTGTATGCTGACTTGGCATCCATGGGAGGATGGCATCACAACAGAAGCACAAGGAGGAGCTCGCAGCAGCCTTTACGATAACCCTGCACATCCCTTTTGCTCCCCCAGCAATACAAGTGAGCAGTGTAATCCAAATCACAGTGAAAGGCTGGAACACAGTGAGATAAACCAGCTTGTGATGGTACGATTTTGGGAAATATGCTTCATTGCAATGAGTCTGATGAACAACAAGCCAGGATTAGAGCCTAGCTCTCTGCAGGATTATTTTAACGGTTTAATAACAGCACTAAGGCAGCAACCAAAAATTCCCTATTAACTGCAGGAACAAAACTGAACAGCATTGCATACATAAGACTTACACAACACAGCCTCACTCTACTTTCTCCTTTGAAGAGTTAAATAACGTGTAATTTAGCTACCATATTACACTATCTAAAATACACAAGCCCTCAGCTTTGCAGTTGTAGTCTGCACTGTTTAATTGAAGTCTGCACTGTTTACTTGAAGTTTGCTTATTATATAAAGTGTTCGCTACAAAAGCCTATTTCCATTTAATTCATGCTAACATTCTTAAAAACAAAGGTCAAAACCAAGGAAACAAAAGCTTAACTGTAGTTAAGTAGGTCTTGGATGGAGCCCAGAGCTGATGAGAAGCGAAAGCTTCACATAAGAGTAACAGTAGCTTCAGTGTTTGCATTCTGTTTTAAACACGCTTTTTAAAAGAATCAGTTTACATTAAAAATTTTTTTAAAAACAGAACCTAATTTTGAATAAAACCTGAATCAATCGAAGTATTTGCTCAGATTTTAAGTTCATGTGTTTTTAAACTGTAAAAAATGTTTGTTTGCATATGAATGAATATTTATACTGCAGATGTTTCACACCTGTTCGCATTTTGCAGGACAGTTGCTTTTAAATGTTTTTATCTTAATCACAGCACAGAGAAAATTCAAATCTAGAACTCCCTCTCATTTCAGGGGAATTATGACTGAAGTCTACGTGATATGGTTTTCTTCTCCTTTTTCATTCAAAGTGAACTATTATTTCCTTTTTCAATTAAGGTATAGGTCTTCAAAGTAGAATAGCTTGTCACAGACTTTTGAATTCTCCTGTACTAAATTAGAATCAGTGACAGTGAGATTTACTGCATAAAACACTACTTGACTTTTGTATGAGTATTAAGGAAAATTGCTGCTCTCTTTCATTGCATCATCAAGGAAGTGTTTACACTTAAAATCCACATTATATTACTTTTCATTCTTTGGATGACAAGTCAGTGACTTCTCGTCCCCCTTTACCCCTCCTTTCCCTCACCGGCAGTTCTTTGAAACTTTTAATATAATGTTTTTCTAATATTTCAATTGTAAACCTCAAGGTTGCAATCTCCATACAAGTAACAGCTCCGCCCAAGTACTCCCATGCATTCTTTCTTCCCACAGTTGCTCCCTCTATTAGCAAAACTGGATGTTAAGCAATTACCTTGAGGGACCACATAATCAAAAATATAGCTAAAAAAAAAAAACCAAACGAAAAATAAAGAAGGGGAAAAAAATCTACTTCATCTCTCTGTTAAGAGTTTAGAGGAAGAAAACCATAATACCTAAATTCAAGTTTAGATATAAGGAAACATAAGAACTACCCTCTTCTTCCTCATAACAAAAAATAACAGAAACACCATCACTGTATCATGTTGAGCTTAACATGCAAGAATAATATTGTTGTGGGTAGTGCCAAGAATCACTTTGAACAAGTCATTCTTGCATCTTGGCAGAATCACCCTTCAGGAAAAAAAGAAAGAACATGCCTACAATCAGTGATTTGCCACAGATGACTTGCTGTGGTAGCTATCCAGATCACCTGTCCATGGACCCAATCCAAAGCTCATTACTGGCAACAGGCTTTCGAAACAGCCCCATTCTGTTTTTTTCACAATGGAAAAGCTCTCTATTTAATTGATAGACTGGAAAGAATCTTAAACTCTTTGAAGTCGGAGTTTAACCAAAGAAAAGGACATAATGTTTGCCTCTGGCTTGGCAAGCGATACCTGGGGGAAAAAAATGTGTGATCTAGAAAAAATGCAATTTTTACAGTGCTTAGTATGGTGCAAATACATCAGAGGAACCTTTAAATGAAAGGTCTGGACACAGCAAAGTAACCAGTTGCTCCCTATTACCAAAACAATTTGGTTATTAGACTTTACAAACAAATCTTTTGAAGAAAGCATAAATGGTGTTCAAGAAATGAAACATTTTAATTAAAACAATTTTATCTGAATTTATTTTATCTCCATGCTTGCAATTGTGTTTGGAGAGCATAAAAGAATAATTTAATATCAAATAAAATAGAAAAATATTAAAAATCCTGTAATTTCACCATTTTATTGTTTTAGGATTACATAATCTATTTAAAATGAACTCTGTTTTTCCTCTTCAGGAGGAAGGAACATTTGAATGAACTAGCATTTTCAGTAGCATTTCAGACCACAGCACAGTGGTGGAATAAGCCATTACTCAGCTGATCCACATAAAAGCTGTTTTGCTTATTAGTTTTCAGTGGGGTCACACCACTGAATTAGCCTGCAGTTTAAACAAACATTAATGTCAGCACTAGGACAGGAAAGTGTGGCCAAGGAAGAATGTACAAGAAAAACTGCAACAGTCCCGACTTACACTGATGAAACTGAAGATGGAATTTCACTATTAAATGCACAAGTAGTGCTAAGTATAGAGTAGTTTCTTCAGTTTTACACAAAATAATGATTCCAAACCCAAAGCAAATCTAAATAAAAATAATATACAAACCCACATCTCAGAAATTCAGGAAGCTCTCTTTCAGGAGGCTGTCTTTCCTCGACAGCATAGTCTACAACCAGTACTGTCATGCAGTGGAGGATGTAACTGTGCTCCATCACCCTCAGAAATATCTCTCTGCCAAGGGAACCATGTGCATTAGGAAATGCTACCCTCTATCGTTTGACTAGTCTGAACAGCTAATGTCTCCTTAAAAATGATCGTTTTAAGAGGCTAACTTTGCTTTTCCTAGAAATTACTGTAGAAATCATGACTTAAACCCCCACAAACCTGAAAAGCTGGTGTTTGTTACTACATAGCCAGACCCTGACCTTCTTTTTACTCATCAACTTAGTCCTTGGCTACAGCACTCCAATGGGCCCTGTGACTCTGGCTTCCCCTCCAATTCCCTCTTCCAAAAGGAAGGTAAGCCAGAGACTGAAAAATAAATATTGTTTCAAATAAGTGCCTTTTTTTAGTTCTGTATAACAGTTTGCATTCTTTTGAATTCTTTTTTGTCCATTTTGTATAAGTACTACTTCAAATCCTTACATGATCTTTTACCATTCTCCTGTTATCTTTCCATTACCATCCCTTTCCAAACCTTTCTTACACTCTTGTAAGAGCCCTTATTTAGAAGATTTTATTTTTAAAAACCTTTTCTAAAAAGCTGAAGCAGCAGGATCTGAAGACATAAGAATGCTATTGCAAAAGAACAGGTGATCTTTGAATTCAACTGTATTATGAAAAATTTCTTAAAAAGCCCAAAAGGTGTGGTCCCCCCAAATAAATGAGAAAAAAGATAAAAGAGGGGAACAATATTTTTCTGCCAAAGTCACTGCTTAAGAAAAGCTGCAAAACTCACTTTATGAATATTTAAACCATGCCAGCAGGATATTAAATTTAAAAGGAAATTTTTTTCCAGCTTGTTCTACATTTAAACTGGGAAGTTCTATTTGGCCAACAGCAAATAGAATGAAAGAAACACAAGGAAGAGGAAGATTGCCAGGACAAAGTACAAAGAATCATACAGTCTGGGGACCAAGTGGCAGGGAACAGCAAGTGGAAAATATAAGATAAATACCTTTCTATCTTTAATTAAGTTAATTTAGAGTTAATGTTGACATCTGAATTTCTTTGAAAAGAAATTGACATTTGAAGCCCCCTAGAACTGTTTTGTCTTCTAACCTCTGTTTCTAGCTCTTTTGGGTAGAAAACGAGAATTAGAAACAAGAACCAACCTTTTAATTTTGATTAAATACACTACTGATGTGTAAACCTGAGGATGTCCACACCGTGACTTTTATGTACCACCACCTATAGATAAAGTGTTACAGGTCTGTTTTAATCACTGCTTTAGAATGAAAGTACTGTAATGCGTTATGGCTACTATTTAAGCTTCCCTCAAGCCAGCAGAGCAGCCAAAGCACATCATAAGGCCCTTCTGGTCAGAACACAAGACACTGATGACATGACATAATGCCATAATTCATTTACTGACACCATAGTGTAAAGTATGAAATACAGGTTGTCAGAAATACAATCAACACAGAGCTAACAATATTCCATCCTTGCCCTCTGGACGATTTCCAAGGCAGGAAGAGTAAACAGCCTTCTCCCAGCTTTCTTAGTTTCCACAGCTGAGAGTGTAGGATGTTTACAATACCTGTCACTCAGAGCTCTGGAAAACAGACCATATGTCAGCAGACCTCATACTGACTCCTTCACTGACTGCTGGAAACATGCAGATGTCAAGTGACGGGAAGAAAAAATCCATATCCATGACTATTGTATACCATATGAATCCAAATCAATGTTAAATCCTTTGTGGAAAAGTTGGAAGGTCTAAGAAAGAAGTTCAAAATAAAGCTGAGCTTCAGCATCTCCAGAGGACAGCCAGTGTTATTGCCACCACTGTATTGCAGGCTTACTGCCAGTTCACTCCAAAGTACTCCTGAATGTCTTGAAGTTGTGCCTGCAGAAAACAGAGAATTCACCATTTTAATGAGTGCACACAGAAAATCTAACAAACAAGCAGAAAAATGCATTCCACAAGTAAAAGCCATTATTTAATTTCCAAAGGACTTGAAGTTTTAAAGACAATTTAAAAGCAGTATCTGAAGTGCTGGTTCACAGGAGGCCTACAATATCTAGTGTATTTTTAATTATCAGAAGAATGATGGTTCTGGGACACTTTTGAATACTATGAGGAAAAGAATACTTTTAAAGACATGGCTTGTTAAATCGAAGAGTTTGATTAAATAACAACATATGACTGTTAACAGCAGTTTAGGTAGGTTTGAGACTGTATTTTCTTCTCAGAAAATGATTAAGTATTCAGTTTCCTTAAATGCATCACCTCTAAGGGAAAAAAACCCAAACAAAATTAAAAAGTAATAAAAACAATAAAAAAAACCCCAAACCAACCAACCAACCAACCAAAAAACCCCAAACAAAAAAAACCAACACCCAACCAACCAACCAAAAAAAACCAACAAAAAACCCCCCAAAAAACCCAACAGGAAAGAGGGGACTATGTAACTGCACACCCCACTTGACCGTGCATAAGAAGGCCTAGAGATTTGCAGGAGCCTGAAAAGTTGAAATAAATCTGAAGGTAGAGATCATGTTCACCTTCTAGTCTACTATAAAATAATACGGACTTCAAGGACAAAGGTGGCAAAATTTGAAAGGATCAAAAGTTTTATTTCTCAAGCTGTCTGTCCTCAATAAATCATCTCTCTGGTCAGCAGTTAAACAACCTATGCTAGTTCTGTACCAAGATTCATTTCTCCTAAAACACTCCACCAATATTTCATGTCAATGGGGTCCATGGGTTGGATCTCTCTAAGGTATACAATAGAAGAGGAAAGTCCCATTCTTTAATAAAGCAGCCACACCAATCAGAGTGTCAGGTAACTGCAAGAAACAGAAGAGCCTGGTGTTGGCTCAACAATGAATCCAGCTGTAGAAACAAAAACATAAAGTGCAGAAAGAAAATCATGGAGCTGCTCTTTCAGAAAAGAAAAAGGAGTAAATCTCAGAATAACCCACTTGTGAATCTCAGGAAGTCATCTAGTTCCAGGCCTGGTGGAGGCAGGGCCAGTTTTGAAATCCCACATGAACTGCAGTTAGACACCTTACATTGCTCATTCAAGGTTTTCCAGTTTAAGTATGATATGCAGAAGGCACTTCAGCACTTTACAAAGTCGAAATACTGTGGTAGTCCCTGACTGAATTTACCACAGCACTCTCAATCTTTAGCTAACAGGCATCTGATATTTCTATTCCTAACAGATCCTATTTTGATCCTCTTATGGCTATGACAAATTTTTTCATATTACATGATCAATCATGATACCATCCTGATATGCATCTTTTATTACTGTTGGTTAGAATCGCTATTTACTATTACTTTTCCTGTACAATTCAAATTTCAGGGCTTAAAATCAGACAGCTGACTTGGAAAATATTAACCTATGATAGACTCTAACACTAAAACAGTTTTTCCAAGTTTAAGAAATGGAAAATAATGGAAACAAAAAAATACCCCCTCCAGTATGTCCCAAAGACAAAAAACCCCACCCAAGTATGCAAATTCAGAAAGCATGGGTATTATATTCGCTAAAAAGTAAATAGCAAGAAAAAACCGCAAACTGTCTGGTTTGGGGGTTTTTTCTATAGCAGGAAAAAATTCTGCTTTCAAAATAAGCCTATGAACTATTGGAGCTGTTGGCTTCATATGCAAGAAAACTTATGAGAGTCAGTGCATTAACAGGCAACATACTGTCAGCAGGCAAAGGAAGAAGAGTTGTCAAGGCAAATGGTGCAGTGACAGGGCAATAAATACATGAAAGAAAAACAATCTGGAAATTCAGAACAAAAAAAATCAGAATAAAAACTAAGCAATATATTATGGTCTCACAGAATCATAGAATCCCAGACACTTTTGCAACTTATTATATATTCTTCAGCTCCAGCATTTACCTGAATGACACATATGACACGGGACTTTAAAAGTCAGTTTTACATATATACTGCAGACGTGCTTCTGAAAGGTGCACCAGTCAGTCATAACTTCAAACAATTTAAGGAAATCTTCTGGCAAGAATTTCATTTATATTCAACATAGTAATTCCTATTCTGAAGGGCCTACAGTCAAAACGAGCAACAGGAGAACATGACAGCAATTAAATGATGACTTCAAGCACAGCTTCACTCTGTTTCTACTGCTTCCCTACTGACTGCCTTTGACTTCCAAATCGTTTGAGGTAACTACTTTATTTTTACTAGTATTGATGAAGTCAAAGATGCATCTAAGGTGACATACTTGAGGAGGGGTAAGAAGTTACATACGTTACACCCCTTTGCCAAAACAGATGCCTGCCTACCACTTGCTAGGGACAGTTCCTCATCTGTGTCTAGGTACCCAGACAGCAGCAACCCTCCTGCCTCAGCTTTCATTGCAAAGCACGTACTTCTACAGGTGTCTGAGAAGAAATAAAGCTTTTGATTTGCCAGCAAGTCCTGCACAAAGCTAGGCTAAAATCCTGCAGCTGAAAGATCTAAGGGCGGGCACTACCTGCACAAATAGCCACACAAGTGATCATGGTCTCAGCAAAGCTATCACAGTAGCAAGGATGAACTGCTGCTGTAAAACAAACTTTCTCCCCCAGACTTCCAAGAGGCAAGGTGCTAGTGATACAGGTATCTACCCCATCTTAGAACCTGCTCTCCCTCCCTTGGCTTCACTGTCCTACACTTGAAGGACATGACTGTAAAATATAGTACAGAGAGTTATGAAAGAAGCAATTGCTAAAAGAATGTAGTGCAACAACAAAACCTACAACCCCAAAACCCAACTGAAGCACTGCCCTGCCATCACCTGGAAAGAAGGGATTGTGAATTGTTCAACAAATGCCACACTATAAAGAGACTGCATTCGTTCATTCACTTCATTTCACAAGGGGGCACAAAAGAGAGGGACTGAATAGAAAACCTGTCTCTTCCCTTTTTATCAAGTTAGGTATTTAATTTCTTGTAATGATAAGAAGTTGGGTGCCAATGTAAGCAAATTATCACTGCTCACTTTACAGAATATTTGTTATAGTCTGAACCACTCAATTATATCACTCAACAGCAAATGGCCAAAAAAAAAAAAAAGAAAAATAACCCTGTTTGTAAACAGGAAGAAAATTATATATATGTTGTATGGTCTAACACCTTTACAGTCTTGTCAGATGAGCTGACATTATGCTACTTTCTGTGACTTGTGGACCTCTGAAACAGCTAATCTTTCTGCTACCTCTGCATCAGACACACCATTAAAATGATGGAAACTATCACTGAACATTATGGATATTATGCCATTAGCAAAACTAATGAGGCACTATTTATATACTAAGCCATCTTACACTGCCTTTTACAAAAGTTCAAAACAGTCTCCAAAAGCTTCTTCAAAATCTATAATGCACACAGGGAAGGCTAATCTACCTACGAAGAGACTACCTCATCCACCTGCAGTGACCTACTTGAGGGGCAAAATACTTGTGCTGAATGCCCCTTCCGAATACAGACAGCTTAAAAAGCAGCAGGCCCAGTGAAGACTGCAATGTATTTAAAACTCTTCCTTCCTTGCCTGGTGGAGTCCTGGAATAAAGACTGTGTGGTCTTAACATTTGGAGATATTCCCAAATTACCTCTTCCACTGAACAGCCACTCCTCTAGAAGCAGACAGTAACATCTATAGTACAACAGCCAGGTCAGTTTGAAGTAAGAGTTGAGATTTAGACTTGGGAAGGAGCAGGCAAAGTGGCAGGCATCCTTCAAGCTTAGCTAGATCCCCCTTCATGTGTCTTCATTGTGTGGTAGCCGTGAAGACTAAAAATGTCCCACTTCTGCTGCCCTCCTTGTACACAAAGCAGCCTTTCCCTCAAAATTGCCGAGTTTACCTTCTCACCTGCCTGCTCCTGGAAGAGCACACAGCTTCAGTGAACAACTTCTGGTCCAACTTTCTCAAAAAAACCCTGGCATGGTTCTAAGATTACTTCAAGCCCATGATGATGAATTCTGGTTTTTCCCATCCTGAATATTCTGTGTTCCATTGTGGAAACAATGGAATGTAAAGAGAATCTCGGAATGTTAAAAGGAACACCGGGGTCACTGTCTGATGGGGAAGACTTAAAAATGGAGGTGAATCTTGGTGCTCTACTTTAGCAGCTGCATCTGCCATCAGCTTCAAAGAAAGAAACCTATCCCATTCATTGTCTTCATGAGCCTTGCAACTCTTTGAAGGAAGGGGAGAAAAAATAATAAAGTTTCCTTTTTCACGTAACTGCTATAACACAAACACAAGAAAAAAAATCTGAAATCAAAGTCAGTGTATGTTTAAACTGCGTAAAAGAGAGATTAGTTTCAACCATTTTAAACCTTTTTTTCCCTGAGAGTCAGAAGCAACACAGTGGGAGAAGAACAGCCACAACACAGAAGCCACAAAATACAGTGGAATAGATCAAAATACAAAAGCAAGCAGATTCTAGACATCTTTAAATTAAAAATATTTCAAATACCATATAAACTACCACTAGATGTCAGTACAGCCTAGAGAATTACCGGTTCGACCCTCTACTCAAGGCTAATAAAGGTATTTATTTAACATCTCCCACAACTGTCCAGGTACACAAATCCAGCCCTGCCACCAGTCCTAAATGGAAAGAGTCACGTGAAATAGAAAGCCTCCCTTTCATACAGAGAAGCAGCCCCGAGGCTTCACATATCTCATTTGCATGTTATCAATATGAAATAAAAAACAAGCAACAAAGCTGTAAGAATAGGCATAAATTTCTACTGCTGCAGGACATCAAGAACCAACTTGATACTAAATCTCTACGTAAGGTTCAATGCTTTCCTTCCTCATACTTGTCAGACTCTAACTATGGCATTCATCTTGGCCCCACACATTCCCATTCCCTCTGTTCCCAAATAGCTTTAGTCTCCATAGATTATGCTGCAAAGTGTCAGGGAATATTTAGCAGTCAGGTTGCTAAGCTAAATAAAGCTTTTCTGCAAAACAAGCATTACCATCTCTGTCCTTGTGCTACAGCAGAGGCTCCCTCCACCTTCTCCCCATCTCTGATTTTTGACAAGAGTTGCAAAGGAAAGTGTCTCCAGAGCATCCCCAGATGAGGTGATTTTGCTTCGAAACTTCTAACAGCACCCTTTATCTCACTTCTTCATGCAAATAAATAACAAAATCTAAAATTTCTTGATGGTAGAAATTAGTTTCAGCATAAAAACATTTTTGCTGCTTCATGTCCAAATTCAGTTACACACCTGGCTACTGTTAACTAGAGAAGATTCACAGGCTACTTAAATAAAGAGCAGAACTTACTTTAGACCATTGGTGCAGAAATGAAAAACAATCAAAAAAGGAAAGAAACCACTCCCCCATCCCAAACATAATCTAGATTATTTAGTTTCAGCAAGTATTTTCAACTTTGCTAGTTTATAGATCGAGCTTTCTGTCCTACCACAATCAACAGGTCTGTCTTTGAAGCAAAAACATGTATTTAGAGAGCGCCAGAAATTGTAGAAATACCAGAAAGAATCTTCAAGTGATTAAGAAACCTAACTTAAAATTCTTGCTTGACGTAGAACCAACGGATGTTGGTGACATCTTGATTCCCATTTTGTGTGAAATATGCAGGTAAGCAAAGCAATATACATTGACCTATGGATATTTACATCACGAAAACTTCATTTGAAATTCATTTCTTAGGTATAAGACTAATGTAAGAAATCACGTTTATAATTTTAATACTGCCTTGTTGCACAATCTTACAAAAATCTCTTGTATTTTCTTACCAAATGCAATCAACTCAGTGGTATATTCTTAGGTCCAATGTGAAGAACTTAAAAGTAATATAATTAAAAGAAATGTGTTAAGTTAAAAACTGTGAACAGAAAATTAACGCTTTAGGCAGATGGCTAGGAAGAGAACTTACTGAAATATCTCTGTTGTGCTTTACAGGGTCGTTTTAGCACAGCTCTGAGGTTTCAGCTTCAGTATTAAACCAACCACACTCTTAGATTTCCTTTGCATGGTTTCATATCTCAGACTGAATAAAATTGGAAGAGCAACAGAAGTACAGATACACGGAGGCTTTTTTTGAGCATTTATGTTTTTTTAACATCATCATCATGGCTGGGCTTCGCGAACGAAGATTTGGGAAGGCTCTATCCACATTTGCTACAGGCACGCTGGTGGCTTATGAGGCCAATACATGACAGACATATCCGATTGCAAAAGGCACAGCAGAAAGACTCCTTAGATGGTGTATTCTGCAAGACATGGTTCTTTCTGCGTTGCCTTTTCTCCTCGAGAGTGATCCTGCGTGTGTTCTCGAAGGAGACAGCTGCGTTATAGATGGTGTGTCTCCAGGCCTCCCGATTTGAGGCCAGAGTAGACCAGTTATGGTGATCAATAAGGCCAAGGCTGAGATGTTGTTTCAGGGAGTCCTTGTATCTTTTCTTCGGGGCTCCTCTCATGCGGCAGCCAGCGGCAAGTTCACCATAGAGCACGATCTTAGGGAGGCGGTGGTCCTTCATCCTTGAGACGTGCCCGGCCCATCGCAGCTGCGTTCTCAGTAACATGGCCTCAATACACGGTATGAGACAAAGAATTAATTTATCTTTGCTCCTTGACCTGATACTGATTTAAGAGTTAATCCAGCAACCTGGGTTAACAAACCTGCACTATTAAAAAAACAAGTAGCAATGACTTCACCTCTCATCTCTCCATGAGAAACTGAGGTTGCTGATGGGACATTCATACTCCTGGTTCTCTGAAACCTGAACTGGCTCTTAATCTTTGCTGGTTTTATCAAAGACTCGCCCTTGTAAAACGGCATTAGAGATTTTTTAACATAGACAGCTGGATAACTTGGGATATTCATATAAAAAGAGATATAAAAAGCAGAGAGACAGACAGCATCCTGGAAGATTTATCTCCTATAATGTGGAAGGGGATATGGAGTACAAACTACCTATAAATTGAGCAGCAGCAAATACAAAAACTGAAGTTGAAGTACATTGCTTCGTGGGAAACCCCCAAACCACTTAAAATGGCATCCAAATTGTGTCCAAAGGAAGAGTGCCTCTAATTTCATCTAAACTAAGCCCTGAAACCTCCTTTCAATTCAGGTGAGCCACATAGTATCAGAAGTTTCTCTTAGAGGAATCTAATCACCAAAGAGGGAAGGCAAGTTTTGTTGCAAAGCAGACTAAGTGCTTAATTAAACATAAAAATTACAAGCGTGTTTCACCTTGCTTTTGAGTTTCATCAGGAAACCTTTCACAATTCCTATTTTGTTCCATACAACTGCAGGTCTTTGTCAGGTTAAAACAAGAGGTAATTTATGTGCACTCTCTAAATTGGAATTTTTAATTCATGATCTTGGCTCTAATTGTAACAAAGGCCCTTGAGGCTCATAGTTTCTCTCTGTTAACCTCTCTCCCTCAAATTCTCTACACGTAAACACTTGTTTCTACAACAGCTCTTCTGCAAGTCATTTTTTCCCCACTTTTTTCACATTCAGAACATGCAAAACCCAAACTCAAGCGTCTAAGTTTTCACACATGCCACTTGCTCATTCTGAATTCGCTATGTTCAGGTGACAAGTACTATTCCAGTCACTCTCTCTTTAGGAAATCTCAAGAACATTACCTCAAGAGTACATGACTCAACAGCCAGCTTGCACACTATGCCAGAATAATAGAATAGGTGGCTCCTTTCCCCTGGGAAATCTAGCTTCTTAAAAATCAAAGTTTTAAGAAGGTAAAGAAGAATTTCAGCTTCTGGAGGAGCAAAATTGCAAAGATGCACTTAAAAGTTACTGAAGAGTTCACATCAGCAGCAAAGTTTGAGTAGAAAGAAGTTTACAGTTACTACTATTTAGCACAACCTAATTTCCTAAAATCTTTAAATTAAAAGTTCACCCTTGACTTTCAAAGGAGGTTTTGCATCCTTCTCTATATTACCTGAACTATGTTCAGCTAGCCTTTAACATTTCCTCTACACCCACCAAGTATTTAGGTCTGCTGCTGAATCAACTGCAGCAAATGGCATTCAAGCTGTGAGACTTTGTCAAAGGCTGGCATTTCAATAGTTACATGGCAGTATTCAATGACTGTGCAGATGGAGAATGGTGGATGCATCTTTTTTCCTCAATGAAAAAGGTTCTAAAGATGCTTTTAATAAAGGGTATTTGCCATCCTGAAATGCTGTCATTTTTATGCAGTCAAGTGGGAATAAGGTTTGGCAGAATGTTTGAAACGCTTGTATATTCAATTTTTCTTGCTGCTGTTGGTTTAAGAGTTCTATTAAATTCACAAAAAAGAATTAAGCAATGCAGAAAGCATTTCTTATTGCTAATGGCTTATAGTTCCTACAATCATGTTAAAATAGTTTTGTTGGTTGATTTGTTCTTAATGAAAACCCCTTTTCAAGGATTTACAAATAAGTTTAATGGAAAAGTATGCACTATTAGGGAATTTTCATCCTTGAGCTATTTTCCTCACCCTAGATCACTCAATTCTTCACTAAATACCCAGACTTTCATTTCATCTCTAAGCACAGTAGTTGCCTTAAATTTCAGTTTCCTATTTTCATCCTAGATCTTCTTCAGTGTTCTTGTCAAATTCCAAAGATATTTGCCCTGTTCCATCCCTGTGTGTTTTTAGTTGTCAATCATCTTTTCTATGACAGCTCTTTTATTCTGCTACTCCTTCCTTCCCTATCAGAAGATATTCAATTTGCTTTTAAAGTGTAAATCTTTAAAAGCTCTTCTGGAGCCCATTCAATCTCTGGAAGGTCTACTTTGCAGTCAAAAAAAACTTGCCCCCATTGTGAACATGGTCCAAAAAACTGCCTCTTCTCCAAATCTGTGTCCAATGGCACACACGCAATCTTTCTTCATCTCTCCATCACTTCAAGAAAAACATACCTGCCAACTCAAACACATCATTAATACTTGCAACTCCCCAGACCCAGCCAAACACCTAGTTTTGCAGATTCTTTATGCATAAAATCTAAATTGCAGTCCTTTCAAATGATCCTTATCTTTCCATCTCATCCAATGACTCTTTCTCTTTCAGGTTTGCTTTCACACAACATTCTCCAGTGAAGAAAAGGCAAAAATCTTGCTGTGACTACAGTACATTCAGAAACCTACTGCCAGAAAGAATACTCTAAGAAGTCATCTCTTTACATCCTCACAAGGCTACCTGCCCCTTTTCAGCTGAATCAAACAGCTGCTACTGTCATGGTTAAGGCCTATCAAGGCCTGCAATCATCTTTGCCCTTAGTAAGACATCTTCTCTGCCTCCAGTATCACATGAGGTTAGACTCTGTTGTTTATGTTACAGTTTCTGTTAAGCCTCATTTGTGCTTTCTTCTACCTTGTCTTAACAGAAATACAACTTCTGAGTCCCCAGCCTTCCTCAGAGTCCTCCTGTTCACACTGCCTACACTAAAAGATTTAAGAAACAAACTGGTGTTACCGGGTTACCAGCTGCACCAGCGCTGCCTCGCCTGACAGTCCAACCATTCATGGGAAGGTTAATCTACATATATGGATCCAGAACTATTCCAGAGATTTCACAGAAACCATGGTGCTCGACACCACAACATTCTGCAGTCACACTGAACATCTGACTGACAACTTATGAAGTCACTTAAACCATTTTAGTCTCAGGCTGACAAATTAGCAACACCAAATAAAAATTTGAGAGCAGCAACAGTCATTACTGGAAGCAGCAATACTGAAACTGAAAAAAACCCAAAACCTTTTCAGCAATAATTTCACCACTTGGCCATAAATACAGCAAAAAATCTCACCTGAACATACTTTCTTTTCTCCTAAATAGGCAGTAAACTTAAAACTTCTTTACTAGTATTTCAGTGAGGCTCATCACTATGGTACGTGAGCAAATGAAGAAGATCAAGTTGCTCATCTGTATTAAACAACAGCTGCTGCAGGTTGAAAACAAGCAGGGCTTCAGTTTTACAGAAACTCAGCTGAGGTTTCTGTTTAGCAAAGACATGTATTTGAAACAAGGCATGGATCCAGATCCCATTTGATATGGTTCTTCCCGATGCATAGATTTCAGGTAAATTCAATAGCCCCTCTCTCTCTCCTCGACATAAAAAGCTTTTCCCTCTGTGTGCTAACAGGATTAAGTGTCACATTTAAATTTTATCAAACTTCACTTTGTTTTCTCACCCCTTCCCTGAATTAGCAGATTACTGCTGAAGCAGGCAATGAACACACAGCTTCTCCCACTCGTTAACATCACGGACACGCTGTGGCACGGATCCAAGCCCTGTTTTCCTGCAGAGGATATAGCTTCTGTGGATGTGAACAATCTCCAGCAAAAGCTTAACACATCGTCCCATTTCCTCTGTTGGAAGGGAGTCTCCCAACTTTTGCTCAGAACAAACAGAGTCCTGGAGCCAGCCCATGGAACAGTGTTTACAGAAACAGCAATGTCACCAATAGAAGAGATTCGAATACTTTGGAACAAAAATAGTCTGAAGGAAAAAAGAAGCAGTAGTATTTTTTTTGCATGAAAAAGTAGTAAATTAAGCATTAGTCAAATGCTGATACAATTTTTTAGCTATTTTATATGGAGGCTTCCTTAAAAACCATATCTATTTTACTGTGGTTAAAGTAAATCTTATGCTGAACAAAGGAACTGAAAGGTACCAATTCAGCAACAGTTCTGTATTTCCATTCCCACCTCTCCTCTTGCTGCCTAACTTAAACATGTACAAATAAGGGGCCCAAGTAGTGCCAATATAAAAGAACACTTTTTTTGTAGTGGGATTTGCTTTAATTTTTTTTAACACACTGAAAAACTTAAGATTCCCCCAACTTTGTGAAAATATAAAGGGTAGCTGAAGTATTTACAAAGATTCTGCACCATCTGTAATTCTTCATACATGCACTTTGACAACTTGATTTAATTAGTATCAACCTTTCACCACTTAGCATGCTGCTAAGTATTAGTCTATTTTTATTTTATTTATTTTAAGGAAGTGGAACAATACAGTGATCATCAAAAATAGCACATCAAAATAGTACACCCTGTACCCTGTACTTAAACAAATAAATACAGAAAATTATAATCCAAGAGTAGGATATATAAATATAAACTCTAAGTTTCAAGAAGTTCATGAGAATTATAACTTTTGAAAAACTCAGTCCATCTGGTAATTGAAGTGGCTTCAATCTCACAGTTACTAGCACAGGAATGGAGCAGAAAGCTGCTCTCAGCATCCATTTTGCCTGTGAATCAAACTTGTAACATCATGTAGTCAAGGTATAAGACAAGGCAAGCAGGCATAAGAGAAAAATGCATCACATTTTTTTCTTGCTTTTACCTCACTTCCAGTCTACAATCTGCCTGAGGACTATGACAGACACAACTGGTAGGAAGCAAGAGGCAAAGAAGTGTCAGAGACAATGTGAATATCCAGGCTCCATCCAAGAAGCAGGAAGGAAGAAACTTGAGGGTCAGCAGCAGAAGGTAAGGGCAGAGATAGGCTCTAGCACAAGACTTTTCACAAGTAAATGGCTTGGCAATAAAAATAATATTTTTTAAAGTTTCCATGTCTCCTCCCACACTGAAGCTGCTAAATCTCATCCTGTTGCCCTGTTCAGGGCTGTTAATCTTTATGCAAACATGAAATGGTGCTACTCACCTCCAGATCTTCTCTCTGTACAAAAATTAGCAGGCTACTTCTTACAAAACTAATTTGCAAGAAACCTCTTCTAGATCCAACCAAATAGCGGACAGAGACTTCATTTTCTTTCCCAACTCTTAAAACACCAGGAAAGTTTGGAAAGAACATAGAAAAAAAAAAGAAAATAATTTTAAAATAAATAAATAGAGCAAATAAGCCAGCAACTGCCTACAGTTTGCCTGTGCCCTTCCTGGTTAAAGATGAGGGCAGGCAGCTAGTTATTTCAGATAGACCCCATTTAACTTCCTGAAATGAAAGTCTGCCAAGTATTAAAGGGAGAAGAAAGGGATGTAGGCAGATTGTGTACTTCCTTTCTAGAGATATTTTTTACTAGCATTGCAATTCTACAGTTCTTACTAAGGGAACGGATGTGTTAGGCAGAGTTCAGCAACATGCTTCATTCAATCTCCACTTCCACAGTTGGTGGAAGTTATTAGCATGGTGCTAATAACACCAAGGCTGTGGGTTTGATCCCTGTACAGGCCCTTCACTTAAGTCCAGCTTAAGAGCTGGACTTGATCCTTGTGAGTCCCTTCCAACTCAAAATATTCTGTGACTCTGTGATTTATCACTTCAGAATGATGTTCAATTTTACATCATGTGTCTCCGAATTCTTTAGAAAGACAGAACGTTGACACAAGTTTGCTGCATTAGAATTTATGGCAACAACAGCTAATTTCTCTAACCAGATCTGAATGCATACACCTTATTTTACTCTTATTGTTTAAAGTGTCTGAAGGCTTAAAATAAACTGAGAGCTGACACAAAACATAGTAAAAGCCTATAATATATACTAGCCTCCAAGTATGATTGCATTCAAGGTATATTAGTTACTTTTTTGGTCAGCTCAAAAAATCGTTTGTCCCGCCAGCTGATATTTCTCTCCAAGGAGAAGAAAAATGGTTTCACAAATCAATTCCAGCAAATCAGAGTATTAGCAATGAGGCAAAATGCAATCAAATCAAAGTGATGATTTATTGCTTACAATGAAAACTAGAGAATTTATACCTTCATATGTTCTTTTCAGTAATCAACTGATATTCTGCAAGACAGTTCAAGAAATTCAATGCAAACTATTTCTTAATATATGATGTATGTCACAACCCTGATTTAGTTCATGATGCAATTTTAGCACATGCTGTTTCTATACTTCACATGCCAGAACAGATTTGCTGCAGGCACAGAAACATCTTCGGAAAGTTAGAAATTACTTGCTTCTAAGGCAAAAATGCTTTATCTGTACATTATAAGTTGAATTGTACGTGTTTTATTAGGAGCTATTGAATCTCTAGGAGCAAACACGCCTCACCAGTATCCAAAACAGACAGCGGATGCTCTACAGATGCAGTCAGAAGTGTTGGCTTGTTCTATAGCTTTCATGGAGGAGAATGTATATGACACTACCTTTAGGTCAGTACACCCAGCAAGTGCGGTCTGCCACCAGTTTAGAAAACTTCTCTGCAGGAGAAGCACTGACAGTGATATGACCAAGTCTAGTCACCCATGTCCTAAGACATCAGACAGTTAGAAGCCAGAAGCTTTAGGGACTTAAAGCACCAACATCTTTCCTAGAAACATTTTAAACCTGTTTTAGCTATGATGAATGAGTACATTTACGTAATCAAGAGGAGTTGTAGACAATAAGCACTTCTGAACACAAGGCAAACCACACACACCTCAAGGTAAGTACCCAGGTAGGAATATCTACGCTTCTACCCTGCTGTGTGAGCACCTTCATAAACATCAAACGTTAAGTTGGCAGTGGAAAAAAGACACATGTATAACCACAGAAAAGTAGTAGACAGGCTTAGAACTGGGTTCAGCTGACACCACTGCAAGGAAGATTATTTCCATACCTTTATTTTATGCTTGCAGCTTTTTGTCTGTGTCATAATGAGAAACAGTTATTCCTTCTTCCTCTCAATGTATGTTCACTCAGCAGTATAAGAGCTAAACCACTCTTACATCAGTGATACGGGCAAAAGATCCAAATCATTCCAAAATAACACTGTTCTCACAAGCAGCAACTGCAAAATGCCTGAAGCAAAAATGTGTCAAGTGCCAAATTTTAGTTATTCAAATCCTGTCATGTTCTCCTTTTCCTAAATTTCATTCCATTTAACTAACATGTGAAAATCCTCTAATTCCATTTTACTAACATGTGGAGAACCTTAAGATATTCCTTTTGAAGAGGAGAAATGCTCAAATTAGGAAACTTGCATGTTATTTTTCAGTATGAGTTCACATCTCATTTACAATCAGATTCTCAGCTCAGCACACTGACATGGAAGGGAACGTAACAGAAAAATAAGATCTGTTAACAAAGCTGGTATCTGCAGTCAGTTTCTCTCAGGCATGAAACACCCAACTTTCCAGGATAGCACTAGATATATTCGTATAAAATATCTTTGTGACAGAAACGAACAAAAGAACAACAAGGCTTCTTTACAGATTTCCTTATACAAGACATAAAATCCTTCTGTGTAGATAGTTGCTATGGTGCAGACTTAAGGGGAAAAAGAGGGGAGATCAGACTTCTTGTTTACAGGTTTCCAATATGCTCCACTTGATCCATCTTGAAATTGAAACCCTTCAGCTTTCTGTCTTTAGGCTGTCAGATGATAGAGAACAAACACAGTGTTAGCAACTTTATAAAGCTCCCACATTTTCTGCACAGATCTAGGGAAAAACATCCGCAGACAGTAGGGACAATCTAGTTTCAAAAAGAATAAAAGCCATGCTAAATCCTGAAAGACTTACTAAAGGGAAAAGAGACTTACTCTGGGAATGAAATGCCAGATTAGCTTTGAACACTGTCAACACTTCACCACAATGTAACACTGCGTGGATCTATAAAAAAAATACGCTGTTTTGGCATTGTCAGGCAAAATCCTGATTCTTCTGAGAACTTCTTACACAGGTTTTATCCAAACGGGTATGCCCGTCTATTTACAGATTCAAGAAGAATAAGACAAAGACATTTACGGTAAGATTCAACTCTCTAAGACACCTAAACCATATAAAGACACAGCTTCTGCTACAGTCAAAAAAGCCTACAGAAAGACTCAGCTTATCCTACAGCAGACACTTGAGGTTAGTTCAGGTACCTAGACACAGGTATCGGCTGTCAGTTTAAGCGCCTTGAGAATTTCACCTCACTTCCAGTGGCCTTATGCGATTTTCACCAATGCTTTAGTGATCCTAATTGGCACTATGTTTAGGTAGGGGACTAGAGGGCTACTATTCAGGTCCCACTGACTCTACCAAGGAAATTTTCACCAATCAGGAAGACAGAGCACAGAAACTTGGTGCAAAAGGATAAAACTTAAATGTTCTTCATCAGTCGTGAACAGAATGCATCCTTTATCTTTTGACAGTTGACAAGAACTTAGCTATCACTTTTAGAATACTCTTAGACTGTTCTTTATTGTGGTTCTGGTGCTATGTAAGAGTTTTGGCCTTTGCAGTCACTACTTTAGGGTCCCATTTTTTACAGAAGCAGCCAAACGTAATTTCTTCTCTAGATCCCTTATTCACTAGCCAGAAGATTAGTCTAGAACCTTTTTGCCAAGAACTTCTATATAACCTGGTCTGCATAAACTGTCTTAACTTTTTTTTAGTACGGTGCATAAAACCTACTCATACAGAACAGGTTAGTTCTACCATTCAGTCAGTGACCAGTCTGGTTCTATCATACACTGTGCTTTTACTGAACATGCAGGGTGAGGTTAGAAATTACCACCTGATCTTACCCAATCCAAGATAATTCCAAGGTTTAGGAACTTAATGATGCAGTCTTCCTAAAATACGTACAAGTTCCCTGCATGAGGATGCCTTTAAAGACCTCCAGAGGGAGATGCTGTCCAATTTCTGGCATTTAAATTGCTTCAAACATCCATCTTAGGCATCATCGCTGGCCACACCAGCATCTTGCTACGGCCTGCATATTCTACTCTGTCAGGTCAGGAATTCAAAACTCAAAAATAAATAGGAGGGGAAACAAGACATGTGACAACTTTCAAATTCTATAGCAGTTTTCTTGCTCCCTTTAGAGTGTAACTTATTCATGCTCCAAATGCTATTGTTTGCCATGATCTATTTATATTTCTTTACCTTTACTGTTCAAACAACGTGTAAAAATATTATTTTCCATATTGTCACACATGCCTAGAAAGCTTAAGCAATGCCCCAAACTGTTTACTCCCCACTACTAGCAAACAGCTTACACTGAAACAGTAGCATCTAATGTCTACTTATGCTACTACCAGCACCACAAGAAATCTGAAGAAGAAAAAAACAATACACTGGAGGGTATTGGCATAGCCTTCTTTCCATCATTTTTTTGGTTCTTCCATCTTCTGGGATTTGTTTCCAAGAGAAGATCATTAATTTCCTGGTTGTTAACCCTGAACCGCTCCTGACTGTTTTCTGCCTACAGAAATCAGACCTTCACCAAGTCCAAACTGGGACAGAACAACCACTAACTTTTAAACACTAGGGAAAATATTGTCCCTTCACGTTTACAGGCATAAGTAGTTCTGCTTTCCTTCCCATTTATTTAACAAGCACCGGAATGATTCTGCTAATGTAGCTATAACCCAGTTCTCATAGCTCAGAGATAAGGGACACTGCAAGGAAACCACCAGGCATCCCGTGCTTCTATAGCTATACTCATTACACACAATCCACCCAATAGTAGGGATATTTAAGAGAGTCACAAGGTTCCCATGGAGAGAGAGCTGAGATTTTGTCACATTTTATTCCAAATCTACTGAAAACAGAAGAGCTTTTGCCCAGGCAATTCTGGCAAGTACTTCCAGTATTATCCTGGCTTGCCAAACTGCATTTAGATTTTGCTGGACTTATTTACTTGTTTAATATGCTCAGAGAAATAGAAACATTTGTTGCTGTAGAGAATTTGGCTTACTTTGAAGACCTGGAACAACACTTAAAGATGAATCAGAGACTGACTGACTTAGGAATTTGATACATTAACCTCAGCTCATAGTGGTGTTGCATGCTGAAGTGCTAGAAGTAATCCATAGCACAGCTACTTCAGGTCTGACACCAGACAACTCTCTGAACTCTCAAACGACACTTTCATTGTGTTATTTTTATATAGCCAAGTTCTTGCCCCTTTCAAAAGAACTATCCAACACGAGCTGTAAGATGATCCTAAAGATCCACTTTAGGAGTCAAAACAGCACAACTATGTTTTAGGACAAACTCAGCATTCTTTGCTGATTGCATGGAAATAAATCCTAAAGGCTTGATTTTCAGAAGAGATTAAGCATTCAGTCTCTCTCTCTCTCTCAAACACAAAGTTACAGCCCTTTAAGACCCCTTTAGTTAAAGGCTGATCCCTCCCACGCTGTTGTCCCTACCCTCACTCCCCATAGGGCCAGTCAGTGCTCTGCTTCCACCCTGTCAGTGAGGCACGCAGGAATGCTTTTGATCAGACGCATCAGAGGTACGCTGGTGACATAGCTTGCCTGACAGAATCACGGTTTGACTCAAAACATGGAGTGAAAATACTGAAGTATTTGAAAAACATTATCTGCGGTATTTGTTTTCAAGGTTTTGTTACTGTTTCTCCATTGTTTGTCCATTCCACATTTTCAGCTTTACTAGCTTGCTTTTTCTCCTTTTTTTTTTTTTTTCCTGGGCAAGGCCTTCCTTCTTCACGTTCTCTCCATTCCCCCATGTCCCGACATTACCTCACAATAGACAAGCTATGTACCTGGTCATAGCCATGGTCCAACTATCCTCAAAGCACATACTGCTAGAGAAAAATATGAAATACTGCTCAAGCTTACATAGTGTCATTTTTCTAGCTCCTGACTGTTATAATATAAATTCATCTTGGAGGCATAGCATTTCGTATAATTCTTTCCTTTGCCTTTTAAAAGCACATATTCTTAAAACTCCTTTAACCCATTATTCAGTAGGCACCTATAATGTATTTTTCACAAACAGAAAAATTAAGTATAAAAATAGCCTACATTTCTGGTTTCTAAATGTGTATACATACATATTTTGGTTCCATTCACAGTGAACAGTACCAACTTGCTTCCTGAGAGATACAACTATGGATCTGGAGGAATACCTGTGGATTCCTCTAGATAAACCAACAAAAAAATAAACCAAGAGAAGAGAAAGAATGAAAGCCTCTCCACTCCAGGGAAACATACCACTCAGTGATGATTCTTCACTGAGACTTTTAAATCTGTTCACCAAATTATTATCCCTCAGATATGCTAATTTTATCAGGATGTTTGGGTTGCCATCTTCAATATCCTGAAAACCATCATAAAGGCTAGTGTTTGTATGAGGCTATCAATCTGTCTGACTTAACATGAAATAAAATAAAAAGACAACATAATAAATGAGTTTCATTTCCCAGTAGGACCTACTCCACTTATCTACTTTGGTCCAAGTCCTACTTCAGGATTTCTGTGCAAAACCATGTTAAGTTGACAGCAATTGTACACTCTACTCCCCCAGTTAAGCCCTGGCACAACTTAGTTTCCATCTGTAATCTGAAGTACTCTAATTTTAGATTAGCAATCCACAGAGTTTCTTATATTAATCCTCTCGCATTCTTTGATACAAGTTACTGGCATCTTCTAAGCTATGTCCTATTTTAATAGCTGTTGTTAAACATCCCCCTGGCTGCTAAAGTGGAAAGAAAGGGACCAAAGAAAGCATCTGACTAAAATCCAGCTTTTTAACCACATACCTGACAAATCTATAGAATATAGTCTTTAGGCACTGCTCTATAATTTTGACTACTACCTGGTCGTGAAACACCAACATTAAAATTACTTTTGTTTCTAATAAAAATCTTTCGTTCTCTGACTGTCCAGCTGTCCTCCCTCCATCCATGTAATTTTCTTACTAATTTTATACGTTGCTTCATTATCTGCTAATTTATATTCATGGAATAAAAGCTGACAGACATCTATTTAGGGATTTCTTGTGCCAGGAGGAAGGGAAAGAATATTTTTAAGTGCCATTTCCACCTCTGTTCTCAGACATTTTTATCTTTCCTATCTCCCTTGATTGTGGATTCATCCACAACCAGTAAGATTTTTGTAAGCCATTCAAAAGCATTACATTTTTTTCTGTTCATATTTCATCTTTCCCCTTGTGTTGTTAAAAGCTTTCTACCTTTTGAATTTCTTCCTTTGAGGAAACAGACTTCTATAAGCCATGATACCCACACCTGAAGTAGTTAACCTAGACTGACTTTGAAGCTAAAGGAGAGAAATAAGCAGGGCAACTGGGGATAAATCATGCTATTCCTAAATTCATATCTAAAATAAATCATATAGAATTGTCCTGTAAAAGGGCTTCTCCTTACTCATTAAAAGCCTAAAACAGTCCAGCTCAGACATATTTAACTACAGCACGGGTGCAGTAAGTTCAGCAATATGAATCTTATTATACGTATTTCCTACCAACTTTCATGAACAATTAGGATCCCCACAGAGGATTCAAAGGTAATGATAACCACACAAACACACTGTGGGACAGAGAAATCAGATATCCAGTGTTTTTCCACCTTAAGACACCACCATATTTATTTTCAGAATGTTAATTTCTATTTGTTTCTTTGTGAAGAAGCTTAATTGCTCAGAAAATAAGCAAATAACCTTTTCTGAGGGACTTCACTGATTCACAGAGACCTGTATTAATGTGACCTGCCAAACGGCTGCTATACCATATCTAGAGCCACAGAGAACTCAGAACTGTACATCTGCAGGGTCACAGCCCTGGGCCTCATCTAACAAGCAGAATATATATAGCCATTTCAAATTGGTCTGACCTGTGTCTTTCAAGTATTTGTGAAGATGCTGCTGTACATGCAAGTTTCTCTAAGAAGAGGTGGAGGAGGTTTAGCAGGCAGAACATTGTGCCAACCCTGCTGAGCCATGTGAGTGCCACTTCATACTCTTTTCCCCACTGCTGCTAGTTAGGTCTTGCCCTTGCCCTGTAAGTCTAGGACCTAAGCTAGTTTCTTTCCTTTCACTGCTTTCCATGCATCACACAGAAGCTCCAATTACTGGCTGGAGTGTCTCAAGGGACATCACTACTCATACGAAAGACCAAAAACCCTCATAGCAGGTACAATTTCAAGGAGATAGTAAATAAATGTGCCTCACACAGGCTTTCTACTATTACACCCTTGCTTAGTTTAAGCTGTCAAAAACCCCTCTGTATGTTTTGAAAACATTTCGGGATGTTACTGATGAACATTTATAGTTATAGAATTAATCACTGCTATGAATCCCAGAATCGCATCACATATGTAAAAAAGCTTCAAGGTTACATAGCTTTCACAGCCAAAAGAGAGGAACTCCACAGTTCATTCTAGCGCCTCCACAAATTAGATTGCTGATGCACTAGTAAAATCCTTGCTCTAAAGTAAGAGTAGCATTTTTACTTAATGTAAACAGACTAAGTATTCAGTTGCTTTATTTTTTTTTAAAGCCACTAATTTTTGAGCAACAGCTTCAGATGAGCACATATTCCATGCAATAATATCATAAATAAACTACAAGCAGAACGCTTGAAACTAATTGTATAAAGAAATTCTAGAACGCAAGGCTGGTTTACTCTGCTCAGCATGCACATCTAGGCAACAAGTGGAAAAAACCGAGCCATTTGCACAGCTTCCTTTGCCTCTTCTTCCCTGACACAGGTATGTGCATGTGTGTGTATACACATAGGTACACACACACAAATAAAAATACAAGGCAGAGTATATTAGCCTTGTATAGTGAAATTTCTTAATACAATAACTTTCAAGTATATATATGCATATAAAAATATATATAAAGGAACATAAAGGATAAACAAGTTATTATGCAGAATGGTGAAAACTTCTCTGGAGAAAGTAAAACATTTTCACTCTTCTGCACAGAACAAAGCAGACAACTTCCCCAGAAATAGCAGCACACATCAGAAATGCAGCTATCAACTCTGCAAAGTCAACACTGCAAAACGAAAATATTAAGCCTATTCTCAAAGTATACAGAAGATGAGGAAGGCATGAGGAAAAAAATAGTACTATAAACATTATTGTAAGAAGATCTCTTAAGAGGCTAGGGCCTTCAGCAGAGTGCAGAAACTCTTCCCAAAGCTTTTACTACAACAAAGTAGTTAAGAAAGGTTGTTGACTGATTAGCCTTTTATTTGTTAGATTGAGCAAAAAAAAGTTTGAAAAAGATCAAAAAAGTTCAGGTCAGTAACAGAGAATAGCATTACAGGACAACTGGATGTGGGAGCTATTTCGTACACAGGCTGCGATGGCCTTCAAGACAAAAGCAAGCAGTTTAAGTTGCATCTAGTGAATAAAGGTGAGTCAAGGGAAGGCAAGGAGATGAGTGATATGGTGAAAGCAAAGAGACAAGTGATCTCTGCACAGCATCCTGGACAGCTAAATGCAAATCCTCTGTCCTTTACACAAGATGAAAAAAAAATAGAGTGCAATGAAGAGAACAGAACAGCTCAGAGCTCCTCCAGGTAAATGCTGAAGGACCAACTATTGACTGAAATACACTTGAATGCAGAAAAGAGACTGCAAAAAAACTGCTATGACCAATATCCCTCTCTTCCACTGATATCTTGCCTTGCTATATGCAGAAACTCTTAAATTAATTTTCTATGCTCTGCATTGTGAAAGGAGGTATGTATTTAATCAAAGGGCATACAAGGCAGGGGGGAGGAAAAATACATCAGCAACATAAGACAAAGTTACAGAAAGTATTTCCAATTTACACACCAGAAAAATCAAGTGCCTATGACAGGAAGCCCGAATTGAAGCAAAATGCTGGCTATCCATATTAAATTAGGAGACGTATTGTTAAATAAAAGCAGATATGTTTACATCCACAGTTAGAAAGATGCCTCGAGCTATCATCTGGCAAAACACTATGTCACTGCATTGCACGTGGCTTCCTTCTCATATCCTTTGTTCATTTATTTGTTTCATAATAACTATTTGAAGTTTCACAAAAACAAAACAAAACAAAAAAAAAACCACCAACAAACAAACAAACAAAACCACAAAAACAAAAAACAAAACAAAACCAAAACCAAAACAAACAAAAACCCCCACCAAAACAGCCTGCATATATCAGTAGGGAAAAAAAAAAAGAGTGATTTCATGCATCTTGGTCTATAAATAACTGCTTAAAGGGAAAAGAGTTATATGCCTAATTCAACTCAGAAGAATCATCCTTTCCAATTCAGATTTGTTGTAAGAGATACAGGATTAGTTCATCTTCTTTTACTCTGTTTTTAAACAAAACAAGCACATTATTTAATGCCTATTTCACACAAAATTAACAAAGAAAACTTCCTAAGAAACATGGTTATTAAACAATGTCACTTTTCAAGCAGAGTTAAAGCACATATCTGAACAATACACATTTTTGAGTGTGGCTTGAGTAGGAACAGCAGCTCTGTACTGAAAGCTTTCCATTCACATCAACTGTATTCTCTTCATAACAAGTGCATATGTAGGCAGAGGGATTGTGCCTTTTCCAACAGCTGCCCCATCATTTTAAAGATGATTTCCATAAACAGTACACACACATAAGTAGTGCTGGTCAACTTTCCTAACTTTCCTCCTTTCCTTCCCTCCTTCCTGGCCTGCAGACAGAACTTCCGCAGAGTCAAACCCAAGACCCCTCAGACAATAACTGCTCTTCCCTTTCAAACAGGGCTGGGGATATATTCTTTTTGGACAGATTATTTTTTAAGAACATATCCATTAATTCAGTAGAGAGGTGAAGAGGGCTTGACTTGACCTACCCAAATCTGGAAGCCAGGGCCTGAAAGCAAACCCTGTCTTCCAAGGGGGACAGTGACCTCAACAGGCACCAGCATACACCAGCATTTAAGACAAAGCTAGCAGACAGCTTCTACCCCAAGCAGAAAATGAGGACCACTGCTCCAACAATCTTGCACTGGGTTTGTGTGGTCAAGTTTTGGTAGCAGGGGTTGTGGTGGGGGGGTGGGCTACTGGAGTGGCTTCTGTGAGAAACCGCTGGAAGCTTCCCCCATGTCCAGCAGAGGCAATGCCAGCCAGCTTCAGGACAGATCTGCCACTGGCCAAGGCTGGGCCAATCAGAGAAGGTAGTAGCGCTTCTGTGATAACATTTAAGAAGAAAAAAAATTATTGTGCTGAAGTAATTTGGCTCAGAGAAGAGAGGAGTGAGAATATGTGAGAGGAACATCTATAGACACATCAAGGTCAGTGGAAAAGGAGGGGGAGGGAGTGCTCTGGGCACCGGAGAGGTGATTCCCCTGCAGCCTGTGGGTGTGCAAAGATCCACCTGAAGCCTGTGCAAGAGACCCACACCAGAGCAGGTGGATGCCCAAAAGATGCTGTGACCCCGTTGGAAACCCATGCTGGAGCAGGCTCCTGGCAGGGACCTGTTGACCTGCAGAGAGAGGAGCCCACACTAGAGCAGGTTTTCCTGGTAGGACTTGTGACCCTGGGGGTACCCACACTGGAACAGGTTGTTCTTCAAAGACAGTAACCCATGAAAAGGGACACACACTGGAGTAGTTGTGAAGAACTGCACCCTGTGGGAAGGACTCATGCTGGAGAATTTCATGGAGAACTATCTCCCGTGAGAGGGACCCCACCGGAGCAGGGGAAGGACTCCTCTCCCTGAGCAGCTGCAGGAAAAATCTGTGATGAACTGACTGTAACCCCCACTCCCCATCTCCCTTTGCCACTGGCAGGGAGGACACAAAACCCAGGAAGAAGGAAGGGGTAGGGGGGAGGTGTTTTTAAGGTTTGTTTTACTTCTCATTACCCTATGCTCAAATTTTGACTGGTAATAAATTCAACTGATATCCCCAAGATAAGTCTGTTTTGTCCATGACGGTATTCGGTTTGTGATCTCCCATGGTCCATATCTCAACTCATGAACCTTTTGTTATATTTTCTCTCCCCTGTCCCATTGCAGAAGGGAGTGACAAGAGTGGTTTTGGTGGGTGCCTGGCATCCAGCCAGGGTCAAACCACCATAAATTCTTCTGAAGTTTAGCTCTAGCAGGTTTTAAGAGGTAGCTGGCAGAAGAGCAGGTTACATGTTGGAAGCTGTTTTTCTGGAAGAAAACTCTTTATATGCATATAGTGAGATTAGAGGCTGAAGAAAACAGTCCCAACATACTACTACATTTTCCAACAGGAAACATGCTGAACTTTGAGACAGTACGTAATTCAGGAAGAAGAGTAATAGAATGGGTATTAAAAGAATTTCCTGCCAAAGCACAAATATTATCAATATGTAAATCTTCACAGGAGGTACTTAATGCTTTTGATATTAAATACTCTGCCTATGCAAGTCCTCTCCTATTGCTCAATCCTCTTCAAAACTATTGCAAAGCTTTCCAGATGAGGAGATTATGTCAAGAATCCTCAGTCTAGATGGCATTTCTCAAGTGCATCCAAGTCTCGTAAATTGCATTACGAGGTCACTTAGAAAGTTCTCTGAGTTGTCAACAAAACCAGTTTTAAGCCCAGAAAGGTTGCAGAAGCTCTAATCTAAACACTTGTTAATTGTTGAACCACAGCTCTGTTCATTGCTGTCCTACTTTGTCAACAGTAACACCCACCTCTATCATCACAAATATACCCTGACTGTTGACAGTAATTCCAATTTTCTTTGTCATAAATACTCACAAAAAATTCAGCTACTTCTACAATGCATATAAGCCATATCTCTAACAACTACCCTGGCTCTGAACTTGGCTGAACTTGCTCAGTATATCACTAAATTTGCAATTCTTTTAAGTCAAATGCTGTATTTGTTAACTTTTTCTGAGTTCACTACAAGATTTTCAGTATTTCTTAGTTCTGCAAGAAAAGGCTTTTGGAAACCTCTGTCCATTTCACCTGCTTTGCCTGCAGAGGAAAAAACAACCAACCTCAAACTGCAGCTTCATCAGTGTCTGTCCTGACTTCCATATACCATCCAACTGAAATCCATACACCATCCAACTAAACTATCATCTCTCAAGATATTTGCAGCCAGATAAATAACGGGCCAAGAAGATATGCCTTCTGTCTTCCCACATCTTAATTAGCAAACAACTCAAAGCCACCTACAAATGCACAGACTCCTCAGCCCATCCCCCTGTCCCCCGGGTTTTCCTCTTCCTCTTTCCATTTGACCCCTGCCCACATCATCTGGATTCTCCTTTGATGCCACTGATCTTGAATTAGACTGTAAACCCTTTTTAGGAGAGCTTATACCTTACTACGAACAATAAAAGTGCAAATCCTAACAGGAACCTTCAAGCTTTACTGAAACACAACATAATTTGAACCTATGGCAAATGTACAAATCTTCACTGAAAGCTATTTGCAAAACACGGATTAGTGAAGTTTCCTCAAATATAAAGCATGTTTTCTTGATATTGCAAATACTGTTTTAGCTACCTAGATGGCAATAATGTTTATAAGAACACTGAGCAGGACATTAGCTTCTTTATAAAAAAGTCAGAAAGTGCAAGAAGTCTTTGGTTTTCTGTCTCTTACGTGGAATGTAAAGGGATAGACTGATGTTTAGATTATGTCCTCTCGTACTTTTACACAAACATGTCTACAAACATATTTGAGAAAAAAGGATACCGACAACAAGAAAAAACAAGTTAACAACAAAACTCTCCTTACCAAAGGCATAGGTATTTAACATACATACCAAGCAGACACAATCTTCTCTCAAGAGGGAATACACCAGTGCTTTCAGTATCAACTTAAATCAGTTATGTGCTACAACCTCACTGTTCTTTTTCTGGTATGATAGCAATGATGATTAAATACCTTCCCAATCACATAAACTGTTCTCTATGTCCTGGGGTCATATTTAAGCACTAGGGTCCACCCACACATAAACCTACTTGGCATGACCGGAGTCTTGAAATTGTCTCAAGTGACTTCTAGAAAAGCATGAATCAGCTTTTAGAACTTTCTCCCTTTTTTTTTTTCTTTTTGAAAGGGAGGAAGGAAGGAGAAGGAAAGGAAAGGGTGAAGGGTGAGAATAACTGAACCTCAAACAGCTGAGATGTTGTGATACGTCAGAGGTGAACCCGGCCACATGAAATCTCCCTGACGTCCCCATCATTGTGCAGGGTTGGGCCTCTTCCAAGAAAAAATAATTTTTTAATGCTTTTTTTTCTCCATGGTTTCTCTAATTGGGGCATTTCTAGTTTCCAGGACTCCTGTGATTGCTTCTGCCATGGCTTAGGATTTCAAATTCTAAATGAGCCACTGCAAAGATGACAAAGATGTGAAATAATCTTGTAAAAATTTTCTAGTGGAGTCTAGAAATGAAGCCAAGCAACCTGTAGAACCAAGCAGCTCTGGAAAGTTAGAATTGAATTTGCAGTTAAAAATATAACTGATTTCATTTTTGCTTTTTCCTATCAGAGATTGGATGACTTCTAGATATTCAGACACAGACATTACAAGAAATATTAAGCAGTAGGTAGAAAAGTTTGGCCTAATTCGTATGTCTGTGACAAACCAAATAGAAGTTTTAAACAGACAACTATGTTTTAGGTGTCAAACATTTCTTGACGTCTGTGGCAGTTGGCAGCTGCAAACATCCGACTGAAAGCCCCATCTGCTGCTTCACAGCTTCCAGTCGAGGATGTTTACAGTCGCTTACTGTCAACAGCAATACACATTCCTTGGCTGTTTATTTTATATTATTAACATGCAGAGGCCTCCAAGCAGGTTAGTTAAGATCACTACAACTTCTGTTGCTGTGTTGCTGCCCGCAGATGTACACGGGACTGTAAGTATTTACTTAATGAAATAAAGTACAATAGAGGGACATTTGTAAACAGCCAGGCGTATTTTCTATTCAAGCATTACACTTCTAGAATTATGTTGATTATTTTAGATCCAGTAAGAATTAAATAACGGTGTATAAAAAGGGCAACTTGCTTCCACTGTTGCGTTTGTTTTGTTCTCCAAGAGACTTGAGCAATCCTGTCACATTCATACAAAAACTGCATTACTCTACAATAAAATTCACGTATCAGCACAGAAACTAAAGATAGTAACTGACTGGCATGAAAATAGAACCAAATCCTTCCTAAGGGTATTTCATTACAGCGTCTGGGACGGCTTCTGCCCCACAAAAAAGTGGGTGCAAGGAAATTATATGATATTAGAAGTTAGTTTATGCAGTATTTGCTTCAAAATAAAACCATAGAAAAAAACCCACCACCCAAGCCACTGAGGACTATGAGGAAGAGGCAAGAAGTTGCGTAGCAAGCTCTACAAAGGCTCCAGTAAAGTTCAAATCTGCTAGGATTCTACAAATTCTCTGAGCTAATCATTTGCTGCTACACTTCATGTAGCTGACAGAATAGCACTTCTCACCAAAGGAAAAAGCCAGAAAGATTTGGCATAACAACATCTTGGTTGTACAGTTCTGCTGTTTGTTTTCCATTCCATCTCCCATTTCCTTCTTAAGTTAATGATGGGGAAAATTAAAGATTAATCACTCAACTATTTTTCTGAAGTCATATGAAACCGCAGCAGGCCAGCAGAGTGATTATATCACTCTAATTAGAAGGTGTTTTTCCTTGAAACTTTCTTGCCCCCAAATGAAATTACCACACTGTAAACTGAGTAGATTATGAAAAGACTGTAGCTGGGATTCAGAAGTGTATTTATTCAAACTGATAAGTGTGAAGGATCTCTATAAATCACTTTCAAAACTCAGGATTATATTTTCTATACTAAGGTTAAGAAAGTTAATCTTTCAGGCAGCAGGTGAAAACATGCAGAATTATGTTGAGGCCTTTCCCTGTATTCAGTATCAACTCTGAGCTATTAAAGCTTCCTAGGGAATCACATTTTCTCAATGGGTCAAGTCACTAAGGAAACAAAGCAAACTTTATCAGTGCTGCACAACTCTCCATTCCAGAAATTCCTGGCACTTGGCATCTATATACCACACCAGAGTCACAGGATCCACTCACTCTCTCCTTAGGAGAGCTACCATGGTAAGCTATGAAACTCTCAGCAAGGTCCCCAATTTTCACAAAGTTTCACAATACAAGGAGGTACTGGACACTCCTGTGTGAGGTCTACTGAGGAACAGGATGGCAGGAAAATACATTTACTATAACAATACTTTTGAAAAAAAAAAAAGAAAAAGAGTTCCTATTTTGGCAAGTTCTATATTATTTAGCATAAGCCAGCTAAGAAAAACACTTGTCGCCTTGTAAAACAATATGTACAAACTGTAACAAAAAAGGCCAACGAAAAAATCCTCAAATGCAAAGCACTGACTGCAGAATGAAAATATTTCACCTTAGTTACATCTAGTCATGAAACTGAAATTAGCCTTTTATTTGTAAATGTACTGGCCTAATATCCACAATTTTAAGGGGGACAAAGTAGAGAGCCTATAAAATCCCAATACTTTTAACTAATTAGATGAAGGACATTATGTCAGCAACAATATGCAATTCCACTCCATGTATGGCTTCCTTTCCACTTTTAAAACACATCAAACAGATTATATCTCTATGAAAGTCAAAGCAAGGTCAATCTAAAACTGTGGCACTTTATCACATAGTAGGGACTGTTATGCAAGAGAATTCCATCAGTTATCTTTACTACACTGATTTTTAATTTGTAAAGTCTTCCATAACACCTCTATAAGAATCAAGTGTCCAAGACTTGAACAGCAAACAACAGGGCTTGATACATGTTCATCTTGATAAGGTTGTGAACAAACAAAGGTAAGACAAAAGGAACAACAGTCCGACTTTTCAATGTCTTCATGAATTTACAGTTCATGTCACAGAAGGAGCAAGGGGCGAACTGGTAGCACTTAAGCCTTCTTCAGTTTAAAACAAAAAAAGCTTTCAACTGTTTTCCTCTCACTCTTCTGAAATTTCCAAGCCAGATGAATGGATTAGTGGTGACAAAGAAAAAACAACAAAAACAAACTAACAAAAAAAGCAACTCAGCAAAAACTTTCCAAGTGTTCCTAGAATTCAAAACCAGGGCCTCTACATTTTCTGTTATCTTCCATATAAATATAGATGAGGTGATACAGAAACTCAGACAAGTAAATTAGTTTTTAACCATACCAGATTAACTCTGGAATACCAACAGATAAAAATGCAAATTCAAAGCTGCACAGAACTTGAAAAAAACTTAACTTTTGGAAATTATTTCCTAACTAGCTTTGTAGTCTACATTTTCTAATTTGCTTGTCAAAAACTTTAAGATAATTAAATATGCGAAAAATTACTCCTCCTCTTGCTGTCACTGACAGCACAGGAAGATTAAGCACACATTACTTACATGAACTCAAGTTCACAGCTGTTATGATACAGCATGAGTATCTCCAACTGTTGCAGATGAATCTGATTCTCCCAACTGCACTTGAACTCATTCTAAAATGCCTGAAGCAGGAGGCTCTCCCAGCGCTAGGAAAGCAGTTACAGACAAGCAGTTGAAATTACGCACCAAAATGAGATACAAAATATCCAAATGTTTGGGAACGAGATGTCAGAACTATTGGTAAAATCAGGAACAACATGCAGTGCGTTTTCTTGAGCCTCTTCCCAAAACTCAATGTCCAATCATTAAGAATTTTAATAAGCTTTTAATCTATCCAAGTGAATGACTACTAAGGTGTACCTCACTAGCAATATATCTGTAGAAAAAAACCCAAGAACTTACTTCTTGGATACCAGCTGATCCTACTTCAGCCTCCTTCATGAGAGATACCCACACCTCTGGGGAGAACTACATTCTTCGTCTGCCAAAGACTGCTCCTTAGATTTCCAGGAATTCATATCACATATATGAACATTAGTTATTGTAATTCCAGAAGTTCAGCAGCTCAGATCACATAGTTCTCACTGCAAGAAGTCAGATAGCTTTTAACAGCCATTATTAAAACTATGCCTTTTTCTGGTACAGTCATTTAAAACTCAGAATGTGTTTAAAGTGACACATTACTCCTGAATGCAGCTGTCTCTCAATTAGAAGAGATAAAGGTTAACTGCTAAGGCAGCATTAAGTATTCAGAACCTATACTGAAGTAGTTAAAATTTCCCACAGGTACATATAACAACTTCCCTTATTTATTATGTTAAGAAACATACAGATTACACAACCAAAACCAACCATACAATAAATTTGAGATTGAGCATCACTTCAAAAAAGCAAAATCCCCACAGAGTCCTCTTAGTTATGCCTTTAAGATGGAGAAGGAATTTATTCATGCAACCATTCTAGACAAAAAGGGACATATTGAAGCCCTTTGCAGGGGGATGGACAGACACACAAGACAGAACTAGATTATTAGGAGGAAACCAAAGAAATACAGAAATAGAGATTGAGAAGAGCATAGAAAGAACACAAGGGGAACTAAAGTATACCAGTCAAAAGTAGCAGAACACTCACATGACAGTTCTGAAATCTAAGTTATGAGCACACAACAAAACCAAGAGAAGTGCAGGACGTAGGACTTATTAACTCAAATGTATATACTCAAAGTTTATTATTTATCAATTTGCACTCCTGATACCTTTGGAAGGTACTTGAACCCGCTCTGTATGTGACCACATGAAACAAGGATGCTTTTGATAAACACATCTCCATCAATCAACGACCTGCAGCAACAAGTGAAGGCTAAGGAGGGATATCAGCACTACTTACACTCACTATAGCACAGCGTTGCTTTCTGCTCTCCATTTCAGTGCCATGAGGGCCTCACTACGAACGCCACAAACCTTTAGTGGCCAGAAAGGAAGATGCAACAGGTTCAACTGTCCTCTCCTATCAGGTGGCAGAAGCAGGTGATGCCCAGGGGGTACAGAGCATTGCTCTCCTTGCTGGCAGAACTAGCACCACGAGTGGAGCAGCGACCAGCCCGAAGCCGCGTTTAAGTACGCATCGCTGTGCCAGTTGCCACCACAGAATGGTTGACTTCATGGTTTCCTACTTCAGGTAAGTACGAAGACCACGTAGTGGGTCAAAACAAGAATAAAGAGCATATATTGAACCAGCAAACAGTCCCCAGTGGCAATAATTTCTTCTCATGGCTATTTGGGAGAAGCATTACTCGAGAGCACAACATTACAGATCCCAAGATTAGCACAGAATATTTATTTAGATTTGACAGCATAATCAAACTACCTATAGCACACAACTCATTCAGCTGTATTGTCCGTATTCAAAAGGAAGGCAAAACACAGCTGCAGTGGTAACAAGCCTCTGGCACAGGGGACACACTACAGGCATGGCACATATCAGAGATCCCTGCAGACAGGAGCAAACATGTTTGGGCTGACCAGAACCATCTTCAAACACAAAACTCTGCCCCAACATCCTCCTAGAATTTCTAGAATGCTTTCATCTTGTATTTTGCAAACTGTCTCCTAACTCACATTTCTTATGTCCTTTATTCAGGACATGTGCTGAAAATACGTTCTCTGGAGAACATATTTTATACCTTGCTGTACTCTTGGGAAAAGCACAGACTCGAACTCTGATCCTTTTGTTGGTCCAGTGACTCACACCTCACATGCTACACGTTTACCCTCATATTTCTGATTTCAGGGTCCGGTAATCAATGGAGGAGTCAGTTCTGCTTGCCCATAGCCAGGACATGGCACCCATCCCAACTCCCCTGCAAATACAGGGAAGGCCATTTTTCTCTCCCATCACTCCTTCCCTTGTACAGAGCTCAAACACACAACTGGGACATAAAGACTCTCAAAATAATTAGAACAATCATAATGTTTGTCCTTCATCTCCAGTAGATCAAAACAAATACAACTTCTGACCACAACACTGTTTTCACTTAATGTGCTCCAAAGTGAACAAAGCCCAGATGTTGCAGAAGAGTCTGCATGGCTTCAGCTCACACATCCTTACCTATGAGGTTGTGCTATGCATTGATTACTCTTGTCCCAAAAGTACTTGAACATTACCATAAATTAGTGCTAGATGCAAGAGAATTTCTGGGTACTACATTAAGCAAAACATCCACTAAAAGTGTGTAGAAAGCAACTTCATTAACAACACTGCGTACTAAATTAATTTACAAAATGCTTATTTATTCACAGCACTATGAAAGTAAAACATAACAGCAACATTTAAAGAATGAAACTAGAGTTCATACACAGCAAATGCATTAACTTTTGCACACATACAGACTAGGGCAATATATCTACTCAAGTCCCATTCTTCATTTATTTCCAACAGCCTCCCCTTTCCCTGGGTGTGACCAGGCTTATGGCATGTGGGAACAGAATGAGGCTGAACATCAGCCTCAAGGTAGCTAAACACTTGTTTGTTCCCACAGTTTGTAATTAAACACTCTGACCTACTGGATAAAATGCTAACATCATACCGATAGAGCCATGAACCTGAATCTTGTTAATGTTAACCTGTGTCCTCATCACCTTGAAAAGGTCTTTCCTCCCAAATTTCCAGTAGCAGAAGCTGCAAGAGACTAACATGCACATGGAAAAAAAAAATCCATCAAGTTAAAAGAGAGGAACAATTCAGTCCTACAAAGTGAGGAGAAAGCATTAGACTGAGCAGTGAAGCAAGGGGAGAGAGGGCTTACCAGCATAAATGCATAAATGTTAAGACACTGTGGAAGCTCCAAAGTGCTCAAAAACACAGTAATCAACACTGATATGCCAAAGAAAGCACACACTAGAAAGTTCTGTAAGAGGAAAAGGCAGAGTGAGCCCCACTGGAACAGCTAAAAGAGAGCCACATGCGAGAAATTACAGGTAGGAAGAAGGCACAAACTGAGAAGAAACCCTACTGTTAACTTCAGGCATTGGGAATTTATCCCTAAATTTCCAGTTTAAGTCACAAAAGTGCTGCACCCACACAGCCTTCCACAGATGCGAACAGGTCGTGTAACCGCATTTTGCTTCTGACAGCAGAAATAACTGCCCAGAGGTTAAAGAAAAGTAACAGATAAGGAAGCAGGAGACACCTATAAAACGGCTTCCTATCAAAAAAACCTTTTTTTGATGGTCATTAGCAAGGAAAATCCCTGGTGGATAAATATAGCTTTTGTAGTCAGCTAAAAATTAGAGCTATTAGAATATCTCTTGACAGCTCCAATAACAGCTCTCAGTTGCTTAGACTCATTGAAAGTTTATAATCAACTTGCTGCAAAAGCTTTTATTTAGAACATGTGTCACTGAAGAAAAACACTGAAGCAAAACCTGATTTTATTTTTCAAATGTCTTAACAACTAATCCCCTTGGAATTATGTCAGGCATGTCACATTAGGATGGCTTGGGCTCACCTTGACCAGCAAGTATGTTAAAATGCAACTAAACCTGTCTACATTTGCACTCCCAGCACATGCTTCTAAAATTTCAAATGGTTACAGAGGAAAGGCATCTGTGGATCTAACACTGATCAAGACCACATTATCAATGTGTTTTACTTCAACATGAAGTGTTACAGGCAAAAGCAGTCTTAGAGAATAATGTAAAACTTATTTTCTACACACCTGAATTTAAAAGAGAAGGGAGAACTTTCCTGTGCAAAAATCTATTTGCTGTGGTAGGTTCTGTTGTTATAAAAGGTACAATTATACAGTACCTGTTTTTGGTGTAAAGGGTTATATATGTAAATGGTTGAATTAATAAACCAGAGTTCAGAATGAGCTTTTCCTGTTCCTGTTAATTTATGGCCCGGTGTTACATTCCTTTCATGTAATGCCACAGTTTTCAGTGAATAACTTCACATTATCCTCCTCAGAGTGCAGATACAAAGAACATCAACCATCAGTTTCATAAGACTCTCCCTCTTAACCCTCAAGGGTTTAGGTGCCCGATAAAGTTTTAGATATTATTAAAACTTTAAACATCCGTGCTTGGCTGCTATTACTCTCCGAGCAACTTTCTGCCAATGGGTACTTGTGCCAACACTGAAGCCTTCATAACACTGCTTGAACCAGCACCGCACGTCCAAACCACCACACGGTTCTCAAATTCCCTGCTTGCCCTCTCGCTCCTCAACTGCTGAAACACAAGAACACGTCTCTGGAAGTGCAACTTCCAGATCTGTCCTTTATCCCAATGAAATAAGGAGTTTGTGAATCAACCAGCTGCACCAGAAACTTTTTTGTACAACACAAACACTAGGTCAAGAAGCATTCAGGTTTAAATCCCTCTCTAGACCTGACTCAGACACAACCCAGAACCCAGTTTTCATTACTCCAGTTGAATTCTTGTGACTGCATGGTAATGCCATCCATCTTTCATCCAGTGCTTTCAACAGAAGAAGTTCAGCCCTGGAGCTTCTGCCACCCAGGAAGGCACCATATTCAAATCACTCTCCCAAATCAGCAATATGACCTAAAGAAGAACCTTTGGAAAAGGAGACCCTGCTCAGGTATTTCATTCCAGGACAGTGTTTGCAACTGCAAATAATACAGATGGATTGACACCTTTACCTAGCTAGACCCAAGACATAAGCCTCTATAAAAGTTAAGCTGCAGAGCAGATCTCTCTCTACGTGTCCTACTGGTCCCTGAGACACTCTGATTGTTTTCCTCTGAGGGGTAGCCAGAGGACACCTTGCATGGCCTTTCCCTGCAGGTCATACAGGTAAAGCAGGGGCCAACTCTGGGCTACGGGCATCAGCGCAGCTGCAGGTCAAGCATCTGCACACTCCAGCCCTTAACCTACCTTGGATGTTTTGCCTCCTCCTTCTGTCAACTGTACTGAAAGCACAGACATGCTGTTGGTCTGTTTATCTTCACTCAGCTTTCTAAAGAATCAGTGAAATGAATCACATGTAGCACTTGTAACTATTGTACTAAAATAAACAAAATTCAACCACAGGATCACTTTTTAGTATTCAAAGCACTTGCATGCTTTCAGTCCTGCTGAAAATACTCGCTCAGAGGACACCCTCTCCCTCCCTGGGCTTTAACAGCTCCCAACCCTACGCAGCGTCAGGGCAGTTACTCGGCTGCACACGCAGCTTGAACATCACATTTGACTTCAGGGTTAGGGAAGGGGATTCCAGTACAAAAGCAGCATTGAGAAAACAGCTTAAAAAAGTACAGCAGCACTACCAGGGCTCTAACTTTATAAGTAGACTTATAATTAAGAGTAAGAGCTATTAATTAGTTTTCAATGGTAACAGCAAAGAGCTAATGATCTATTAGGAATCACAGACACTGCATTTAACATTTAGTATTTCCCTCATTTCTCATGAGGCAAAAGACAGACTTATAAATTCAAGATATGACACAAGAGATCTCAACACACAAAAACTATTGCCAACAACATTAACTTCAGCAAGAAACCTATCCTATAGAAAGTGAACATAGCAGAAATTAATCTTTATCCAGATATTTTGACGGGGAGTTCACACGTAATGCTTCCATTCTTGGTATGAGTTTTAGTTACAACAAAGCTATGGACAACAGCCATAAAGCAGGTAGTACGTGTTTTAACATGGGTGCATCAGGTTTGACTTCAAGAGCCAAATTTTTTTTTTGGGGGGGGGATTGTATCTTCTGCAATCAAGCTTTTTAAACTCTGCCTTCTCCATCCAAACAGCTGGACTATAGAAGAGCTTAAAACAAAAAAAAAAGTGAAGTGCCCCATTGTGTTTTGACTCGAAGTAGATACAGCAGCAACCCTCAAGGTTACCTTGCCCTATGTGCGGCCTCAGGAAGGAAAAAAACACAGTTTCAGCAAAGGAATTTCTTGCCTGGCTGGAGGCCGCACCCGCCACATCAACTGATGGCAGAAAAGCATTTGGATTCACAAGTCTACCCCTAGCACCCAGCCGGAGGCAAAGTAAAACTTTCTCATTTTCGGAGAAGAAAAGAAACTCTTGCTCAATAAGTAGCAATTATGCTGCAGAATTTATATGCTGAGCACGGCTGAATGTACGAACACCAGATCAGTCAACCATAGCTTTAGTGCTTTGAGTATGATTAACAGAATGAACTTTCAAAGGTCAATTAAATGTCAACACATTTTAAAGAGATATTCTTCTTAACTTGGGGTGATGTGTAACAGTACCTTCCAGAGCTGCTGTGCCACTTTCATCTTAAAATTTTACCCATCCAATACTTACACGTGCAGATATAAAGATGATAACTAATTAACTATTGATAGAAAATAATGGTTATTTAACTCCTGGCTTTTCTATTGCTAAGCTATCTTTATTACTTGTGTCTAACCAAGTACACAGGCACGCTTACCCTAAAATTTCATTTCAGCTGTTGAGGGTGAGAGCAAAGGGAGAAGAAAAGGAGCAAGAACAGTTTGAAAGTCTAATAATTTACTATATGAAAATGAGAAGAGGCTTTTGATAGCCTGGATATAAATCTGGAGGAGGAAGAGGGGTACAGCACTGTAACTGAATTAATTATGAACATGTTAATCATGACTTTAGGCAGCCCAGCAATTTATCTCTTCGCTTCTAAACATTTCTGGGAATTCAAACTTCAGCTAACTAGCTCAAGACATCTTAAAATTAATGCTGAAAAAACCGAACACTCAGTACAGATTCATTTAAATCACCTCTCCAACTGGATGATCAGATCATTAGTTTTAAAAAAAAAGGTCTCCATCTCAGTACAAACTAAAAGGATTAAAATCCTGACCAAGGCCTCACAATAGTACTATAATCATTCTGACACGAACAATATTTATTCAAGAATCATTTGAGAGTTGAGAAAAACCAGCAGAGAGCCGCACTCTGTGCAGACGCCAGAGGAAAACGGGTTGCAGAGTATTCCTTCTATAAGGGCAGCGGTCCCGGCACCTCTCCACAGGTAGGCTTGTAACTCCACGCGATTTTAGGATGAGTTTTTCAGGAGGTTCCCGCTCCGGCCCCGGCAGCCCCGCTGCGTTTCGGGCCAGGTGCCGCGGGCAGCGGCGGCTCTGCCCAGACAGGGACTAGGGCGGGCAACCTTCAAAGTTCCTAAAAAGTTCCCAGCCCTAGGGGCTGCCTGACCCCCGCCGGGCACGGCCGCCCCGTCCCGCCGCACCTGCGGCCCCGGCCGGCGCCCTTGGGCACAATCCGGGAGCTGCGGGCGGAGCGGGCACCCGGCCCGGCCCGGCCCGACCCGGCTCGTAGGCGGCCCGGACCCCCGCCCGCTCCTTACCTGGCCGGGTCCCGCCGGGCCGCGCCCAACTTTCCCACTCCGGGCGAAACTTGCGACAGGCAGCGGGCCCGCTCCCGACGTCCGCCTCCAGCCCAGCCCAGCCCAGCCCAGCCCAGCCCAACCTAGCCTAGCCTAGCCTAGCCCAGCCTAGACCGTCCCGTCCCAGCCCAGCCCCCCGCCGGCCCAGCCACAGGGGCGGGGAAAGGGGGCGGGGGTAAGCGAGCCCGCCCCGCGCCGGGCATTGTACGCCCCCGGAGCGCCTTTCGCGGCAGAGGAGGCAACGCAGGCTCCTCCTCCCCTCGCCATGTTCTTTGTCTGTCCGGCTCTCCCCGGCCGTTCCTCCGGCGCCGCGGCCGCCCCGGCGGGGCCGGCGGAGCGCGGCGGGGCCGCCCCGGCCGCAGGTGACAGAGCGGCCACCCCCGCCCAGCACCGCCCCCCGCCGGCGGGATCTCGGCGCGCTCTGCCAATCGGCTCGGGGCAGAGAGGCAGCCTCGGCCAATCAGGCGCCGCGGAGCGCGGAGGGTGCCCCGGGTGAGCCAATGGGACGCGGAGCGGCGGGCGGGCCCGCCTCCCCCGCGCGGCGCGTGGAGCGGAGAAGCGGCGGGGGCCGCGCCGCGGGGCCGCTCGGGGCTCCTCGAGCTCCGTGAGGGCAGCGCGTCCCGGCCCCATGGGGTCCCACAGCGGCACGGCCAGCCCGGGCAGGCCTCGCCTGCCTCCGACGAGACTTGACTGGGGAGGCGGGAGGAGTCGAGGGCAAAAAGGGCTTGCGAAAAAGCAGAGTGACGTCCCCTCTGGGGACGGGAGAGAGGAGTTGGTAGAGACTGGAGCAGCCGCACAGTCTGAGAAGCGCTGGCTGTCTTTAGTGGTTGTTTCTTACGCGGCCAAAAGCCTCGTCTGATTTGCCCTTTTGTCAGTTTTGTGTTGTAAGGAACACGAAGTCCCTTATACACCCAAGCAGTGAGCACTAGAAATAATAATAGCTCAGGGGCAAAAGCCACTACCATGAGGTCTCACTGCCCTTCCCATGGCTACCATAGAGTCATCAAGGTTGGAAGAGTCTTCAAGATCATCAAGTCCAACCATCCACCCAGCACTACCGCTTGCAACCCCTAAATCACTAAACCACATCACCCAGTGCCAGATCCAAATGCCCCTTTAACACTTCCAGGGATGGTGACTCCAACACTTCCCTGGACAACCTATTCCAGCCTGACCACCATAACACTGAAAATTTTTTTTCTAATATCTAATCTGAATCTCCCCTGTCTCCGCTTAAGGCCATTGCCTTGAGTCCTCTCACTATTGATGCTCATTTGGTGACCCACAAGTATGTGCCATTCAATCCTACCTAGTAAGTCACAGTTACACACCTCAAACCCGATGTGTTTATGGTTTATTCCCAAAGTACATAATCTTGTTGCTTGGTGCTTGAACTTCGGTCATTATTCCAGTCCTCAAGTTCAGGCAAACCCTTTTTCAAGCTACCCTGATCTTTCTCCAGGCTGTCCCTCACAGCCCTGCCATCAGGAAATTTCAACAGTACACCTCATAATTTGGCGTATGGATGAACTTGTTAAAGTTTAGATAGTATATAATGCTTGATCTTTCTGGAACATCTTTCTGTGAAGCATTTCCTCTCTGGCATTTCCCTTTAGCTAACTTCTTACCCACTCTGCAGCACCTCACCAACTCCTGTAACGGCTTTCCATGAAATCATGTACGAAACGCTGACTGAAGTCTAGTCATGGTGGATCTCCTGCCTTCTCCTTATTCAAGAACCTCACTGCTCACAAAGGGTACTGGGTTTGCTTCACAAAATATACCTTTGGCAAGGTGCTGTTGTGTTTTATCCCACTTTCCACTTACTTGCACCTGTTTCATTACATTCTCCTTACACATTTGCTCTCAATCCTTAGTGATTAATGGCGGTAGATAAGTAGTCTGCAGTTGTTAGTGCTGATTTTGAATGCTGGCAGTAAGAGCACACTGGTGGGTAGCCCTTGTGGGCTTCCTCCTGCCTGGGGAAGAACATCTAACTCAAGAGCTGAAGATTGCCATGGTAGGAGTTTCATGCCATAGATAACAACAGTAATAGAAGCTAATTCCTTGTGTGCCATGCACTATGTCTTGTGGCCGTGGAAGAGTCCTCAATATAACAATTAACAGAAATAGACTTGGCTAATTTGGATTTTTTTTTTTCCTATATGTTGCATGGAAGTCCTTGTTTCTCAGCCTTTTGTCTTAAGAGCTGAATATCAGTGTGTAAGAATGTTGGTGCTAGCATCCTCTCCTGTGTATCTCAAACCAAAGCCTTGGGTTAGATTTTTTTTGCTGAATTTCTGTTTTTCAATTAAGGTCTCACCTGCTGAGCTAACTTGGTACTTTTCTGGTGCTTGCATGTTTTATCCGAGAAATTCAGGCATTGTTATTGCTTGAAAGGCTTGCATTTCTGTCACAGCCAGGCATGAGTCCAGGGGCAGAGCCCAGGCATGTCATTGTGGTACAAACGTCTTGCCAAAGATAAACCTGCCCCCAAAAACCCACAGCTCAAGCTGGACAAGATGTAAGAGATGTTGAAGGACCAATGACATCTAGTACTTATACAAGGAATATATCTAAGGATTCAACCAAATCTCGGCAACAGAGCAGGGCAAAAAATTTGGAATCACTCATATCCATACTCCACAAATCTCTTCTGCAAAAGCCATGCCCAGCTTCCTGACATGTGGGTAAGACATCCATTGGTCACAGCAGATACATAGCGATTTGCAATGCCTTTATGAGCTGACACTGATTGACTTAGGGTAATTGGCCAGATTCCTACTTATAAGCTGTTTCAAATGTGAGAAAAACATTTCCTAAGACACTTCCACAGGGGAAGAGGTTGATGTTAGCATCTCATCTCATTTTTGCCATGGACTAAGAGCAGGGATGCGCCTTGTGGCTTGGCTGAGCTCTGGTAACCCCATCAGTGGTGAGCTCTCAGCAGCCTTTAACATCCAGATGGATCGGTCAGAAGGCTGGGTTAGCCCAGTCTTGCTGGCCTTCAGAGACCTGAATAGTACTGTTTTACACTTAAAATAGCTTGGTAAACGTAGGAAGTTCAGTCATATATTAAAGGTGTGCAGGCCTATATTTATTATCTTTTTTCAGTCACAGTTTATTATTGTAATACCTGTGAGCAAAAGATATTAGACTCTGGCAAATGAAACGTTCTTTGAGTTAGAAAAAAATTGTCTACTTTGTTAAGGGCTTGTCTCTCAGAAACGTGGTAAGTCAATGGTGCTCTTGTAGTGATTAATAGAGAAGCCATTCAGAGTTCTTGGGGTGGAGGGGGTTGGGTTTTTTTAATTACCGAGATAACTTCCTCATCAAATCCATTGCTCAAAGACAAAACAACTGTGTTTTACTCACTTTCACTGCTGTAGTGAGATGAAAAGTTGGTGATATATTCTCCCCAGAGGTCATCATAGCTACAAACAAGGTTGTGGACCTAATATATACACACAGACTGGTGGACAAAGCCCAGTGTTTATTGTAGTATAAGAGAAACTGAACAGAAGGGAAGGAGGAGATTAAACAAGGCATTAGGAAAGAAGAGACACCTTCCCTACATGGCATCTGATACTGGAGGCTGGAAGGGAGAAAAAGCACAGTCATTTAATTTTATTTTTTAATGAAGGACAAACACATGGCAACTTTAAGGGCAAAACCAGTAATATCTTCTTTCTTCTTCTGATCCAAACTCAAGAAATGTCTCAAACCCCTTTTGAGCCAGTACTCATGGCCTCACAGATTATTTCGACCAAAAAACCAAGTCAAGGGTAGAGCTGGACTTGGCAGTGACAAAGTTCTGCTTCCTTGAGGAAGAACATACCTTCTTCAATATTATTCAGTACTCCTAGCTTTCTTCCAGTGTATTTTCTACCAGAAAGATTCCTCGTGTCTCTCTCAGTCAGCATTTTCCACCCTTCCCTTGCAGCTGTGACCACTTGTCTCTGCCTCTTCTCTGGCTCTTTCCAGTCACAAACAAGCAACACATTCTGGCTGATGTTCTGATTCTTTGTAGCAGGGCCTATATAGTCTGAGCTTTTGTGTGAAATAAATATTACACCATTACATTACACTCTAAAAATGTTTGTACTAAAAAAGTTACAAAGTTAAGCACTCCTCCAAGCAACACACTTCAGCAGTATAAAATGTTTTTCTGAATAATCCAACTTTCAGAACAGCTCTTGGTTTTATAATGTCTAGCACAAGAGGATCTGATGTTGGTAGGCTGATAGATACAGCCATAATGAAACTTCTTAATGAATAATACTGACTGGGCAGTTCTGCCACTTCGTTTCTCACTGAAACAATAATTCAGAATTCACTGCTCAGAAATTCGTTTTCTTTTTCATTGCAATGACAGTTTCTCATCTGCAGGAGATATAATATGAATATATAACGTTCAGACAACAGAGGTTACATCTTTGCCCTCTACTATTGTCTTCAGTGCTGAAGCACAGCAATGGTTTTCTTTGAAAGCACAGCAGACAGCTTTTTTTAAGTGGCCTCACTGGCAAAGAGGACAGCAGCAGATGTCCAATTCAGTACTTCTATCATGCACTCAGTGAGTTACAATTAGAGAGAGGTATGTAATCTTTAACCTTCAACAAACATGATCAGAGTAACTGGAATATTGTCTTATATCTGAACTTCAAAAAAACTTAACCCAGCTTAGAAAATACCTAGAAAATACTATTTTACAATTTAATCAAAAGTGAGTTTTAAACTTCAGATCTCAACTTTAACAAAATGTTATTCCTCACTGATAGGGTTCAATTTAGCACCTCACAGAGATGCCCATGATGTCCCTGCTATTACCAGTTACCCCCTTCTCTCTCCATAATTATTAATACCATAGTTTACCTCCATATAGCATAGTAAAAGCAGCATATGCTAACAAAAAATACCTGAGTTCCCTAACAAAATGACTAGATATGATGTATTGACCATGACAGGATACACTTGTCATTTCTGGTGAGATTCATGGGACAATGCAATAGTTAATTCCAGAGAATTGCTGTGGTTGAAAAGAATAAAATAAAATAAAATAAAATACTATAGCCAATTTTCAAAAGATGTGGAACCTCGCTCTGTTTTCAAGCCATTCTCAACTTACATTTGAAAGAACAAAACCCTAAAGAGTAATGAGCAAATCAACGTACAGATATATGCCTGATAGCTTCAATGCTTGTGTTTGCTTCTCAGTAGGTATTATAGCTCTTCTTTTATCCTAACCTGATAGCTTTGGAAGGAGGTAGGGATTTTTCCAGTCGTCATTTTGAATTGCATTCTGCTATTGTTTGATAGCATCACTAGCTGAAACCTTAGCCATGAAGTCAAAGTGAAGCCAGGCATGAGAAAATCTTTAGTACTGAAGGCCAACAATAAGGGCAGCATGACTTTGAATTGTTGTTTAAAGAATGAAGAGCCCAGTTTTGACATTCTGGTATCAAAGGAATTTTCTCCTTAAGTTGTCTTGCTAAAGGCAACAGGACTATTTAGTTAGTACCACCTGATATTAGTAAAAAGTGAAAGAATCTAGTATTAAGAGGCAAATGACTACAGTATAACTAGAAATATTTCTAATAAATGTCTTTGAAGACAAACACTGCAGTTCTTCTGGTACAAGATATTAGATAATGATTTAAATTTAAAGCAATTTATATTTGTAAGATTGTAAGAGAACAGTAAATATCTGTAGCTCTTTGCATCTTCCACCAGGAGTAGACCAGAAAATATTAAGCATATAATTTCCTAACAAATTAAAATTTGAAGTAGAGGTGAATACAGAAACAAAAGAGGGGAGAACATGAAATACTGTATTGCAACAATGATTTACTCAGTTTTGGGTGGTTTCTGTGATGGTAAATGTTTGTAACATAAACAGACACTGTTCATGAGCTTTTAAGGATCAGGACCTTGTTTACGTTGGGGAAATGCGATCAAACAGCACGAACTAACAATTATGGTTTACAAGACAAGCTGCTTAATATCGTATGAGTTTTGTAAGGCTCCTCTTCTCTAGCTGAATGTGTGGGACAAGAAAGCAAAGTAATTAGTCAATATCCTTTGCTTTCTTTTGAGATAAATTTTTTTATCAGCTAAATGTCTTTTTTTTCCTCAAAAGATACTTTCAAGCTTCAGGCTTTCTATGCTGTTCAGTAAAGCAGTACAGTACAGTACAGTAACTACAGTATTAGGAGCAAACAAGTAATGCCACAGTATTTTATCACATTGTTACTTTGGTAATATTAAATCACTGAACATGTAATTCATGTTTAGTGTATTATTTTCTTTAGTAAATTACCAGTAAAGGAAAGCAGTAACATTTTTCTTTAAAGTGTAGCAGGTGGACTGTAGTTAAAGTTTGTATCATGCAGGGACAAAGAATTAAAGAGCATAACTGTAATTCTTACATTTCATAACATGTGAGTGCTTGATTTCACCGCTTTCTTTTAATGTAGCTTTTACAAGTGATTTTCTTTAAAAATTGGAGGAGGAAACCCCCAAAGCACCATAGTCATACCTGTATGGCACATAGGGGCTGAAACGTTTAGGTTTCCTGTGGAAACCACAGCTGCTGAAAGCAGCATGTGCTTTCTTGTAGCAGTAGCTTATTCTCTGGGAATAAGTTTCCTGGTCAGGGAAACTCCCCTGGGCAGATGGAGCTCGTCAGCCCTGTAAGGCCATCCATCTAAGAGAAGGTCACTCTAAACAAACCTACATCCTGAGGACCTCACTGCCACTGTCCAAGCTCGCTTGGCCTCAGCAGATGAACCTTAGGATTAAAGGGTGGGCTCAGCTCAGCGCACACTGTGTCTCACCTAAAAAATCCACTGCGCAGGCTCAAAGGGTAAAGACCTTTCCCAGATCTTCGTTCGCGAAGACTGGCCATACAAAGCTCATTCTCTGTAGGTAGACCAGCACAAGAACATGTCTGCTCGGTGTGTTTCAGCAGTAACAGCAGCCACAGAGGATTCAGGGAGCTTGGATATCACTCCAGGACCTGCTACACTATGTTTTCACATGACAGCTCTTCCACCTGCTTGCCTCTTCTGAGGATGATCCACTGATCAACAGTGCTTCCCTACTCACCCGCTCCTGCCAACTGCCCAAACTCTGCCTCATTCCTTCCATTTATTTTCATTTTGTAAAGTTCTTGGAGATTTGCTGGTGCAAAAGAGTACTGGAGAGGCAGGTGCTCTTCCCAAACACTGCCTGTGAAACAGATTGGAACAAAGGAAGAATGAACCAGAAATAGGACCAAATATGCCTGATCAAGTGACAAGCACCAAGAACAAGTGAAACCACAGATACAAGATCCATATCCTTCCATTAGGTAACTGGTAACAAACCTGTTTTTCAGGTCTGGGTAGTTGCAATGGTAGAGAAGCTGAATTTCTGTGTGTCCTCCTGCTGTCCACAACGCAAATAATACATTTTGGGGGTGATTGCTCATTTTCAAGTTAATTATCAGGAGAGTTCTGGAGCACACTGTTGCTTTCCTGCAGAGATGCTTTTTAATTTAGTCATCCTGGTCGGTATCTGACAGCCCGCTAGCACTAAAGGGCCTAGAGACCCTCTGTGAAGGGACGAGGTTGTGTGTCTGTCCTGAGAGGAAGGATGCAACCAGTGTTAGGTGAAAGACCCCTTTCACACAAGCTGCATGTCTGTCCAGGCCTTCATCCCACCCTCATCTTTGCTTCCTACCCTCATCTCCATGTCCCACCATGTCTCTGCATCCCACTTTTGTCTCTACATCCCACCCTAGTCTCTGCATCCTGCCCTCGTTCTCAGCCACTGAATTTTTCTTTTTGCTGGGGGTTTCCCCAGGAGCAGCTCTTAAGATCCAGAATTATCTGCTTGGTTCTCATTATTGCCATAGTATTTTATAACAAGTTTCAAAAGTGCACTGAACTGACAGCACTGTTGAGCTGAAACAGCTAGAAAATTTCTGTACTAAGGTATATAGCACTGCCTTAGCTTGCACTCCCATCTCCTAAAGCCAGAGTTTTGTTAAAACACACAACTGAAAAACTGAAGTCTAGAAACAGCATAGTACATATATTTGAAAGGAATCTGCTTTTTTTTTTTTTTTTTTTGGCAGCTGAACGATTTAATACATGAGTTTATTCAGCAAGTTTGGGAATAAGCTGCTGTGGCAGTAACTTAATGATGACAAGCTCTGACTACCAGGCAGTGTTTTTTATTGCAGGTCACTGCTGTCTTCAGTGTTTGAGACAAATGTTGGATTCATTGGGGGATCTTTCAGCAGCAGGATAATATGTTGAAAAGCAGCTCTGTCAAAATTACTTTGCTGTTGAACATTTTCTAGTAATCACAGGATCTGAAGTTTGATTTATTAATTAAAACCTATCAGCACATGCTCTAAAGAAACCAGCATGACTGAACTATGTCCTTGTTAAATGAGATTAAAGGACATGACAAAAGTTTGTATAGTATGCCTCAGCCCACACTTCCTGTAAAGGATACAGCTTGTTATTTTTCAAAATATGCTGAATATATTTTCTTTATATCTTGGTTTATTATGACTCATGGGAGCAATTGTAAAACTGAAGCATACAAGAACTAAGCAAAAAAAAAAAAAAATAACTGGACTGCACAGGAGGAGCTGGTATATCCCAACTGAATTATTCTCCTGTAAAGGAACAGAAAGGTATTTGGCCAGATTTTCTCCAAAAGGAACAAAAACTTTGAAAGAATCTTTGCTTAAACTTTTGTTAAGTAATTTTTCAAATAAATTTATTGAGCTATATGACACATAAAGAGAAATAGAGTATGCCTTAATATGAACAAAGGAAGACAGAATTAAACCCCCCTATTAATTAGCAACATGTAGCTGAGAGTATCATCCTATGACACTTTTGTGGGATTGCTGTCAGTAGTGCCTACTTCCACGGCATGTGACAAACTTCTTGCAGTCTGCTCTGTTGGATTATTATAATGCACTGAGCCTGTATGTTCAAATTTGTCCTTGATAGGAAAACCACTCCCTGATCCCCAGCAGGTAATGCTGTAGCCAGAAGTGGGCAGCTTGCTGCCAGGCTCCCTTGCAATCTCTGCTCTTCCAAGACTCCAAGCCCCAGGCACACCTCTCTCTTGTCTTTCACTTTTTTGCTGCTGTTGTGTTTTTGCACCGGTCTGTGCTTCTTCCTGGAATCTGGGGTTAGTGTGCAGCGCTGCTTCCCCACTGGCAGACTTCTAGCCTTTGAAATTCAGTTGAATGCTTCATGTGCTGTCAGCAAGATACATGGATGGTGGTGGGCTGGTGGTGTCTGAGGGAACTGAAGTGTTGATCAAAGCTGCTTTTCCCCTCACTGATCTGTATCTCCCTAAGCCCCCAGCTTGGCCACAGAGACATTCTCCATTGTGGAACAGACTGGGTGCTGGAGGGACCTCTGCTCTGCTCTGCTCTGACTCTGCTGGGAGGGAAGTGCCCTTCCTGAGTGCCATGTTCTCCCAGGGCTCCCAGGAACCCTGTCCCCACCACAACCTCACTGTGTCCACTTCCATCCCAGAATCTTCCAGTGCCTTTCCAGTTTCACACCGTTTTCTGATCCTTTTCTGCCACACCAGGAAAAAAATGCAGGGGCCTTTTTCTGAGTCCTTCCTTCTTATGCCAAGGCACTGTCTAGGTGCACTCAGTTGCCTTTGGTTTCATCTCCACTGCTGTTCCAGGTCTGTTTCCAAGCTCTTCACACAGCCTGAGTAACGTGGTACTTTGGGCTTATGGCATCACTTGCTAAGCCTCCTGATGGCAGTAAGCCCACCTCCATGTTGCACTGGGCTGAGGTGGTGCCATTGTAGCCACGATCCAGCTGCTGCTTGTTTGCTCCCTCATGGGAAGCATGGTCCTGGTTATCCTGCTCTCTGTTCCCTGTGCAGGACAGGTGTCTCATATCCAGAAAGACTCAGTGCAATTGTTCACCACAGTTATGTCTGTTTTGCTTTGGCCGCCTCTGTTTCTGGTCACGTCTGCCTGTGCTATGAGGGTGTAATCAAAAATTGGTTTGAATGTTACCCCCTTGGACATGGAATCAATGGCAGAGGCTGCTGCCACATACCAATATCTCACCTGAGAACAGCCCATCCACATCCTTCCTCGAGCATTCTCGTGATAGTCCACCTTCAGAAACCACAGAAATATTGCAGAGCGATTGCATAACTCCTGGCATTAAATGTAAATGTGCTTGGTATGACATTTTGCCAAGAGCAGACTGGGATTTCATACAGCAGTTCACCACAGGTACTTACACACTCTGTTGGACATGAATGCTTGGCTAGACAATATGTTTTACCTTGGAGTAACCGGCACAAAGCACTGATGTTCTAGTGCTTGTGGGAGCAGATGGCTTGCCTATTTTCCTCCAGACATTAAGGCTCTGAATCCATAACACATCTCTTCCTCAGATTCACAGAAAGCTGCAGAGGAACCGTCTCCTGTCAAATTTCTTCTGCCTGGTGGGACCAACTCCAAACTCAGCTATTCACATTGCACTGTTTATTTCTGAAAACTTATACTCTAGAGTTTAAAACTAAGTGCTGAAAGTGGTGAGGAAAACCCAAGCAAACCACAGCATGTGTGACTAAAAGGAAGATGATAATAAGTGGTCCTTGAGACCTGGACAATCCCTTCTCTGTGAATCACGAGGGACTTGAATACAGGCCCTTTGGTGGGCAGCAAGGCAGCTAGTGTGGGCTGTGTGTGGGTGGCCCACCAACACCAAATCTGGGGAGAACTGTAATACCAGAACTCTTCTTGAGTTTCTGAAATTCAAGCCTGTCTCTTGCATGTTACAATATGGAAAGTATGCTGAAGGACCATTTCCAGCTCCAACAGGAATTTTCTCTGACCTTTTGACAACTACCTGTTGCCTCCCCAGCTGGAGAAATGGAGAGAATAGTTCCCTAACTCAATAGACAGCTCAGATTTAAATTTAGTAGGCACTTTTAGAAAATACTTGAGGATTCTTGGACAGGCAGCTTTGTGCAAGTACTTCTGGCTATCACTGCTGTCTCCTTAGGGATGAGAAAAGGATGTACCAAATACAATAAGAATAGCAACAGAGGACTGATACTGCTCGTTTCCAGGATGGGTGAGATGAATGCCATTTTCTTATTTGCCTTCATAAATCATCTCCCTTTCTCTTTTTTTTCCTTAGGAGTTTTCATAAGGAGTGTTGATTTCCACCTTATATGAAATGGGCAAAATGTCATCAGGGAGGTCCAGCTGTTAAAACAAACTGGTAAGAGTTTTCATGCCCTTATTTCCTGATGACAGAAAGGACTTTCGATTTTATGCATAACAAAAGTTTTGGTCCACAATGGCAAGAAAATTACATATCTTCTATATATTTGTTTCTGTGGCATTAGGTAATTCTGTGTTCAAGAAACACTTTCCTGTACACATAAACACACCAAATCTCTGGTGGAGAACATCTAAAGAGAAATATGAACTTACCTTAATAAATAGGTACGATACATTGGCCGTTTGGCAGATCCTTGCCGAGCAGTGCAGGAACACTAGGGTACTTGGAATTCAGTCCTATTGTCCCCAGGCTGAATTGCTTTGAAAAAGGTCACATGAGGAGGAAAGGAAGTTTTGACTTTCACATGCCTGTTATTGCTAAGGAAACCACTTCCTCGCTATTCACATATTCAGCATGTCTCCAGTTTTGGCACTCTGACAAATGACATCGTGCTACTGCATCGAGTAACAAAGAAGGGTGGAGAAGGCTGTTAGACAACTTGAAGTGTTTGAAACGCCAGTACAGCTTTTGTAGGACTGTCAAACTTCAAGTGGGCTCTGTGAGAGTAAGCAGGGTCCTTTGTTAGCTGCAGATGGGATACCTGGAGTTTAGAAATGTGGAAAAAAGGTTCTGGGCTACACGTCAGCAAGCTCAGGTAGCCTGGAGGTTTCCTGGGTTGTAGCAATGACAATATTCTTACACCTCTGTGGATACTGGGAGACAAGTTTTCTGATACAAATATACCTGAGTTATTCTCTGTGCAGAATTTATTTCAGCTTTCAAGTACATACTTGCCTTTTCTTTGGCATTTGGATATCAGAAACTGAGTATGTTTGGTATGTGGTGATTTCATTAAAAGTACTTGGATTTGAATTTCGGGCCTGCAGGACTTTTCCCATTTTTCTGACTTCTTACTCAAGAAATTAGAAAGATTGACAAGCTACCGTTGGTCAGGACTGAGAATCTCTACCAATGTGGGGATATTTTAAAGAGGACTGAAGCAAAATTTCTTTGAGGTAACGTATGTGCAAATCTCAATCTGACAAGAGCAAAATGTATCATAATTAGGCTTATTTCTACTCAGAGATAAAAAAAAAAAGTCTAGTATGCTTCAGGATACAAGTGGGCTTCTCTGTAAATATACAATAGCTACTGACATTACTGGGACCAAGTGTGAGGCATGCACAAATCATAGGAATTGAACGGCTAAAGCTCTGCTCAATTTACTGGCAGGCTACTGAGCTTTTGATATGTCAAGATCTATTTGTCTAAACGTTATCTGCAAAGACAACATAATGTAGTGAGCTGAGCCTGGGACTGCGGAGGCCAGAAATCAATATTCTAATCTTGGCCCTGCTTCAGATGCATTTGGTGGCTCCAGAGTAGTTGTTTAATCTCCCTGCATGCTTACCAGAGATAAAACAGTTCAAATATAATAAACTCCACTGAAGAGCTGCGCAGATCAGTTCACAGCTTCTGTACACTTCTTTGAAGACCTGAATTGTTATATAAATATTACTATTACATGCAGGACTTTGTCTCTAGGAAAATACATACCGTGTATCTTAGGATTTGAAATGTCAGGTCTATTTTCTAGGAGATGCCCTTGCCCCATAGAGGCTTGATGCACAGCCTGGTGGAAACCCAGAAGCCACAAGGGTATCTGCCATGATACTATCTTTTTCCCTGCCTCCCCCTCTTTTTTTTTTTCCAATCTGTTAAAACAGAATTACTTAAAAAATGATTCAGCTGCTTTCTTTCAGAGAAAATCCTCATTTTTATTCTGTTCATGGCAGGAGTAGACCACACCTCAACAGAAGTTATTTGCTTAATGCAGAAATAACAAGAGAAGGACCTATATATGGCCTGTTTATTAGGAAGAAAGATTAGAAAGTAGTTGTGATTTCTTCTGGGTTCAAAAACCCTTGAAAATGTGCTGGGTTTCATGTTTCACTCATTTTCCCCAATATCATAGTTTCTGATTAATCATCTTACTAGAGGCTTAGCTGAGCTGCACTCGTTCCCAAGGATCTCAGAAGGGTTACCTGAGGTGAGACAAAAGATAAGTCACAATGACTTTCTTCAGCTTTTAAAAAACAAAACCAACAAACCAAAGAAATTAACCAACCAACACCACCACAGATTACCTTCTACAATATAGGAAAGGAGAAAAATACTAGCTGTATCTCTCTTCCATGCAGCAAATGAGTTCCACCTACAGAAGACAAGATGCAACCGGACATGCCTGTCTCGTATTGGCCTTTTTAGCCACCAACGTGCTTGCAACAAACGTGGGTAGAGCCCTTCCCAAATCTTCATTCACGAAGCCCAGCCATGATGATGACAGAGGACAAGAATACCAGCTCTTGTCCAGCCCAAAAGAGCAGCAGTTTATGAATTGTTCTTGAAACTGTTTATGAGCGGACATTTTGAAATTGCTAAGAAAAAAGCAAGTGCTAAAACAATAGGGTCTACATTTACTGGTATGTATATTTGTTTTACAGTCATTAGTCCTTGCAGAAATGAGCCCAGTATCTCTAATGGTCCAGGGTTTTGTCTCCTGTACTAGTCAGCCCTCATGATGCTGTTATAAAACAGTTGTTAGCACGGGCTGTAACCGGCAGGTGGTAGCAAGGTTTTGTGTAGCATCAGAAAAAGCTGGAAATATTTGATTTGGTGGGGAGGCAGCAGGGAAAGCAGTGCATGCGGGTGATACACTCACAGCAGCCGGGGTTGCTAAGCACACAGCCTGCTATGCCGCTAAGCAGGCAGGACCAGGCAGAGCCATTAAGTCTGGAACCAGCTGAGTATTTAATAAGCTGCATGCTACCATGCATTTACATAGCTTAAGTTGTAGTAAAGCCCTAGGAATAAAGGGTCAAAAGTGCAGGGCTGGAGGGCTAAAGCCCATGCAGACTGCATCGTATCCTGTCCTCAGTGGAAAAAGGACTTGGGGAGGAACCATAAGAAAATGAGACTCATTCCAACCAAGGAGAACTTTAAAGGCCAAAAGGCAAGAATGTAAAAAATATAAATGTAAAAAATAATTGAAGTTATAGCACATGTGACGAGGTCTGGCAAAACTCAATTATACAAAGGTTGCAGGGTATCTATATGCCCCCAATAAACCAAGCGTAAGGAGTTCAGTGGAAAGGAAAATGAGACTCCCCTCCTTTGTGGTTTATGTGTCTAAAACAAAATGACTCTGTGCTTGCCCTGTGTGCTTTTAAGATTCTGTCAAGTGAATCATTTGACACTTATTTATTTCCCAGTGTGTATATTTAATTATATCCCTGGGCACCATCTTCACCCTGGAACTGCCAGCTTAAGTTGTAAGCGACCAGAGTTCTGCCTCACGCAGGGACTCCCTTCAGCAGGCTCTCTGGCCTCTCCCTATTCTCCCCCTTGTTAGCAAAGGCTGTTTCAATACAGAGCTACCAACTTTGGACAGGCGAACCCATGTCTGATTTCACTTCCTCTAGCATAATCACAGACTTCAGCGACTGTGCTTTTTGCTTTTCATTTATACTGACGTAACTGAGATTGAAATCTGTCCCACAGCAAATATTTATCAGAGCATATCAAAGGAAAAGCAGACCAGAAGAGAAACAAGCAAAACAGCGAGTGCCATTAAACTTTGCCAAGTTAGATTTCAAAGTCAACAAAAACTACCCCAGAGACACAGAGATAAAATGTAGGACAAAGTAGAATGCTGAAAAAAATAAATTTCCAAACACTGGTGTCCTACAGGACAGTTTTTAATTACTTGTAACTTGCAAAGATTAAGAAGCAAAACCCACACAGAACTAACAATACATGAACAAAGTCAATGATTACTGCCCTGATGGTTTTGTTAATGTCTTGGCTTTGATATGTATACTCATCATGGCCACCTGCACAGGTCAGGGACTCTTTTCTACAGAGTACTAAGAAAGAAACAGGACAACATCCACAACTGGCTTTCTAAATGATATAAAATAATGGTATGCCACACTTTAATTAGATAATTAAAACTGCTGCTGCTTTGCTAGATGCCAAGGACACCCAGTTTCTTGGCAACAGACCTCTAATTTTCCTTCTTTGATATCCAGGTCACAGTCATTTGGATTAGATGCTCATTTCCAGCAGCAGTGCACAGCAGGGGTACACAACTTCCCGTCCTGCTGTTGGTATCTCCCTTAAGTTCAGCATCTTGCAACTACATTTATAAAAGCTGTTGAATGTTAAAGCCCTTATAAAGGGTAATTTCTCAGTATTCACAAAGGTCAGGGGACACATAAGCATATTTAAAAATTAGGCAGTCCTGTGCAACACCAGCAACTTCTTACATCATGGCAACAAAGTCTCATCCTGTTCTAGCTAAAGAACGTGACTGAAAGGGTAAAGCAAGAGAGAGAAAAAACTCTTCCATCCCCAGCTCTCCAGCTTCTTCAAAAATAAGGTCTACCCCATCCCTGACAATTTGCTATCACTACCCCTTACAAGGAAGAGAAGGGGTCTACCTGCTGTCCAGGTTTGGTGAGGAAATCACATACCTTTACTGAGCAGCATTAATTTGGTCAGCTAGCTGGAAGAAAAACATGTAGCCCCGAACGCTGGTACCAGTGCTTTGCCTGAGCTGATGTCATTTGAACTGAAGAGCAAACTGCAGCCTAAGGATTATCAAATGTCATCAATTCATATGCAAGGCACAGTTCCCACATGAACTGGAGAGGCATAACAGCTCATGCATGTTTTTGAAAAAGACTTTTTCATGCGAAAGGAATATAGAGCATGCTACCAAGGGGCAGGTTAGACAGAACAAATCATACAGACCAGAGGGTAGTCACACTGCTTAATACACTGCTGGAAGGTGCCCAGCTAGTCTGGTGATAAGCAACAGAAGAACCTATAGAGGATAATGTTCTTTGTCAAGTGCCAGAAATTTATTACATTATATTCCTGAGAACAGCTAAGGTGAATTAACCACAGTAGACATTTACTACTCCTTCTGACATCCCTGAGATCCTGTCTGTAGTGCTGCTGTGGTTGCTGGTACCTTCTCGGCTGATATGAACCTGTTCAAAGCTAACCAAAAGCCAACTGTCAGGGTTACCGTAGTGCCAAGCCCTTGCCAACAAACCACCCAGCAGGTGTATTAGCTTATGCTTGATGCTACACTAACCATCACTTCGGTTTTGGTCAGCTTGGACTGTGACCAGAACAGGCTTACATCCACTAGGAAAACATAACAAATAAACAGAGCTTGACAAAGATGGTACAGCAGGTGTTACAGCAGTACTGGCTAAATGCTCCTCCCCCCAGCTACCTCAAGCAAAGGAAATGTTACTAGGTATATGCTTTCTACAGAGAAGCTAATCTGACAAAGCTGGTATATGACAAGATGCTTGTATTCTTGTGTACAGCCTGCATCCATGCCTATGTATCACCATTTAGCTCTACAAAGCATCCCTCAAGTTTGATTCTTTTTCATTTGAGCAATTTCATGAAAACAATGCTGCAAAGTGAATTTTGGCCGCACTCATGGAGATCATATTTTCTATTACCTGTCCTGAATTTCATCTTCCACTATGGACAGGTGAGGTAAATATCACAAATATTTTGGACGTATTTTGGAAATGAAGCTATGCCAATACTGCCTTTTTTTTTTTTTTTTTGCCCCCAGAGAACAGCCTGGCCCTGTAGGATTGGTATCTCATGCCAAGATGGGGAAATAACTTAATTTTTACTCAAAGGAAGGCCACTTCTTTCTACCAATAAGCACATCAGAAATACTGATACTGTTTTATTAACATCTGATGATCAGATAGTAGCCATTTTCTACATGATGTTCTGTTGAACAAAGTACACGAGTACTCCAAGGTTATGTTTTGCATGTGCCATCTTCTCTTGAACCATCACTGTCCATATTCAGTCATCTGCAACATCTAAGAAACCATGGATCAAAGTAGAGAGCAGGTCAGACAGTCTTGGCAACCCTACCATTCTGTATGCACCGACTCAGTAACGCAGTTTATTGTAGTTGGGACACTAGTAGTTTAAAACCCTGATTTAAGATTTTTTTATGTTTATTTGGGCTATCTTGTAAAGGAACAAACCACAGAGTGATGGCATGCAATTTGAACATACAAATCTGCCCAGAGAGGAAACCTAGTCATCAGTTGAAATCCATAAAATTATTACAGTTTTTAACAAAAAGAATTATATGGTTGAGTCAGAAAATAGAAAAAAAAAAACCAAAATCTTAACAAAGAAACTGTATCAGAAGTAATGTAAAACATCAGTTCTTTTTAAAAAAGAAAATCTCTGCAGATGTTTCAGACTTCATACAAGAAGCTTGTTAAGAGGCAGTTTTGTTTGGTTTAGTACAGCTTGTTTTCATCACTTACTTTTAGATAATTATTTTTCCAGTTAATCAGAATTACAGCTCCTTAGACTGCATTACATTTCCCTTTTCTGAGAAAAGTTATTCTCTTTACTCCATTATTTCCCCTGACAGTTACTTCAAGCCTGTGACGATCACTGAGTCTTAACTCTTCACTGCCCTTGGGTGGTACGTCGCTGACAGTTAGCAATCTGCTATCATGGGATGGCTGCTCAAAAGACTCTGGATTTTCAAAATTCGGTTTTTAATTAATAGGTATTCATCTCTAAAATCATCCTGGCAGCAGTCTCTGAAAATGGGCATGGAAAGGAGTTTCTCTAATACTGAAACCCAGGCTCCCTTTAATGTAGGATTACGGCATGCTAACCACAAAACCTACTGACCATTCTCTTTCTTATCTCGAAAAGGAGGATCTCCTGACTTCACAAAGGTATTAAAAGATTACATATATATCCATGTCCACTAGAGAACTACAGCCAGATTTTGTTTTGAATGTAAATGTGGCAATGCCACTCCACAAAAAAGTACAGATCTTTCAGAAAGATAAAATTAACTGTCATTGTCCTCCAGTGAAAATTGGAGATCTTCATTCCTCCTCAGCCAACATTTCTTCATGCTTACAGTCCCTCACTTGCAGATACAAGTGCTTCATCAAGAGACTTCACATGCTTCTCCCCAGCACAAATCCCATAATGCAGCTCATCATCCTTTACAGCAGCCCAGGACATTTGCTTGGTGGAGAACCTTGCTGCCCACTCTCCTGCCTTGCTGACAACAATGACACCCCCCAGGCCCCCAACTCTTGTCTTCATGTAGTCTAATGCAGTGTCTGCTGCCACCTCTGGTGACATTCCTGAAAAGAAAAATAAGATCACTTCATGGCATCTGTCCTGACACTAGTTTTAAAACTCCAAGTTTCACCCCTCCCCACAGAGTCAGTCAAACCGTTTATAGGAAGGCTCTGGACAGTTGCTAAGAGCTGCTGTGGTGTGGTGCTGCTGCAAATATTTATTTGAATAGCTTCAGATTTTAATTCCATTTCAGTGTTTGATACAAACTAACTCACCAACTCTATGTTCAAGAGACAATGTTTCTTATGCCATCATTTGAAGGGAAAAATGCCAATTTTGCAAGGTTTTCATCACAGCTTTGTCACAAGCTAGGTCTAAAGCATTTACAATTTGAAAAATCCCACATCAAAACAATCAAACATTTCAGTCATCATCTCTGTTCCAAGTCCACTGGCTGCAACAGAGCTCAAAGCACATTACTTCACATTGTCATAAATTATCAAAACCAAAAATCAGCATTACTTTTCCTGAAACTTCTGAAACTACCAGGCAAGATGAGGTCTCAATGTACTAGACATCAGACAAAGGACCAGCAAGGTAACTTTAGCTTTTCATTACTCAATTTCTATTAACAGGAGTATTTTCTAAATAAATCAAATTGAATGTGAACATCATACACACAGACCTGTAATAGCTCCAAGATACCTGTTCACTACCAGTTTAAATAAACATTCAGGAACGCAGTTGGCTTGGCCTAATTGCCCTAAGATATATTCCCTCAGTAATGTTATGCGGCTTAGGTTACAGAACAAAAACTGACCTTCATGCTTTCTTTCCCTGAAAATTTTGAGTTAAAACCAAATAAAACCATCAGAGTCAGGATTATTCACAGCACTGGTGACTGACAGGATAAAGCTCCTTTCTCTGACGTACGGGTGACACTGTGACTATTCAAGTCAGTGGCACTGTCTTCAAAGGGTCAGTATTTCACTGTTTGATTTTTCACCAAGACAACAGCTGCCACCATAAGACAAAGATTCCAGCAGCTGCTAAGAATGGCAAAGCAATTCACTCCTAAAATATGAAAGTAAATTTTGCAGCATTCATCCAAAAGAAGATATTTAGTAAGTGAATTACTGAGTAGCTAAACAGAAGTATGAGAGCTCTGTAGTTGTTCTCGAATATGCAACTTCAGTTCAAGGACTCAAAAGTTACAATAACTTGAGGGTTTGTTTTCAGTGCCTTCATGGAAATGTTTGGGGGGGGGGGGGGGGGGAGTCTATTGCTGACATATTTTCCTGGCAGCTGAGTTATACTTCTGGGCAGGATAAATGAAGGTAAAGCAAGCACTAGCAGGGTGAACAAGAGCAAATCAATTAGAAGTTAATACATATGGGTTCATTTTTTTTCTTTTTCTCTTTTTTTCCAATTAACTTTTTAATTTGATACTTATTTGCCTTTCATACTGATTAATCACAAGCCAGATAACTGCTATCAATGCATAGGTTTTGCAATGCAGTTAACTTAAAGCCAGAGAAGAAACTGCTTTACACAGTTTAGACTGAATAGAGCTTAGAAGGCTCTATTCACAAATTTAATAGTTAGGCACATAACATAGAGAGTAAGGGAGAGCATAATGTGTTAGAGCTTTAGGGAAATAATCTGTAGGTTATATTTTATGCTGAAACTGTCATATCAAAGATTTAGAGAAATGCACCTATTATATGCAAACAGCTCTATAAAGCATAACAAAAATATTCTCAGCTGTTACTTGTCTCTCTACTTACTGCTTCTCCAATGAAAATGTAAATTGAACATTTTCCAATTATTTCCAGTTTGGTTGATCTCAAAGCAAGTTACACTGTACTGCCCCGAAGCTACTACTTTCTAAAAATAATGGTGATATCTATATTAATGATTCTTGAACTGCATGCAATACAAGTATGTTGTCTGGCTATGTTTATAGGCTGTAACATAATCAAGGGTTTAGATGACAGACTAACTCAGGAAGGTAAAGCTCCAAAGGGTCATCCCACAGTCAGATTATATTACAGTCATATAAGACATACTGTGTCAGCTGTTTACCACATACCCACCCAGTCAGTTTAGTACATTTTCCAAAACAAAATGAAAATTGAAATCACGGTTAAAAAGTCTTAAAAGAATTTCTGTTGCTGTAATCAGAGTTGTTAAAATAAAGACCTTTATAGTTTATTAGAAAGGCAATATCCTAGATCTTCTAATTTCAGTTCCAAATATGTCTCTAGCGTTCCCCCTTACTGCTTCCTTAAATGTATCTTACTTTTACTTGTTTTCTATTTCCTGTTCACAAAATTTTAGTTTATAATTGGGAAAAAATATTAACGAGAACTTCAGTTAAACAAAGTAGACAGTAATGTCTTTCAATGTACACTGATCTAAAGCATGATTAAATATCAGGCAGCAGAGTTAATTCTGTCCAATTCAGCTAGTTTAGCTTTATTAATACTTTAGTACTTCACTTTGTTTTTAAAGAGAGGTGACCCCATCTGCATACCCCTGGGAGCAACTCTTCTGACACCTGTTCTGGCATGGTAGTAGATAAACTGAAACCTGTCATTATCAACGTTTCATATCTTCATTATTTCAGCTTACAGGAAGTTTGGGATATACCTTGCTCCATGTGATAGAGGATCAGTCGGGCTAAGACCACTTTCATAATGCTCTCCCCATGTCCTGTGGTTGAAGTGGCACCAGAATGATTATCAGCATAACCTCCACTTCCTTTTCAGAGGGAAAAAAAAAAAAGAAAAAAATTCTATATTATAATTCTATAATATAATTTACAAGCCCTTCCTAAATCTTCGTTCGCAAAGCCCAGTCACGATTGTTTTCATTGTTTAAAATAGGTACTGAACATTTCATCCTAAAGGTCCATTAGCTTTCTGCATTTCTGGGAGCAAAGCGTCATTAATGCTTCTTTCTCATTTCTGCCTGTTTGAAAAGTTAAATATATGAAAGAGATCGACAACTGTGGGAGCAAGTCAGTTGCCAAGTTGAGAGAGACTACTGATCTGCTTGTGGTACAAGAAGCAGAAGCAGGCCAACACTCCACTGGGATAAGCAAAAATATTTTCCAGAACAGCAAGGGAGGGTATATTAAGGACCAGCAAGATAGTGATGAGACGCAGAATGCCAGGTCACACAACATTACCAACTGAGAAGATACGAAGGAAGATCTTGTGAGGACAGTGGTGAACTGAACAAAGTTTAAGGGAACTTACGCACAACAGCTTGTAAAAGATTTGAAGAGCCTAGGTTCTAGTGAAACCTCACAAAGCAACCCCAAAGAATCTTCAAAGTCCTCATCACAAGCAGAATGGTCTTTTTGTTGAACTCCCCTTCCCTCCCTTTTTTTTTGTCCCATCCTTGTTTTGCTGGCACATTCCACACCCTGTTGCTCTCCACCAAGCTTCTGCTTGCTCAATACCCATGTTTCTCCTAAGAAAAATATTTCCCAAGAGCTAGAAAGAAACATACCACAGCATTATAAACAAGGTACTGGGGGACAGGAAAGAGCCTTAGAAGAGCAATGGAAGTTTCTTCCCTTATGTACTTTCTTGATCAGACCCTTTCAATGGACCCTGATTTACACATGGAAAAACACTGCCACAATCAGTCTGTCAAAGCCCCTTTACTAAATCTCTGATGTTTCAAAGCACAGCTTTTCTGTTTCCAAGCCTGCAGATGTCTAGTGAGACCAAAAGTTACAAGCAATATGCTCAACAGCGCCCAGTTTCACTTGTCCTTCATAGAACCATGTCCCAAACTACAGGAACCCTGAACATAACCTACACAGAAGGATATTTGCAGTCAGAAAGCTGAAGCTAGAAATGAAGCTGAAAATATAGTCACATATATTTTGACTATACAGTCAATAGTCAAAATGCAGAGGGTACCAAAACGTTAGCAACTTCATGTACAAAATAAACATAGTACTAGTTTCTTCATAATAATATACTGCCAACAGTAGTGCTACTTGAGTTTGGAACATGTTTTACTAAAAATAATTATTTTCCAAATCCCAGCTGTATGGTAGGACCCTAAAGCAATCAAATGACAAGTCTGTTCCATGAGAGGAAGAAGTCTGTGGAAAGGATTTTAAGTGTTTCTTTATACTTGGATAAGAGATCTCTTAAAATATTTCCTTTATTCCACAACACATCTATTAGGCTCTGAGGTAGTCTTATCAGGGCTCTCTAAGAACAGGAATTTACTCAAAGCTGCCAGTCACTTTATAATTCTCACTCACTGATAAAACAAATAGTAATTGCAATTATACCTACTTCCTTAAGTATCAAGAAAACAGCATCTTAATATAGAGCAGGCTACATTTTTTGACTTAGTTGAAAGCATAGATGTAAAAAACCACAGCTTTATCAGAATCAACAGAAAGGAAACACAGGAAAAAACTGTTAACATTTATGAAAGAGCAGAAAAAAGAAATTTCCATCCACATTTTCCATACAAAAAAGTGTTGGATGACAATAATAATGACAGCACCACACCTCTACTCCCAACCCTTTCTTGCAATCTCCATGCTGTAAGAAGCTTGAGCTTTTATACATCCGAATGTTAGATCTCCAGAGGTACTAGTATTTATGTGTGTTTCACTAATGAAAAGGAGAGTGTACAATACTTATTTTTCTTTCTTTAAATGAGAAACCTCCAAAAAAATGAAAGGCAAGATCCCACACCCCATACCTATGCATGCTGTGTCACCAACACGGCCAATCAGCTTATTAGAGAGTCCTCCAGTGGATGTTGCACAAGCTACATTGCCTTCACTGTCTATAGCAACAGCACCGACTGTTCCAAGGTCTCTGCCAAGAAAAACAGTTCACAAAATCAGATAGAATTAAAGCATACCTGCCAAAGCACGTTGCATTTATTTTCCAGGTAGCTTTAAAAAAGATTGCTACAAAAGAAGTACTGCTCATCATAAAGCTATTTTTGCTATGCTTCTCATTGCAAAAATAACAAGCAATATGTAACAATTCTCACTTTATATTAAACAGAGTAGAAAACACTCATTTTTTTTTATCTCCCCCCATGCCTTGTTTACCTTCATAGCATGGAAACTTCGACTTGGGGAGGAAAAAACCCACAAAGCAAAAGCAGAAAGGGCAAAAATACTTCTAGTCATCATAGTTCTGGAGTAGTTTTTTGGCTGACACACAAACTGACACACAACTTTCCCCTAAATGGCAACTCCAAGATGCAACAATTGGCTCCACTGTCTCAAGAGGAGGTTAACCGGAATTATTAATGACAATGTACGTAAATAAGTGAATACAGAAAAGGACAGTAATGTTATGCACGTACTGAACCATTTCCTTCCTGTTCCTCCTCTTTCCTCTTCCTTACTCCCCCTAATGTTTGAATGCTACAAAAAAAAAAAAGGTTATTTATGTGCCTTTCAACTAGTACTGCTCACAATGCATCATTAATACATATTTTCGTCTTTGTACTCTGTAGCTAAGCAATCTTGAGGTTTAAATCACTCGGCCAGTAGAATCCGCTGAAACCGCACATCAGTTTAGAAATCTTCATGCTCTGAAGAAAACAGAAGTCTCAACTATTGCTTTATTTCTTCAGCACAGAAAAGACATATACGATAGACTGCTCGAAAGATACACGTGTAGTCGTGTTCGAAGAAAAAAAAGCCTGTTATAACTGTAAGTTATGTTACACTGAGAAGCAAGACACTAGTGAGAAGCAACAGTTTAAATATCCACATATTCCAGCATTTCACATACGAACATAAACCACTGTCTGGCTAGAAGCATACCAAAAAAAAAAAAAAGGCATAATCTGCATCCTTCCACACAGGAAAAGAATTTGTAATAATCCTTCAAGGAACTAACTCAACAGGCAACTGCAACAGGAATATCTTGGGAAGTTGCTTGGACACTGGTGAGGGTTTCTCTATAGCTCTCTCAGCTAATTAAGTCAGACAAAGTCCTTGTGTACCCTGAAACCCACAGTCACTTTCTCAGAAAACCAACTTCCTGTTCGCTCCTGCTTATGTAAAATATCATACTGTCAGTCCCTACACTTCATTCACAGCAATTCAAAGTTGACTGATGAATCACAGGCCTTACAAACTGCTCTGACATTTCTGTGGATATGGACCTCATCTCAAACTGATATGATAGTGCAGATGGGCTTCCCACCCATCCATCTGTTACAAATGATTTGCTGAAAAGAACATGAGTAAATTCAGTACTCTCTTGCACATTCATGCGGCACCCTTCAACCAACTAAAGTTAGATCCTCCTCAGAAGTTAAGAAAGGTACATCCAGATGTATATTTTTCTAGGTAAGTATTTATCTTAAGAAACTGTGAGAATAAAAACACACAGATCACACAGGCAGCAGCTATCTGTTTTGGTATGAGAGCACAACTGTTGATAAATTCCAAAGTGAGTGTGTCCAACATACCTTATCTGCAGTGGAGCAAATAAACAACTATACTGTATTTCTTACTGCCCCTTTAAACTTTTTTATTGCTTCAGTGTAACTTTTTCTTTGTTCATCTTCAGAACAAAGGCAAAGAAGATATAAACGGGTTTTTTGCATGGACAGTTGACTCCAAAACATTACCAAGGCAGGCAAAACTGCCTAAGCAGAGATATCATACTATAATGCAATCTCTATTGTTAGTTATTGACAGTAGCAAAAACCTCAGCAAGTACCTCTGGTATACCAGAGGATGCTATTAGGGATTTCTTCAATCAAGAATTATTCTTATATACTGCATATACTGTGATACAAAATATATTAGTTGGATTTATTCATTCCCTCTTGTGTAAATCTTTCATTATCCAGTATCCATGAAGTGACATGTACTTATTCTATCCCCATTCAACTAATAAGGTATCTGCTATTTGTCTCTTAGCCCTGCATCAGTAGTAGGGTTTTCTGTTGATTGCTGTCAGGGTCCTTGTTACTTAACACCTCCTGGAGTTATTCATGCAGTGTGATTCACAGAGGGGCTAGGAGCCCATTTACTACAGGCACACTCAACTCCCTTTTTGTGGGGTTCTAAGGCAACCTCCAGTAATTCTTATCAAAGGTATGGCTAGAATCTTTGGAGTGAGAGACTGCAGATAAATCAAACCACACCTTGTTCTCAGCAAAAGGTGTGCAAGATGGAATGTGGTACATGCAATGGAATCCTAAGCTTTTAACATAAATGAATGCAGGCTCCTAACCAGCAGAAGAGAAAGGTATCTCTTGTGGAGACGCCAGACTTGGCCTGGAAAGCCTATGAAACTCCATGGTTTCCAACACTGTGGGGACCAGAGCACTGGAAGTTAAGTACACATCAACCTTCAAATTCCCAGTATGATCTGGTATTATGTTGCCTCTGACTAACACTACTTCACCTTCTGTCTGCTTGCCTCAGGCAAGTTTCTGTGTAATCACTGTGGACATAACAGAGAAAAAGAACATTCCACATGTGATACAGAAGGAAATAAGCTTGCATAAAAAAAGACCTGTTTTCAACTTCGTGAACTTGTGCTGATGTTTTGGGCACTGGTTTTCAGAAAAAGAACAGCGTGGCCAACACAAGAAAAAGTCTTGACCCCTTCAGATACACACAAGTTTTCTATTATCAGATATTCCAGAGCAAGACAATGCTGAAATTGAAGATGCCTAACACTGTTATCAGAAAAAAACTTTAAAAATTAAGCAGTTACGAAGAATGAATGAAGACTTAGATGCCATACCATTCCAGCTGATACATGGAGGAGACCAAGTGGCAGTAGAGGTTACACCATCCTCAAAATTCTTCATCATGAATGGCAATACCACAGTCCTTGGATAGACCACGTATCAAAAGAAAACTTCTTTTGTGTACAAAATGAACTATGACTGAGACCTTATGGTCAAGGAACAACATCACTTTGTTTACAAGACCATATTTATGCTTGCCTTAATAATTTCTTTTTCCTTCTAGCAATCTACTGAAAGTAATGTACAGCTTGTAGTTTATAGCCTTGTTTCGAAGTCTTTAATTAACATGCCCACAGAAGAAATTTACTTCTTTTGATCTACAAATTCAGTTCTGCTTCTCTCATTACTACTATTTAAAAAAACCCCAGATGAACAGCACGTAGTACAGCATATATGTAACGTAATACACTGCTTTCCTGCACCACAATCACTGACATACAAATGGAAGCTCAAAACAATTTGGTATTTATCCCCACCTCACAGGCATAAACCCCATTTTTGACACCTCATGTTTTTCATTCCTTTTCATGTCCACCTCACTTTCCCCTTCACTTTATATGAGACTGGTTTGTTTTTCAAGTGACGTTCGTTTTGCTGTTGGGCAATACCATCCAGTAGCATCTCACTTCATACCCACCACTGAACTTCTTGGTCATTTTTTTCATTCCTTTTCATAAAAAACAGCCACAATCAGCACTCAGAAGGAGTTACTGGCCAAAATCTGATGTCACTTAACTACCTAGTCCAGTCTAAAGACAAATCTGATCATCTACTTAACCGAGATCAGCTTTCTTAAATTTTTTTAATGGACTTGTTTTGAAATGTGTACTGGAGGTTTTTTAAAATCACAGTTCCTCCATGGAAAAGAACTATACAAAATTACGCCTGCTGTTTTTTTAAAGCTGCTCTACGCTCTTCTGTAATTGGCGATTTTAAGAGGAATAACAAGTTCTGATTTTGTAAAACCTATGCTATGTTAAAGGGACAAACAATCTCCTTAAGCAGCAACAAGTTTATTAGAGTTTGTTCCAGTCATTTAAACTTGAGCAAATTCATTGAAAGCTTGATTTTCCAGTACTTTCACTGAAGACATACTGTAAAGATTGCATCAAACTATGTAACATTTGGAATACAGGCCTTCAAGGGGGTTTGTTTGGTTGATTGTTTTTGTTGGTTTTGTATGTTTTCTTGGTTGGTTTTTTTGGTTGTGGGTTGTGTTTGGTAACCAGATAGCACAAATTAAATTACCTGAATTCAAGAAAAATTTTACCTACTTCTGAAAATCTTCAGGGTTGAAATCTGGTTCAAGGTTCTTCCTCCATCTCTCACGGGATCTCTCAGTTACTAGTTTCTCCCCTGGAATCTCAGGAATACCCATGGCCCGAGCAAACAGGTGTGCACCCTGATCAGTCAGCAGCATGTGCTTTGTCTGCAGAAGACAGACATGAGATTCATTGACAGTTCTTGTTTTGTCTTGTACTGAGCAGCTTTGTACCATCACTCTTTATTTTTAGATGTATCCACATAAAGAAAATTCCACATTTTATTTTTGAACTGTCTAAATTTCTATGTCCATATCCCCTTCCACTACAGCTGAAAAAAGTCAGCTCTCCAAAACACAGGTACAAACTTTCATCATTAGTAGAAAACTGCATTTATCTAGTGCACACTTCCTGTAACGGGAGAAGAAAAATTGGTAAATTTGTATGCAACTTCTTTGTACTGTTTCCAGTCAATCACCAAATCACTACATAACTAACTGTTTAGTCCAGTTAACTAAGAGATCTAGAAGGATTTTACTTAGAGGAATGGTAAATAAACTCCTGTTCCATTTAAAGGCATTACACATAGTAAAATAACCAACAAATGTAAATATCATATACTGAAGTGCTTCTTAACATCAGCAGAACAATTTTATTTTAAACATATCCTTCAACTAGCTGCTATTCTTATAGACTCAGAATTTCAAATTTAAGAACAGAAAACTGTTCTAATGGGCTCAACCAAAACACATTTGCCCTCTTCTAACAACATTTGCAAGTTCTATTTGGATTCCTTTATTTACAGAGCACTTTGACCAGATTTTAATTCAACAACCTTAGTTAATTCCATGCTTCAAAATTTGTACAGCTGGGTTAATTAATATTTTAGAAAAACTTGTCAGATAAATTTGTTTAATTAATCCTTAAACTTTAGTAGTAGCTCTAAAATCTGATTTCTTTTGTTTGGTTGTTTGTGTTTTTTTTTAAATCTATGTCAAAAAGTAAGCATCAACTTTTTGCACAACTGCACAGCTCTTAATCACTCATCAGAGCCTGGGAAGGTTTTGGAGGAGCAGTGGTCTGACTGTACATTATGGAGTAATTTCAGAGCACAGCACCTAACTTCAAGCAAGCTCTTATAACCATGCAGCAGCACAGCACACAGGCACCAGCTGAGGTCCAAAAAGTAGAACCACTTGATGCTGGAGGCTCTGCAGGCCAGCAGAGCCTTGCAGAGCACTAAAGTGGCACATATGCAGCTCCCAGCCAGAAGCCAGGATGGCATTTCTGTGTCATGCTATATTCTGCAGGACATTTAGATCTCAAAGCTTTGGATTTTTACACTGTTGCAGACCATCAACTTCTGTTGATTTCTAAAGCAATGACAAGTAATCCCTATCATGACCAACCCATAGCACTGCATTGTTTATTAAAGGATTACAAACAAACATTTTCCCAAATCAGACACTGATCTCTGCTTAAGCCTATCACAGCCTCTGCACTAACACCTTTGGACAGAGGAGGGAAATGTGGCTGCACTTCAGAAACATTCCTGATGATGTGGCCCTGAATCAAACATTTTCTAAAATTTAAATGCCTTTTAATTAATCTTCAATTCATGAGAGTATTGCTTTAGGGAACAAGAATAAAGGTTAAAAGGAATAAGTCCTCTATATATGTGAAAGAGTGGACATCAGGTTTACGTGCTGAGTGACATTACTGGACCTACCTAGTTCTAACATAAGACCTACCTATTTCTAACAAAGCTGGTGAGTAGTCTTTGACTTGAAAGCCAACTTCTTTGTGCAATACTGCCCCCCTCTGCCACTAACCCAATCAGAAGTACACGATCCAAAATTCAAACTAGTTTTGGTTTTTATCTCTGAGTGTGGGGTTTTTTTGTTTGGTGGGGTTTTTTTTAGGAAAGACACTGAAATTTTCTTTTGTCTTTACCTGTAGCAGGAGGATGTGTCCTCCATCACTTGATTTCTTCAGCAATTAAGGCTACATGGTCCTTTAAATAAGATTTTTTAAAATACAGTTTTTTACTGTATTTTACTGTGATAAATGGAAGTTATTTCTAAAAAATTTTTCCAAGTGTTCCCTCCCATATGCAGATTCAGATAACATACCTTCCTAAGCTGCACAAACAAGAAATACTTGCATAAAGAGGAGTAAGCTTCTATGACAGGGTTTTGTGGTTGTTTTTTTTTTTTTTTCTTTTTCAGTCCTTACTGGAAGAAGTTCTCTCCAATACATCTTGTCAATCAAAAGAGATGGTAGAACAACACAAAAGCATATTTTTCTGTCTCATCTGTCCAGAGTTTCGTGAATATGGTTGCTAACTTGGAGCGCCTAATTTTTCTGGGAGACATTTATAAAAAGTAATTCAAAAGGACAAAAAAAAAAAAAAGGCATTCCAGACATATTACTAACAAGAAGAAATGCTGGCAAGTTTAGTTAATTTCATGGGAAAATCTCCCAAACTTCTGCAGCTGACCTGAAATTCAGATCCTCATGGTTCTTTATCTGACAATTCTGGCAGTGCAGAGCACAGCAAAATTCCAGCCCTTTCCATTAAGAAGTCTGTGTTCTAAGCTAAATTCTCCTTTGTCTAATGTAAAGGGCTGCAAATATAGTAGGGGAACACATACACAGTTCACGTATAGCAATAAATCAGTTCTCTAATGTTCATGAGAAGCCCATCTAATGAAGTGTTGGAGCTGGGAGGGGTTACACCCCCTATTTGAAAAAAAAAAAAGTCATTTCAATGTATCATTCCATTTATGTTCACTACAAACAGGAATAATTCAACAAACATGTAACTGTTTTCTCAAGAATTTGTAACATCAGTGAACATAGTAAAAGACTTGCACCTCTAGAAGCTCTGTGATTGACAGCACAGTAAATGCTGAATAGAAATTATTGTGGTGCCCTCCTTTTTTCTACTTGACAGGTTTGGACAAGTTTGAGCCCAATGGCAAACTGACATCACAAAGGGATAAATGTGTGCAAGAACCATCTCGAGGAGCTGCTCTGGCCACCAGATGGAGCCCATACTGTTCCGTAATATGATGGAAATACAATTACAAGCAGATGGGAGGGTGTTTTTGGTTGGTTGGTTTGTTTTCGGGAACTGCATGTTTCAAAATTCTTTATGGCACTGAGGCATCTCGAAACCACTGGAAAATACTTACACATGCTTAAGACCCCAGGAAAATTACAGTCTTATTACCAACTGGTCACAAAGTTGAAAAAAATTTAATTATGCACAGTAAAACAAAACACACTATGAAATATACTGTGAAATAGCCTTAGCCTGGGTTGGTGTCCCAAAATTCCTGTCCAAGATGAACAGAAAAGCAGAATCAGTTGGTATTCCCATTTATAATACCTGATGGAAAAGGAGCAGAAACTCATCTTGAGCTATATTAAGCAATTTAGGCCATTTACATTTGAACTTTATCATCTACAGAGATTTTTTTTTTTGTATCTGGGCAAAAATGTTAAGGTTTTAGAACTACACCATTATACTTGGTCCTGTACAGTAGAATTTATGATTTTGTTTCAAATTTAGCCTCAAAACTTTTGAACACCAGAAACAACACCATGACAAAAAGATCTTGTAAGAGACAAGATGGACAAAGGAGAGAGGTTTTTGTTTGTTTGTTTTTCCTTTTTTTTGTTTCTTTGATTTTTAGAACAGAATTTGTAAAGTTATGTTCTCAAAATCCAACAATATTGTGTTCACTTAAATGGGATTTTGTCATGGACAAGACAAGAAAATAAATCAGTGATTCTGGAATATGAAGTGAACAACAGGCATTAAAAGAAGTTCTGCAAGAATGAAATTAAGTGAAATACAACACATTAAAGACATCTCTCCCCCAACTCTTCACCTACATTCATAAATTTTGAAAAATTTGGTTTAGTGAAGCTGTCTACCACCTATACTTACTATTGTTCTAGCTGAATGACAAAATAAAAGCCAGCTGAAGGAAAAAAACCTTATTCAAGTTTTAATATTATTGAAATGTATGTCTTCCAGAAAACAAAGTATTTATACTAAATGTTTTAGTGAAATGTTCCGATTTTAAAAACAGGACTATCCTCCAATTATGGACACAAAAAAATCCTATCTGCCTTGGGAAGCCACTGAGGACAAATTAAATTTCAATCATCTTTACAGATCACCAGAAGAGGTTTAGTTTCCTCAAAAGTCACTTTAAAAGGTTAAAGAAACATAAAAGTCTTCTTTGTTCATAAGTGAATATGAAACCCTTTTCAACAAGGGGGCAGCTGCACGAGCAGGATGAAAAGTGTAAACTCCAAAGACAGTACAAACTCTTTGATCACTGCCAAGTAAAACAGATGCAAATATCACACAAGTGATCTACTCCATCCTGACACACACCAGCAGCCACCATTTCTGAAAAATAAGAGAAGTCTGTTGTGGCAAATATTAAGTGGACTTCTGAGTGGAGTAATGTGGGACTGATCTTATGTAGAAGGTCAAGTAATAATCATTTTGCTGCCCTGATAAATTTGATTCTCTTGAAAAATTAGTCACCATCCAACAGAGCTACTGTTACCCTCTACTGCTGGAAGACTACAACTTTGCACCAGAGCTACCATCTGACAGGTCACAATGGAGAAGACTACCTGGAACAATGTAAGAATGCATTACATAGCCAAATATGTAATTGGGTCATTTAATCCAGTGCCCTTTCACTGCAAAGTGAACAATGTGTTATCCAACTAATCTTGCGAGATCAAGCAGAAGGCTCAGTGACAGCATAAAAGTTCTTCAAAAAACAAGTGAACAAAATAAAGAAAATAAATATCTTGAACACCAGGTGTGGAACTACAGGAGACCAAAGTGCATATTTCAATTTCTCCTTGAGAAAGAAGAATTTATGTTTTCTTAGAATGTTTGGGTTTTTTTTTTTTTATAAATATCTCTCAAAAACCCTTAAAATAAAAATGCTTCATGGTCATGACCATAGCTTCCAAACACTTTCATCTATTTCTCCCTTCTTTCCTGCCTTAAAGCACTACACAAATATCATCATTGATGTGTATCAATACGCTGGATGAAGTTCTAAGGAAAAACATGCTTCATAATCAGCATACCTTTTCCATAACAAGTCGAGCAAGTTTTATTGGGTTTGCTATGCATTTAACTGCAGATACTGCTCCAGAGTCTAAATTTTTTCCATCCATTATAATGGCATCCATTTCTACTTCACCTTTTTCATTTAGAACAGATCCACAACCTAAAGACAAAAGAAAAAAAATTAGGGAGGAAGACAAAGAGAAGAAAGTCATTAAGACCTAACCACCAGGTGATTCAATTATTAGCTCTTATCGAGCAACCTTTCTCTTTCCCAGTTTGCTGACTTACTGAAAGTATCTCAGCAGAAACACTGCTGAGTATAACCACAAAATCCAGCCATTAAGAGAAGTCTCACAGAGCACAACATCTACTTTAAAAATCAAGTTTTATTTTTTGTAAGATGAAAAACACTTCCAATCACATCCCAAATTATATACTTGGTCCAAAAGTTAAAACAACAATCATGAACAGAATTCTTTATTCCTCAGATCACTTTGAGTGCACAAAAGTATTTTACTTTACAGTTCTTCCAAAGGAGGATACAACATAACCCAAAGAAATGCTATAGCATTTGATCCTATCAACAGATTAGTGTCATACAGCACTCCAAGAAACTGCCAAAATAATGGAGCAGAATAAAAGCATCCACTCACTACTGTAGCAAAAGCCTGAAATAAGTTCCTCATTACCAAAAAAACCCAGTAGATAAAGTAATTTAAAAAAATAAAAATTAAGGAATAAAATGTTGGGTTGTTATTTTCTTCTATAATTATCAGTGCTATTACTAACCTAATTGAAAATTAATGAGATAAAAAAATGAGACAATGCAAATAGGGTGGAGGTTTTGAGTAATGCCAATAATTGTATCACAGGGGAATAACAGGTTTTAAGTCACCAAATGCACAAGCCTTGCTAATAAGGATGGTGAAGACTAAACCTAAAAAGAAGCAGAAAGCCAAACCAAAACATGGCAGATTTACACAGCAGCTCAGGTAGAAAGACCTGAACACTGCAGATAGCTAAAGCAATTTTTTTTTCTTTCTGTTAAACGAGTACTAAAGCAGGTCAGAAACCACTGTTAATAACTGACATAAGACTTCTATACCAGTGTACTTCAGACCTGAACATATGAAGTTAAATCCCCTGTAACAAGAGACAACAAAATCCTGTAATCCTCCTCCTGTAATCTCCAAAACTTCCCCTGCCACATACAGACACACTCCCCAAAAGCTATTTTTTGCCTGTCTGCGACTGCATAAGCTATTCCAGAGTTCAGCCCTGCATCATTCACAATGTGTTAATTTCTAGACTACACTGAGCTGTAAAGAGCTTACAGGTTAATTGCCTTGTGCCATCCACTTTAACATAATTCTTCCAGCTCTTCCTTTATGCTGGTAAGGAATTAGTACTCTTTGTTTACTTAGCTAAACCCTGCCATACTCTTAACTTCCTTTGACAAGGTAGGCTTTCTAGCCCATGACCTTGAAATTCCCACTAGAACTAGGAGATTCTTAAGTATCAGTGACCAGAACCACGATTCCAAGAGAAACTCTACCAGGCCCCTTCACCACTGCATTAATAGTATCGTACGTCTACTGGACATCTCTCATGGGATACAGTTTAGGATTTCCTAAAATTTCCTGAGCAGAAAACAGATGCAGACAGTTTCTTCCATCAAAGGCAGCTTCCTACAAAAGCCTCCTCTTACAGCTGGTGAAGAGAGACAGGTGCTCTCTAAGAACAATTCATCCCACTTGCCATAGAATCATAGAGAGGCCTGGTTTGGAAGGGACTCTCGCCATGGGCAGGGATGTCACCCACTAGATCAGATTGCTCAGGGCCTCACCCAACCTAGCCTTGAACACTTCCAGGGATGAGGCATCCACAACTTCCACAATTCCTACATCTTAGCTGTATAGTCACCTTTTTCATTCCACTGACCACCATGAAAGTCTGTACACTACAACAAAGCTAGATACTGAACTTCAGGTTATTTCAGGTAGGATGGTTACAGACTGCCTTTTCATCCATCTTTCAAAGCAATGGGTAGGGACTACCAGCTGCCAAGGGCATGGTATCCATTGGCAGCAGTGCTGAAAAAAGACCAAAAACGTTTGGCTCGCTTGTTAAGCAAAAGGCTGGGAAAAGAACAGAGACAACAGAAGACAGAAAATCTAAGGGGACATAAATAACGAACATATGAGATTAGCCAAATCACACGTGGGGTACTGAGAGGAGTACTCCAGTCACCTCTGTCTACAGATAGACAGATCTGTCCTGTGCCCTGCAAAGGCTGCAGAAGAGTGTGCAGGGACCAATACAGTGTCAATTCATATATCTGCAGTATTCACACCAAGCTGATGAACACTGCTAGCCAAAGAAATTACATGAGGTAAAGTAACCAAGGCCACTTCCTCATCACAAGCAGAACTGGATGACTTCATTATGCTGCACAAGCCACTAAAATGGTAGTTTTAGACAACAGTATAGCTTCTGAGCCCTTCTACCACGCCAACATCGCGATGAACCTACACAGAATGGCTACACCCTGTAATTCAAAAAAGGACACAGCCTGATCGTTACGCCCATTCTTCCCCATGTTTATTGTTGTCTCTTAGCAATGTCTGTGTTTTCCTAGAAAATAGTACAGCAAACCAGATTTTTTCTTTTATAAAGATAAATACCACACCATGAGTTTTAAACAGCCACTCCAATCAGCGTCCTCTTCACACAGCTTTCACCTCATTTTTGCCAGCTACTGTGAGCAGCTGTACCTAATGAGCGTTAAGACAATTAAATATCTGTAAGTGATTACCAGACTATTTGCCACACTTAGATCAGTACAGCCAAACCTGAACAACTGCTTAAGGCTAAAGTCCAGTTAAGTAAAAAGTAAGTGAGAGAATGCCACCCTGATACTATGTAATAGTACACACCACAGGTCTAAGTTTGCTTCATGATTTCAGCTTGGATGCTCTAAAAATCAAAATGTTCAGCCCAAGTCAGTAACAAAACACTGAAAGTTTCATACGAAATAAAAGCTCTCCCTTGCTCTCAATTGCAAGGTTAAGCAGGAAAAAATGAACCTCTGCAAACTAACTGAGCACATAACTAAGTTATGTTATCTAAAGCACTGATCACTAACAGGTCTTTCCTTCCATGTTTATTCCTGACATATGTTGGTGAGAATTTTTTTTTTTGCTGAAACTTATGAAAATCATAAATGAGTCATATCAAGAGGAGAAAATATTTGACAACTTCCATTAACATTAATATACATTACTCATTAGAAAATCCAGTTATGAACTCTTTCAGTATAGATTCACGACTCATATACCATTACTGCATTACTTCTGTAATGTTATTTACAAAATAACTAATTGTAAGCATTAATGAAGAGAAAAACACCTAAAATCCCCAAGAACAGCATTCCTCTGGTAAAGGACAAGTGTTAAGGCTTAAACAAATGCTGCAAGCTATATCCAAGTGCCTTGAAAATGAATGTTAATTAAACATATACTCCATAATAGAGTCCGTGTCTTAAAACTGAATATAAATGGCACAGTAACGAACAGCTCCACATGAATGAAATGGGAGAAGAAGAATGAGAAGAGAGTAACTCAATTTCCTCAGTGTACTCATGAGAAACTGCCGCACACGCCGTGCTGTTTTATACTGAGAAATCAACTGTTTTGCGACACTAGTATTTACTCCACTGCAATGTGCATAATTCAATAATAATGCAAGCCAGGATTTTCAGAAGCATCAGGGCAAAACACTTGAAATACAAGACGATTTTAAGCCCACTTAATTCTTGAAAAATTACCTGCATTAAAATGAGGATCATCTTCCATTGACTGTACTGCCTCCTCAACTGCATCTACGGCGCTGCCTCCCCGTTTCAGGACAGCATAACCCTGAAGCGCAGCTCTGACAGTGCCAGCACGACATCCCTCTTCTCGCTCTTTGAAGATCCGTCCAGCTCCACCATGCACCACGATGACAGGCTTCATTCTGCCAAGTTCTTCCCAAGGCTTTTAGCTGAGCACACCTGTTAGTTGTTTGGAAAGAGCAGTCTGTAGTGCGTGCTCCCTTCTACATGGAGAGAAGGCTGCAGGTTAGTTAACAGATACAGGTAGTTTGATTGCAACCATTTCACCTTCCAGGAAGTGAAGTACTCACGAGGGAGCTCCTAATTCAGGTCTGGACAAGGCCCCAGGCAACTTGGTACAACTTTTAAGGCCAGCCCTGCTTTGAGCAAGGGACTGGGCCAGGTGGCACAGGAAGGGCCCTTTTCAGGCTAAGTTATGCTACAAACTTGTGATTTAGTATGAACCCTGTCTGGTGATAATACATTACAGACAAACAAGCATTTGAGGTCCTGCTAGCTGCTCTTTATTTTAGATGGGTAGCCCTACTGTCTGAGTAGAGTAATATATAACCGGCAACAACAACAAAAAAAAAAGGCAGCTGACCCGACCTGAGTTAACAGCTTACCCAGCTCAACCACCTGGATCCCAGACCTCTGACCTCTTGCAAAACTTTGAACTTCGTGCAGGAAAACAAGGTGTTCACACCTGGCAGGGAACAGCTTGTTGTTACTGCTCATGGCCTCCTGAGAGGGAAAAGAGATTGTTGCTACAAATCTCCGATGATGCAAATCACATTTTTGATTCTAGAAAGAAGCAAAGAAGAAGCAGCAGCCTCATCTCCCACTGAAATCTAGGGCATCTCTCAGTGAAAATTCTCCACGTGGAAAGTTTCTCGGGGACAGCTATTTCTGGAGACTGTGAAGAACAAACTCTAACTCCCTCTCCCTCATCCTGAAGGCAAACCTTTCCGACAGAGACTCCCGCAGCCCAATACCTCTCTCTCCTGCTGCCCCAGGGCGGCCGCTCCCGCCCGGGGCCGCAGGACGGGATGGCAGCAGGCGCGGAGCCCAGCAAACCCCATCCTGGAACGCCGTGGGGCAAAACATCCCCTAAGCGAGGCCGTGCAGGCTTCTATTTCAACCAGCAGCTACACTCTTCCCACGCTCCTCACGGGCTCCCCTCGGCCCGGCACCCAGCCGGGGCCCGCTGTACCGCCGGCCCGCTGCCAGCCCCCAGCCCCGCGAAGATCGGGAGCGGCGGCTCCGGGCCCCACCTGCAGGGCTCTGGGCGCCGGCCCGGGCGGGCGCAGCCGCAGATCCCCCGCGCCCCGCAGCCGCCCTTAACGGACATGGCGCGCCCGCGCGCGCTGAGGCATGCCCGCAGCTAAGATGGCGGCTGCTGCCACCCGTCCCCGGGCGGTCCCGCCCAGCACCCTGCAGGGGCCGGGCCGCTCCCGCCGGCCTTGTACTACCAACAGTGGGTGCTGCCGCATCGTGCACCCCTCGGCGTGCTACTCCCCTCAGCCGCGGTGCTTGCTGTCGCCGCGCTGTGCGAGGCCATAGTTGCAGTGTCACACCAGCTCATCGCCTGCCACCTCCCGATTTCTCCTCCAGTTAAGTTAGGAAAATGGCACACCCCCCACTCCCCCAAAATCGATGCCTAGCAGCATTTCCCGTGTGCCCGCTCTTCCCCTTCCCTCTGTCCAAGCCGGATTATTCCCGTTCCCAAAGCTCGGGCTGCCGGTGCAGTTGCGTAAGCGAAAAAGGGGCTCCAGTCTGTGGGGAGCATCGTGCATCCCAGCCTGTGTCACGTTGGCGCAGGCCAGGTGTGGATAAGGTGTATGGGGCCCTACTGATGCAAAACTGACAGCAAAGACAAGGAATAAGCTTGATGTTTATTTTAGTTTTAATTATAGGCTGCTGGTGGAAAAAAACAGAGTTAGTTAAAAAAACCCACAATTCAGAATTTCCTTACCTTTGTAATTAGAAGTGTAAACAAATAATTCTCAAAATTATACAAACTGTACCCAGCAAGCATTTGGACGCCTTCTCTGACCATTCCTGCTTAGTTCACCACCGCTCTGCTTCGTTGTCTCCGTTGTGTTGCTGTAGTCCAGGCTGCAGGGAGACCAGGGTATGCAGCCTGCTGTGGCCATGCAGGGAGTCACTGATGTGGCGATGCAAAAGTCACTCAATTCAAGATCTATTTTGATCCTGAAGGTTGGTTGAAAATTAATTAGTGTGGTTTAATTAAAAGGAACTACTCCTGATGGTTTTTCATTGTCACTGATAGGATTAACAAAGAGGAATTTAAACTTCTTATGTGAATTATTTAAGAGTGTTGCCTGTTTTTATAGAATATTTATCTTGATTTCAGGTAGTGTCAAAACAGGAAGTGAATGCTAGTTAGATTAAACAGTTTAGAAGAATTATTTTGGTTGTTTGCATGGACAGCTGAACGCTAAATTTATATAGTAACTTTAAGTTGAAATTTTAATATTAGTCTAATGTTACGATTCAACAAAACAAGCATGTCACTTGATAGAATTAGAATAATTTGTTTCTACATCAACTTTTTACCTGAAGACCTCCTTGGCCACTACCTTTCCATTGTTGTCAGATCATTTATGTGCTTTTTAAAATGCTGTAAAGCTTCTCAGAGCAGATAGGAAAGTATTACTTTTAGTTTTATAACTATTATTTAATTTTTTTTTAAAATCACCCCGTTGAATTGCACGTCAGGAACCTGACCTAAGGCTATGTACATTGTTAGAATAAGTTTTAAATAATTACTGTAAAAATCTATTGATTTTGTTCTTGCTAATTTTCATGACATCTTTGCAAAACACAGCTGCTAGAACAATAAATTTTAAAATATACAGAATAAATTAGGGTTTTTGCATGTGTAGCCTTGTGGAGATTAGCTTTCCTGCTTGTCAGCTGACTGTACTTTCCTTGAAAGAGGTGGGAATGTGTTAGCACAGGTGAGTAAGGGCTAGAGGGCTAAAGCAGGGAAGTAAGAGATCTGGACACCTGTGCGAGGAACATGTGTGTGAAAATACTCTGATACTGCAGGGTCTGCTCTGCATTTCTGATGACTAAAATACAGCTGTGTTTGTGCCTTCTGTTTTCCTATGGAACCCGTAAATTGAGGAAATGCCCTCCTACTTCTAGAGAAAGAATTCCCTTAGAATCTCACTGAAAATTTAAAGAACCGGCAAAGAAAGTAAAATATATTGTAAAAGTAACTGTTTTAACACATATTCATTAATAAATCTATTTTTTAAATAAATGTTTATGTAGCAACTTGTCTGTTTATCCATAACTATTTTAAAACCTTCAGAACAGAAAGCAGTGCTCTGTATTTTATTAATTGGATTGTGGGAGCATGCAGATTTGATCAAGGCTAAGGCTGCTTAAGCAAGTGCCATAATCATGCAGAAGGGGAATGCTAATTCACACAGTCTGCAAACATGGATCTTTTTGTATTAGGCAGAACTGTCTTGTGGAGATCACTGCAGCATTAGGATGCCCTGCAAAAACTTACACATGTTTAACAACTTCATTAATGTGCACAATTCGATTAAGTCTGTAAACTACTTCTTACCATATTTTTAGTGCAAAGTGTGTGCCACCATTTAGGGGAACTGGAAAAAACAGTTCTTCTGAGAGTCAGTTTAATTTTTTCATGCAAAGTGCAGTATTTCTTAAACTTATGTTCAGGTAAGATCAGCAGTGAAATGTGCAGTATTAGGACAGTAAATGGTAGATGAGTTATTCACTAAAATACAATTATGGTCAACTCTAATTGATTAATGAGTTGGATGTTGAGTAGTTTAGCTGGAAATATTTTCCTGGGCGGAGGGACTAGACTCACCAGTGTCCATGGTGTTTTCTCTCCTTCTGCCCGAAAGTGAGATTAAATTGGAGATGGGTTCCTTTTACTGCTTTGGGGAGATTTTAACCCCAGAGCTCAGATGTCCTTAATAGGGCAGATTGTCCGAAATGAGAAGTTAAAAGCATCTTACTGCTCCCAGTATTTGAGTATTTCATATGCAGTGGGATGGTCCTAACAGAGAAACAGAAGTAGGCAACTCTCTTAGAAACCTGTGTACTGAGGAAAGAGGCAGAGCAGCATAGGATGCAGCACTAGTCATGGGAAATCCCAATTCAGATCCTAGGAATGGGTTTGACCAGTTTTCAAAGCTAAAGTTTAGAAATGGTCCTAGTGGTTCCTGTGTCTCTGTCCTGTGTATTTACTGAGAATTTCTTAGTATTTATCTGCCTTGTGCTCTGCTGAAGGTGCATTCAAGGTGAGCGTCCTAGGTAGGAGGCAATCAGACTGAAACATGGATGACTGGCAGAGACTAAAATTAGAACTTTTTGTTTCCATATTCTTCCTGTTGTTATAACAGCCCTGAAAACATGTTGCATTTTTGTCACTGCACAGCTGAAAAAACATGTTCATCTATCACCTCTGTGCTTTTGAAGTCCCTCCCACAGCCTGTGAAGTCTAAAATCCCAGCCTGCTCCTTTCTAATCACTTTAACTTCAAAGAAGGCAGATCAAGTTCAATTTTTTGAGATTATTTTCAATTCTCTGTTTATCCCAAGCATTACATCCCCTCTGTAAAACTCTTTCAGACATTCCTGTTTTGGCTGATCTGCATAGGCAGATCATAGGCAGCACGTTGGAAAACTTGTCTGTATGTCTGACAGAAGCTTACAGTTTCCCAGCAAGTGCATGGGGCTTCTGGATCGATCCAGTCAGAGAAAAGGGCACCTTCAGGCCCACAAGAGTTTTAATTGCTTTGGCTCAACCCCACACCCCTATCCAAAAAAGCTTGCAAACTCCAGAGATAGCACAATTACAGGCACTTAAACCTGTGGAATTTAGGAAGTGTTTCTCTTACGTGCCTCTCAAATATATTTTGTCTTATGTTTTGATTACATTAGGAAAAATGCAGTTCTCTTAGTTCTTAATGATATAAAATTAACATGCTAAAGGCTATAATTAAAACAAAGATTTTAGCTTAGCCCATGTTTTAGGCAAAACCATCATTACTTTTTAAGATACGTTAGAACATGTTTGCTTAAATATTACTTGAGATAAGACCTCAAGCTTCCAAACACTTCAGCAATTTCCAGGCAAAATTATAATACACCTTAGTAGTAATTAAGTCACACTTCTAAGGATTTTGTCATGTATGCAGGCTTACTGAGGCCAATAGATGTATCTACAGTAAAGGTTTTAGGAGGCCTTGTAAATATATAAAACACCTTCGGGAGAAAATTTCGCACAAAATAGTTTAAAGTAATTCATAGAGGGTTTCCCTGTGTCCTCATTGGAGCAGGATGAAAAACAACAAAATAACAAATGGAAATCTGTCAAAGTTTCTTACTCTGCAATTTCTTGTCACTCAAATGTATGGAGCTTTAATGAACCTAAACGCAGTAGATCACAGAAGGCAGGAAATAAAAGAACATCAGCATGGCAGATACATACCAAGTGTATGTATGATACTTGAGATGCTTTTCATACTTGAGAGATGAAATAGGAATAAAATGAAACTAAGTTGGGGCACAGTCATGGAATTAAAATAATTACTTTTGAGTAACATTTTAAAGACAACCAAGTTGCCAGGCATTGAAGAAAATTACAGGGCTCTTGTATCAGATGGAATATTCCCTCTTGTGGTTTGAAATGGGGTTCAAATCATAAAAACTTAGTAAATGCAGCTCCAGAGTGTCATAATCATTACTTGCAGACAACCCTGTGGAGGTGTTTACTTTTGCAGAAAGGTGGGCAGGGAAAAATTAAGCTTTGGAATTTTGCTGGGTGTGTGTTCTGTTGGAGGTATACTTATACATAGCAGTTGCCCTGTTACCAAGAGGATTATAAGGACCATGTGTGGCCATTAGAAAGAAAAATAAAGGCATGATACTTTTGCTTAGTTCATATGTTTGGTGTATTTATTAGAATTATGTTTCTTTTAATGAAGTAAAAAGCTGAGATGTAGCAGTAGAACCATGAAAATTTAAGTGATGATGTAAGTTTAATGCAAATGGTTTATGTAGCCAATAAAAGTATTTCATAATGTAGTGACTAACTTTAAGAAATGTTTAGAAAAAATGCATGCAATTTACATAAAACAAGATTCAAAAGGCATGTTTAGAAAAGTTACTCTCTAGAGTTCTTCCTCAATTTCTTTCTTAAGAAAATTGCATTGTTCTTCATAGATCTTATCTGCTGCCAGATTGTTTTTGAGCAAACATCTGTTTTTGTTTTTTAATAAGGAATTGGATTTATTTTCCTTCATTTCCACCTAAGTATAAACTAATACAGTGTCTGTAATAATGTAACAACAACTGATAAAAAATGAAACTGGAAAAGCTTATAGTTAAGACATCACTGTGCTTGTAGTTTTTAATGTGAAAATAATTTCAAGGGAAATGTCAGGAACTAAAGGGTTTTACTTTGAAAACTTGACCTTCTATTTTATTTCTATCCCTATGTCAGAACCCCAGTTCTAATGAAGTAACTAAAACCTGTGTTGTAGCATATCAATCTAAAAGTCAGATTGAAGGGTGGATTTTTTTAAGATCTTGATCAAATTATTTATAAAATGCAAGAATACTACAGAGAGTAGGCCAGAAATAGCATGATAACAGAAAATTCTCCAGTGTAAATCAAAGCAGTCAGTCGTAAGGCTGGTGGCAGGGAAAAAAAATCAAGGGGGGAAAAGAGAGAAGGTGTATCTGAAAATGAGAATGCTAAATGAGATAGCCAATTGATGTCTGCCAGGCATAGACATAGATCTATTACAGAGAGAATTGATGTCAGATCTCTGGAAATGCAGTGTAACAGATGATGAAGTTTGTGTAAGATCTTGGGGTAAGCCATGCAAGGATCCTGGAAACAAAAAGAACTTTATAATTGATTGTGATATGAATGGGGAACCAGAGGAGTTGGCTGAATGTGAGGGCAGTATGCTGTTTTTCTCCTCAGTCATGGGAACGAAAGCAATGACGTTTGCCCTCAACTGTAGTACAGAAAGTGATAATTTCGTGAGAGCTTGGAGAAGAATTCAAGACTGGGTTTACAGAGAATTCCATAGCATCACTTGTGCTGATCATGGGTGGGAAATATTGTTTATTTTGGTACCATTATCCTAATGCTGCTGAGACCAGCAAACTTCATTTGCCTTCTAGTAAGCAGAAATGTAGCTTACACATGCACACTGGATTGCTAGATGCCTGCAAAACTGGATATCTATGATTTTATCATGTTGCTGGTGCCAGCAAATTTCTAAACAATCTCATATGGAAGGAAAACTCAGGATTAGGTACTAATCTAAGGTTACAGAAGGAGACAATTTGTCATCTGATCTTCAAGGAAAGATAAATGAATGGGAGTGGCTTCACAGTGTATTTTACTGAATAGAATAAAACTATTGCAATGCTAACAACACACAAACAATTGAACAAATGTAATTAGGGCTGATTTAAGAAGAGTATCAAGTGTAGAAATGAGCATTGCTAAGGATCAAAATGTTGGTAACACTCTACTATTTTCAGCACTGAAATATATGTAAAGAAATGAGGTGAATACAAACATGATACTGTGTATTAAAGCTTTATTGTCCAGATTTGGGTGGAGTTGTAAGCTGGAAATCAATTCTTTTATGAACCACAAAGTCTTCTTTTTCTTTACTTCATGTACCTATGAACAGCCTCTGATGTTATCTCTTAAGTCCCTATTTTAGTATTCTTTCTTAATGTAGTCTCAATTTAAAATGTAATTAAGAGAACTTTGAAACAAATCATCATGCATACCATTACATTCTGTAGCCACCTTCAGCAGGGTATGAATTGGTACCGTATGAAACAGATGCTTTAAAGGGCATTCACACATTGAAGTTATGTTGAAGGTTTTGCTGGTCTGGGCAGGAAATGTATTCATCCAAATGTATGCACATCTAATAAACAACTTACCTGGAATGTATGTTCATAACAACAGATGATATTTTTTCAAGGGCAAAATTTCATCCTGAACCTAAAAACTTAGTTCTGAGTGTCACATTTGTCCAGAGAACTAGAACAGGCTTTATGACCAATGTACTGACATAAAACCAAACAGAACAGCTCTGGTTTTGAATATTGCATAGTTCCCAGTGTTACAAGAAAGGACAGGAGACTCTCAGGAATTGTGGTTTTCTACAACTACTGGATGTTTCATACAGGGGAGCTGAACTCTGATCAGTATTTGGAAACTGAGGTTTGTGGCATGGACCTAGGGTAGCACACTGGTGAGCCTTGACAGTGCATGGGAGTCTCGGTATGGACAATGGAGCTTGTGTTCCTTCTTAGGCTGTTATGGCTAAAATGGTATCTGTGCTTTTTTAACTATACTTTGTGTTTGGTAATGCAAAGTAGTTGGTTTGGTAATGCTGTAATCAGCAAGACATCTTAAATTCCAGGACAACTGCCATTCTTGTCCTTTTCTTTCTTTCATCTTTTTCATCTTTTTCTCTCCTCCCTTCCTTCCCCCTCCAGGTTTCCTTTTGTGTACAGTGGGCTTCATGAAGAAACTGGCAATGCAGAATTGATATTTAAAGTTGATATAAAATTCAGGAACCTAAGATAGTACCAGATTCACCATATTTGGTGAGCTGTTTCTGGAAGGGAATTCTGATGGATAAGTAGTTAACATCTGGACATCAGTATCTCTAAAATTTTGAGGATATGTAGTTAGGTCTATTATCTTTCTGCTGCTTTTGTTCCTATTCTATCTTTTGCATTTTTAAAGACAGTATTTCAATACCATTTATTCATAAGTTATTAGAAGTCCCATTTTTCCCCCCACTTTTTAAGAAATGAAAGTTTTTATGATTACGACATTGTGGATGAATGATGTCTGTAACCAGTAGAAATACTTCAAACCAGGTTGAAAGGAGGACGCTAGGCTTTCTGAAATGCTCTCTGATTGAATGTGAGATATGGGAGCATCCAACTTGTTTTAACAATGGAAACTCCTTTTTTTCCTGTGTAAAAATAGATCACAGTGCAGTGACCCTAGAGGGAGAGAAAGAACGAAAAAGATGCGTATTTCGCTCAAACTCCTGACTATATTGTTACAGACTATGTCAAAGGATGACAAATCCAAATTGCACTGCTTCCTGTGTTCTTTGAATCAGAGCTTGGTGTGTGCTACATTATTTTGACCTCTTCAGAATTTTGTAATTTAGTTAGCAGATTCCTTTTTCCCTCCCTAGCCCATTTTGAAGTGGAAAAAAAAAAGAATATATATATGTAGCACTGTGATAATACTTCATTCTTTTCTTAATTTAATTGCATATTTTGAATGGAATTTGTATAAAAACATTCTTGTATGAATTTGAATCAGAAGGATATAAAAACAATAAGTGGTATTAACCAATGGGGTTTAAAGACTACTTGAACTGACTATAAAAAATTTACTGTCCAGTCACTAATTTATAGGCTTGGTGTTTCCTGGGGTATTTGCCCAGCTACGCCTGCCTTATCAACATTTTCAACTGTGGATTAGTTAGCACAAAAAGTTGGCAGGGGAATGAGGAATTTTTCACCTCAAGGTCAGAAACAAGGCAGGCTGATGCTGATTTAATTCTCTTATGGTCTGGTAGTTCAGCATGAACATGTCTCTATATTGCCATCAGTTGTCATGTGTCTGCATTCAAAGAAACAGTCTTTTCTAACTGACATCCTTTTTGCAAGAACACTAAGTAGCAGGCACATGACATAGCTGGTAAAAAGTTAGGTGTCCTGGCTAAGCTAGATGTCTAGGCTTCCTCTGTAACTGTGGGGAGAGGGATTTTCAGAGTGATTCATACTGTTCTAAGATATGTGTCTAAAATAGATGAGATGACTCATCCTCTGGAAGTACCTGCCACTCTGCTGACGACAGAGGGAGACCTAGATGACTAACTTACCCTAGATAGCTAAATTCTGGACTGGTAGTTAGTATGAGAGAGAACTCAGTGCTCTTAATGTCTTTTAATGAAAAGAGGCTCGAGTATGCAGTCATTGTGAAAAAGTCTGTATAACCGTTGATCATGCAGTATATGCTGAAAAAGAGATGGACCTGCATTGCTGTTTTTCTATATCCTTCATAAATATGTTGATTTTATTTTTTGCTAAATAATCTATATCAAGGTGAGGAAAAGAAGGTGTTTCTTCACCTTAAAAATTCCACTGGGAAGGGATAACTGTTATTTACATTGCACAAATATATGAAGCAATGAGCATGATATTTATTCTGCATCAGTTTCCATTATTGATTTTTATTGATACCAGTGATACTGGATGTAAAATCCATTACGCTTGGTATTTATATACTAAAAGGTTGTTAGCATGTACATGCTTAAATATAGCATGAAGATCTGCAATCTGCAGGGGACATCTGCACATGACATTAACTTCACTGTCCACTGGTTACTGCTTCAGGTGCACTTTTTTTCAGAACTTACAAAAATTAAGCTTTAAACTAATTAATATTTAATTGAAACTCATCACATGGCCAATTTGAAAATTACAAGGTCTTAGTGAGTATTCAGGAATTATTCGCCACATCTGATTTTAGAGAGCAAATTAAGCTTCTAAGCAAGAGTCTAGGCACCTTCTGTAATCAGCGGAGTAGAGTTGGCACCTCCAGGGAACACTTCAGAGCAGATAATGTAAGCAGGGAGGTAGTGCTCTTGTTGCCCTCCAGAGGGCTTCTGCTCCTGCTTAGTTTGAATCCTCTGAAATAATCTCTGAGGTGCTTATCCCTCTGTATTTACTGTGGAGGAAGTCTAGCCTGGTTTTGTAGGCTGTTAAAGTGGGCGACACGAATACTTGTCTTATTGTTTCCTGTCATAATTCTTGGGTCACTAATACCTCATCAGTTCAGAGTGGAATTCTTTTCTAAATTTATTTAGAATATGTTTCTGAATGTCAGGTTTAGCTTGCATTAGAAGTGCCTGCTGCATGGTTAATGTATGCAGTATGCTCAGCAGTGTTTATGTAGTAATATGCAATGTAATGTAGTAGTAGTATGTATGTATGTAGTGTGTGTAATATGCTCAATTTTAAACTTTTTTCCTCTTGTAACTTAATTAACAGAGCAGCCCCTGAATGTGCAGAATAATCAGCAAAATCTCTTTGGTTTTCTCAAAAAGTTTGCCTTCATTTTGGGTGCTCTCTGATTGAATCATAAACAATTCTAATCTCTCCTGTGTCTGCAAGGCCTTGAGTACCGAGCTGCTGCCTGGCACAGACACCGTAAGGCCCTCTTCCATTTGCCATTGCATTCACAGTGTCAGGCTGCAGTGCTTTGTATCAAACAGCACAATGAATTTTTGCATTCTTTTGTTGGTCAGCAGCTGTTTTACCTAAAGCACTACAGTCCTACTGTAGCATTGAAAGTATAATAACTGGTTATATATTGCTTTATGCAGATGGTACAGAGCTTCACAATTCAGGATGTTAATTGTTTTGCTGTGGTTTGAAAAGTCACCTGCAGAATTTAGGAACATATTGCCATGGTAAGTTGAAATCCGTGGATTTTCCTTTCTGTTAATATGGAAGTCCAAGTTTATGGATAAAGTACAAAATCAGCAAAGGGTGAAGAGAAGTCAGGAACACAGATCAGCTTTGCTCAGTCAATTACACACCGGGAGAAAATAGCACAATATAGATATTATGTTACCTCATGGGGGAAGAGGATTTTCCAGACTTTCAGGAAGAAAAGGAGGCATGTTACAAAAGACAAACAACAACTATAAGTGCTCTACCCTGGGCGTTGTCTCAGAGTGAAGGAGTTTAGGTGACAAAACTACTTAAACATGGTAACTGTAAGAAATAGTGAATGTGTCCACCAGAGATAATAAACAACCTTGAATCTGGTGGATAAGTTCAAATTCTACTCTTAGGTAATTCTTCTTTTAAAGACAAAGGAAGGTAAAATTGCAAAGGACACAAGGGTGTATCCAGGGGAACAAGAACATCATTTATAGTCGCCAGAGTTGTTTGATGAGTCTCACTTGCTAGATACCTGATAACAAGGAAAGCCAATCTGTCACTGTATGGTTCCATAAAGAAGATTTGTCTATAATAGGGAGCATTAAACAGGGTAATGGAAATTACTTGAGCAGCTACTGAATTAATTTTCATTTTAAACATACTCTAAAGATAACTGGCTGGACAGCATGGCAAGTTCTGTATCTGAGTGCATCTGTTAAAAAAGGACTGTGAGAAGTTTGCTGGTTTTGAATATAAACCTGACTGTGCTGTCAGCTAATATCTCCCTTACCTGGGTCAAAACTTTAAATGATGCATGATACAGATAGGACTCCGTTGCGGACTCTTGGAATCATTACCTCATACAAGCTGGTATTTAATAGAGAAATGTAATTGTTTCTCTAGAGGGTGATGAATGTGATTCATTATATTTGATCTTTTTCATACCAGAAGAATACTGCTGGTGCTAGCTCAGAAGACTTTTTGGCAAATCAAAAGGAGACTGCTAGTTTGGAGCATTTCTCTGTCAGTTTGAAATCCCCAGGCTGTAGCTTCAAGCTCAACAGTGAGTGCTTTGCAGTAGTACCAAGAGAGCTGAAATAATCAACAATAGAAACCTTTTATCTCATGTCTGAAATCCATAGATAGAAAGAGAATATATATATAAATATTTCTCTTTAATATTTCACACCATGCTTCCACTTAAGAAGTAGAAAGTTCTTTCACCGAGAGTGGACATAAGCCAAACCAAGCTACAGGATTAATCATAAATAATTTACATTAAATCCCTCTACTAAGATGTCCCACAATTTCATAAAGAATGAACACATGTTCTGAGAATACATAAAGATTGCTAAAATTAGCTTGCTTTAACACGCCTGGGAACAACACATGAAGCTGCTGTTGCAGTTTTTCTGACATAGGTGGTCATGTTGCTCACTGTTCACAGAAATTAAATGCTCTTTTTTCCTGTGCGTTTTTTTTTTTTTCCTTAGAATTGCATCCAGATTAAGAAAAAAAAATCTACTAAAAATTCTGAACAATGTTGACTGGTAAAGGCTGTAGAACAACTATTGCTGCAATAAACAGGATTAGTTTTGGATTACTTTCTCTACAAAGACTCTGCAGCAGTGCCTTACTCCTCCTTGCTGAGAAACGTCAACCCCTTCAGATCTCCATGGTTATCTCACAGAATGAAAAGTAAAAGCATTCTGGGATGATTATATAAAAACTTGTAAAGGGTAAAGGCAAACTAAAAAACAGTGTTTGAGGACTAAACAGCACATTTTCAGATGATTAAGTCTGTGTGTGCGTATGGTTGAAGAGATGAAGAGAAGCCTTAAACTGTGCAGCATGGGATGAACCTTGGTTTGGGGAAGATACAGAAGAGGCCTTACTGATTTATTAGGGTGTCTTTTGAACACATACTTACCAATTTGATTAAAGCAATAGGAAATTATTATTAGCTGGGTTTTATTTGGAAACAGTGGATTAATTATTAAATTTAAAAATTACTAAAGTACAAAACATTCAATATTCCTCAACACCTGTAGAAAGAGATTTAAGAGCATAGTTAAGGCTAGGCTTGCATATGGATGTGCATACCATTTAAGCTGGGAAAGCGTGGATTTCTGCCATGTTCTGTAAATGCAAGATACATAAATTGGAATTGCTTAGGGATACTGTTGCTTACATGAATCGCTTCTCCAATTTTTTAATTTATGAATAAATGTCTTGATGTGACTACTCTTGTCTCACACTGATCTCAAATGGCAGAAAATATCCTGTATGCAATGTCTTGCAAATATATAGTATCCATGAGCTATGTTTCTCAATATTGATTACAGTTATTTTATGTTTACAGAAAATTCAAAGCTGGGAGGAATGAAATACACCCAAGAGAGGTTTAATACCAATATAGAAAAATAGTCTGAGAAAATCAGGATGCAGTTCAGGGACAAATTCAAAGTACTGCTCTATTTAGATGGTATTTCTTATGTAAAATGTAGTATGAGGAATGGACAGTGGTACTTAGGTTGAGCATGAGTCAACAGTGTTGTGTTACTATAAAAAAGTAAACGTACTGGGAAAACATGACACATATCAAATATTTAAAAGACTTGAAAGTAAAAAGAGAATAAACTATGCTGTGGGCTAATGGGAGTAGGAAAATATAAAATAGGCTTAAATCATAGGAAAATTTCAGGCTAAATATTATTGTAACATTATTTTTTCTAGGCATATTGAAAGCACAGGGACTGTAGAGGCTTCTCTACCTGCTTGTTTATGAGCTGGTCAGACAAATATCTGTCAGAGATAATAGATACTGCTGTGGGACTAGATACATCATTTGGTTCCTACCAGCTCTGAACTCTATTATTCAATACGGTAATAAAACTTTATAAGTAGTTTCATGCAAATATGTATAAAGATACAATTCAAAGGAACTATAAAGCCTTTGACACTAAGCGCTGCACGAGATACACAATTTTCTTCCAACATAATATCTACTTCTGTTTCAGTTAAATAAATAGTCAAGCTTCTAATTTAGCTTTATTTTTATGTTGTTGTCTCAATGTCACTCCTTCTTTACATTTTCTCATCCAACCCACAGAACTCTTTATCAGAATAATATGTTTGCCAAGTTCCTCCTCAGTAGTTTTGGACTACACAGAAAAGGAAACAGAAACCACCGTGGACAGCAAATTCAGTTCAAGTTGACAATATGATGCTGCTGATGTGGTGCATTAAATAAATATCATATGTAAAACACTGGAGGTAGACAATCTACCCTACATGGCATTAGCTGAGCTACTACAGGGCAACACACCATTAGAGAGAATCCAGAGAACAACAGCAAATTCAAATGTCTTAGAAAACACAACCTGTAAGAGAGAGCAGAATGCAGTGTAGAAATGGGGAGTGGAGAACACTTCCTCTAATTTAGGTGTCTGACTCACACTTTAGCTATATCTGTTTAGTGAGAAGTATTTAGTGTTTAATGAGATGTATATGTACATATCTATGTGTATAAAGAATCTCTTAAGGGAAACTCGTTAACTCTCCCAGTCTGTAAAAAGCTGTTACAAAGGCAGGAGCTGTCACTCAAGCAAGAAGATACCAATTTCATTTTTTATCAAAACCTGTATTTAAGAAGGCCTTCTGTCTAAAGGAAGACAAGCTCTATTACATTGCTGTTTCTTTAATATTTCTGTGGGAAAATTTTAGAAATAGTTTACCCAAATATTTTTTAGGGCTGGCCTTGATATGCTGAATTTTCTTCTCAATAGATCCACCCCCGTTTTGGGACACTAGCAAACCTAGACCTCCGTGATTTCTATTATTTATTAGGGTTTACTCATGGTATTTGTAATCAACTCTTTTTTCCTTCCTGTTTTCATTCTGCCACTGTGTTAGAGTATCAAAGGCAGTAGAAAAGAAACATCCAGAGGGTCAGTGCTAACACTGCTCTTGTACTTGATTGCTATCAGAAAACATAGCAGACAGGTTTTGTGGAAGAGCTTTCTTGACAGAATGCCATATGCTGATGTGATTAGGTCTGTTTGGACATGTGCAGTGTTTTCTTCATGTAGGACTTTGTGAGGTGGCGTTGGCCCTGGTACACACTTACCAGGAGGTTTCATAAGGCAGTTGGATTCTTTCATTTATGGCCTCAGCATGCCTAAGATTAGACTGTAAAATGAGAACAGACATGAAATATGTACTTTTACACTAGTTCATTCATCCAAAATACTTTTCCCAATCCACAGTCTAGATGAAAAAGAACATAAGATACAATGTAAAGAGAAGCTCTTTAAGGAAGATTAATCATAAAATCATAAAATTAGCTGGGTTGGAAGGGACCTCAGAAATCATTAAGTCCAACCCTTGATCCACTGCCGCTGCGGTTACTAGACCATGGCACTAAGGGCCACATCCAGTCTTCTTAAAAACCTCCAGGGATGGGTATCCACTACCTCCCTGGGCAACCCATTCCAATGTCTGATTACCCTCTCTGTAAAGCAATTCTTTCTAATATCTAACCTAAACCTCTCCTGGCACAACTTGAGCCTATGCCCTCGTCTTGCTGATAGTTGCCTGGGAAAAGAGACCAAGCCCCACCTGGCTACAACCTCCTTTCAGGTAGCTGTGTTTTATTTTATATCGTGATATCTTTGATCAGTATAGGCTGCATTTTGCTGGGTATCATACAAGCATAAAAATCTAAATTTCCACCTCGAAGTGCTTCACTTTGTCTGACTCCAACCTCTACTTATCTGATGATAATGCCATTTGCTAAAATGAAAGATACCGAGAAATGCCTGTTTCGTGATATACACCTACATAAATACAGAGGGATCGCAGTGTAGAGGGTGGCTCCAAAGAAAAAGGCACAGAATCGATCTCCTATGATCTCTCAGATGTAATATCTTCAGATATGTTACACTAATAACACTGCCTTAAACCACTGGGTAAAGATCTTTCCATACTGAAATGACTCAGAATTTTGCACAGACATTCAGTGCAAGCAAAGGACTTTCAAGAGCACTGTAAAGCAGAAAACCACAGCAGAACAGACATTTTAGGTAATTAGTATACAGTTTGGGGAGCAGGTTTTCAGGCTTGCTTTTTATTTATTTGAGGAGTTTTTTCGTTATACATAAACTATATCTCCTAACACCTACTATTTATTTTTTTAAGATTATTTTACCAGCATATATATTAAGAAGGTTGAAACTGAATTTGCAGCCTTTATTAAGGAGTGACTTTGACTTAACAAACTGATGCTGCTTAAGAGACCCCAGTCTATTTTAAGCAGTGCAGAGATTCTTTCTGTTTGTGCAGCAGTATACCAAGTAACTCTTTTGTACACGGGCTATCTATTTGAATTAAAGGCTGAAGTATGTGAAGTATGTGCAGTCAGTAATGTCTGCAAAACAGTATTGGAAACCCGTCACTAGTAAAAAGCTTTCAAATTTGAGAAATTTAATTGCTTTTTCAATTTCCTGTGAGACAAAATCTGAGATATTTTCCCCATTATGTGTAGGTGACAGCAGATTCATCTGTTAATCATCAATTTCCTCATTACAAGTTCTTAGCTGTTTTTTTTTAATAGAATTCTTGTAAGATATAACTTCTATTCTATTGAACTGTAGATTTCCTTGAAATAATTACACTCTGATAGAACTTATTTCCCTCTTTCTTACCTAATCTATCAAGAAGCATCTTTTGAGTCTTCTTACTCTCAATTTCATGTCTTTTAGTATCAGAACAATAATAATATTGTAAAAAATCACTCTTGTTAACTTTAAGTAACTGTTGTGTGATATCTGAAGATACAACAAAACATCTCCAAATAAATTTATAAATCTAGTTTCTAGAGATTACTCCTTTTTATTTTATGGACCATCAATGGCTGTGTTTGAAAGAACATAAAGCCTTTGTGTCAAAAATCTATTACGGTCCATTACCTTAATTCAAATTTTAAAATTAGCTGGAAAGCTTAGTATGATTAACTGTTTGTGCAATCACAGTAGCATTTAGTTTAAAGCAACTTATTTTGTACAGAGTGCTTGTTGATACTTGAGAGACCAAGTAAAGGAAACTGTAGAGGATCTAGTTATAATCTATGATTTGTAAACTGTGAAAAAATTAGGCTTTGATTGTGCATAGCTTTATAAACCTCCATTCAATATGTTTTCTAAAGGAAAATGAGATTTGTATTTTCTCAGTGTCCTCTCAACTTTCTTTTTTGATTCTCTGCCTCATGCCTACTCCTTCAAAAACTTTTGAATCTAGTGTCCCATTTCAACCAAATTTGAGAAGGGACAAAACTTTGAGATGATTTTGTGCAAGTTTCATGAATAAAGATGTTCAAAGAAGAGAGGTGCCTTGAGCAGTTTTGAAGGAAAGGTTGTGTATAAAACATTATTGAAAAGCCGTCAAAGAAGCCATATTGCAATTCAAACCTGAGAGGCATATCTATAGGATTCTAGATTTCTTGCCATGGTTATTTATTTCAGTGAGAGTATTCAAATGTTTGAAAGTCAAAACTCCAAATAATCTATAAGTGAGTACACTGTAAAATAATATGAAACAGTGGAAAAGTCTCTAACAAAGACTGTGATGCAACTTGTAAGTTCTCCAATAATTTATGTATTGTATTGAACTAGTGCACTAATGCTAAAAGGACAGTAGAAATAAATAGAGATAATGTCATCAGTGGCTTACAAGGGTGGAAATTTAATGGAAATGAGAAGAGCTGAGTCGTAGTTAAAATTTGCATTGATGGAATATGGATTTCTGTAGTTATCTCAAATTTTAAATTAATCTGGTGAATGTTGAAAACTATATTGCAATATTGCCATTAATTCATTTAATGGGTAAGAAAAATCTGTCAAATTTTCTAAATGTGTTCACCTGCAGAAGACTTTCAAATGGTAGATTTTAGGAGTTCCTTATCCATGGCCTGGAGCCACGAAATTTTATGTAAGTATTTTTGCTCTTGGTTTATGAGGATGGGAGTATTGATCCAAGACAGAAACCCTTGTGACATACAGCCAAATTCAGTGAAAGTTGTTGCAGGAATCTGGAAACTACTTCATGTATATGAGGAAAGAGCACAGAGCAGTTGAAGAGTTCTGTGGGGCTGGTGGTATATGTGGACATGGTGTAGTGTGTTTCAGTCTGGGTGAGTCAGTGTCCTGAAGGGCTTGACAAGTCAGCGGGTACACAATAAGTACAATAAAAACATCTTGGAAGTGGAAGAGAGAAAGGGGAAGACTGAACTTGAATCACTTGGCTACATGATAGCCAAAACTTTACAAAGGCACAATGACAATTTATATATGCTTAAATAGTGTACAGAAAGAGAGGAAAATTACACAGTTCAATGAATAGGGTACAGAAATGAGGGTGAAATGAAGAAAAATTAAATTTAGCAGTTCTAGAACTGAGTTCCTGTGATGTTAAATTTCCTCCTTGCAACAACCCCCTCAAGGGAAAAGAAGGAAACCCCCTTTTACGGGAAAACAGAAAATGGCTGTTAATGAACAATCCTGTACAGATATATGGTGGTGATACTAGGTTGACGGTTGGATTTAATGATCTTAGAGATCTTTTCCAACCTTAACAATTCTATATTTCTATGATTCTAAGATGTAACTCTTGGCAAATTCCTGGTTTAAGGTTATATGACCCTGAAGGATCTAATGTGAACATATTGTGACCTATTCTGTAGTGGACAGGACATTTTTGAATCAATTCCTGATTGGACTATATTTCCTTCTTGTCCATTACATATGATTGGTTGCACCCTTGGTGTCCAGGTCATTATGCAATTTTTTTTCTTTCAGCGGCAAAACAAAGCTAGAAGATAGACAGTTTGAGAGCATGGATGTGAGCCCTGTACTTTTGAGGGAGGAAAGGGAGGGGGAGCAGAAGAATTTGGAAAATAATGTATTTTTTCTTTCTGCTTGTTTGCTCCCTCTGTACGGTTTGTTTTGGTTCTGAACACATCATATAAAAAATCTGTACATATTTGTGCCTCAGGACTAGTGGAAGATGGGTATTCTCTTACTGCTGGAGAGAAATCATTTAAAGGAACTCCATACATCTTGAATACATTTTCAGAATGAAAAATGAAAATTAAGAAAAGATTACCAATTTCCATGTAGTCACAGACCTGGCTGTGGCAACAACTGAATGAGAAGCAAAAGCAGAGCAGACCCTCTGTAATATAGAACTCAAAATTTCTTCTGTGATATAATTTTTTGTGAAGTTTAAAATCACAAACAGATTCATATGTTGTTTTCCCACAAAATATATTTTGTCCATCCTAATTGTAATTCAGTTTTGTGTCTCATTAGACCTAATCTGGAGCTGCATTGGCCTAGACCTTGGTGCTCAATTCCACTGTATTTGTGATTTTCTTGAACCCAATCTTCATCTTTCCCTCCTTTAAGAGGCCTCTGAAGAAGAACACTGCTGTAGTACTTATGAAAAATTACACCAGCAATAGTAGCTAAGTTGTTTAACAATAGATGCACCTTTTTGAAAACCTTTTAAGCTGTTCATGAACTGTCCAATTTATGGCCATATATCTTTTTAACCATTTTTGCCCCGTATCAGCTTACTGATAGCACACACCTGTGGCTCCTGTTTCAAACTAAGCTTCATCATGGAATTTTACATGTGGAAAGATGCAGAGTCCTTCAGTAATGCTTACATGTATACTGTGTGAATGCTGAGGCTTGACTGAGAGGCTCTCTGAAGTCCCAGGAGAAATTTGCAAAAGAAGGTTTCAGGATTGAAAACAGAGATAATTATTTGAAGTAAAGGCTCCAAACACCATGTGTTTGTGCAGCATCCAGCATGGTATCACCTTTGTTATGCCCCAAACCCTTAAGTATGTGACAATCCCAGGTTGCATTATTTTATATATTTATAAACTATATGTTTTTCCCTTTTTTGCCATGAACACATTTTATCTTCCCTCAACCTAGCTAAAATTTGTTTCCCCTTTCACTAATATTCATCTTCCTATCTGTCATATATTAATTTGGAAAAGAAAAAGATCATTTTACAGAGTTAAATAAAGAATAGGCCCTAGTTTTAAACCAACAAAGTCATAATACTCAGTATTCCAGGGCTGAACCCAACAATTCATTCTCTGTGGCTCCCAGGACTTACACCAGCTCTAAAATAAATGAGCACAGTCCCAAATACCGAGGCTGACTTGTTATCTCTATATGTACTTTACAGATAACAGACATTAAATAATTCAGTATACCAAGTCTTATTCTAATTAAAATGGTAAAACTGATAAAGAAGTTTTCTTTACTTTTGGGAACAGATCTCTGGCTTGTAATTGCATTAATTACAAATACACACAGTTGAAAAGTTATTCAAATGCAAATTTTCTTAATGAGAAGAAAGCAACTGGGAGTATAATTTTTAGTTGTTGCAGTTAATGAAAGTATTTGATTTTGTTTTAATTGCACTTTTAATAAAATAAAGTGCTCTTACAGTGATGAGATTTCACTAATACAGCATCATCTAACAGCAGTGCCGGAACTCCTGAAAGTTTCTGATGGTGGATAGATCAGCTGGTGCTGGGCCCTCAGTGGAGATAAGTGAAGCAAACAACCCTTGCTCCTGGGCAGGGCTGTTCTCTGGCTGACTGAAGTGCACTAAAGAATGTCACCAAAGCGAAGCACTGGGCAGACAAGTCATGTCTTAAAAATACAAGGGGAGGAGTAAATAGAATAATGTCTAGGCTCCACTGTTTTCATAACTTCAAATCACAGAGGGCCATTTGGAGAGTGTCTGCTCCAGTGTGTCTCCACTCTTTTTGGTGCAAGAATCATTACAAACATATCCACACACAAGCTTCTGTAAGTGTGATCAAGTTTTAATTAAAAAACAAATAAAAATGAATTTTAAATTGGAAAAACCATTTACCTTATTTTGTTTGCTTGCTTGTTTTGAAATGTGTTTGTGCATCGCAAGAAAGTGATTTCAGAGAGAGTGGCATGTGTGCTCTCTTACAAGCAGCTAGTGTTCCCTGATCTTGTGTTGTGGAATTCCAACCTAGTCCACCCTCTGCACAGGAAACAGAGTCAGCTAAACCTCAGTCATTCCTTACAAAAAGTTTGTTCCACCTTGTCTTTAGAAACCTCTGCTGATGGTGGCCTTCCAGACACAGACTGAAGCTTGGTCCCCTCCCATTATTGTGATGCAAGAAGCAAGGAAAAGGAATGCCTTCTAAGACACTTTCCAACCTATCAGAAAGATTTTGCATTTCATAGGCTATGGTAGCCAAAACTAAGGACTTTTTAATTTGTTTTTTTCTTTGAAAGATGTTATTTTGAGTTTTTTCAATCTTCCACTAGTTGGTACCATAGAAGGACTTGGACTTCCCTAAAGGATATTTTGTGTAGCACCAGTAAGAAGTAGCAGTAAGTTCTCTTCGAAAGGATTGATGTCAAAATGGATTTACCTCTTTCCCCAAAGTTTCTTCCCTCAATTTCCTTTCTATTCTAATTTATTATTAAAAATAACCAGTATATAAATATTAGTGGGTTACCAGCTGGGGAAACAGGAAGCAATAGCCTGATGGCTCCACTACCACATCCTGCCCCTCTTCACCCTTCAGTCTGGGAGTGTTGGGGAAAAAAGGACAGCAAATCCCGTTGCCATGAGAGCCTCCTGGTACACGAGGAGCTGTGTCTAAGCCCCCCTCGGTTACATTTCCTCAGCTATGAATTCAGAATGCCAAGTTCTCAAGCTGGTTTTACAATGTAAAGCAAGAGGGAGTTCTGGTTCTAATTGCAGCCAACTTAGAAACAGCAAAAAGACAAAATGAATCAAATAAATAGGAGTATTTTCATGTAACTCTAATTATAATTGATACAGCTGAAGGTGTGATAAAAGATTCCCAGAATAAATCTCAGCTGTTTGCATCATATAATGAAGGAATCTAGTTATTTTTAGCATTTTAACAGAATATCATTTGGTATAGAAAGAGTGTTAATTTTATATTTTTTTTCAAATAAGCAAGTGTTTAAGAGTTACCTACACGGTAAATTAATATTTCATAGATATTATGCATAAATTAAATGTAGGGGAAAATATGCATATCTTAAAGTGAATAGATTCACCATAGAATCCTGATAAGCTTTCACCTGCTGTTAATTTTCCTCTGAGATGAAAACACTACCAAGCAACAACAATGGATGTCTAAGCACATCTTTGCAGGGTGAAAAAGAGGGTTTCGAGATTAAAACTTCTAACAAATTTTGATCCAAAGCAACAACCTGTAGAAGCCCATAGAGATCTCTCAGATGTGTTTAACAGAATCCAATATGTAAAGGCCACTCATGTGACAATGTTGGTGTTTTACAAAGGAAAGGTAAGAGTTGCAAGAGTGAAGTAAAGGGTGAGGCAAGAGTGGGAATGAAAAGATATCATCCTGGTAAAGGAAAGGTAGTATAGTGAAGTTCAGGTCAGAGAGGAATGAAAGGATAAAGCAGCAAGAGAGACAGGGGACAGTAGGTGTTTGGTCTTCCCCACTTTCCCATTTTCTTCCATTGTGTGTGAATGAGGAATATCTCTTAGTTAGTGCTAAGCATTTCACCTTTCTTCCACAGAACCTCCTGGTAAGGGGCTATCTCAGACCTCCTCCACCCACCCTGGGCAACATGGCCAGAGTTGATTTTTTTTTCAGGTTGTTTCTGCTCCAGGAATACCTGCACTCATTTAACAACATTTGGATGAATGACCCAGAGAACTTTTTCATGTGTAAAGGATAGCTGGTTTAAGCACTCTAAAATCTGTATGGTTACTCAGTTTTGAGTGCGCTGTAGTCATGAAGGTCCAGAGATATGTTTCGGGGAATTTGTGACCTTGAACTCTCCAGAGGCAGCCTTTGGAGAAAGCAAGAGCAAGGTTTTCTAACAACTGTGAGGATGTTTTTTACTTCTTAAATACTGTTGCTCTAATGGGAACAAGATCTGGATGGCCAGGATGGTGGGTATAACTTTTACACGAGGAAATGGGGAAACAAATGATGACAGAAGGAGGCATCAGCTTGCTTTTAAAGTGCTTACTATTACTGTAACCATCATGTCATGAAAGGTCATTGACATCATCAGCTATAGAACCAGGTTTATTTTCTGTTTTCAAATACAGTATTTCAGACACAACCATAATCTCCATTGTGCTATAAGAAACCAGAAGTTTAGGGATGAGAACTGGACATTTCTGTCACCTGTGCAACTAATGGAGAGAAGACTGATGTGTGATCCCTAGAGCAGCCTTCCACCTTGGGAGGATACTTGTGTCTGTACCCTGTGAATTGACTCTTTCTTTCTCTATGCAATAATGACAGCAGAGTTTCCTCCTCCAGTAAGTGCCAAGAAAAACATTGTCTGGTTTTTGCATACCTGAACTGCATCGCTATAACCATGTCTTAAATGGATATCTGCAGCTGTTTTGAAGTCCACTGGCATGTACTAAAGTGATTGTAAATGCATTATCTTCAAGAAAGAAAGTAATTCACTGCTGCAAAATTCTGCTAAGGCAGTAAATGCATCTCAGGCGTATCTTGTACCCTTTCAGAATGAGAAAGTCACCAATTATTAGTCTTCTAGGAAACGATGAAACTAAGAGTTATTTTAAGTTCTCAAATAACTTAATTCTCCTTTATTTGAAAAATGACCCAATAAACATACAACTTCTCTCTTTCTGTCTCAAAAACTGTACTGAAAGAGAAGCTGCTTATGTTTTCTCTTATGTTTTCATACTTGCCCTGGTCCAAAAAAGTACACCTCACCTGCTATAATTTACATCTTCCTCACCCACCTCTTCCCACCCTTTATCTGGGTGCAAATGTGCAATGTAATACTGATTTTTTTCTTTTTTTTTTTTTCCATTAGTGTCTACACAAATTGTATTATTCTCCACCTTCAATACTGACAAACTTTACAACAAAAATACCTGTGAGGTGACTATACCCATTTTTCTCCATTAAATTGCTAAAATTTGTAGAATAATTAAGACTGGAAAGGACCTCTAAGATCATTGAGTCAAACCATTAAGCTAGCACTTCCATGCTCACCAGTAAACCATGTCCTCAAGCGCCACATACACACACCTTTGGAACAACTCCAGGGATGGCTGTTTCATCACTTCCCTGGGTAGCTTGTTCCAATGAATGACCACCCATCCACTGCAGAAATTTTTCAAAATATCTAAACTAAACATCCCCTACCACAACTTGAGGCAATTTCCTCTTATCTTGTCACTCGTTACCTGAGAGAAGTAGCCAACCCCCACCTTGCTACAACCTCCTTTCAGGTAGTTGTAGAGAGTGGTATGGTCCCTCCTGAGCCTTCTTTTCTCCAGGCTAAATAATCCCAAATATGGTTTATTATATGTCTTAAGGCACTGGCACATCACTTTTTTCTTTTGTCACATGGCAAGGTCTGATAGGGCCCCTTTTCTTACACAGAAAATGCCCTGATGCCTCATCTTGGACCCACAGCTCACTTATGCTGCTCTTGTCACATGCTGCAGTTACTGGCACTGGGAGGACACTGGGCTTTTTCCCAGCCTTCCCAGGGCTACTTTTCCCAAGGGAGGAAGAGGCAGAATTCAGAATTCAGTTTATCTGTATATATTAAGCTTTCTCACAAGTTTGGGTTTTGCTGAATTTGAAATTATACAAAGGTGGTGTCAGGTGTCCTTAGTTATTCTCAGTAAATTGATAAGTAAACACATTAAATTACTTGTCATCACATACAGTGACTCAAGGCAAAAGAAGGAATAAAACCTCAGTTTTAGTTTTTTGCACTGTTTATCAAAATATCTCATTTGCATAGCTCAAGTGACTGATGGTTTTTTGTCTTAAACTCCTAGTAAGTTTGGCTTTACAATACCCTTAGTTATATGAGGTGGTAGAGATCTGGCTTTTCCGTGGTGTGAACTTCCAGCATATCAGTGCCTCTAAAATTTAAGGGGCAGGAGACACCTGCAGACATCATGCAGTCCATTTTTCTGTGAAGACACAAGACTAAATGCTGATTTATGCAGGCCATCATGGTCCGTAGCAGCAGCAAAAAGGCTCAGAGCAGCTGGGTGATCCCATCCAGCCCAGCGTCTACTGCTGTCACCTTGTGTGCAAGGGTGAGTGAGAAAAACAGCCATTCCTGGCCACATGTGAAGGCCTGGAGTGGCTGGAAGGGCTCTGGCCATCTCCATATGCCCACACATGCATTCTTGCAGTCTGCTGACATGCTTACATGGGCACTACTTTCCTGTGACTGTGGGAAGAGGAGTATTACAGCTCTGCTTGTGACCTACCCAGCTACCCCAGACTATAATTCAAGCCAAAGATTTGGACAAAGGGGACCTTGCTGGCACTGACACTGATGGGTAAGTTATGCATGTGCTTAATGTGGTCTTGCACTGGGATGGCAGGGATTCCAGCACCTCCCTAGCTAATCTTTTTTAAGGCTTATAATTAGAAGACAAACTGTTGATAAACATTCCCTTAAGCATGATTCAAAAATCATGCTTACTGAAAAGTAATTGTATAGTATTTTCATCTTTTCAATAGAAAGGAGTCATCTTGCCTAAGGGTAAATATCTGAAAGTTGGTTGTCGGTGTCTAGACTCATCAACCTAGATTCCCTTTTTAGCCAGCTGAAAGAAACAGGCACCTCCAGGGCATGATTCATCTGGCTGTCTTAGAAGAAGTGGTAAGTGGAGAAGGATTGCTTTCTGAAATACATGCCTCAGAAATGGTTAAAATTGTACAGGAAATGGTTTTCATATTACGTGGGAAATGGATTTAAAGAACTTGTTTTCTTCTCTACTAAAATAAAGAAAAAAACTTTCAAGAAATTTTCAAGAAAATTACTTATTTAAAAATTCATTCTTGCTCAGTAAAATAGAGGGTTTATTTTCTTATGTTTTTTTTCTTTTATGTTTTATAATTCATAATGGAAAAATTACATTTGGAAACAAAGAGAGGTTTTAATGAGAAAAACTGAAACTTGATGAGATCAAAGTGGAATATTTTGATCTCACTGGTATCCTTCAATTTGGATTGTTCTTTTCTCATGAAAGGTCACCAAAATTGGTCCATTCCTACAGAAAGTTTTGATTTCCATGGAATGACATTTTTATAGAAAAATGTGACAACAGAATTTTTTCAAACAACTATAGAAGTCAGGTGTGAGTGGTCAGAACTGTGTACAAATAACCGTTTTTAATCTCAAGATCCTCTTTATAAAAATATTCTGCTTTCAATTAACAAAGGTATTTCAACTTTCCTTAGCCTAACAAGTATTTCTCACTTAAGAAAGGGCTAACTGTGGCATAGTTCTGAGAAATAGCTTAAAAAGGCAAGCTTCTAATAGAGGTAAAATAATTAGGCATATGATATTACTTTGGGCTAATTTGTTGTCACAATATTCTTGAAGGACGTGACCAGTGGACTGAACTGTCATATGGTTCCTACTTTCATGTGGCCAAGTGCAAACAAAGAAAATAAGCTGAATGATTCCATAATAAGGAGAATTTGTTTTGGTTCCCCCATAAAAAATTAGCCAGGGATTTGAGTTTTGTATTATAAATGATTGATGGCAATCAAGCTGTCTGAGATTGCAAAGCTAATACATTGAGCTACAGTATGATAATAACAAGCTGTGACAGTCTGACTGAGTAAGGAAAAGTTTCACAGAACAGAGTGTCTGGGAGGAAGACATCAAAGTTGACAAATGACTTCTAGCTAACTTCCTTCCTTCTGCAAGGCATGTTCCAGTGATTCTGAGGGACAAATGTTAAATGGAGCTAGACAGAACTGAACACACTTCAGTAAATATCTTGCTGATAGGATGATTTACACACCAAAAAGAGGGAGCCAACATTTTTAGGAAAATCTGAATGATATTTTAGACTTTGTTCAGACATACAGTGTGGAATTCACTTCACCTGATGGTGAGAATTGTCTATTACACAGTATTTATACTGGAGAGTAGCCAACACACTTTATAGTCCATGGAGAGAAGTACATATTTATAGGTTACATTTTAGATAGAAACTTTAGGATGAACACACCTAAAAAGCATATATTTGTATCTCCAGATTTAAAAGGAAGTCTAGGGTAACTAGATTAGATGTAAGTCCTTATTATGGACCAGTCATAGATCTTCAAGGAAGTCTCACGATTTGATAAAGTAAACCACTCTTTACAGAACGTTCTAGAATTAATTTTTCACATTTACTATATCCCTTTTTTTAATCAGCTGCTTGGATTTTATTCACTGCCTGATGTTTTCTATAAACTAATTAGCTAGTTGTTTGAGGGAGTAATGAAAGCTGCAATATATACGTGATATTCTAGTTTGGAAGAATCTGACCACTATGCATTTAAACTGACGAGAAGAGGAAGAAGTCTTATCAGCTTGTAAGCTCTTTTAACTTCTTACCAGGATAAAAAGAAATTGTTAACAAGAACACACTAATTAAATAAAAAAGTTTTTGGCTTATAGTTCCTAGCATGATACTGTATTATTATTCCCCTATGACTCTCCCTTTCTCATGTATAGTACTGCAATATTCACTGGGCATGAGGTTAATTCGATGCCTGATCTGCAGTGCAGATCAGTATGCCTGATCTGAGCATACAAACAGCCACGTGTGTTTCAGCTCCTGAGGGAGGGCACCTGCTGGTGAGGGCACAGCCTATGCTGGAGTCACCCTCCCTCAGCTACTTCCCTGAGGGAACAGCCAGCCTCTTGCTGCTCCCCAACGTATTGTCTTCTTCAGTGTCCTCTGAGAGGCTAAAACATTGCCAGTCACTGCTTGCCATTGATACATGTAAGCTGTTTGTACAAGCAAGGGCTGGTCTTCTCTTTCTGGACAAATACACAGTTGGAGTATTTTCACCTGAAATGGCAAAATAGCTCTCACAAGTCAGGGCTAGGACTTGCTCTCAATTTCCTAGGCTATTTGAAACAGCTCTTCACTGGAATGACATCAGAGATGTCTGAAAAGTGTGGACAAAGAGGTTAGATGAGCACTGGGTGCTAGTGCACATGCAGGTTTTGGGAGAGTGGTATACCTGTAGATATGAGTTAGATCCTGACCTTAGCCATATCCCTGTGCCTCCCAGAAGGGGACAGAGCTGCAGGCACACTGCCACGCCCTTGATGCTCCGCATGAATCGGTCACGCTGAGTATCATGGAGACTTCAGAGAGATGTGACTTCCAGAAGGTAGAGATTGTACAGCAGAAGTAATAAAGACCCTTGTTTTTGCACCACAGCTGGCAAAGTATGAACCTCTTCCCTAGAATTTTCAAAATATGCAAAAAAACCAACATGGCAGAACCACTGTGGCACAACTGTGGTAGAAATACCAGTGTTAGTGAATAAGTAACTCAAATGCAAGAAAACTACTGAATCAACACCAAAAATGCTGAATGGATAATAGGGAAAAGAAATTATTCTGATGAAGAAAAAATAAGGTATCAGATGAAGTGTATAAATGGGATTACGTTTTCAAGACCTTTGACTAGAAGGTTTAAACGACGAGAACACATGGTAGCATGGCAATGAGAGGCAAGTTTCTCAACTGAGGAGGAAGAGCTTAGACTAGAAAAACATAAAACCAATGCTCACTGGCCAAAGCTCACCCTGACTACATTTCATGTATCCAACAGCAGACATAAGCAAACAGAGAAAAACATAAGAGCAGGGCAAGTATTTACACCTGATGCTCTACCAGCCTCTAGCCATCTTCATCTTGGGGGCTTCCTGTCTCCATATGATTTCTGCCTATTGTAACCTTCAGAGTATTTATTTGCGATTAACTTATAGTGGCCCTTTGAATTAATGGGAACATTCAGACCTTTTTGGCAAAGCAATGCCTACCTGGGGCTTTCTTGCACCAAAACAAACCCTCTGTGTTTTGTTTTGAACCAGGTTCTTATGTCTTCATTTAAAGTTCTATTCTTGTCTTGGAAAACATATTGAACAGTCCATCAGAGATGAAGTGAATGTCTGTAGATATGACTGTTTAATGAGATAAGATTGCCTTCTGAAAAGTATTCACTGAAAACCCAACTTCGTAAACATTTTGGACATCCAGTTTTAAATATTTGGGCATCACCATGCTTTCAATGTCATTGTTTTTCTTCTTTGAAAGTATCTCATTTCAGCGTTTCAGAAAGAGGACACAATTCTTAACACACCTTAGTCCAGCCTAGATAAATCTTAGACTCCTATGTCATACAAGAGTTTGGTCACTTCTAGCTTATTTTTATTCCCTCTTCCTGGTTTTCTTTCTTTTCCAATAAGAGCTGGTTTAGATAAAATAACTCTTTCTTAGGTAACACTTATTATGTAGCAACCTTTGGGTTTCAAGCAATGCATTGATCAATTGGTATTTCAGAATGGCCAGAAACTTCAGATGCCATCTATAATATTTTCCATCAATGAATTGAATAGTGCCAAGAAGAAACCAAAACTGCATTTTGCCTTTATATGTGATTTATTTAAAAGATAACCTAGTCAGTTTTAAACATTTAAATGCTTCTTTCTATGTAACCGGGTAATATAAATCTAATAATCCAGAAAGTAAACTTGTTTGAATACATCCAACAAGAAAATAATATGGAAGTACTAAAAATGAAGTAGTATTTGTTTACAATAAATAATTTTATTATTTATTCTTTCTCATTTCCATATTTGCTGATGAGTTAAAAGCACTAGGTAGAGTGGTCTTTGTAACAAAGTTATCCAAACATAACGTGACAACAGATCTCCTCTGTTTAGCATAACTGAAACAAGCAAATGTGCAGCTTTGCTTTTGTTGGGCTCAAAATACCCTTTACCAAGGCAAGACTTCCAGTTTGTTTCCATGACAATATGTGTGACTTATGAAAGCTGTGGATCTTTTTGCCTAAGAGATGTGACTAAAGCAGCAACATTTCACTTGCCTATAAGTCTGCTTTTTTCTTCTCAGGCATGAGAAGACTACATTTAAGACGTTTATTTCCAAGAAGTTCTGCAGTCTAAACTTCCATATTTGCTTCTTTTACCTAATTTTCAGCATCGTCTGTGTAGTAATGTCCTCTTCTATTTCTATAGCATTTAATCTAATCCTCCTCTGTTTTCTTAATCTTAACACTACATACTTTCCCTGTCGTTAGCCAGAATAATTTTCTTCCATTTCAACTCCTTTAGTGCTTCATTGCCTGACCACCATCTACACTGAAGATTCCCCTCTCGTCTTGTCTGAGTTACATAAACATAAAAGGACCCGTTTCTTAATACTTGTCTTCACTGTCTGTATTATCATTCTCTAATTAGCCCTTTCTTGATCGGTTAACAAATTTTTTCTTAATACACGTTCTGTCTTCAAGCTTTTTTCTTCTTTTTTTTTTTTTATACATAATGTTATTATTTTTACACCTATCTGATTTTTTGAGTAATACTTTTGAAAAATATGTTCTCTTCTTATAACCTAGTATATATTTCCATATAAATAGATGTTTGGTCACATGAAAACCAAAGTCACTGAAATCATAATTTCTTTACAAATTATTTTGAGGCAATATATTTTTCTTCTTTTTAGCTTCCATTTCTTTTCTTGTTTCATACTTTTCATTCTTCCCTTATTCTATCAATAAAATGTTCTTATTGCTTCAGCAAAATAACTTACCAAAGTCTGTGAAATTATAATTTGCTACAACTTCATATTTGTAAAGAATGACTAGAAGGGGAACCCATTAATATACTTCCACATACGCATAATTAGTCCACTGAAGTTACTGCTTCAAAGCAATGGCTTCAAGATCTCACCAAAATTCAAAAACTGCTGATAACTGAACAGAAATAATTGTACTATAAAATCTAGAAATTTTCACATTCCAGTGAGAAAACCTTCTGACTGCTATTTAGAAGAGATACCAAGAAAAAGGATTTTTTTTTTTCTTTATATTTCACTGTTCCTAACTGTTTCACAGAATCATAGATTTTGGTCATCCAAGGAATTTTCATCAGGCTCTGAAGCTTTACTTGTTACTAGTGACTTGTTAAGCCACTGTTCTGACCCAGGAACGTCTTTTTATCTTTGCTTTTTTTGCAGTTGAATCAAAATTCTTCAAAACTGAGAGTGGTATATTTGTATCTTAGCTTTTTAAAATATAAGACCATCACCCATTTTAAACTGAAGACTACAAAATAGGCTAGATTTTATGTCATTTGGTGTATAATATTTATTTCTGCTCATCTAATTCATCCTTGCCATTTTGAAAAATTAATTAAAATGCATTTTGCATGGCATAAATGAGGTACACATACTTAGGTATTTTTGTATTATTTATGCTTTGATTTTTGTATTGCTGCCTACTCTGTCTCAAAAGGCTAACTTCTTACAGAGACATATACTGGAAAGGATGGAAAAAACATAAAATGGATTGGATCTGGTTCAAGTAGAAATGTCAGCTGTGATAAAAATGGAGTATCTTGAATCAGCAGCAAGTAACTACAGCTACTATGATGATACAATGCAGACTAAAAACTGGACCTTTGCCTTTTTGAGTGATTGGCAGACATGAAAATGTTTCATCTAGATGTCCCACTATCCTCTCTCACACCTTGTGAACACTGAACACCACAGATTTCCTCCTACAGATACATAGATTTGTAGAGATAGGTTCTGTATTGTAAAGACGCCCTTCCTTTCCAGCAGCCTCTGGCAAAAATACCATCAACATCTATGAATGGGCTGATGTGATGCCAGGGATTTAGGTTAAAAGTATTTCAGTAAAATAAGGGAAATTGAATTTCTGTGTTGTGTCACATCCTGCACAGAAGTACTAACTTCTAGAGTCTTCTGATGCATGTCATGGCCATGAAGGTGGCTTGCTTTAGACTCAGCATTTTCTCCTGTCCACCTCAGCGCTGGGGTTTCTGTGAAGGGGAGCTCTTCTCTGGTGGATAATCAAATGTCTGTTCCATACACAAGAAAATAAGTTTTATTCAGTTGTCATTATTATCCTTTATTATTTGCACTTAGTATACACAGTGCAATATCAAAAACCCCTGAGGAGGGCACCAGCAGCAATCACTTGGGATGCAAAGTGTGTGTAATTGGCTGCATTTCTAACTCCTGATCAGGCCAGCTTGTACTGGACATCATCTATAACAGTTCCATTTAGTTTTGAAAGGAGATATGGTCATTGTATATATCCTAGATAAAAAGAATATAACCTTCTTGCCTACATCTCTGGAAAGATCTCCACCAACCTTGGTTTCTCTGATCTGCAAATATGAATGCAAGTTTAGAATACTTTGGTGAGTTTTGATGCAGGAGACTTTATGCAGCCCTGTTCATCCATGCGCAAAAAGGGAAGCTGGAATGCATTTTTTAAAGGGTTAACATGGCAATTAGGGTGATGGAGAGCCTATGGGAGACTGGCTCTCAGTACGCTAAATTAAGAGCTGGAAGGAGAAATGATCACTGCCTATAAATATAAAAATCGATGTAGGAGTAGAGCTGTTTAAACTGAGGGGCAGCAGTACAGCATAGATTAAGAGAATTTGGCATGAATTAGTTCCAGGCTTGAAACTCAAAGAAGCATTTGAGTAGTCAAAACATTCAGGTTCTGGAACAATCTTCTAAAAGTAATAAAGTGAAAATGTGATAGCTTGGTGCTTAACTGAATTATGAAAGAGATTGTGTTATATGATTGCTTGAGGCAGTTGCAGTTGAATTTGTTACCCAGGAAGTTCTTCTCAGTTTTACTTCCTATACTTCTGCTCTGTTTTTTGGTCCTCTCCTTTAACAGATTTGAAGTGTGGAAAAGCAGTACCCATAACAGCTGTGCAACTGTAACATTAAAAAAACCATTGAGAGTGAGGAATTTTCATAAGAATCTTGTTCTTCTCTGAGGAGAATAATTCAGTCCGTGGCCTGTTAGACAGCAATAGTGAGACTTATTGCAGACCTGCTTATAATTTCCTATCTTGACCACCACATAAAGGGACGCTCTTAACTAAACAAGGAAAAAAATTCAAGTTTTTCTGAACTCAGTGTTTCCGAACACTGAGTCCGTATTGAGTAATATGAAAAGAGGTTGCTGCTTTGCTGCAGATGGTCACTGACCTTACAGCTTTGAAGGTGTTAGGTCACCAAAGGACAATCTCATTTGGACCTGCTGAGGGAGTATTTTGGTAAAATGAAGGAAACTGAATTTCATTCAAGTGCAAGAGATTTCACCTGGCAGAGCTGAAGCACTCTACTGTGGAGAAAGATGGGTCGCGTCTCATCTAACTTCAGGCATCTACAATGGAGCCACTTACTGCTGTGCTAATCACCCTGAGTTCCCTTTTCATCAGTGGGGAAGAAATAAGTATTTATTATATATAAGGCGGGACGGGGGGGGGGAAATCAAGGCACAGTACACCCTCTAATTCTGTGACCTTTATTTTCAAATGGCAGTATTCCAAGCATCATAAACTGAAAAGCATGTTAACTGAGGGGTTTAGAATTCCTTTTTAGTTAGATTATTTCTCAGCCTGCTTGAAGCAATGGAGTAGACAGCAAGAGATGAAAGAACTAGTAAGGTTATTGCTACTAAGAAACAAATAAGACAATTAAAATACATACCCATGCAGAGTTGCTATGCTACATGGACAGCGTTTTGGAAGTTTAGCTGCTCTAAAGGTATTTATACACAAACTTTCTTGTAGTGCTCCAAGAATTTAGAATTGAAAATCGTGGGTGCCAATTTATCAAGGGTGACTTCAATCTGTAAAAAAAAAGCAAGATGATCTGAAAATAGCTAACAGTGAGAGCCAAAAAAACAACTTATTTTATTTTTAAGTTTGAGCTTGAAGGCGTGAAGAGCTACAATCACCCAGGTTATTTTCACATCATGACATGCCAGTGAAATTGGTATTGTTTTCAGTTCAATTAAGCTAATAATATGGGATGAAATCTTGTCCCCTTTCTCTGCGGCTCAAAAAGGGTCCTGGTCTACAGCAGAACACCTGTGTATCTTGAGTCTACAAGACTTCTTCCCTTCTGTATTTTGACAATCTCAGATGGATTTTTATAATTTAGTTTTCTAGGAGAAGAAATAAAAGACAGACCAAAAATGGGGATTTTCAAAAGTGAGGAGAAGGGAAGGCTGTTTGCAAGGAGAGAGAAGATTTTGATAGCAGTGCTGTTGGGCAAAGGAATGCTTAAACCTTTGACATGTGGACTTGCCTGGGAAGCACACCAAAGGCAAAATCTACTGATAAACAGAGGAAAAAAACCCCTACCATTTTGACAACCAACACTGTTCTTTGTATGCCATTTTCTCTGCTGGCTAAAGAGATGATATACTTGCCAGAAGTGGTGTGAATATTTATGATTCTTTTGGACAGTGAGTGTATACGTTACAATACTGATACTGTTCCTTTTGAGGTCTATGGAAAGTCCTTGGTAACTTCAGAGGGCCCAAGAACACAGAAACCCACCAAACGGTCCCAGACAAACACTTTTCAAAGATTTAAATGTTAATATACCTTTAAAACCACAATTTTTACCCATTTACAGGGTTAGTTAGCAGCGGGTTTAGGTTTACCATGTTTGTCCCTTTACAGTGAAAATTGATGTTAAATATCTGTCAACTTTCAAGAAACCTGCCTCAGGCTCAATTTTCTAATAAACAAAAGGGTTGCCTTATCCAGAGAGGTATTGCATTCAATATATTTATTAATGGAAAAAAGTTGGTGTGGCAGTGCACGAGTAAGCCAGGTTGCAGTAGCTGTGTTTGTACACAGCATTGTCTAGCTCAATTTAAATTGCAAAAGCTAGTGGACAGAGAGGTGTGACAAGTAAGTGTCAGCTGAGCCTCATTTCCTGGTTTAAACGATTACATAGCTAAATAACCCATACTTAAAAAACACAAAACCTAATGAATAAGCAATAAGACTATCTGACCTATATTCAAAGCAATTGTGAGCTTCCATCCTCTGTATTTGAGTTCTGTCTCCTTCAGCTTTATCAGAGGAGGATGCTTTCTGAAGCAGCCAGTTCTGCTCAACAGACACAGTTGTCTCTCCACGATAACCCCTTAGAGCAGCAGGGGAGAGCACAACATCCTTGCCACCTCTGTTCTGCTAGTTTAGGATATGCATTTTGCAAAAAAAAAAATCCTCTAACATTGAAAAATTGAAGTAATTTTTTGTTGCAACAAAATAATGTAAAAAATACTGTTTACCTTCTCTGTCTGCTGAGGCTTCCTGACTGTGACAGGTTTTATCCTAAACATGTATGCTTGGTCTCTTTTCAACATGGCCAGTGTCCAAGGAAGCAGTAAAACAGACATTCAGATGTGAAATACTTGTTTCTCTCCTTTCCATGCCATCACCTTAAAACAATAGGCCCACCAGCTGTACAGTAATTTTGGGTAGAATCACAAAAAAGGCTGATACAGAATGCAATCCACAAGGAATTAAATTAAGGTGTTTAATTAATGACAATCAACATGGCTCTGTTGACTGTGTCTTACCAAACAAATCTGATGTTGCTTATAGTTGGATTAAAAGCTTGGTTAGAATAAGTAGCTGGTGTAATAGCTTTAGATTTATGACATTCTGATAAAGATTAGGAGTATACAAAATCAATAGAGCCTAGTTCAAGCAAGTTAAAAGCTAGCCAATTAATATATTGCAATATGTAATTATGTGTGTAAATTGCAAATCATCCATTGGGGTGTTTTTAGCAGGTCCTCCAGAGATTTGCTCTTTGCCTAATCTTGTTCAATGGTTTTATTAAAACTGGAAGAAAGTATAGTATCAGTCAGTAAGGTGGATGCAATCCCTGCAAGACTGAGGGGCTGAAAGGATCCAAAGAACCTACAATCTAAAATATCCCACCAAGTGGGAGACTATTCCAATACATAAACTGTTACAGGTTGGGAATCATATTGGTTACAGTGACCCTGTGATTGTAGGGTTTAAAATCCTGAGAGAAAAGAGGAAGACAAATATTAAAATTATAACCATGAACATTTTGAGAACAGATTTTGGCTTATTCCGAGATCATCTTCACAGTATCCAGTGGGGAGCAGCCACAGAGGACCAAGATGTGGGAGAGCTGTTTGAACTTCCTCGGAGAATAAAATAGATCTATTCATATATGCAGGAAGGTGATCAAGTGTGGCAGAAGATCAGAATGGCTTGACACGGAACTCCTGAATGAGCTTAAACACCAAAAGGAAGTACATGAAATGAGGAAGGAGGAATGGACTTCCCAGAAGGAAGATAGAGATGGTGCCCAAAGCATGCAGGGATAAAGATGAGAAAGCCGAAGCTCACCTGCAGCTGGGACCAGCAGTGAATGTGAAGGACAAAACAAAGGACTTCTCTAAGGACATCAAAATGAAGGAAGAGAAAAATTATTTATGTGAGTTTTAAGTAGTTAAATCCCAGCACTAGCAATTTTTAGATGGATCTGATGATTTTTAGGTGGATTTGGCCCATTTTTTATTATAAATGTTGCAGTGATTATAACAATACAGTAAGCAATATCCTGAGTACTGGAATATCTCTTGCTGTCTTTGGACAAATAAAGCTATCAACAAAAAGTATACAGTCCTGCTAGCAGTTCCCACGGTACTCTAATACATGGATGAAATCTGCCTACCAATACATACTTCACATACTTTAAAGATACAAACTGATCCATCCTTCAGCAGTGTAAAGCGCAAGGCCAACTCTAAATTTTTCAGGCATCTTTTTCCTCCTGGTATTGAGAAATCCCTAAAAACAACCAAAAAAACAGCAAGCAGGTTCCCTAAGGAGAGCAGAACGACTACAGTTCTTCACCCTCCAAATCTGGTAGACAGACAAATACAATGCAGTGAAACAAACATCAAACTTTAATAATAGACTAGATTATATAGAAAAAATAATACCCATAAAAGTTATTAAAAATCTATAGACTCTGGCACTAATCTTTTCAGATAATTTTTTTTAAATTATTTTTACAAACTGAAAATCAAGAAACAATGAACCTTCTAAGTTGCTAGGTCTGGCACAAAAATATTGAAATGTGGTAGCTGCATCCAAGAGGTTGCTGGCAGAGTTTCAGAAAAGAAAATAGAAAAGCCTAAGAAAACAATGAGATGATTTGTCAAGGGTCATGGATTGCCTAGCTATTACTGAATTTCTCCATAGACAATCTAACAGGAAAAGAAGGATTTGTAGAACTATAATTCACGTTATCTTCTTTTTCCACCTTATTTATTCCAGAGCTGACAGGAATCCATAGGAGTCATGCAGTATGCTGTTCAGCTGAAAAATAGGTAAAGAAATACAGATTTAAGCATGTAGTATTAGAAACAGTACTAAATTTTTCCTTTATGAGATCTAAGGGACAAAAATTACTACAGAAAGGTCAAAATGAGCTAACAGCTAAAATTAGATAATGAGAAGTAAAAAGCCTGATTCTAGGGAAGAGACTTTTTGTATTTAGGTAGAAATCAGCATCGGAAATGTCTTTCCATTTCAGTCAGAACTCTGATCCTTCCAGAGCAGCAATAGAGTAGAGCTTCCCTTCCTGCTAGAACAAGAGTAAAGAGAAGAAATTTCTTTTCTTCTGCCAACAGAAAATATCTCATGAGTGAAGAAATAAATATATGAGTAACAGACCAAAACAGTTTCAGTGAGATAGAAAAAACAGAAGATTTTGAGAAATGATGCAATGGAGGCAGATGGAAGCAGTGAAACAAGATAAATAATAGAAAAGTTGGAACAAACCATTAGAAAAAAACTTTAAAACCCTACAACAAACTGGCATGGACAAAAGAGGAGTGACTAAAGGGAAAGATAAAAAAGCAACAAAAACGTGCACTTTATATAGCGGTAGAAACAATCTGGTACAAATTCTGAATTCTAATAATTAATAACATTTCAGGGGAAATCATGAGACAAAACTGAGTGAACAGGAAAGTGCTCAGAGTATCTGGCTTTAGATCGGACCTCCATGTCCGATATACTCATGGGACAGCTGTGGGAGAACATTGTTAGTGATGGTGCTTGCGGTTCTGAGTAACACTTGCTTTTTTATAAAACTTAATTTGGTTATGCTAATTCATAGAAAAATGTCAGAGGAATATATTTTTCCAATTCCAGACTTGAAAATTTTCTAAAAAGCTAGACATTACATCAGAAATTTTTGAATATTCTGGAATTTGTAATTTTCCTTTTTTACTTTTTCATCAGCTGAAGTCCATTGTTTTCAGGTGAGTGAAAATAATAACCTCTGTGGAGTCATTTTATCTGTTCTGCTACCCACAGCACCTTCCATTGTGCATACACCAAGGTACCTGCTGACATGACAAGGGTTTGTTAAGGGCAAGTGCTCTTTTCAGAAACCTCCTCTTGACTTTCATTCCTGCTGTTTGTATATCCTTCCATTTTCTTGCAGCATAATAATGCAATGTTCAGAGAAACAGCACAGGTGAAAGACAGAGTAGATATAAATCTGCCATCTAAATTTTAACCGTAGACTGAGATTCAGACACCCCCCAAAAAATCTGTTGAGTCTATGATGAGCCCTTTTACACAGAGCAAGTCAAGAACTGCAAAGTTTCATTTAATTAGCTTCTAGCTGCCATTTTCTCACCTTTCATTATCATTGTACCCCTTCAGTTTGACGCTGTGGTTGAAGCTGCTTCATGTCAACACTGACAGGATGTGGTGTGAAAGCGCTCCTGTTTACTCCACCATGTAAGGCCCAGATTGAAAACGGAGGTCTTCCATTTCTGCATAACGGCAAAGTGGAAGGAAAGAAAAAAGGAAGGCTTCTATAACAAAAGGCAAACCTCTTGCTGGAGGAGGAAACATAGACAATTTCTTACAAATATGCTATCTGAAGACCTATGATAGCTGAAAAGCCCCACTGGTATAAAAAGAAGACTTGGTTATCGTAAGATTCAACTTGTTGACTGAAATTGAATAAATCCAAAGGCTGACAAGTGTAAAGCAATAAAACTTTTTACAAGTATCAAAATGACAAGAAGTAAAGAAATAATTTTTTTATAGAATATAGTTAAGTTCTCTATTAGGTACCTAATTTAAGCAAGATTTCATTAAAAATGTAGGCACTTAGAGTGTGTGAGAACGTGATCTCTGCTTAACTGCCTATATTACTGAAACAGTGGGGATTTGAACATGTCAGCCAGGAAGTCTAGTCATCAGCTAAAACTACAGTAAAACAAGTTGCTAAATTCATAAAGATAGTAATTTGCAATGTTGTTTTGTCAAAGTCTTCACTTTCTAAAGAAAGCATGGACTGCCTTTGGATGAAACCCTTTGACTTTTGCATAGAGGTATGTTTCCACAGGAGCTATGCTAATCATCAAAATTTTCCTGCTCTACCTCTGTCTTTAGCTGCTGACAATTTATCTATTTACCCATTTAAGTCATGACAGGAAAATCAAAGCTTTGGAAGGTCCATTTAAAAATCAAGTGTTTGTTTGGTTTTTTTTTTTTTTTTTGAGAATTAAAGTGGAGCTGAGGGAGGAAAGAAAACTAGAAATTTTACTTCATCATTTTCAAGGATGCTACCAGTGTATGTTTCTACTTGAACACTTCCAGAACCTGGGCGAAGTTTACTTTCTTACAGTCTATTCATATCCTGTCTTTTACAGGGAACACTGAGAAATACTGAACACTGCATATTTTTGAAAAGCTGTTCCAGAGCTTTAGAACATCCTGTGTTAATGGAGGTACTCAATGTTCTGACATTTTTTTTTCTCAACCTATTCACTCCTCAGCAATCTTTTCACTAAAACAAATTGCTATGATGAAAACAAGAAAAAACAATTGTACTCTATAAAATATTCTGTAGGAATGTCTGACATATGGGTGTCTGGACACAAATGACTTGTTACATGCTTAATCATTGTACTCTGAATACAAAAGTGACAGAAATTGCTCTTATATAAGGATATTTGGTCCTAGTACAATTCAGTTTTCCAGGTTTGGGTGCAACAGACTCATATAAAGATAAAGATGTTTAAAAGTGGTAGTAGTGATGGAAATCTGATTATATTGCCTATGAAGAGGTGACATGATTTGACTCTGCATCTTCTATGTAATAGTCAACTTCAGTGCAATCTCAATCTTATAACAGAACGTACAAATATCTATAGATAACACATAATATGCTTTTCGTAGGATAATGCTAGTGGACAATGACAGACACCTCTGTTGTAATGACACATTAGTTTGGTTTGTTTATGACACAAATTCTATTAATGAATATTTAAATGGCAGTTAATTTTTAATTCACCGACTTCAGACTAAAAAACCTCATTAAAGTCATACAATTCACCAGAAGTAGAATTTTGGAGGCATGATAGAAAATAGTTACCTTTTTTTCCCCTTGTATAAAAGACAGAATAAACATTGAGGCTTTTTAGTTTGCTTGATGTGATTTCATTTTGCATGTGAAAAAAGCAATAGGTGGATATTGATAAGTTATTTTTATTAGTCTGCTTGTTTGGAAGGAAGTTGATTGACTTGTTAGTAGACTATTGTCCATGAATATAATGAAGAATATATGGATGTTGTTATACATATGGGTCTGACATTTATGTTCATGTAAGTCTGGATTTATGCATCTGAAATTAATGGAGCTGCACTGATATCAATCCCATGCAAAATAGGTTAAAGAAATCCCAAAAGGTAAGCAAAGCTGCACCAAGCCAGTCTCTGATACATGAAATGAGTCTAAAAACAAAGTGGAATTATGGATCTGGCATTTGCAATTTTACCAGTTCCAGGTTAACCTAGCTAGCACAAACAGTAACTGTGAAGAAAATATCATGGTCTTCCATGCAGTCTCGTACCTACAGCACAGATTCTCTCCATGTCTTGGGTGCATGTTTGAAAGTTTGTGGTGCTGCAAGTTCTTTGCAACAGTTAGATTGATCTAAGAGAGATTTGCTGCCACATGCTGTACTCATATCTGTTATCAAGAATACCCATGCTTCTTAAGAGGTCTGCCTTATCAGTGGTGAAAGACACCTAATTTCCAAATCCTTTGAGTCTTTATAGATTTTCATGTCTGAAAATCAGTAAAGTAGCATTCTACATTTTCTTTGCACATCTGCAAGTAATTATTCAACGCACAATGCAGGGGCAATTCAATCAAAGAGGACAACAAATGATTTTTATACTCATTATCCTTCAACTTTAAATCTGTGCTTTAAATCTGAAATGAGTCCATGAGACCTTGTGGAATCAGGGCAAGTGAAAATAATGCATTTGTTTTGATCTCAGATGCAGTGAGCCAAATATCCCTTTCTCTAGTCCTTACAGGGCACTTTCTTTCATATGAAAAAGACTACTGAGCCCTGCTCAACACATTGATCTCTTCCTAAGCTAGTTTCTTTAGCTCAGATATGACATTATATGCAGGGTATAAATGCCATTTTGGTAGTAGGGGACCTACAAATGTGGCCTCTGTTGGAGTAAGTCAGAGACTGCCCTGTGCCAGGCATGGATGGTTCAAGCCAGCTCAGCAATGCATCCACTGCCAAAGCTAAAGTAAATCAGAGGAATTTGTAGTGCCTCTGTGAGGATGTATTTAAGAAAAGGCAGGAGACATCAAGGGAAACGGAACAAGTGAACAACAGAGGGAACAATAAGGCCACAGCACTAGGAAGTACTCCACAGTAAAGCTGGTGTCATGGGTAAAGGAGATTTTGTAATTTATTCCCTTTTTCCAACATTGTTTTGGAGGGACTGCCTCTTAAGGATGAACACACACACACATCCACCCCCATACCCTTCCCCCTCACAGGACCAAGTGGGGAGGGGAAGAAAAAAGCACATGGGGGAAGCAGAATTCTTCTCTGCTGGTGCCTGCAGAGTTCATGTAGCACTATCCTCTACTGGAGCCCCTGCCACCACCATCTGGATCACTCCTGGTGTAGAGAGTGGAGATTTGGAAGCAGGAAGGAGAGGTGTCTGGATTGAAGTTGAACCTGGGAAGTGGGACAAAAAAGGTGTCTTCCCTATGTGTTTAGATGTTTGTCATCTTTGTTTCCCAATACCCAAATAAATAATTAAGTATTTTAAACTTAATTCCCCAAATTGAGCCTTTATGACAACTTCTGTAACTGGTGAATGATCTTTGTTTTGATACATGAGCATAGGGAAAGAAAGTTAAATGCAGAAGACTTACTCGAGGAGAAAAAAGAGTTTTGCTCAAGGAGTTTTTTGCTGCTGGGAAAACTAGGCCTGGGAAAAACCTGTTGTGGGAGAAAATTCTTTCCCATCAATAGTGCTACCTATTTTCTGCTTGTCTGTTTTGAGAAGTTAACTTCCTTCTTGCAAGACGAGAGCAAACTTCTCACAGACATGCTTTTTGTTTGTTTGGCTTAGCAGTGTATTCAGGGCTTCCAACCTCAGGATAAGCTTTTCCTTAATACCTTAGCTGTGGTTTGGTCATCTGGGTTTACCTGTGTGTATCACTTTTTACAATGAGTTCTTGTTCTTCCTATTTTCTTCCCGTTCCCGCTGTGAGAAGGCAAAGGAGGGAAGAGTGAACACAAGGCTCTCTGGGTGTTTGGGTGCTGTTTGGGTGCTGCACACCAGACTTGGCAATGCATCCTGTCAATGATAGCTACCAGCAGGACAAGGTTTTCACTTGCAGCTTGTTGTTTGCAGTTTGACTGCATGGACTGTACACCTATGCATCTTTAAGGACTTCAAAACACAAGTCTCTCAGTTTGTCCATCATTACTATGACTTCTCTATGGAAGATAACCAAAGTAATCCACCGAATGTCACAAAAGAAAGGGTTTTGTTCCGAGAAGCGTAAGGCCTGCAGGAGGAGTGGGGAGCCGTGCAGGAGGCTGACGCTGGCCATGGTGCTGAAAGGACCCCACCACGGGTCCTGTCGGAAGTAACTTCCGTGGGAGTAGCTGCCAGCTGAAAGCCCGAACACTTTAAAACTTTAAAAATGTACGATATACTTAGATGAAGTGGTACAAGAACCCTTACAATAACATCTATGAATAAATGATTCCCCCCCCCCTTTATACTTAACAATCCATATTAATGCCATTACACGTGGATATCGTCATCAGCCCACTCATCTCAGGGTGATGTAAATATAAACATTTACACTTAATATTTACAGATTTTCTATAATAACTAATATTTTTCCATCTGAAAGTGCCAGCGCTTTTTGGAAAGAAGTGGGATTAATACTTACCACAATTAAATCTATTTTTGGAACAACCAAATGAAGCTGGGAGAAAACAAATTCATCTATGTATCATACATTCATGGTGTTTAACATCAGAAAGGGTGCTTAATTACTCAGCCTGTCATTCTGCCTTTCATAAATCCTCACATTTTACCCATTTACCCCTAACTTGATTTCAGACATTTTTGTGATTAAAACTGCCTTGTGAAAGGAAGATAGACCTGAATTAAAAAAAAATAAAAAAAAATCCCTTCTCTCAGTATTATTGCTTTCTCACCTAGGGAAGATAAGTTGGTATTTTCTTTATAAAGAAAATATATTCAAGTCACTTCATAATATCCTCCTTGCTAAAAATAAGCGCTGAGCTCTTTATGTCTTTCATTATATATTTGCAATTCTTTTCTGCCCTTCCCTCTAATTTTTCAGCACTAGTTTTAAGATGTATGTACCACACCTGGAGGTGGCAGACTGGTGTCACCAATACCACACACAGAGTAAAAAATATTTCCCTGTTTCTATTCACTATTTGTTTGTTCATTCACAGTTTTTACTACCTCTTTGTGCCACAGCATCACAATGAGAAATCAAATTCTTGTCCACTGTGACTCCACAATTTATTTTAAACTCCCTATTCTTCAGTTGAGAATTCAGTATTCTGCAGGGATAACTATATCTTGCTGAATTAAATTAGTGTGTTTGAATAGACAAGTCTACCAGCTGACCCAAATCACACTAATTTATCTATATTCACTGTTAGTTACCACTCTGGCAATCCTCATGTCATATGCGGCTTTTATTAATACCTATTTTATATTTACTTTTAAGTCACTAAGGAGAATGTTGAATACTGGGAAATTTAGTCATAAGGAAATCCATCAGAGACACACTACCATAGGATGATTCCATATTGACAGACAATGTTGCAGACTGTAACTTCTGAGTCCCCTTATTATGCACTTTGCAGGTATTGTGTGGTCCTAAGTCATACTCTTTACTAAAACCTGAGTTAAATTATCTCAGTTCCATTAGCAAAGGAATTCTTATGTCAAAGAGGTAAAATTACCTATTTTTGTGTTAACTGAAATTTATATCTTCCTACCTTTTCATTCCCATTAAAAACTGTTTATCAAACATTTCATTGCAAATATTGTGTGGTTTTATTCTGCACTCTATCACACTAAATTGGCATTGTAAAATATTCTTCCACACTTATTTCCACTATATATTCCCATGGTTTAACATTTCCTTTAAGCAAATATCATACAATATCCTTTTTATTGTGATGGGCTATCTTTTACACTGTATTATTCAGAGCAGCCAAAGCTGACTCACAAAAGATTCACTATTTGTTGTCCCATAACTGCTACTATTTACATACATTTCCTATGGGATGTTTTGCTCTTCAAGCCACAGAGAACTTAGAGACTGTAGGTGCAAACTGGATACTAAAATATAAGAGGTGAAAAAAGGACTGTAGTGTTACAGTCATTAAGAAAGTCACATCTAGAGGTCTGTATTGGTAGGGAGTAAAGCAAGAAAAAGATTTAGGTAAGGAAGTTAACAATGTTTAGACTGCAATAGTAGAATACAAATGGTTTTTTGTAGTTCCTGAATGTCGAGGAGTTGCTTGGTTTTGCCTGGTAGAAATGAAGCTCTGTATTTCAGGCCAAAATTATACATGCTGTAGCATTTTAAAACTGAACATGAATATTTACAGTTTAAAAATTCTAATTTAGATGTGAAACAGTAAATCAAGGACATTTTGAGAAAAAGCAGCCAGTCAATCTTGAATAAGCTCCTGAACAACCAGAGACTTTTTTCAGCACATATGGTTGTCTAACAGGGTGCCTCAGAACAGTGGGTGATATTATATGCCATATGTGCTGCTATACCAAAGAATGATTTGGTTTCTGGTAATACTAAAACCAAAGACTAAATTCTAAAATTACCTAGCTCTTCTTAATCAATATCATCATCTTGTTATTCCAATTATAGTTAATTGCATTCTTAGTGGCTGGAAGAATACCTTTTACCTGTCAGCAGAAAATATGAGGAGGAATGGTTTACCTTAATAAGACAAAAATTTCTAAGTGGATTATTATCTTGCTATTAATTTGATTATTAGAAATACTTAAGTGGGAAAAAAATGAAAAACTGACTAATAAAGCAAACAATGTGGAGGTTATGATATTTTGTCTCATAAATTTAATAGAAAGGCCTAGCTGCAATACCCATAAATGTGTGATAATATGGTAAGTAATATATTCTTCACCAAAACTTATTTGGAATTGTACATTTAGAAATTCATACATTCATAGAGCTCCGAATTCCACTATGTCTCTGAAACACCTTAGCAATAATGAACTTTGAATCACACAATCATTAAGTTTGGAAAAGATCTCTAAGACCCTTGAGTCCAACCATTAATCCAGCACCACCATGTTCATCACTAAACCTTATCCCCAAAGAGCCACATCCACTCACCACTTCCAGGGATGGTGATTCCACCACTTCCCCGGGAAACCTGTTCCAAAACCTGACCACCCTTTCAGTGAAGAAATTTTTCCTAAAATCCAATCTAAACCTTGCCTGTTGCAACTTGAGGCCATTTCCTCTTGGTCTCTCATTTGTTACCTGGGAAAAGAGACTGACCCCTACCTCACTACAACCTCCTTTCTTGTAGTTGTAGGGAGCGATAAGGTCACCTCTGAACCTCCTTTTCTCCAGGCTAAACACCCCCAGCTCTCTCAATGTTCTTCACAAGACTTTACCAGCTTCATTGCCCTTCGCTGGACATGCTCCAGCACCTCAATGTCCTTCTTATAGTGAGGGGCCCAAAAACTGAACACAGGAGTTGAGGTGTGGCCTAACCAGTGCCAAGTACAGTTGGACAATCACTGCCCTGGCCCTGCTGGCCACACTGGCCACACTAATATAGCCCAGGAGGCCACTGGCCTTCTTGTCCACCTGAGCACACTGCTGGCTAATATTCAGTGGCTGTTGACCAACACCCCCAGGGCCTCTCCTGCTGAGCAGCTTTCCAGCCACCTGCCCCCAGCCTGTAGTGCTGCATGGGGCTGTTGTAACTGAAGTACTTGCCTGATGTACAGTACTCTGCCTTATTGAACCTCATACTGTTGGCCTCAGCCTACCAATTCAGCCTGTCCAGATCCCTCCGCAGAGCCTTCCTGCCAGATCAACACTACTGCCTAATTTGGTGTCATCTGCAAAGTTACTGAGGGTGCCCTCGATCTCCTTGTCCAGATCATTGATAAAGATATTAAAGAGAACTAGCCCCAACAGTGAGCCCTAGGGAACCCCACTTGTGACTGGATGTCAATGGGATTTAACCCTATTCACCATCACTCTATGGGTCCATCCATAACTTCATTGCATGTAATGCAATATACATTTAATGCTTTGACTAAAATTTCAAAAAGTAATTTGGTTTGTGTACTTAATTCAAAATAACTTGTGGAAACTGATTTCCAAAAAGCAAGTATTCAATCACCATGAAATTGAAAACTGTTTGAGGCATCTTAGTTTGAATACTTTAAGGAGAAACACTTACAACACCAGTCACTGTTCAAAATGTAGGTTAGGGAGTTTTTAAAGGCTAGTGCTAGTACTTCTTAACTCAATACTTGCTATTGCAGTTGCCTCCACTGCAAGCAATTTCATTAATTTTCACTTACAAAGAAGTATTCTCTCCCTGAATAATTTTCATTACTTCTCCATAAATTTCTATTTTTAGGAACTCTTCAGGCAGATTTGAACTTTAGCTGTCAGAAGCAGACAAAATTCTACTGGATGACAAAGTTCTGCTAAAGATTTGGCTCCCCTGCCATATAGAGAAATCAATGAGATTTCCTGAACTGAGTGCAATATTTAAAGTAAACACATTAATGCAAGTGTGCCGTCATATCTGCACTCTTCATCCATCTTCTCCTTTAAAAAATAAAATATTCTATACACAAATGTACTTTACAGACTAAGCTCTAAGAAAAAGCAGGATGTCATATAAAAGATTTGAAAATGTAACAAAAGGCTCTGAATGTCAAAGGACAGTATAGGGTGGGTCTTTGTAGGTGTTGGTGTATCCTTTGCTGTCAAGCAGCTCTGCTAGTAAAATGAAGAGGTCACAACCTCACCCCCTTCAGCTGGCACATCAGAAGACCAAAGGAAGAACTGTCCTCATGAAATGATCTCACATGAAGAGAAAAATGCTACACTGTCCCTGACTCTGACAGGTCCAATCAGATTAGCTTTGCTTTTTTTCTAGCTCCCAGCAGCTGCTGGTGTTTGGTTATTCAAATGTATTTATTCAAATCCAGCACCAGTTACAATCACAAGCAAGATAACTTACATCTCTTGCTTTTCTAGAAACCTTGTTGCAATATTCACACATTGTCATAAGGGTGTCCAAAAATTGTTAGACAATTTTGTCATGAGGTAAGATCTCTTCTGGGAGCCACCAGCTTTCATTGGTTTCACCTAATGTATTTCCCAATGCACATTACCTTTTGGGAAATGCATGTGGTTTTGGTCTGCGAGGTAATCTGGTCAAAAGATTTGTTTTATTCCTACTTACATTGTAGTAGGATTTTATAACTATAGTATCACATTATTAAAATTGTGAATAATTAAACAACATATTAAGGAAGATCTTGAAACATTGTAAAAAGAGAGTTCTACATACACTTAATGAAAAACTCTGCCACTTCAAGAAAAGTAACAATAGCAATACCTAAAATTCCTCTTTATAGACATAAGGAACAGGAAATACAGTGCATTCCCTGAATGCACCAATTAGCATTGATTGCCCTGAGAATATCTGGGACTTCCACCTCTACATCCTCCACCTCTGGCCCACTAGCTCCTTTTAAGCTCAGGCTCAGGCCCTAGTCCTTGTCTGAACTACACTGTAAGTAGACCTGTATCCAGCTCTGTTTCTTGATGATCCTGACTTGCTGACTGGACTTCCTGGATTGACCCCAAACCTAACATGTCTCTTTGAATGTGTCTGATCACTGGACTATTGGCTGAGCCTGTTGCTGTCATCAACCTTGCTCTGTTTGTCTTGCTTGGACAGTGTGGGACTGTACCTTTTTCAGTGTGGACATTGCTTCTGCCTACCTGCATTGTGGTCAGCTCCTCATATTCTCTCACAAAGTGGGCCCTTTCTTGTTGCTCCTTGCCATAGCATATGGTTTACTAACTAAAGCACAGGTCTAGGAATCATGATTTTTAGCCTGTTCACAATTTGACCTCAATTTTCAAGGCAGTCAATCTCTGAGCTTTTAGTCTTTGGCTGTATAAACATGTGTTGTATTTAGCTACTAGCTTCTTTAAATTTTATGATTTTCAAGGGAGGGTGCAGTGTAGGAAGCTTTAACCAGTTTGCTTTCTGGATTAGAGATCTAAACAAAATGTCTAACAGGTTGAGGCTTAATTATTCAGTATGCAGCATACTTCAGAATGATTCAACATTCATACTAGAAAAAAGATACTGGTAGTCTTCTGTCAAATCTTATCCAACTTCAGCCAATTTCTTACCACCTGAAATGTCAAAGCAAGATACTGCACAAAGCAGGTTGCAATCCTTTTTCAGATCCCCTTTGCTGAACATCCAATGTGTTGTCCAAATTAAAGTGCAGGCCTAATAGCTGTATCTCTAGGTGCTAAAGGCTAAATTAAGACTGGGTAAAGAAGGTATCCAAGCCATAATTTTGCTCTTTACCTCTTGCTTTCACAGTGAAAAATGTGAAACCTGGAAACATGAAAGGTCTTCCTGAGTTAGGACATATCATCCAGCAGAGAAAGAAATGGTGCCATTTCAAGTCTGGAAGAAGCCTCTTGGTCCTTGTCAGATCAGACTGGCTTCTGCAGTTAGCTGTGACCTGTGAAGACAAGAAGTCATAAGGGTTTCTTTAGGTACACTTACTCCATATGGATAGCCTAACAGAGAGAGGTTCTGTTTGGAACCCTCAGGCCAGCCAGAGCAGTTTGGCTCAGTCCACACTTTTTAAGCACTTTTAGCCTTCAAAACAACATGGGATTATCTATATTCTTTGTAGGAACTGAATGGCTTGTGCTGTATGGAACCAAGAAAAAGAATTGTTTGGCAGACACGATAGCCGGTGTAGGATAAAACCTTGCTGCAAACTAAAAGTAGATACAACTGATCTCTAATGTCTATGTTCATTTCATGATATTCTAACTTATTGATACAAACACAGTTTATGATGCCAGTCAGATACACTTCAGGCTTAGTTATACTCATTGGATCTTCTGGCTTAGTGGGTCAGAATGAGCAAAAATATGTCAGGCAAAATAAACAGGCATTCCTTCTGGGTAACATCTTACAATACTGAAAAGAGGTGCCAATCATAAGTTTGTGTTGATACTAGCAATGTGATTTTCCATCTTTCACAAGCAGTGGAAAGCTTACAATATAATCATAGAATCACAGAGTCACAGAATATGCTGAGTGGGAAGGGACCCACAAGGATCATCAAGCCCAACTCTTAACGCTGCACAGGATGACAAGAGTCACACCATGTGCCTGAGAGTATCACCCAAATATTTCTTGAAGTCTATCAGGCTTGGTGCTGTGACCACTCCCCTGAGGAGCCTGTTCCAGTGCCCAACCACACTCTGGGTGAAGAACATTTTTCTAATATCCAACCTAAACCTCCCATGACACAACTTCAGGCCATTCCCTTGGGTCCTGTCACTGGTCACCATCACTCCTCTTCCCCTCACAAGAAGTTGTAGACTGCAATGAGGTCTCCCCTCAGTCTCCTCTTCTCCAGGTTGAACAGACAAGAGACCTCAGCCACTCCTCATACAGCTTCCCCTCAAGGCCCTTCACCATCTTCATTGCCCTCCTTTGGACACTCTCTAAGAGCTTAATATCTTTCTTACATTGTGATGCCCAAAACTGCACACAATATTCAAGGTGAGGCTGCACCAGTACAGAGTAGAGCAGGAGAATCCCCTCCTGGGACCGGCTGGCAATGCTTTGCTTGATGCTCCCCAGGACATGGTTGACCCTCCTGGCTGCCAGGGCACTGCTGACTCAGATTCAACCAGGAGTCCCAGGTCCCTTTCCATGGCACTGCTTTCCAGCATCTAATTCCCAGTCTGTACGTATATCTGGGGTTGTCCCATCTCAGCTGCAGAATCCAGTACTTTCCCTTTTTGAACTTCCTATGGCTGGTGATTGCCCAGTCCTCTAGTTTGTTGAGGTCTCTCTGCAGGGTGTCGCTGCCTTTGAGGGAGTCAACAGCTCCTCCTAGTTTTGTGTCATCTACAAAATCACTTATTATCCCTTCCAGTCCTGAGTCCAAGTCATTTATGAAGATGTGGAAGAGCACAGGGCCTAAGATTGAGCCCTGTGGAACCCCACTAGTGACAGGTCACCAGTCTGATGTTACCCCATTCACTACTACCCTCTGTGTTCAACCTATGAGCCAATTGCTCACCCACCACATGATGTGTTTATCCAGCTGTGTACTAGACATTTTGTCCAGAAGGATTCTGTGAGAGACAGTATCAAAAGCTTGACTGAAATCTAAAAAAATTACGTCACCTGGCTTCCTTTGATCATCTAGGTGGGTTACCTCATGACAATAGTTAGAGCAGAATTCAGATTTATAAACAAATTCATCTGATGTCAATTAGATGTCATGGAATATTCATGGGGTCCTATAAGCCCTTTAATCATGTCTGTCAAGCCCACACAAGTGTCTGCGGCACCTACAAGCTTGCAAATGGTGCTAGGTTCCTCTGTTTACATAGTTAATCTGTTTTAATTGGATTAGCACTGTTGATTATCATTATGATATAAATGTGACTGTTCACACCTTTCAGATCTATGTTCTTGGATCTCTGCAAGCAACTCCAAGGATTACCTGATAAAAGTCTTGTTTATCAACAACCTATTTTAGGGCACTGATTGATGCTTAATACAAACCATTATATGGCTGGAAATTGATAAGCCTTAAAACACAAGACCAGCTAAGTAGTTTTGGATTTTTTTTTGTCACAACTATTGTAATTAAATGTATTCTGCTTGGTCACTAATGCCATGTTTATGTATAAACACTACTGAACAATTTCAGTGATAATGGCCATCTTTACACTTTCATTTAATATTGAAACATGAATGACTGCAGTTTTGCTAGCTCAAGACAGTGCCAGGCACAACAAAACCTTGGCAATCTGTGCAAGTTTAAATTGATACAAAATCAAGCATACGTTCTTCCCTGATAGCAGTCTGTCATAATGCAGGGGTTAAGACTTCTCATGTCATTAGGTGTTCCTGGGGTTTTTGTTGTTTAACTTCCAAATAAGATTGCTAGGAACTGGTTAATATTTGGAGAACTCCATAGTAGCATGTTACAGACTTGTTTCCCAAATAATGTAAGCTCACACATGCAGTTCCTAGCCCTTAATGGGTTAGTGGATATCAGATGACCTGTAGCAATTCTACAGCAACTGTGTACATGTTTGAAGGTCTAGATTCATAGGCTGATGGGAGGTTAATTCCTCTGAAATCACTAACTAAGCTCAGTGGGGCCCAGGAGAGCAATTTTAAAAGCATTTCCATTTAGTTTGATTATTCTTCCCTGCAAACTGAAACACTAAAAGTGTATTGCCTCACATTCGTTGAAGGTTAAAACTGTGCATATTGGTAGTACCTGATAAGGATAAATGGTTGAATCATGGCAACTGCACTGTGAACTACAGGTCTATCAACTCTAGGACTTTGAAGTGCACTGATATACTGCTGTGGTAAGTTCCTTTATTTGTAACCGTTAAGATCAGGTTTTTATTTACATAGACAAGAAGTGATAACAGCATGACCACTAGAAAGATAATGCTATTTTGCAAGATATTTGCTAGCATATTAGAAAAGTCATTCAATAAAATATAATTATCACTATTAAAACAATAAAGATTTTTTCCATATTTTTTCATTGTTGGTGTTCACCTGTGTTAATTTATGCTATTCATTGACTGCCACTGGGTCCACTAGTATTGAGTAAGGTAAACTGAGTTTGCTTGCATTTAAAAATATTTTTGCATCTGCATGCTTCACTTTTCTAATTACTCTCAGGTTTTTTTAAGTAATCCTTAGGAGATACCAGGTTGAGCAACTCCTGCACTTATCTTTTCACACTATTCTGTCTTTGTCCAGTGGGAATGTTGTCACTGCCATAGAGACCACTGGAAATGGGGCAGAATGTTTCACACTGCCATTCCAAATAAAGTCTCCTTTGATAGAGGTACTAAAAAAAATCAAATCCTTGATACCCAATCTGACCAGCTTTTGCTTCCCAACCTCTGTTTCCATGGCATTCTCAGCTGGCAGAAGGCAGAGAGCTAGTACAGTAAAAAGAAGGCAGACCAGCTTGTGCAGCAACACCTACAGCCTGTAGGATCCTGTTGTGTTAACTTTAACAGAAATAGAAACAGAATCTCTTTCTACCTTTTTTTACTTTTTCCCTTTGAAGGGTATAAATGGAGGAGAGAGATTGAATGGACCCTAGCAATTGCTGACCTTTGCATTTATAGTACTACAGCAGCGTGGTAACCTTCAGCAGCAAGACAGGGCCCCGATCTAATAAGCTGCATTTGTAATCATAATGAGAAACAAATATCTCATCAGGATCCTAATCTATCCTAGTTTTGAGTGAAATTCATAACTGTCTAGTTTTTGCTTATGTGTCAGTCTAAAGCATTATTCTAACACTTGGCTTTTTTTAAGAATTATTTGGTTTATGTATAGGAAATTTCTTATGCATTATTTTTTAGGTAACAGTTATAAGAATTTTTTATAATAGTAATTCTTGTAGCATTATACTTAAATGATACTTAATTCAATGGGGCTACTTCAGTTGTAAATCAGCATTCCAAAAGACTCTGAAATGGACAGTGCAGATAAATCATTGCACCTCCATGAGGTGAGGTTCTATCAGATTCCTCTTAGTTCCATCAACACAGATCAGACTGTGATAACAAAGGATCTAAAATCATAATCTGAACGCACGTCTCAAAACCAAAGTATGTCTAAATACCATCACGATATTAGGATACTGAATCTATGTTCTAGGAAATGTGAAATGAGAAACTGAACAGGTACAGTTGTTGTAGGCTGTTTCATTTGCCCATGACTTTCCTGTACCTTTCTCTCACATGATTCAAAAGATTTGTGTAGCCACCTCCCTCATGATAGCATTAAGAATAAAATTTACACATTTTAGGAGAGAATACTGAGAAGAGATGTGATAGAAATCTTCAGATGTGTTAAAGGCTCTGTGAAAGGGATGAGAACATCCCCTGGGTTAAAATTGCAGCAGATTTAGATTTGACTTTAGGTGTAGCTTGCTAAGAGTAAAGATAGACAGTCTCTGGGACAGTTTAGCTGCCCTGAAGAAAAGGGTAGACAAATGTCTACCAGCAGTGATGATTGATCATAAATGATGCTACTTTGGGTGGGAGGATAGACCAGGTGACTTCCTGAAGCCTCTTCTCACCTGGTTTTTTGTGATTCTATATGCTTAAGATACTAAAGGAACTGATATTTGCCACACTTAACACTTGTCAAACGACTTAAAATAGGCAAAACAGAAAGCCTGTAAGAAATGGTGATACATTAATTACTCTGTTTAGGTATTTATTCCAACCCTACCTCTTTTTCAGCCCTCTGTTCACATTAGACACAGTTCACACATTAGTCACATTAGACATTTTATCCCCTTATACAGAGTTAACCATCTTTTCTCCTCTTCTCATACTCTTGCAAGTCTGATACTCCAATACTTAAATGGAAGACAAGAGGCTTGGCAAAGGAATCTCTGCTTTTCCTCACTATCATATTTGACTTGCACCTCCTGTGAGATCTCATAGGATGGCTCTCAGACATGCATAAGTGCAATTCTGAGCATGTACCCCAATCCAGTGATTTTCTCTTTCCTCCACTCTTATTCCAACCAATCTCCAGGTGAATATAAGACTGCAAAACCAACATAGCAACACTTCTGCATTTAGTACATTTTTTTATGATAGGAGCTGTGTTTTGAAAACATGGAAGCTGATTATTCAATTAGTTTAAAATATCCAGACAGATTATTTTCTTCATCTTTGGGACCTCCAGTCTGTTTACACAGAGTTTAGAAGACGTATGTTTAAGAACATTCAATGAACAGATTCACAGATATGTACTCAAGCAAGCCCTACTTATATCTTATTACCAATATTCGGAAAATAAAATCTTTCCATTAGGTCATTCAGTTCACTGGCCACAGGTTCTGTGAATGCCATCTAAGAGAATAAGGGTTAAAAGAAAGCTCTGAAGCCTCTTAGCTGCTGGCTACAAGAGTATAGGGGAGCCAAAGCTGTGCTGTCTTGTTACCTTGTCTTATGTGAAACTTTAAAATACAGGAAGATTTCCAGGGAAACAAAATATTGTAAATTGATCTTTTTAATGTTTTGGGGCATAACAATAATGTTTCATTTAATTTGGCAACTTCCAACAAAAGATACTAGCCTATGTCTTCCAAATAACTGGGACTCAGCCTTTCTTTTTCTTTTTTTCCCCTATTCCATCAATTTGCCAGTTTCTACTTTCTATCTATTAAATTAAAACAAAACCAAAACCAAAAAACAAACCACAAAAAAAACCAAGCCACAAAAAACCCCTAAACATCACCTCTGGTTTCTCATCCTTCCTACCCTTCGCACCAAGGGAAGATGCTGTAAATAGCTACAAAGCTACCTCATTAACTCCTTTTAAGTATCTCCTTACACTCTCCTTTGCCACATCGTCAGCAGTCCTTGGCTGAGACTATCACCTCTCATGCTGATAGATACAGTTTCTTGATATGCTCCCTCTCCTGGTACACTCTGGCGTATGCTTAAATGTCACACTCTTCAGACAAGAAATTAACTTCTGAATGGTTTATGTGAGATGTGGCACTAGCCGTGGTTCAACGGCAATGCTCAATGCTGTAAATCAGTCTTAAGCTTCAGATAAAGTACTCTTCTGAGGTCTGAAGAGATGGAGTCTCTGTGAGCCAAGACGAAGTAAGGGTCTAAACAAAATAATAGGATCTCTGAGCCTGATGGGATGCATGCCAGGGGTATTTCACTTCAAAGACTGCCAACAGAGAGAAGAGTCAGAAAGAAACATGTTTCTGACTTCTGAGGAAAACCACTACGAAGTCTAGACAGAGATCTTTACTATTCGTTAGTTCAGCAATATAGTATTCATCCTTTCTTCTGCTTGTAGTTCTGCTGTTTGCAGGGCAGGGACTGCCATTAATGCTGAACTCCCCAGGGTTTGTGCCACTATCCCTAACAAAGCAAACCTATCCAGGCCTGCCAGCTGCAAAGCCAGTGCATCAGCTGGAGATCAAGCGCCCAGAAAGCAGCTTGCTACCATGGCTGCCTGTCAGCATGCTCCTGAGGGCGGCATGAAGGGGCTCTACCCCTGCAATTCCAGCACCATGTCTCTGAGGAAACTCTGGCTGCTGCCACATAACCAGCAAGCTACTGACCTGCAAATTGCCACTTGCAGCTTCTGGGCTAAGAACTCTCACAGAACTTTAGGTGTACTTCCAGGATTTAGCCATAATCACACTTCAGAAAGTTGGTAGACTTATCAGGGTGTTCTAAGGACACAAAGCTGTGCGAGAAACATGTGAACTAAATCACCACTATGCCTGAAGAAATTCAGCTGGTGTGCTGCATCTCTGGGGATGCTCCCTTCTGCAGCAGCACCTCTGTCGGAGCTGTTGCCTCTACAGGAACACCTAAGCAGAGAAAATCCCCTTGCTAGGGTGCACTACTATAGAATGAAAAAACTATTTCAAATAAACACTTATAGTTAAATTGAGTTGCAGCAGATGCAATGCCTGCCCTTCTCTGAAAGGCAAATACATTGTAATAATGTGATTTATAACATAAAGCAGTATACTGTAAGTTACAATGCACCACATCCATATGTTACATCTCTTCTACAGGTTTGCTCCAGAACAGCTACATAAATTAAGCTACAGTGGTGGGTAGTTATTAATACTGAGAGGGCTTTAGTATAATCTCTATGATTTCCTTGGGCCTCTCTCCGTTATCGCCAATAGTTTTCTGTTTTGCGATGCCTCTGAGTGTTAGAAAAATTCTCTGAGGACAGCTGATCCTGTCAACTCTCACAACACAAATGGATTTACCTTTCCTTTGACAACTATCTCTGGCCCTCAGAAAGAAGTTATTTTATTTTGAAGTTTAATAGCTTTGACTTCTGGTTTCTTGATTTTTCCTTTGTGGTATAGCCACTAGACTGAAAACAATGTGGGTTTTTAAATCAAAGTGGAAAAAATATAGATTCCCTAACACAAAATGAGAAGGCCAGCAATAATCCTTTCCAAGTAACTGAAATCTGTATTTGCTGTCTCCCTGCTGACCAAAGCTTTTCTTTAAAACAAGTCTCTCATCAGCCTACCTGTGTCCTATAGTATCACCAGTTAAAAGACAAAGATCTATACGTGCCTCTTTACCCCATTGCATTGCAAAGTATAAGGAGCTATTCAGTCTGACATCCATTTTGTTAGTTTCTACCAGCAGCAGCTGGCAGATTTCTCTGGGGCTTTCTTCAGAGCATCTGGCTTGGGTCAGGTCACTATAAAAAATTTATTAAACATCCTTTACAGGACTGGCTTGAGCTTTTTTAAATAAGGAAATCTCATATATCTCCAATCTTACAAAGGTTTTGTTTCCGTTCTGTCAACACAGAAGATATATTAAGCATTGCATTTAATGAGATATTGAACATCTCTTTGTTCTGAGTGTATACTGGAGCAGGCTGTGCTTAGAAAACACATCACTTGGGTTTGTTTTATTCTATTGTTGGAGTAAAAGTTGTTCTGTTGTGATAAAATATGTATTTCTTCATTTTGGAAAGCAATAAAATGGACTAGACTCTAGGCTACATCTCAGCTGATATTGGAATGGAGCAAGACAGGCTGGGCAGTGCATAAGCCCTGAAATGTAAGGCTAATTATGAGGATGATTATTTTTAAAAAAAAACAACAATAAAAACAAGTAGGAGGAACATAAAAACTGCCATACTGATTCAAAACAAACATCCCTCTGTCTCTAAAAGTGATAATAAGTTCACGTTTAGGGAAGAATAAGAACAATGTAAGTATATGTGGATTTCACCTCTAATACTCTTCCACCTTCTTACAGTTTTAATCTTAGAAGATTTCCTGAGACTTTTAGACTTTATTTATTTAGCAACTCTTCATGAATCATTCTTCCAAGTACTTCTCTCCCTGAACTTATATAACCTTCTTCCATTACTATATATTCTGCAAGGGTTTCCACAGGTCTGGGACCTGAAAATTGAGGAACCACCATCACAGATTTTATTTGATGACTCCTAATATCCCTGGAAGGGACAGTAGGTAGTTGATCTCTATCCATTTCAGTCGTGCTACTTACAGTTTTGAAGATCTCTGTCACATTCCCACAAATCACCTTTTTTATTGCAGAATTCCAGCCCCTCTAATCATCCATTGTACAGAAGCCATTCTGTACTATTTGATCATCAAATGTGTCTTTCTTTGAATTTCTTTTAAGCTTTAATGTGTCCTCTCTAAAATGAGGAGACCAAAACTGCAGATTGTATTCAAAGTACAAGAAGAATGCATTAATCCAGACACATGTTTTCTGTCTTGTTCTTTACTCCTTTCCTAATAGTTCCCAGTGCTGCGGCCCCGGCCCAGCCCCGGAACGTGTGCTTCATGGTGTCGCGGCCCAGCCAGCCCTGGGCGCGTGCGTGTGGCCCGGCCCCAGGCGCTCGGGCCCAGCCCCAGGTGTGGAAAGGAGTGAGAGAGTGGGAGCTTCACCGGCGCGGACAGTGCCATCGTGGGAGATGAGAAGGGGAGCCTGGAACACACAGAAGAGAAGGACAACTCTAAACCTGGGCAGATGGAGCTTGTTCAGCCCTGTAAGGCCATCCATCTAAGAGAAGGTCACTCTAATTAAACCTACATCCTGAGGACTTCGCTGCCACCATCCAAGCTCACTCGGCCCTGGCAGATGAACCTTAGGATTAAAGCGTGGGTTCAGTTCAGCGCATGCTGTGTCTCACCTAAAAAATCCATTGTGCAGGCTTGAAGGCTTTACCTACATGCAAAAAGCCCTGTATCGACATCTTCTACAAATGCAGTCACACAAAGATCAAAAGACAAAGGCATATACACCTGCCTCCAAAGGTGTACCCAAATTAACTCTAGCATGCTGGAATGTCAGAACCATGCTCGATTCTGCAAACAGCGGACGTCCTGAGCACCGGTCTGCCCTGATTGCCCATGAACTGTCACGTCTCAACATCGACATTGCTGCTCTCAGTGAAGTTCACCTTCACGAGGAAGGCAGCCTCAGAGAACATGGTGCTGGTTACACACTCTTTTGGTCAAGTAAGCCCAGAAACGAAAAGCATATCTCAGGAGTCGGCTTCATGATTAAAAAGTCTATTGTTTCTAAACCCGAAAATCTGCCGACAGGTCACTCTGACCGCATTATCTCCCTACGCCTTCCACTACACAACAAGCAACACGTTGTCCTCTTTAGTATATATGCGCCAACTCTCCAAGCTGACCCTGCTGAAAAGGATAAATTTTACACCGACCTGCGCTGCCTTACCCAGAAGGTTCCTGCAGATGATAAGATCATTATCCTTGGTGAGTTCAATGCCAGAGTAGGAAAGAATTTTGAAGCCTGGAAAGGAATATTAGGCAAGCGTGGTGTTGGAAGCCGCAATGATAACAGTCACCTTCTGCTAGAATTCTGTGCGGAGCAACAGCTCACCATCACTAACACTATCTTTCAGCAGAAAAATAGTCTGAAGACAACATGGATGCATCCCAGATCCAAACCTTGACACCTCATTGATTATGTCTTGGTGAGACGGAAAGATGTCCGTGATGTCCACCACACCCGTGTAATGCCCAGCGCAGAATGCCAAACAGACCATCGGCTTGTGTGCTGTAAACTCAACTTCAATCTTAAATTCAAACCTAAAAGGGGTAGTATCCCAAGGAGGAGACTCCAAGTTAACAATCTCCAATCAGCCACAGTGAGAGACAAATTCCAGGTTAGTCTTCAAACTAGGCTTGATAACCACTCCACAGATTCTACAGATACCTCTCCTGTAACATTCTGGCACCATATTAAAAATAGCATCCTGCAATCCTCTGTAGAAACCTTAGAGTTCTCCTTCAAGAAGAACAAGGACTGGTTCGATAAAAGCAATGAAGAGATCCAGGAATTGTTGAGGAAGAAGAGAACTGCCCACCAAGCACACCTTGCACTGCCATCCTGTCACGTAAGAAAAACAGCCTTTCGCCTTACATGCAGCAAGCTCCAACAGAAACTCCGTGACATCCAGAACAAGTGGTGGATCAGTCTAGCTGAAAAAACACAATTATGCACAGACACAGGTGATCACAGAGGATTCTATGAGGCCCTGAAAACAGCATACGGGCCTACATACCAAGCTCAAAGTCCTCTACTCAGCGCTGATGGTCAAACACTTCTGACAGATAAAACCTCCATTCTGAATCGATGGTCTGAACACTTTCAGACCCTTTTTGGTACTAGCTGTGTAGTCCAAGACACAGCCATTCAGTCCACCACACATCAACCGGTGAAGTATGAATTGGATACTGCCCCCATTTTAGGAGAAACCCTTAAGACCATTTCATGGAAACATGGGGGCCTTGCACTCCATGCCAAATTTCACGAGTTTGTAGTGTGCTGTTGGGAACTAGGCAAGCTACCATCAGACCTTCGAGATGCAGTCATCATCACTTTGTATAAGAAGAAAGGAATTAAATCAGACTGTTCAAATTACTGTGGTATTACTCTGCTCTCCATTGCTGGTAAAATCCTGGCAAGAATACTCTTGAACAGACTAATACCTGCTATAACAGAAGGAATTCTACCTGAAAGCCAGTGTGGTTTCAAAGCCAACAGGAGCACCACAGACATGGTGTTTGTTCTCAGACAATTGCAAGACAAGTGTAGGGAACAGAACAAAGGTCTCTATGTAACCTTGGTTGACCTCACCAAGGTTTTTGGTACTGTGAGCAGGAAAGGTCTGTGGCAGATCTTAGAACGCTTAGGTTGTCCCCCCAAGTTCCTCAAAAAGATCCTCACTCCATGAGGATCAACACGGCCAAGTCAGATATGGCAATGCACTTTCTGAGCCCTTTCTAATAACGAATGGTGTGAAACAAGGCTGCGTTCTCGCACCAACACTATTCACAGTCTTTTTCAGCATGATGCTCCAAAGGGCCACGGCAGACCTCGATGATCAGGATGGTATCTACATTTGATACCGTACTGATGGAAGCTTATTCAGCCTAAGGTGACTGAAGGCCCACACCAAGACCTTAAACCATCTTGTCCGGGAGCTGCTCTATGCTGATGATGCTGCCCTTGTTGCCCACACAGAAGCAGCTCTGCAGCGTTTAACATCCTGCTTTGCAGACGCTGCTGAGCTCTTTGGGCTGGAAGTCAGCTTAAAGGAGACAGAAGTTCTCTATCAACCTGCACCTCAGGAAGTCTTCCATCATCCCCATATCACCATTGGCGAATCAGTGCTCAAATCAGTCCAGCAGTTTAATTACCTAGGTAGCCTCCTCTCCTTGGATGGTAAGATTGACAGAGATAGACAACAGGTGAGCAAAGGCATATAGTGCCTTCAGAAATCTTCATAAAAGAGTTTGGCGAAATAAACACTTGAAGAAAAGTACAAAGATCAGTGTTTACAGAGCCATAGTGCTGTCTACTCTCTTATACGGATCTGAATCATGGGTCATCTACTGCCACCACCTGCGACTCCTAGAATGCTTCCATCAACGCTGCCTTCGTACAATCCTAAACATCCACTGGTCACATTATGTGACCAATACATCTGTTCTAGAACAAGCAGCAGTCACAAATATTGAGGTCATGTTGCTGAGAACACAGCTGTGCTGGGCAGGGCAGGGCACGTCTCAAGGATGAAAGATCACCGCCTCCCTAAGATTTTGCTTTATGGTGAACTTGCCACCGGCTGCCGCATGAGAGGAGCCCCGAAGAGAAGGTACAAGGACTCCCTGAAACAACATCTCAGCCTTGGCCACATTGATCAACATAACTGGTCTACTCTGGCCTCCAACTATAACGCTGTGGATGCCTTTTAGAAAGCACGCAGGATCACCCTTGAGGAGAAAAGACAACACAGAAAGAATTGTGCCCTGCAGAATTTATCACCTAAGGAGTCTTTCTATTGTGCCTTTTGCAACCGGACATCCCTGTCTCGTATTGGCCTTTTTAGCCACCAGCGTGCTTGTAGCAAACGTGGGTAGAGACCTTCCCAAATCTTCGTTCATGAAGCCTGGCCATGAATAGTTCCCAGCATTTGATTATTTTTTTTTTTTTTTTTTTAACTGCTGCTGAGCACTGAGATAGTGTTTTCCTGAAACTATTTATCCCAACCCTGAAGTCTCTCTTGCTTCTGAGTGGTAATGGTCAGGTCACAGTCCACAATTTGATATATGAAGATAAGATTGTTTTTCACCACAGCATTTCACAAAATATTTTACTGCTCTGTCATGAATGCTCAGCCCTTGTTCTTATTACGTTCATAACTGTATCATCAGGAAACTTTGGAATCTCACTGCTCATCCTCTTTTCCAGGTCATTCATAGCTTTGCTAAAGTATTTGGGTCCCTGCACAGAATTCTGTCAAACTCCTTTTCCTCTGCTGAGAATTTTGACTGTTAGTTCCTACTGTGTTTTACTAATAACTGTGTTTGTTTGGCTTGAAGAGAAGGTTTAAGGGAAATCTAAATGCTTTGTTTGTCTTCTTAAGATGAGATTATAGAGAACACAGAGGTAAACTCTTCTCATAGGTTCACAATGAATGGAGAAGAGGTGACAGATACAAGTTGCTTCAAGGGACATTCTGGTGAGAAATAAGACTTTCTTGACAGTGCACCAAGACACCCAAAGAGCTTGTGGCCCTTTTATCCTTCAGGATATTCAAAGTTTAACTGCTCATGACCCCAAGCCACCTCATTTCAGGCATAAGTGCGCATAACTTTGAGCAGGACGTTGGATTACATTATCTCCAAAAGTCCAGTAAAACCTAAATAATTACAGGATTCTATGCATTTAAGACAGAATTTTCCCTCTTCTCAATGATTGTTCAGTGTCCTTTCTTGAAGGACATTATCAAGGTCTTTTGGAATTCCCAGTAAACTATATCAACAGGATCACACAAAACTTCTTATTTATTGGTTGTGTCAGAGAATTCCAAGAAGTTTACAAGGCAGAGCCATGTTTTCTCTTTTCAAGATCATAGTCATCATCAGATGTGAATACACATTGCCACAAGTAATTAATCTATTCTTTCTTTAAGTTTTTAGGTGTGTACCACTTGGCCTTGGTATTTGCTACTTTTCACCGTATGTTTTTGAATCATAATCCCTTCCAAAATCGCTTCAATTTTCAGACAGATGGTTTGCTGAGTTCCCCTTATAAAATGAGGCCTGTGTTGTAATGTCCCATCTTTTCTATAATGAATTTGAGTGCTAATAATCTATTTCGCTTCTTTGCCATGGTCTTGTCCTTCTGACTGCTCCTTTTCCATTGCAGTTAAGGAAGTGCTACAAAATTCTTGCCACACATTTTTCTCCCAATATTCTAAGAGGAGAATGTAGTAGTAATTTTAGCTCCTTTAGGAAACTACTCCTCCAATTCTTTTTTGGTCTGCTTAATTATATCTTCACATTTCATCTACTCAAAGCTAGATTCCTTTTTTTTTTTTTTTTTTTGATACAACTTCAGATTTTTGAATGATCCTTTCTTAATTCTGAATTCCTGGTTTAACCATTATATCTTCCTTTTGCCAGTTTCCAAACTTCTCCTAATACACATACAGTAAGCAGAGTTATTGTGCTTCCACTCTGGTGTCCTTCAGCTTCTAAACCACCTGTAACTTAATTCTCTATTGCCTAATTGATGGCACAACTGTGGTAAAGTTTTTGCCTTTTGCTCTTTTTGTATCACGGATGCTGGATCTGAGTTATGATTATTGTTAGAATTGTGCTTCCAGAGGAAAGTTTAGAACAAATCTTTGTCATTATCTTGTCAAGGGCTTAATTTCCTCTTGTGGGGTTGCTAGCCAGCTGATCCATGAAAGAGTCATTGACAATTTCATCTATGGTTTATGTCCCTGACTGAAGTTTCTCTCTTCTACACAGAGAAAACTGAAGTGACTTTTTGTCCTTACCAACCCTCTAACTTTAGAATCATAGAATCATTCAGGTTGGAAAAGACCTCTAAGATCATCAGAGTTCAGCTGTTAATCAAGTACTGCTGTGGACAACACTAAACCGTATCCCCAAGTGCCATAGCCACACATCTTTTGAACTCTTCCAGGGATGGTAATTCCACTATGGATGGTACTTCCACAAAATAAGACGGAAAACAACTCATAGGTTGAGATAAGGCAATTTAGTAAAGCAAAAGTGAAAGGTTGCATGAACATAAGCAAAGACAAAAAAAAGGTTTATTCTGTACTTCCTGTCAGCAAATGATGGTTGGACACTTCCCAGGAAGCAGGGCTTCAGGACACATAGCAGTTGCTTAGGAAGGCAAATATTGTAAATAATGAATGCTCCCCCTTCCTCTTCCTTTTCTTAGCTTTTATATCTGAGCTGAAGTCATATGGTATGTAATATCATTTTGGTCAATTTGGGTCAGCTGGCCTAGTTTTTTCCCTTCCCAGAATCTTGTTCAACCCCAGCCCCTGTATGAAGTGGGGGGAAATGTTGAGAGACAGTGCTGATGCTGTGCCTGTACTTCTCAGCAGTAGCCAAAACACTGGTGTGTTATCAACACTTTTCTATCTACCAATGCAAAGCACAGAACTGTGAGGACTGCTATGGGAAAATGAACTCCAGTTCAGTCAGACCCAATACACCTTGCTACCTGGGAGAAGAGTTGAGCCCCACCTGGCTACCACCTCTTTTCTGGTACTTGTAGAGAGCAATGAGGTCCCCCGTGAGCCGCCTTTTCTCCAGGCTAAACAACCCCAGCTCCCTCAGCCAACTCTTACAAGACTTGTGCTTCAGACCCTTCACCACCTTTGTTGCCCTTCTCTGGACGTCTTCCAGAACCTCAAGGGTTTTTTTTGTAGTGAAAGGGACCAGAATTCAGACAGTACTCAAGGTGTAGCCTCATAAGTGCCAAGTACAAAGCTACTTCCCTAGTCCTGCTGGCCACACTATTTCTGACACAAGCCAGGATGTCATTGACCTTCTTGGCCACCTGGGCACACTGTTGGCTCTTGTTCAAAAGGCTGTTGACCAGACTTCTCACAGTTTAATTCAGCCTGTCTCAACTCCTGGTTGGGAGGCTGATAGTGTTGACCCCATTCTATAGTCTTCCTCTTTGGGTCTGGGATTTCAATCCAGCCTCTGTGCCTCTTTTTAAGAGGGTTAGTTTAATTCCAAGCTCTTACTAAACACATAATTCTACTGTAGCAGTAACACAGTATACTTTTTTCATCCCTTTATATTTTGTACACTAGTATTACAGCATCCTACTGGCTACCTTTGTTCCACCAGGAAGAAATGAGGAATTGAAACAGTTGTAATTGGTAAATGTTCAATCACATGGCCAGTAATTTTGGTCCAATTCTTTTGCTTTCAGGACTGGAGCAGATCTTATGCTGTTGTGTTTTGACTCTGGAGCCTGCTACTCTCACTCTACTAATACCAACATCTGAGCTCCATCTTCTGTTTCTCTACTACTCTGCTGAGACCAAATATTTTCACCTTCATTGCAAATTCATTAATTCTACTTCATTTTCCTCATCCTGATAATCTTCTGTTGTGGCACTTTGATTTCGTTTTTAGCCCAGAGGGCAACAGCATTAGCTGTAACTGAAGAAATTCTTCTACTTGTAAAAATCTTCTCCTCTTTAATTATGCCTTGACCACAAAAAGTGTTTCAACATATATAATTCCATCTCTATTTTTAACGTAAGACTACACTTATATAAATATTCCTTTCCATGTTGAATCTGAGGTATTGACAAGAGATCATAGACCTCTCTTTATAAGTTCAGTATATAATTTCATACACCTGGAGAAGTGGAAAAAAACCTAGGTAGAGTTTCATCTTGCTTTCAGCATTTCAGTTTTTAAAGGTAACTTGCAAAGTAATCTGTGAATATAATTATTTGGCAACAAAATAACTATTGGAAACCAATGGGAAGTAATTTTCAGATCATAATCTCCAGGCACCAGGGAATTATTTACTTCAAACTTCATAAATTTTATATTTAGGAAACATGGAACTTTATATAAACTGTTGTATGATATTGTTTGAATGTTGAAACAAGATTATTCAGGGCAAAGCTTTTGACTGGGGCACACTGATTTAGATGCCACCATGGTTCTGAATTTCCTCCCTCTTCACAGTTTGCTACTTCCTTATGCATAAAAATATCTGTGATCTGTGTAGCTAAAGACTCAGAACAAATAGAGAGGATTATATATACATATATATATATATGAAAGAGATAATTAACACATAAGTAAGAATATTATATATTATGTTGCAGCTTTTTGGTAACAAAAATAACATTTTTTGAAAGAGAAAAGGAAATGGTTTCTAGATCAATATTGAAACAAATACTTTAGATCGCCTGTTTAAGGTTGCCTGGTTTACTCTGTATTATGAACTACAAGTCTTAGTTGTAACTCGGATGACAGTAACTAAAGAAAGGTTAAGAGAAGTAACTATGTAGATTATTCAGCCTGACTGTAAGAGCACCCTAGGATGCAGGATTCAAATGAAAAGTTAGACTTTAGGAATTGCAAGTGACCCTTTGCAATTTTCTTCTCATTTCCAGTGACTCACTTGATGACTTAGATACTATCACTTAATCCATGCCTCAGCTTCCCCACTTATAAAGATGGTACAACTGGCTGAGAAGAGCATTATCTCTGATGTGATTTTTTTTTTCTTCTTTCAGCGTACTGAATCAGAACAGCAAGAATGAAAATTATTTGAAAAACAAATATTCCTCAAAATGTTGTTTTGGGATTTTCACAATTTCGTTTTTAGTGCTTTCTCTGTAATACATCTGTGCCCCTTATACTGAAGTGTTTGACTTCTTAAATACAATATATATGTCACATATTTTTCATCAGTGGTTGTTCTTTCAAGAATTTATTATAATATAAAGTTCAAACACAATGAATCAAAATTAAGAAATTCTACACCACAGAAACAAAACGTTTTTTCTTCAGTTGAACAATGCAGTAGATAGTGACATATTCCTGACAAATGCTTTCATTTTGATGAAACTACGTTTTGTTTGAAGACATCAACTCAGTGTGCATATTGGTTTTATGACATCTGGTTGTTCTTGCTTCTCATCTGACATCTCCTTTCACAGGCAATAATTATCTTTCTGTCTGTCTTTCCTTCTCTTTTCCACAAATGCTTTACTTCTCTTACAAATATCCTTCCTATTTCATATATTTGAAGCACTCTTTTACTCACATTGTCTAGCTGATAAAATAATAAAGTTCAAAGCAACTTTTCCCAGGCTGTGTTTAGCTTGAATTTTGCTGTTTCTTTTTGAATGTAAAAAGGCTTCTGTGCCTTAAAGTTTGTTCATCTTCTCTAATTATATCCACTAGATAATTAAAGATACTTTCTCCTATAAACTTTGCCCCACTACTTCTTAAGGCGAACTGTTCCATCAAGACTCTTGTGCCTGTTTTAGAAATAACACTGACTTTTAAAGTAACTTGCAATTTATGAATAGAAATGGATGAGATTATGATAAGGCTGCAGTAGACTGTAAAGCAAAACTTGCCATAGTACATCCTTCACTGTATAAACAGCTCTGCAAAATGATACCGTCCTCCCCTCACTGCAATCCTCTTACCTCCTGTCTAGATGTTTACTGCCAATTAGGCTTGATAAAACTTCAGGAGATTCTTATATTCTCTTGACAATAGTATTTCTGGGCTGCTGGCAGGTTTTGGAGGGCTTCTGACTATACAGCAAGAACCCTTAGTGTACTTTAGTACTTTGTTTATTCGATGATTAGGTCATTTAGATCTTACTCTTACTGCACTATCTACCGCTGTCATAGCATAAAACATTCAAGATTTTATTAAAGATTTTCTTTTGGAGCAAAAATAATGTGAAGATACTTCAAATGGCAGCAAATAGATTTAAAAAAACCCCAACAACTTTATTTATTATAATGAAAAGTATATATTGATTATATTTATAGGCTACTTCACTAATTATATAGTAATATATAATAATATATAATAATGTATAATGTTCACCAAAACCACTAGAGCAACAATAAAATTCTTATTCCAAAAAGATATGGTTCACAATTATAGAAAACATTGTGTTACTTCAATGCTCAAACGGAGTAATTTTCCAACTTTTCCAACTTTCAGATTGCTGACTAAAAGTATTGAGCTTCCGTTTCTTCTGTCTGAGGCGTAACACTTCTCACCCTTTCTGACAGATGTAAAAAAGACATTGCAAACTTAGGGTCTTTCTGTGCAATGGCCTAGTCAGAATTCCCCCGAACTAAATGGGGTTGAATTTGCCTGCACTGTCAGCTTACACAAGAGGTCCAGAAAGCAGATGATAATTTTTTAGGATGGAGGGTGGTGTCAGTTACCTCACTTTCGCCCTTTCTTCTAGTTAAAGGGGAAAAAATGGAAACTGATCTTAGTTCTTTGGAAAATGATGTTGAACTTAAAACCTTGTTAGCATTTCTGATTTAAAAAATAACTATTTAACAAATATATTTGGAAAGTAGACTGACTGAAATAAGAATCAGCTCATAACAGATTCAGATCAGATAGGAGTTTGCAAATGCACTGTTGCACCTAAAAGGGTATGATTCGAAGCTGCATGTACAGAAGCATCATGTCGAGGAGGAGGAAGGTGACAGTTCCTGTGCAGTTTTGGCAAGCTGCACCTGAAGGATGGGACGATTTTCTGGAAACTGTCATGCCAGAAATTCACAGCTAAACAGGAGGAAACTGAGAAGAGCAAAAGGGAATAATTAGAGACCTATGGGGGTGGAACAGGGTTTTTAGTCTATTTTTTTAAAGGAAACCAAGCTATGTAATTGCACTGCTTTTCTGTCAGTGCTCCAGCAATAAAATATGAATCTCTTGACCAATCTGAAATAAGCCTGACAAAAAGGGAGAGGTTTAAAAACATTGAGGTCCTGTGGATTTTATAAAAATCAGCATCCAGACAGAGGAGACTCAAATTTGTGTGCCTAGTAAAACAGGTGGAACTGTGAACTCAGCTGCATTATTTGACACAAGAGAATCCAAAGCTGTCATCCAAAAGCAGGTTCCATAAGGTTTGCTGTCAATGGAACTCCTCAGGTTTTTTTTAGAGGTAGGAGTTTGTTTGTTTGTTTATTCTGGTGAGTTTTTTTAAAAATAAAATATATTTAAGAGAAGACCAAGACTTCTGCCTTAGAGAATTTTTAAGATGTTAGTTGCTGCAGGCTGTAGGCATTCATTATAAAAATATGTGTAATCACAGATCTTGTCCAGAACAGGCCCTGATATCCCTACCTGAAACGAAATCCCTTTGGGACAGTGCTTTCTGTCTGCCTTGAAGAAGACTGTTTCCATTTCTTCTCATGCTAGAGCTAGCTCAGACCTTCTTCTCTCTCTGAAAATGCTGTGGTACCACTAAAATTAAAGAAATGAGAAGTCATGAGTCGGATGCCAAAACAAAAATGGCTCTTGAAAATCATTATATGCTGACATTTTATTTTGAATTTGGTCTGTCCTTGAAATGTTTAAAATCCTTTGATTCTTGAGTGAAGGAGAAGTCACAGTGTCCCACTTCTATTAACTTATTGTGAAAAATTAATTTGAGCTCTTGATGCTACAGGATATTTCATCCTTCATGGCTGCCCCTTAAATGGCAAACCCACTCACTGAAAACTCCTCCCAGTCTTCTATCATTCCTCTAGGCAAGGAACCTACAGGAAAAGCCCTCTAAATTGTTTGTTTCTTCTTTCAGTTTGCCTCAAGAAAGAAAACAAACAATCACGACTGCTCACAGCTAGTGAAAAGCGAGTATTGGTGGAATTGAGAAAATCAGAATGTGGCATTTGGTCAATCCAAAAGGAAGATATGGGGAATCATAGAATCATAGAATCAGCTGGGTTGGAAGGGACCTCTGAGATCATCAAGTCCAACCCTTGATCCACTACCGCTGCGGTTACTAGACCATGGCACTAAGTGCCACATCGAATCTCTTTTTAAAAATCTCCAGGGATGGAGAATCCACTACTTCTCTGGGCAACCCATTCCCAATGTCTGATCACCCTCTCTGTAAAGAAATTCTTTCTAATATCTAACCTAAACCTCCCCTGGCACAACTTGAGCCTATGCCCTCTTGTCTTGCTGATAGTTGCCTGAGAAAAGAGACCAACCCCCACCTGGCTACAACCTCCTTTCAGGTAGTTGTAGAGAGTGATGAGGTTTTCCCTGAGCCTCCTTTTCTCCAGGCTGAACAGCCCCATCTCCCTCAGCCTCTCCTCATAGGACTTGTGCTTGAGTCCCTTCACCAGCCTAGTTGCTCTCCTCTGGACCTGCTCCAGCACCTCAATATCCTTCCTGAACTGAGGGGCCCAGAACTGGACACAGTACTCCAAGTGTGGCCTCACCAGCGCTGAGTACAGGAGAAGAATCACTTCCTTGGTCCTGTTGGCCACGCTGTTCCTGATCCAGGCCAGGATGCCATTGGCCTTCTTGGCCACCTGGGCACACTGTTGGCTCGTGTTCAGCTTCTTGTCAATCCAAACTCCCAGGTCCCTCTCTGTCTGGCTGCTCTCCAGCCACTCTGTCTCCAGCCTGCAGGGCTGCATGGGGTTGTTGTGGCCAAAGTGCAGGATCCGGCACTTGGCCTGGTTGAACCTCATCCCGTTGGAATCAGCCCAGCTCTCCAACCTATCCAGGTCCCTCTGAAGAGCCCTCCTGCCTTCCAGCTGATCGACACTCCCCCCCAACTTAGTGTCATCTGCAAATTTGCTGATGATGGACTCAATCCCCTCATCCAGATCATCAAAAAAGATATTAAACAGAATTGGGCCCAACACTTATCCCTGGGGGACAACATTAGTGACCGGCTGCCAACTGGATGCAGCACCGTTCACCACCACTCCAACCAGTTCCTAACCCAGCACAGAGTGCCCCTGTCCAAGCCATGGGCTGCCAGCCTTTTCAGGAGTAAAAGGAGGATGGAAGGTTCCTAAGATTGAGGAAAGGTTTACAATAATAAAGAAATATGCATAGGACATACGTGAATACTTGTTATGAACTGAGAAGAAAAAGTCATGGATTACATTATAATGATTGGCTTCTCAAGTTTAAGAAAGTAATTTACCTGATATGTTGGAATAGCTATATTGATATTCCATTTCTAGATTTCACAGCAGTCTTCTGTAGATAGGACTTCAGAGAAATGGATTTAATAGGATGCCTGTCAGTGACAAGATTTTGGATGTCTGTCACGTCAAAAGGGGCAGAAAAGAATTTTCTGTCCAACCTGTATTATTTTATTTTTTGTCTATCAGTGTCCCTGCTCCAAGAGATCAAAGCCTTTTAATGTCCAAAAAGTTCTGTTAGCATCTCACCTAATGAGACCCTTCACTTAAAAGATTTGCTGAGATGGACAGGACATTTGATACCTTTTATATATAGGAACTGCTCTTAATAGCAGTAGAAAAACTCCTCAGCAGGTTTCTTCTATGAGTTATTTCGCTGTCGATGAAACTGTCAGCACCTAAAAACGGACCCACTGTAACAGTTCATTAATGCAAATTTGTGACAATTTATGGGGTTCGCTGTGTCTGGAATAGGGTCTAACTGCAAAAAAATCACACAAACTATGTAGTAATAATAATAATAGTGCAAAGCACAGACACACACGCTAAAGCAAAAGCAACTTAAAAATAAGTAAAATAACTTACAAAGAATAAGTAAAGCAAAAAGCTTAAGTACATGCTATAAAGCAAAACCAACTTAGAACAAAGTAATAAGTAAAAATGTTAAAGTACTACAGAGCAAAAGTAAAATTAGTATATATGTATAAAGCAATTGCTCACCCCGCGGCGTCCCAAGAAGCTGGAGAGAGAATAGGCAGCCCATCGGTTACCCCTGCAGAGCTGATGGAACTTCTTCACGATATTTCCTTGGGTCCAATCTCTTTTTGTACCTTTTTCTTCAAGCAGTTTGAGTGGCTATAGTCAATAAGCTAATTTTGGGGTGATTGACAGATGAAATAGGCCCAAGGGTCCACTTCCCAAGAGTAGGAAAGGCCATGTTATCTCCATATCACTCCTTTCTTCATCTTAATCCTTTTATAAGTTTCTGGGAATGTCTCCCGAGGTGCTGGGGTTTTTCAGGAAGCCATCAGGAGAGTTTTTTTTCTTCTTTTGTGTGGCCTTATGTATCACCTTGCAGTGTTACTAAGCAGGGGTAATTCTTACTAACCACGCAATGAAATTCTCTTCAAGGCTCTCATGTATCATTCCAACTTTGGGATATATTGAACTAGACTGAGCTTTTCACACATTGTTGGTTGGCCAACAGTGTCAGGTATTTCATCTTTACAAAGCAAATGTGTGCAAATCAGAAAATGACCAATAAGAGCTAAGTCTCTTCATGTAGCCCTATTAAAAATGAAATTACTTTTATGGTTTCTTCTTTATTTCTCTCTAGTAAATTCTACTGCTTTTGTACAAAAATAAAGTAAAATCATTTGTTGTGTCTAAGACTTTGGAGGCATTAGGAAAAGCATTGCAAAAAGCCTGAGAGAGGTGAACCTTCCCATCTATTAAGCACTGGTGAAGCCACATCTGGAGTGCCAATTCTAGTTCGTGGCTTCCCAGCACAAGAAAGTTATGGGCATAGACAGCAGGTCAAATAAAGGGCAATGAAAATTGTTTAGGGATTGGAGCATGTCATATGAGGAAAGGCTGAGAGATGGAACTAGTTAGCCTAGAGAAGAGAAGCCTCAGACAGATCTTATAGGTGTGAATAAATATCTGATGGGAGGATGTAAGCAAGACTGAGTCAGGCTCTTTTCAGTGGTGCCTAGGTGCCTAGTGATAGACCAAGAGGCAACGAGCAGAAACTGAAATATGGGAGGTCTTTTCTGAACATGAGAAAACACTTCTCTACTGTGCAGGTGACTGAGCACTGGCATAGGTTGCCTAGAGAGGCTGTGGAGTCCCCATCCTTGGAGAGACTCAAAGCCATCTGGATGCAGCCCTGAGCAACCTGCTCTAGCTGACCCTGCTTGACCAGGGAGACTGGACCAGATGTCCTCCAGGGGTGTCTTCCATCCTGAATGATTCTGTGATTATGTGTTTTCTAGCAACACAGTTCGAGTCACAGTATTGGCTTAGCACAAGTCCACACTCCAATTTCCATCATTTTTCTTCATCCTTATTCTGCCAGAGCTTTCAGCGTTCCCTTTAAGTTATAAGAAACTGTATGTAAAAGTTATAAGAAGTTATATGTAAAATCTTGTGGTCTTTGTATTAGTTTTGTATTTCACATAGAGCAGTAAGAATTCACATGCTTGACCCAGTATAAAGCAAGTAACACAAATACAGAACAGATATAAATGACTGTCAGTAAATAATAAGCAGAAAGGTGAGTAGGTAACTTAACCTCATGCAATATTTCCTTCCTCAAATTATCTTAGAGACACTTGGACATTATGGTCTTAGACCTTTTATATTTTGTTTAGTTTGGGCTTAAATCTGCAACTCTTGAATACTAAGGTCACTGCTCTAATGAATTAATACTTGCAGTTACTTGAGCTACATCTTTTACTTGGCATATGCAGGCCCATCCAAATTATCTGAAGGATTGATTGTGGACTACCTATAAATAGCTATAACAACATAATCATGGTGTCTAGTATTAACATTCCAGTCATGTAGTGTTTTAGTTGTTTCTGATACTAAACATATGGTGGTACCTCACCTTCTTCTCATCATCTTATTTTTTTCAGTCCTGCTTCCTTCAGTTTTGAAGCAGTTGCCTTTTGGTAAAGAATGGATAAATTCTTTAGTACCAGACTGTTACACGAAGGCTATCTTCCCTTTTGGTCACAGATGGTGGGAAGTGATTTTATTGATTTGTTAATACTTAGCTAGAAGGTTTACATCTAGCAGTAATAATGTGGCCAGGCCCTGGGACAAATCACCTCACGAGTTAGCGGAGTGTTTGTGTCTTTAACTGAGTGTGACATTATTATATTTACCAGCCTTTCATAGTACTTTGCTTATTAACACCACTTTAATCTCTTCTGAGCCATCTGTTGGTCATTCAAGTTTCTGTTTCTGTCATGTGCTGGAAGAGTTGGGAGACTTCAGCTTCTGAGCTGAACTTGAACATTACCATCCAGAAGTTCTGGTAGTAACAGTAGTGCTTATTATGTTTGGTTGGTTTTTTTTTTCTTTTTAATTTGCATTATCAAGTTGTGCCCTGCAGAAAATCTCTTGGGGGAACACAGGCAGATGGCCACAGTAATTCCTCTCAAATTCAAAGGGTCATGAAGGTTCACGGCTCTCAGAATTTGTGTGAGAGGTATTAGTGTGGCTGGCTGAAAGCTGGTCCCTCTCTTTGTTTCAAACGTGGCAAATTTGGCAGCAAGAAGCATTGAATACTGCCAGCATAGACTTTTTTCCCCTTTGGGTTGTGCCCATCAGATGATCTCTTTAGAAACCAGAGCTCTTTCCATGCTATGACCTCAGCAGAAGTGTGACAGAGGTCGTGTCAGTGTGTGCCAGTGGTAGTTCACCTTTTTTTTGAAAGTATAGTTTTCTCTGTATTTTAGCTTTGCATTTCTAAGTAGCCTGAATGATTTCTTTCACTGATAGGCACATGTGTGAGCAGGGGACCCTTCAGAGCTATAGGCCAGTGGATTAAATGCAGATCATCTCCCGTAGAGGACAGTCACATGCATTACTGGCTCCCCAAAAAGAAGTTGCTCAGAGCTGGTAGATCAGAAATTGATATGAAAGCGATCTGTGTCTGGACATGACATTTTGTTTCATTGTGTGCTATCCCCTCGGCTGAGCAGCTGGCAATGTGACATGTTTCGTGGCCAGTTTTGGTGGGTCACAATAGTCAAAGAAAGGGTGTGATAGATAAGAGCACTTGCCACCCCCATGGGAGATGTGTGGGGACCACGGCATTGGGTACCACTAATGCGGTGTAAGAAGCATATGAAGGAAAGTGCTGAAGAGTGGGACCCTCAGGAAGGGTGGTCGAGCAGTGAGAGAGCTGGCTTATGGCAAGGGGGCTGCAGCTGGGGCGAGCACGGCTCACGCCCGAGGGAGCAGCCCAAGGCTTCGCGGCGCCTCTGGCAGCCCCGCAGCAAGCCCGCACCCTCCCACGGGTGGCCCTGCCTTGGGCGAGCCGGCAGCCCTGGCGGGAACCCAGGCGAGCACCTGCGGTGAGGAAGCCTCGAGAACGTGAGGAGGATGGCGGTGCCGGGGCCCACGCCGCGCCCGTGCGGCCGCGGGACGAGCCCGGGGGAGGGGGCGGCGGACACAGGCGCGGCCGGCCCGGGTGCCCGGCGCGGGCAGGGGCAGCGGCGCCGCGCCTCGGACTCCGCCTCACCGGCACCGAGCTCCCCCTCCCTGCCTCGCTCCCTCCCTCCTCCAGCGCCAGGCTCCCAGCGGCGGAGCATCTCGGCGGCGGCGGCAGCACCCGCCCTTCCCGGCCGGCCGGCGGCGCGCACCGCCCCCCCCGCTCCCGCACGCACCCGCCGGCGGCGATCCGAAGCCCTCCGCGCCACCGCACCCCCGCCCCGCACGCCCACCGCCGGGAGGATGGGCTGCGGGCGGCGGCGCGGCAGCCCCTGAGCTCCCCGAAGCCACGGAAACAAAGGGAGCGAGCAGCGGCAGCACCGGGCCGGGGTGGATGCAAGCAACCATGAAAGGCTGGGTCTCCGCCTCCTCCGCTGCTGCCAGAGAGCTGCCGGCTGCCGCTGCTCGGAGGACTACCCTGTGAAGGGGGCGGAGGAGAGGCTGGCTGGGTTCGCCGTGCAAAGGTAGAAGGTGTAAGGGAGAGGCGGAAAGAAAATGTCTTCTTCGGTGGGGCCCCGCGGCCCTCGCCCGCCCACGGTGCCCCCGCCGATGCAGGAGCTGCCCGACCTAAGCCACCTGACAGAGGAGGAGAGGAACATCATCATGGCAGTGATGGACCGGCAGAAAGAGGAGGAAGAAAAAGAAGAGGCCATGCTCAAGTAAGCAGACGCCAGTCATTCATTCATTCAGGCACTCATTCATGCGCCGATCGCCGGCGGGCGGAGCGGGCGCTGCCACAGCGGGAGCCGGCCGGTGCCCGGAGCCGGCCGGCTTCGCCCTGCTCGGCGGGGCTGGCGCCGCGGAGCCCCGGTCCCGTTCCGCTCCCGGCCCGTAACTTCCTCCTCCCCCACCCCGGGCAGCTCCTCCCGAGGTAGCACCGCCGGAGGAGCCAGGCACGGCGGGACGGAGCGGGACGGCGGCCCTCCCCGCCCCGAGGGAGCCGACGGCGCAGGGCGGGCGGAAACCCCGACATGGGGATGAGGGGCGAGGTGGGATTCCTTTGGGGTCCCCAAAACCCCGCCTCTGCCAGGAGGGGCCGCTGGGTGGGGTTTCCCTCCGTGCGGGAGCCTCCGCGGCTGCCGTGCTGCCCCCGCCTGGCTCGGCCCCCTCTGCCGCTCGCCGCGGGGCTGGGGCGGCTGTCCCCGGCCGCCGCCCGGCACACCCCCCGCGCCCCCCGTGCCGTGCCGTGCCGTGCCGTGCCGTGCCGTGCCGCCGGCCCCGGCCCGCCTGCCGCCTGCTCCAGCGAGGGCAGCGGCGGGAAGCAGCGCGCCGTGGGGCAGCAGGGCGTTCGTAATTAGGAAATAGATGGAATTAGTCGCACTGCTCATTCCAGCGGGGAGGCAGGCGGGCGGGCGTGCGTGGTGGCGGGACGGCGGGGGAGTGGGTTTATCTCGCTGACGGCGGCACGGAGAGCGGTGCGGGGAGCGCGGGGTGTGGGTAGGTGCCATGTTTGGAAACCAAATCCCCACAACCTCTTTTGAACCTTTTCTCTCTCACCCCCTCGTCCGTGCCAAACAGTGCGTGTGACCACATTTTCTATCCTCCTCCATCGATCGGAGGCTTCAAACGTAACGTTACTGAATCGCCTGCTTCGAACGATGACAATAGACAGATTGGAGCTGTGGCCTGTGGAGGAGAATCAGGGTTTCTCCTCTTCTGACTGCCCATCAGGCCTGTTCGCTCTGGGGGGGGGGGGGGGGGGGAAGTGGGAGAGGTGACTGGAACAGTGTGAGCCTCTGATGCCACCCAGACCCTCCTTGCCACGGGATCCTTACCTCACTGTCGCCGGATTGCATACACCTGTGCTCGGAGGGGATGCGCTGAAGGTGTGACGTGGTCTGGGTGTTTCTTTTGGCTGCATCGGAAATACCCACTCGAGCGATGCAGGTGCCAGCTCTTCTCCACAGCTTTCTCTGCCTGATGGAGAGACCAAACGCCTGCAGGCTCCCAACTTTGGCCTCGTGCACTGTGTGTGGTGAAACTGGGAGAACCTTTTAGTATATTGCTGTCCTTGTCCCTTCCTATGCGTGCTTGACTCTGAATTTTTAAGGGGCTACTAGACTTGATTGCAATGGTGAGTACTGAGGCCCAGCTGCTAGTGTTGTGTTATTGGCGAGGAGCTGTCCGGGAGCGTGGTGCTTGGATCTCAGAAGAGTTCAGTTCTGTTGCAGTTCATTGTGCTTGGGGTGTGGCTAGCTTTGGAGGTGGGGTGATTGGAATGCAAAATGTTTTGTGAAAAGGCATTTTTTTAGTCAGTGTGGGGAAATGTAAGTGAAGGATTCCTCCTTTCTATTTACCAGGAGAAAATTAAATAAAGCTCAGAGGCTCTAAACTACATGTATCCTTGTGTTCCTTGTCCTCTAGCACAGCTACTTCTCTATAAATGTTCAGCTTTTATTCCATGAAGAAGATTACTGGTTCTGTGACAATGTTGTACAGGAATACTATAAATCTTACAGTCACTGCAAGAATTAACTTCTGTTGGTAGAGATGGTATTTTCTCAGTCCTATTCGTGTTAATATTGGGTGGAGGGTAAATTTTCACCCTTTTTCCCCTCCCTTCTGTTTTTCTTCTGCTCTTCTTTTGCACTGGTACTTTAGAATTCTGGACTGATAGTTCCTATTCTGCAAGATTATGGTAATCTTCAGCAGTTTTACTAAATCAATTTAGGACACTTTAAATATAAGTTTTATAAGAGATCAGAAATTGTGCTTTGTGAATTCAACTTGAAATTACTTTATATTATGTTCAAATATTTGTGATACCCAAACTTAAAAGTTTATTACCCTACAAAAGTTCTTTCAAATCATGAGAGTAACGGTCTAGGGTTTCCACTGGCCTTAGAAATTGTGATTTTAAATAGATTTATAGATTTCTGTCTTTATTTAAAGAGCCAGAAATTAAGAGAAAATACATTGGAAAACTTACAAACGTATGTACTCACTTTAGCTATATCATTAGACTTAAAAAATCAGGTCACAGCAAATAGTTTTCTTATGGGTTATGATTCGACCCTTACAGAAAGCCACTAGATTTTCTGAGGTAATTTGGCTTTTCTATATGCTGAACACTTACTTCCTTTTTGGGATAAGAGTTTGACATACCTTTCCAGAGAGTAACTTCCTCAAGACTGGAATATCGACAAGAATTTACTGCCATAATTTTTTAAAGGTTTGTTGCAAATACACAATGGTGCTATCAGATGACACAGCCATATTATAAAAGTCAGATATCGTTACCATCCCTGTTATCTTCATTAAAAGATTTTCTGATTATCCAAATGTCTCAACAAAAGTGCCTCCAGTTTTTATTTAAAACCACCTGATGGAGAAATGTTTCTATCTGTAACACCCACATGCAAATTGGTAATTTTCCCTGAAAGTGAAGCTGAGAATTGGTGCTGCAAACTAGGCTACCTTCAATCCTGGGCTGATCAGAGGCCGGATATGTGCTGTTTCATGAATCATAAGGGCTAAAAAGGGTGCAGCATTTCTCTCCTGTTCTGGATGTCCTGATACCAATGAAAGTTCTAAAACAGTACTTGTAATTTTCCTTTCCAGCACTCCTCATATGAGAAAACTGGAGGAAGAATTATTGGTTAAACAACTGTATTCTTCACATGTTCATCATAAAACTGTGGATCCAGGGGAATTTGAAGTGTTTCTGTGAGCAGACTGTATGAATTTCAGAAGTGTAGGCGACTAGGGTCGTTGGTAAAGAGGCTGTGTCCCTCTCCTCTGAGTCTGTACCTCTCTGTCTTCCTGATCCCTGTTTCTGAGCTAAAAGCCTTCTTGTAAACGCTCTCTGCCAGTTCATGCTGACATCAGCACGTACTGCAGTGTGCCAGCCTGCGAACAGGGCGCTGTTACAGGGAGCAGGACTATGGACAGCGAGCTGCTTTCACTGCTTGCGCTGGAGAATGACAGAAGTGCAGTGCTTCGGTTTGAGACCACCTGCTCATCACTTCCCAGGAACTCCCCTATTTGTCAGTTTGTTGGCCTGCTGAGTTTCCTTCAGCAGTCTGGGGTTAACAGAACTTGTCACCTCCTTAGGATAAAGGCACACAACTTGTACTGGCTAGTATTCCTTTTTTTAGGTATACCTGGTCAGTGGCAGAGACCTCGTCCTCCCTGCACCCTTCTGATATCAGATTTCCCACTGCTGTGGGTGGTGTTTGCAGAAGGGGAACGCTTTTCTATCCTATGACCTGTTGAATACCTTGGAACAATGAGTTGAGGAGTTTGGGCTTTTGTGAAGGTTCCTCCTTTTGCTTCTTTTGCGAACAGGTGTACCTTGGCTTGAGGATCACTTATAATGTTAGCTGATTGCCTTGAAATTGCCTTCACATCCAAAGACATGTTCTGCGTTCCTTCTGTAATGGAGGCAGTGCCACTAGGTACTCCTGAGACCCTATCTATGCTTTCATGCAGTGAAATGCAGTCCCAGTATGGCACTGAAGACTCAAATCCACATAAGCACTTCAGTGCTTGCCTGGCACTAAGTACAAACTGAGGCCCCTTGAAAGTAGTCCATAAAGTCTTTACATAATGGTACACTTGTTCCTCTGTGTCCAGGGCATATAGCACCAGAGCATGTGAGTGCCTTGGCTGCTGAATTGCTTACAGTCTGTCTTATAGCTAAACTTGTCTGAGAGTTGCAACTACGTAGTCATCTGCCTAAGTTCTCTGAAAGACCTTACATGACCTCTGCATTGCATATCGATGCTCAAAGTGCTGCTGTCACAGCAATGGCCGGTTTCCTAACATGAAGGGGACAGACAGTGTTACTGCTTCCAACTACCTTAGGCTATTAATCTGGTGGTTAGGAAGTGATTATCTACGCCCAGTACACTTACCAACTTGAAGAAATCGTGTCCTAGACAAGTGCTGTTGCATGATAATTTTGTGGAAACCGTTTGGATTCCCAAAGCATATGGGCCCAGGAGCATAACTCAATGTCAGACCCAATAGGAAGAGCTTTCCTTGAAGAGGAGCTGCCTTGCTCTCCCGCTGAGTGCTTTTGGTTACACAGGGCTATTAATGGAGCCTTTTTTAAAAAGAGTTAGAGAAATTTAAGAGGTCTGGGAGTAGGAAGCAAGTCCTCCATCTCCTCCAGTCCTGGGGCTTCAGAGCTTTGTGGTTTGTTCCTCTGTAGTTGGGAGAGCATCGCCTTCCTCCATGCCACGCCTTTGACAGCAGCATGGAGAGCAGGATGTTGAGTACGTGGGGCTTTACCATAGTAGATTCAACTCTCATCCACGCTTGTTTTCCTGTTTCACACTGACTGCAAGATTTTGTGCGTATCTCTGAAGACTATAGTCTCTATCAGTTTTTTTAATTGAAACCTGGCCTTCAGCACCCAAGCTTCCACTGTTCCTATATGAGTAAATGTTTGCATAGGACAGTAGTAAAATGTACCATGGCCTCCTCTGCAGACTAATTCACATCGGAGGCATTTTTTGCTGTTTTACTTGGTAGATACTCCTGTAGCTGGAAGGGAAGAAGTTCATGTTGAGTGGCTGATGTCTAGCCTGAAGTCCAGATGTTGCCCAACAGGTGACTGATGTGACTAAAAAATTTTGAAGAAGTAGGAGAGGGTAAGTTTTCAATGAGACTGAAGAGAGAAACAAACCATCATTTGCAAAAATGGGGGAGGGGGGGGGAAATTAAAGGAAAAATAGTTTAAAAGTTTAAAGTGTACATTCAAACACTAGATAGCCTGAGAGAACTATATTGTTTATGGGCATAAAGTGCCTTGAAGTGAAACAACCACAGTTAATATACAGCAAATTTCAATCATAGACAAATCACAGAATTGTATATGTGTATATACTTAAGATGAAGTTTGTTTATAGGTAGTTGTGTGGCTTATCTCCTTGAGTTAGTCAAGTACTAAGTGTAAACTATGGCAGCTGGGAACACAGCTAGTTGAGTTCCATTCAAATTTTGGTCAGAAATTAGAAGGTGATTCCTAATTACCATGGCTTTCATTTGCTGGAGCAAATTTAAGTGGGGCCAAAAGCTCTTACTGCACTTCTGATGGGATTTTAAAAGACTATGAGATTGTTGGCCGAGGTAGTGGCAATAGTAGGAAAGTTAACTCAGACATGGGAGGTTCTTTGTAGTTTTATAACTCTATTTGAGTAGCTTCAGTAGACAGGATAGCAGGTACTTGAAACCTTCCCAGCTCAAGATTTATCTCAAGATTTTTCATGGCAGTTAATAATTAGGAAGAAGTTGATCCTAACACCCTATTTTGACTCTCTAGTATGGTACACAAACTTGATTTTAGTAGAACTCAGGTCTTTTAAATTAACAGGGATATTGCAGCTGCTCACATTTCAGGGCTGCCAAATCCTGAAGTCACTTGCAATTGGTGAGAATATCTATTTCAGCATTTGCAAGATAACCCCTATATAATTCCTGTGGGCACCTGGAAGCTTCCAGCCTGCACTACTTATTGCCTAATTGAAATTTAACCAATTGGCCAGGAGGCTAGTGCTCTTAACCAGTTTCCTGGAGACAATTTCTTTCCCTTTTCCTTTCTACCACTTGGACTACACCTAACATTGTCAGAAAACGTTGAATACTGCTCAAATCACAGTGGCAGCTGCTGCCACCCTCATTTTGTATAGTACTTATGTGCAACATAGGGAAGTAGGGTTCCCAGACCTTCTTAGCCTGTATGCTGTAAATCCTCTGATGATAATTGCCCTTCCATAAACAGTAGTGAAGGAAGAGGTAGGATCATTCTTTCTCCTTTCTGGTGAAACTGGGCCACTTTGCAGAAATAAAAGCAAGAGTCAAGAGGCCATCATGAAGTCTATCTTCATCTTATCTTCAAGATAAAGGATCTAAAGCTTGTCTTAAATCCCACTGAGAAACAGCAGAGGAATTGAGTTCTGGGAACTGGTTGTGCAGTTGGCACAAAGGAATTAAAGGATAAAATAGATAAACAATAGCAAGATTCTCTCCTCTGATTCAGACTACCTCTTACTTATTCTTTCTATGGTCACATGAATCTCACTTTCTGTGCAGTGGAGCAGGAGGAATGGAGGCTGCTGCTTGAGAGCCTTTGTTTCTTCCTTTGTACTTAAAGGAGTTTGGAACCACCATGTTTCAGACCCGGTGGTGGTGCAGGGAGCAGAGTGCAGGTTGCTTACTATGTGCATGAGTGTTTTAAGCCCCTAGAATCACCTAGACAGATTGTTCAAATATTGCCTTGCCCCTCTCCCTGGCAGTGCCAATGCTGATACTGATACTTGAATGTAAAAATCCATGGTGAAACAATTTTACTCCTGGAGGACTGTAGGAGCCTGGAGATTGTCTAGTCCAACCCCCTACTGAGAGCAGGGCCACTTGTAGCAGGTAGCCCAGGACCGTGTGCAGGTGGCTTTTGACTGTCTCCGAGGACAGAGACTCCATAGCCTCCCTGGACAGCTTTTTCAGTGTTCACCTACCCTCACAGTAAAAAGTGTTTCCTGTCGTTCAGATGGAACCTCCTGTGTTTCAGTTTGTGTCCGTTGCTTCTGGTCCTGTTACTGGGCTCCTCTGGGAAGAGTTTGGCTCTGTCTTCTTTAGTCCTTACCACTGGGGATCTGTACACTTTAAGATCCTTCTGAACCTTCTTTCCTCAGGCTGAACAGCCTCACAGCCTTTCCTCATGTCATGTTCTTGAGTCCCTTAGCTGTCTTTATGGCTCCTTGCTGCACTGGCTCCAGCACATCTTTCTTGTACCAAGGAGCCCAGAGGTAGATTTAGCATCCAGATGTGGCTTAACCAGTGCTGCAGCAGAGAGCAAAGATCACCTCTTTCAATCTGCTGGCAATGCTTTTGCAGTGCAGCCCAGGATGGCATTGGCCTTCTTTGCTGCAAGTGTACATTGCTGGTTCATGGTCAAGTTGGTGTGGACCAGGAATTCTCAGTTGCCTCTTTGCAGAACTTCTTTCCAGCTGGTTGGCCCCCATCATGTACTGCTGCATGGGATTATTCTTTTTTTGCAGGACTTGGCATGTCCTTATGCGGAATGTTTTAAAGCTTATAAGAGAGACCAGTAACTAACATGTTCTCAAATAATTCAAAGGGAGGATTGCTTGCAGTCATTGCTTGTGGCCCCTTTCTCCTTGCTGTCCAAGGCCTTTGCTCGGAGAGGAAGGGAGAGAATTGAACAGTGCAGAAACTGTTGTGGTCTTTTGGCCAATGGAAACATCAGAAAAGATTTAGCAACATCTGAGTCTTCAAGTTTTCATCACTCTCAGAGGGTAGGTGTGGCCATAAATGTGTTCTAATAAAGAAGACAACTTGCGGTGACCTCGGAATTGCAAGGAGTGTTTTCATGACTTTTCAGGGAATTTCAGAGAATTGATAGTATTCAGTTAAATATGCAGTTAAACTGCACACAGTCATGCAGCAAGGCAATTATGAGACAGCTGTTGACTGTTCTACTGAGTGCCCGTCTCACCACCAAGGGAGGAGCAGAAGACTGTCAGCAGACAGTAGCAGATTGATAGGCATTTTCTGAAAAGGTATAGAAGAACAGAAGGTGATAGGAGATGACAGGCAGTAGTAACCATCCCTACTGTGTTCTATACATGGACTTCAGATTGGCGTCTGTTGAACTTTTGGAAGCTCTGAGCTGCAAACCGTTGTCCAGAGCTCTTTTCTGACCCCCGTTTAAGTGGTTTTATTGAAATGCACAGGGCATTATCTCTGTGCATGCGTCTTCCCACATGATTCTCCACTTGATACAAGAAGCTGCCAAAGCTTCATTCCTGGCTTTGTCTGACATTGCACTAATACTTTCTGACTAAGAAGTCTGTCATTCTCCAAATTCATAGTCATTATCTGTGCCCTGCAGAAGGGTGAAGACAAAGACTGGGTGAAAGAACATAATCTCTGTGCAGAAACTTTTCAAAGTACAGAGTTGTTATAAACCTTATCTTAAAAGGAATTATGCAGAAGAGGCTTCTTCTCTAGAGAGGGATGGTAGTGTCCTGTTGTTTATTTTTCTGGAAAACAGCAGAGAGAGAACAACATTAAAAGAGGTTTGCAATTCTCAGTCTTGTCAATACCCTTTTATTTCTGACGACTCATACGAAGAATTTTTTGCATCCTTGGATAGGAAAGCAACTAACAAAGACGTAATGTGCTTCCTTCATCAAGCAGTTACTAAGCATTTTAAGACTTGAGCTTAATGCCTTAAACAAAAGACTGTTTAAAAATACTGCTGCCCTTGTGTTCAGGCTTGTAGGCATTATTAAAGGTGGAAAATGACAAAACTGAAATTCTATTTTAGGTTGCCAATAGTTAGAGCCAATTATAATTTCTAGCCTGTTTTACCTTCTCCTTCACTCTACCCACTGGTGACTGATGCATTTGTCTTCTCCCCTGGGCCTACGAGTTTTAATTAATAGATGCTGACATGCAATTACATTTTGGGGGAAAAAGCTTGGGTACCTATAGTCTTGCTTTAGTTCCCAGTAGTGATAAAACATTTAAGAAAGTCTTATGCCATCCATTACAAGCACAGAGTGGTTTCATTCTGCTTTTTGGAAATACCTGCATAAATTTACAATTACTGGAATGATTCACACCTTAGCAGGTCTGTACAATTTACCTCAGTCAAATTCATGTATTGGATCTGTAAGGATGCAGATACTTTTTAAGATCTCTACATCTGCCAAGAGTTACAATTGTTTTATCCCTTCTTTTATACTTCATAGATATGGTTAAATATTACGCAATGTTTCTGGTGTTTCCTAGTTTTGGAGTCTAGGCAGTAAATGTTAGTCAGAGTTATTTTTGGTATTCACAACAAGCAGTAGAAAATATACCACTATAGTTTTGATTTAATAGTTTCTTAGGTAAGACAATTGATAGGATAACATTGTAATTCTTTGTACTTATAACTGAAGTAATCATCCTCAAAATTTGATTGTATGTCAGCTACTTATGTCCAGAGAGAGTTTTAAACAAGAAAGCCATGTTCCAAATATAGTTTTTGGCACTTTTACAGAAGCAAGAAGAACTAGTTGCAATTTTCAGAATAATGACATACACAAAACCATTCATACTTGCCACTTCAGAGGCATGAAGCGACATGGCATGATGAATAGCCGTTTCCAGGCAGTTCTAGATTGAATTAGAACACCTGTGTGGGCATTAATTTCTGGTTTGTTCACATCGAATGTGTCTCATTTTCAGTCTCAGGAAATTATACACTTTGCTTATGTTAATACCATTGAAGATAGAGGAATGCATCTATCTGTATATGGGGATTTTTCAGGTATCTGTAATAAAAATTTGTAGTGTTTGAGATCTCCTAATGTCTTTAATCTCTGTCTTTCCTATACTAAGCGCTCCTGGAATCACTGAAGGTCGGTATATGCCCTGAGAGTTGCTTTTTGTTCAGGGGTGAACCTAGCAGATAAAGCTACACTTTTTAGTGATGACAGTGGTGGATCTAGGAAATCAACTGTTTCAAAATTTGAGGATCTGGGGTGTATCCTAAGAATAATTTTCTATGTATTTTGGGCATTAGATAAACATTAGATTCTAATTAGAATGGTTGTTTAATGCCTTGCATGAAAATGCGGTTATTTACTTTAAGACCCTTAATAAAGAGCTATTTTTTTAAAACTTCGTTATGTGAAATTTATGAGGACATTTCTCATGAATGGAACAGAGCCCAACCACACTATTTTAGTGTAAGTCCTATTATATTGCAGAGAAAAAGCAAGAAACAGAGCACTCTGTTTGTTCTGAAAATTACTAATGAAAGTCTTCACATACTTGAATGACCTAAGTGTGAAGTGTCTTCTCAAGTGTTTCTCTTGGTTACCAGTACTGCATACTGTGAGTTGATCAAAGTATTTATGTATCCAAAACTCTGTCTCCATCTTATGCTACCAGGTCTAATAAAAGATGCTACATTTTTTGCAAACCTTGTTTGGCCTATGAGCTAGAGCACATTAAAAATTTTGTAACCACTACTCATGAAGGTTTTATCTGCATTTTGTTAAAATATATATTAATTCTAGAGTCTTTCAGTATACTGTGAAGGGTTCAAAACCATATCCATAAACTAGGATTTTGTAATACTTATATTGATACATCATCCTCTTTCCAGATATTTAGAAAACCTGCAATCCTATACTATGCAAACAATTCAAAGTTTTGGCTGTGGACTATTTGCATCTGTGTGTATTAATCACATTAAAATATTCTACAGATCAAATTTTTTAGTAATAGGACTTTTAAGAGAAATGACAATGAAGCAGTTTATGTAAGAAAAGGCCATTTGGGAACTGGGTGGTTGAATATGTTTAGTTGTGTTTGGAGCCATAATCTGTTAGTGTAACTGTTTTCTTTTGACAATTCAATTGGTCTTGAGAAAAGCATCAAGAACTATGCAAAACCAGATGTAATAACTGTCTGAGCTTTCTGATCTCTTGTCTTTACACAACTTCTTTAGTACTTGCATGTTCTAAGAAAGCAGAGTAATTTTTCCTTTATATTTATTATTCCCTAGGTTTTTAATTAGCCTTTCATATAAAGTTATTTTCAAAATAAAGTCATTACACTTTAGTGTCGCGGGGTATCTATCGTAGTAGTTAGGTTTGGCCGATAGAAAAGCGCACACACACACACACACACAAGGAGTTGAGACAAGAGCTGTCTGCTGTGTCAGCGCAGCAGCATCCTTTATTGGGACAGCTAGCCCACATTTTCTCACACACTTTCTGTAAATAATATAATTTCTACAAAACACCAGCACTATGCACCTGCACCATGAACACAGCCAACATTCTTGTCCTTGTACGTTTTATCCTCCCTAAACCTACTTATCACCTTTCCAATTAACTCCCATTTTCTCAAGGCTGCACTGTTCATGGGAATGGTTAATCAGCTTCTCTGCTGTCACGGGAACGGTCTTATGCCATCCAATATATTATGTTCATCTAGGCGTTCAACCTCTAGGGGCTTAGCGGGCCTGCCGCTTCCCCCCCCACTTTAGCGTATTTGTAGTCTTACCTTTAGAATCATTTTGACATTTGACATCAGGAGACTAACTTTTGTACTGATTACATGATATTGCACAGATATAGATGAAAAAATGTGAAAGCTGGAGCAGAAAAAGCATGTGAAAAATCTATGAGAGTTTTGGTTACTTTAGGTGGTAAGTCTCCTTGGCACTGTTATTTATGGCAAAAACTATGACATTGCTTGACAAACTTCAGCTGTACAGTTTACCAGTCTGTTGGCCATGTGTTTTCAGCTATAGGAAGGCTGATGGAGCGCATGGAGCGTGAGGCTAGGCATTTAAGAAGAAAGGACAGAATTTATGAGGGCTCTAGATCATCCTAGTTTAAGTCTATTGATTTTGGCCCAGGGTGCTACCTGCAAAGTATCAGGATAATGAGTTTGCACTTTATGGATGAGAGTTAAAAGAGGTTTTATATGTGTATATGTACCTGTGCCTAAGAATATGGAACCAGGCTGTACAGAAATATGTACAAGTTGTTTTATAGATGTTAATTGCAACATTATGTTGCTTAGCATTGCTGAAAACATGCAGAGTGCATTGGTGAAAGTTGTTCAGGAGATGAAAATTAGGAACAATTTTGCCTGCAGTCATATCAGAGGGACAAGTGACACACTTCCTGCCATGGACCAGCAAAACACTGTAATGCTGTGGTCCTGTGCCTCTCCTAAGTTTGATTAACTGTGGTGACTTTCTGCCTTGGAACAAGTGTCACTGGAAGCACATCTGTTAACTGGAATAAGACTGAAGTGTTGTTCAGTCTGTTTAAATGGGATACATCCGTATAAGTCTTGAATTTTGCAGAATGAAGACATTTTTCTCAAATGCATCCAGTAATTGTTCAATTACTACATAGAAAGTAAACTTAAGAAGAGTGAAACCAAGGCATCGCTACCCACATTTCTGAAAAAAAAAGCACCCCAGTTTATTTATCACTGTTCGAAAGTGTTTGTGTATTTTTTTAATTACTTTGTGGTCTGCATACCCCTAATTTCATGCAGTCTTAATTGTGTATTTTGTTTTCCTTTGCTTTCTCCAAAAAGCTGTTTTTCAATACACTCATAGAAAGGAACTGTATTTACTCAAAGCTGGAAATTGCAGAATTATATGGATTGATTCTGCCAGTGTACATGTAAAAAGTGTGTAAATTCCTTTGAGTTTAAATGCACAGTACATTTTTCTTGTATTTCAGAGCAAAATTAGATATCGACTTTTTAATGAGAAATCTATTCTGAGAGTACAGAACACCACTAATATATTATGATTCTTGTATTTTGTGTTTTTAGATGATTTGATATTGGTGGTAGTTTTTAAATTTAAAAGTTCTCACTTTTATAGGCAAAATACCTTCATAATTTATTTTGCAAAGTTGTTTTTTTTTTAACTACATTAGCTTAAAGCAAAACATCACCCCTTAAAAAAGTTTTTTTTCTAAAAATTATGACGCTTACCATAAAATAACTGTCAACCAGATCTGTCTGGACTCGCCTGACCAGGGATTCAGCAGGAATTTACAGATTTGTTCACTTGTAACATCCCTTTTTCTAGTGGGGATATTTCCAGTTCTAAGCTTGTCTCTATCTGAACAGGTTTAAATAGTCTGTGTAGAAAGTAGCTGGGGAGTTCTGGTTACATGGCCAGTGAGTCAGTGCTCTGTCTTTCTACCAGCCATGGTGATCCAATTCTTTCTTTCTGGATATTTACTCTGTATGGGATCAAAATTAAAAATCTGAGGTTTCCATGAGATAAAGTCAAATTAATGACATGAACAACATGAGGGAAGAATCTTGAGGAGAATAGCAGCAACAGGAGTGCTTCCTATTGTGGAGGAGGTTTACCCTCTTATTTTTTACAGGGTTTGTAGTTAGGAGTGCTTTCAGCTCTCCCCTTGGTGAATTAATGGTCAAGTGTGCTTTTTTTCTGTCTGCATTTAAGTGTTTGCCATATTTCTCTGAAATCAAGACCTTTACAGAGTGATTCATGTTTTTTGTCACATTCTGTTGGATTACTGCAACATTCGCAATCCCATTTTACATGGGATTACCCTTGAAGCATTGTGTTGATCTCATATTGTGTGTTTTTGCTTTTCTCTCTGCTTCCTATTGCATGTATTTAATCTTAAAGCAGAGCTTTCCTTCCTCTGTACTGGTAGGAGAATGGAGGTCAGCTGAGACCACAGAAGAAAGCCTTCCTAAAGCAGAAAAGACAGGGAACTTTCACATGTAGCTTTAGTGAACAGGCCCTAAATTTGAGAGCTTTCCATGAAAGCCAAAGTTTGATGAACTTTTTGTGAGGGCAACTCGCTCGTTATCTGAAAGTTGCAGAGGTGGAAAGGAACTAATCTTTCTAGCAATTTACTTAATGGTGTGAAATACTAGGTGTTAAAATTTGAAGACAGGCACTTGCATGTCTGGCATTCATAAATAAAGCAAGAAAATCAATAAGTGACTTCGGCAACTGCCACCCTTTTGACTTCTTTGTCAGAGGCCAAGAACTGAATGAACAAGAAAATTAAAAGTGTTTTCCCTGAAGGAAAAGGAAAAGTACATTTTCCTCCAGGCTAAAGCTGAGACCACAGAGAGTACAGGAAAGCTTTTATTGCTGTGTGCTGTGCTGGATTCACTCTGGCTGGATGCCAGGTGCCCACCAAAGCTGCTCTGTCTTTCCCCTCCTTAGATGGACAAGGGAGATAAAATATAACAAAAGGCTCATGGTTCCAGCCAAGGGCAGGGAGAAATCACTCACCAGTTACTGTCAAAAGCAAGACAGACTCAACTTGAGGAAAGTAATTTAATTTATTGCAAATCAAAATCAGAGTAGGCTAACAAGAAATAAACCCAAATCTTAAAATACCTTCTCCCTATCCTTCCCTTCTTCTCGGGCTCAACTTTTCACTCTTGATTTTCCTTATCTCCTCTCCCAGAGGAGCATTGGGGGTTGGGGAATGGGGGCTACAGTCAGTTCGTCACACGTTGTCTCTGCCACTCCTTTCTCCTCAATGGAGGACTCCTCACACTCTTCCCCTGCTCCAGTATGAGTCCCTCCACAGGAGACAGTCCTCCACAAACTTCTCCAACAAGAGTCCTTCCCAAAGGCTGCAGTTCTTCATGAACTGCTCCAGCACAAGTCTCTTCCAAATGGTAGAGTCCTTCAGGATCAGACTGCTCCAGCTTGGGCCCCTCATGGGGTCACAAGTCCTACCAACAAACCCATGTCAGCGTGGGCTCCACTTTTCACAGGGCCCCAGGTACTGCCAAGAGCCCATTCCTGCATGGGCTTCCACAGGGTCACAGCCTCCTTTGGGTATCTACCTGTTAACCAATGTGAAACCCATCTACAAGAAGGGTCAGAAGGAGGATCTGCGAAACTACAGGCCTATCAGCCTGACCTCAGTGCTGGGGAAGACAACCAGGGAATCATGCCCAGCCAGAAGGGGGTTTAGGAAAGGCAGGTCCTGCTTGACCAACCTGATCTCCTTAAATGATCAGGTGACATGTCTAGTGGATGAGGGAAAGGTTGTGGATGTAGTTACCTGGACTTCAGTAAAGCCTTTGATATTGACTTCCCCTGGACAAGCTAGTAGCCCACAGCCTGGACAAGTACACTCTTTGCTGGGTTAAAACCTGGCTGGATGGCCAGGCCCAGAGAGTGGTGGTGAATGGTGCTGCATCCAGCTGGTGGCTGGTCACTAGCGGTCTTCCCCAGGGCTCAGTGTTGGGGCCAGTCCTGCTTAATGTCTTTATCCATGGTCTGGAGGAGGGATTGAGTGCACCCTCAATAAGTTTGAAGACAACACCAAGTTGGTCAGGAGTGTTGATCTCCTGGAGGATGGGAAGTCTCTGCAGGGGAATCTGGACAGGCTGCATTAATGGACCAGGGCCAAGAGTGCGAGGTTCAACAAGGCAAAGTGCCGGATCCTGCACTTGGGTCACAACAATCCCATGCAACACTGCAGACTGGGGGAAGAGTGGGTGGAAAGATGCCTGGCAAAAAAGGACCTGGGGCTAGCGCTGGTCAACAGACATCTGAATATGAGCCAGCAGTGTGCCCAGGTGGACAAGAAGTCAATGGCATCCTGGGCTGTATCAAGAATAGTGTGGCCAGCAGGACTAGGGCAGTGATTGTCCCCCTGTACTCAGCACTGGTGAGGCTGCATCTCAGGTGCTGTGTCCAGTTCTGGGCCCTTCACCTCGAGAAAGACATTGAAGTGCTGGAGTGTGTCCAGAGGAAGGCAGTGAAGCTGGTGAAGGGTCTGGAGAGAAAGTTGTATGAGGAGTGGCTGAGAGAGCTGGGGTTGTTTAGCCTGGAGGAAAGGAGGCTCAGGGGAGACCTCATCACTCTCTACAACTACCTAAAAGGAGGTTGTAGTGAGGTGGAAATCAGCCTCTTCTCCCAGGGAACTAGTGACGGAACAAAAGGAAACAGCCTCAAGCTGCCCCAAGGCAGTTTCAGGTTGGACATCAGAAAGAATTTCTTCACTGAAAGACCAGTTAAACATTGGAATGGGCTGCCTGGGGAAGTGGTTGAGTCACCATCTGGGGAAGTGTTCAAGAAATGACTGAGTGTTGCATTTAGTGCTAGGGTTTAATTGATGGGGGGTGTTTGGTCAAAGATTGGACTCAATGATCTTGGTGATCTTTTCCAACCTTAATGATTCTCTGATTCTGTTATTATCCCAGCAGCTATACCACCATCACTGATGAGCTTGGTCTTAGCAGGTGGCAGGTCCATCTTGGGAGGCAGCTGGCGTTGGCTGTGTTGGACATGGGGGAAGCTTCTAGCACCTTTTCACAGGAGCCACTCTGTAGACCCCCTGCTACCAAAACCTTATAATGCAAACCCAGTGCAGTTACCATTGTTCATTGGAGTCTAGCAGTCTGCAGGGTTTTTTATACTATGAAGTTTTGCCTTTCTTATTTGATATCAAAATGTTTGTCCTTCAGAGAGCTACATCCCAGGGTTATCAGCCTTGTTTTTTATTAGTTCCCAAAATACATTTTGTTGCCTTTTTTAAGCGTGAAAAGTACTACTAGTGTCTGTTCACTAGAAGACCATTCAAATTGTGCCCCATACTGGTATGGTCCTTCCCAACTGAATTCAGAAACAGTTTACAAAGGTGCATGTGTCTTTATCTCATAATATATTTTCCATTAAGGCTTTCAATTTTCCTTACTTTCCAGATGTTTAAATCATGGTGGTTATGTGGATGTATGTTACATATGTATCTTACCTATTATATACATTGTACTTAGTACATCAGAGTTCAGTCTGTAGTATTTTAGGAATATGTGCAGTTTTTCCTTTTCCTCATTCCAGACGTTATAATTATGTTTTCATAAAGTAAAATCTTAGCCAAATAAAGGTGAGTTAAAGAGCCATTCTGAACATATTAAATTGCATTTCTGTTTAAGATGAGCTTCCTGCAAAAGTTCCTGTTCAGTAAAAATGTCATTCTTAGTTCATAAAAAGTTGCTGAGAGGACAAACTGCATTCGATGTTTAGAGATATAAAACACTGTCCAGTGATGGCTGAGGGTATGTCTGTGCTGTCCCCAGAGGTGTGGTGACAGCATAGAAGCTGTGCTAGTGTCTACCAGGAGGGGATTTTGTTGTCTAAACACAAGTGTCAGCTAGTATTTGAGATATCCAGTGGTGCTCCTCCTTGATTTCAGGAGTGAGGAATGGGTGGGAAGCCAGTCACTATTTTAAACCAGGTTTTGCCGCTGTGGGCAGCAGGGAGAGGAGGGAGCCCGGGAGCAGGCTGTGGTTTCTGTAGCTGACCAGCATGGAGCTTCCTTGAGCACATCCTAGGTAAATATTTCCTCTGCTGGAAGCGGTCCCCAGGCCCTCTGGGTTTCATTGCTGAACACAGACAGCAATGGCAAAGATTTTAGCCCAGTCAACGATTATGACTGTGTTTTCAGAGCTGTGTAGCAGCATACCACTTTCTTCAGATCCCTCCTGTGTGATTTTTCAGATCACTATACTTCCTTTGGGGATCTTTCATTTCTCAAATAATATTATGGCTGTTGAGGTAAGAGCATATTTCCTTCCATATGAGAAGGAGTACCATTTGAATGTGAATTATCATTAAACTGCCATTAGTGAAACTGAGATACTTTTTTGATAAAATCCCTATTTTATTTTATTAAACTTAAGCTTCATGTTAGCTAAGGTATTTTAAATGCCCTCACAAGGTAACCACCAGATTAATGAGAAAAGACTCCAAAATAGTCAGCATTTTACATTGTGCTGGCAAGGCTATTCACTAGAAAAGCTGTGGTTGCTTAGTTGCAGTGGGAGAGGAGAAATTAGGAGAGAGGATGAGATGGCAGGGTATGGCCTTGTGAGGGACAGCAGGAAAGGGGAAAGCACATGGCAAGTGAGTGGAAATCTGTAAGAATGTACATGTCCCTTAAAGCATAAAAAGTTGGACTCAGAGGGCATTACAGGAAGGGCTCTGGGGATCAGAGAGAGGTGAAATATATGACAGGAGGGAGATGTGAGGGGAAGGCTGGAATTAGTTGGGATGGGAGTCTGGAAGTAGGCTGTGAGTGATGCAGCTGCCTATTTGTCTAGTACAGAACAAGCGTAAAATAGCACTTCTGCACACTGAGAATTGGGTAATGAAAAGTGATGGATTCTTTGGTAGCAGACCTAAGACTTGCTTATTTATGTGTCTGTTTCACTTTGGAGTTGAACTGGAGATGGTTAAGCTCACAAATCAGGAGGTGAACATTTATTTTCAGTGTGATAATAAATAAATGAGAAGGCAAGTAGAAAACACAAAGATTCAGAAATGCTCAGAGTGTAAGCCAGCCTCATGACTGCGAAGGGTCTGAGTCATTAGGTTCAGACACTTGGGGTTTGGCAGAGCTGCTTTCACAGATCTCAGCAGGCTTGGATAGTACAGCGAGAGCATCCGGAAACATAGGGTAGCTTGACTGAAGAAGGAAATGCACACCTCGGTTCATTTGAATTCAATGTTCCCAGAAAATCAGCATTTTATAGTAGTTAGATAATACTTTGGCTGCCCCTAACCTTCTCAGTGAAAGGTAGATCCATGTAAGAGGTCTAGTCTGGTTTAAAAAGGGGGTGGTTAGGTTTCCTTGTTTGTAGCAGAGGACTTGAAAACCCAGCCCAGCCACAACTTTGAGTTCCTAAACCTGATCGTAGTAATCCACATTATTATTTTTCAAAACAATTTGCTGTATTAATTCAGTCTCTGAATTTTGGGGGTTTTATGGTTTTGAATACCTGGAGTTTGCTTTAATATTTTTATTTATAAGTAGAATGCTTCCTTTGTTTAGAAAATGGCCCCTGCTGTCACAGGAACTGTATGATGGAGGGTTGTAGAAATGCCCCACACCAGGAGTTTATCTTCCTAACAGAGCAAGCAGAGAGAAGGGAGATGAGATTTAAAGAGCACAAGTAGATCAGCTGTAAGGCAGCTCTAAATGTTTTGTTAGTCTCAGAGTTTATAGGCAGGGTGCCACGTCCCCTGCATTTGTCCAGCCTTGTCATCTCAAACCTGAATATTGGAGGTTGTCTGCATGTACATATTAGTCTGTGGAGGCTTGGTGCCTGAGGGAATGGTGTGTCTTTGTGTGTTTTTGTTTTTAATTAAAGGTGGCATCTCTGCTTTTTTTGGGTGGGCGAAGAATGGAGCGAAAAGGAATTAGCTAAATGGAAAGAAAAAGGAGTAAAGAACATTGACGTTTGAAGTGAGGATGCAAGTATAGCTAAAAGACTGAGCAGGTAAGAATAAAGGTGAATAACTGGGGCCAAAGAGATCGCTGTACAGTAGAGATCTTAATCAAAATCATATAAAGTGCTCTGAATGTGTAAAGGTCCCTGCTTTGCTGAATCAGTGGCTGCTCTTGGCTCGAAATACTCCCTGGTACTTTTCTGTAGTTTTTCCCCAGTACTGCGCTCGGGAGAGTAGCGATAATTCTTTGGTCACCAGGCAGTGTGTGAAGGTCTTCCCGGTGTGTGTGTGTGGCTATGCATATGCATATCATATCTAGTAGTTTGGGAGACAGCATTAGGAAGCTTTGCTCCAGTTTTTAAGATAAAACACATAGGTGCATAATCTCATAGGCTGCATGGTGTATTTGGGATGAGCAAGTATGATATTAGGCAGTCTTATTTTACTCCCTCTTTGCTACGGGCCTGATTGGATGCTTCTAGCATTGATCCCACCGTCTGGAACATCTGGCTGTTCCTCTCTTCATTTTCACCGGTGGTACAATGGAAAGGGAGGGGAGAGAGGAAACAGCATCTAAATCCTATAGAGGTGGCAGAGAAGTCTCTGCCTTGATCCTGCACTGTGTGATCCATCCTCTGAAACAGCTGGAAAGGGGAAGAGGAGCATTTCCAGCTCTTTATTGCCTTTTTCCCCCAGTGTAGAAGACCTTATTTGGCTGGAGTATGGATTTCATTTCACAATTAAAGGTTGTCACAAATTAACATTGTGGTTAACACAGAACTAAACCTTGAGTTTTCTGGGCTGGTCTAGCTTTTTATTTTCTAGATGTTGGAGAAAGTAGTAATATTTCCAAAGTGATGAAAAACAGATAAGTAGTAGTTATATTGTGTAGCCAGAAGATGGATATGAAAGAGGCAAAGTATATCAGTGCTACATTTGGGAGGGCTGACTGCAGGAGACAGTCTTGCACTATACTTAAGTTTTGGCTGTTTTGGATGACCTTAAGGATTGAAGGATGTGCACTTTAATGTGGAAGAGGTGTCTGTCCCAGTGTGCTTGATAAGGGATGCACAATGAAATTTTGAACTGGAATACATGTAACCATGTCTTCACGGCTACACGAGAAAATGCTACTGTTCACAGACTGCTGCTGACCACAAATGTGCACACTAAGAGGCAGCAGCCCATACCCCCCAAAAAACCCTTACTCCTGTATATATAATATTGGTTAGACCCAACAAAAACCAACCAAACAAAAAAAAAAGGAGAAGATAGGGGAGGGGGAGAGATATAAAAGTAAGTTAATCTTCTGGGAAAGAAGGTTGAGGGACCTAGGACATCTTGAGGGTTGTACTAAGGAAAGAAGGAAAGGGATGGGTATTTCTAATCTGTGATATGTTGTAGCTTGGGAGCGACAATTTTGTATTTCTTACCCACATTGCAGAATAAGCACTTTAATAGAAACAATATTTTGACATCAGCTACTTCATTTATCAGTGATATCTTGCTCTGTACCAATATGTGTCTACTAATTTTGAATTTGTAATTTCAAGAAGTCAAGATATGGGAATAATGCTAGGACTACTCACGTATCTTGGAATCATAGAATCATAGAACATAAAATGGCTTGGGTTGGAAGGGACCTTAAAGATCATCAAGTTCCAAGCTCCTTGCTGCGGACAGGGACACCTTCCACTAGACTGGGTTGCTCAAAGCCCCGTCCAATCTGGTCCTGAACACTTCCAAGGATGGGGCATCCACAACTTGTCTGGTCAACCTGTGCCAGTGCTTCACCACCCTCACGATAAAGAATTCCTTCCTACCATCTAATCTAAACCTACTTTCTTTCAATTTGAACCCATTCGCCCTTGTCCTGTCATGACATGCTCTTGTAAAAAGTCCCTTTCCTGTTTTATTGTAGGCTCCCCTTTGGATACTGGAAGACTGCAATTAGATCACCCCAAAGCCTTCTCTTTTCCAGGCTGAACAGTCTCAATTCTCCTGGCCTTTCCTCGAAGGAGAGATGCTCCATCCCTTTAATCAACTTTCTCTGGACTCACTCCAACAGGTCGATGTCCTTCCTGGGGATCCCAGACCTGGATGCAGCAGTCAAGGTGGGATTCTGAAGAGCAGAGTACAATCACCTCCCTTGACCTGCTGACCACGCTGCTTTTGATGCAGCCCAGGATACAATTGGCTTTCTAGGCTGCAAGTGCACATTGCCAGCTCATGTCCAGCCTCTCATCCATCAGCAATCCTAAGTCCTTCTCAACAGGGCTGTTCTCAATCTCTTCATCCTGCAGCCTGTATTGATACCACAGATTGCCCTGACCCAGGTGCAGCACCTTGCACTTGGTCTTGTTAAACCTTTTGAGCTTCCCATGGGCCCACTTCTTGAGCTTGCCCAGGTCACTCTGGATAGCATCCCATCCTACAGGTGTGTCAACCTCACCACTCAGCTTGGTGTCATCTGCAAATATGCTGAGGGTGCACTCGATCCCTTTGTTTATATCGTTAATGGAGATATTAAATAACAATAGTTCCAATCGTGACCCCTGAGGGACACCATTTGTCACTGATGTCCATCAGGATGGTCATTCATCGCAAGAGCAAGGTGATACTAGTCTTCTGAAAACATATATGTTTTTCTTTCATTTAATTAATGTTAAATACCTGAAAGGTAGCAGCCCTTGATATTGAGTTGTCTAACCACAACTGATAAGCAATAACTGGAGTGTGTGTTGGGATCCAGCAGTTCTGAAGGGGTCACTTTAAGACAATTTAAGGATTCATTTCCCACATCTTGAGTACTTTTGGTGGAACTTTGAGGGTAGAGATTTGCCAGAAGTGCAATCTGGGACGGTCTTTTGCTAATTCAGCTGCTTGTTTGCCAGAAATTGCAATCAAGAATATCTGATTTTTTGCAAAGGTGAGCTGTGCTGCCATGATACTGAGTATAACTGTAGCTATAAGACTTCTAGCAAGCCTGTAACAAATGTCAGGAGCAATTATCAGTCATTGTGATCCAGAAAATTGGTCATTGTTCTGCTAGTGCTACTCTGAGGTTCATACTTCTTGATTTCACTTCAGGAAAGAATCAGTCTGAAGTTAAATTATAGGACAGAGACTTGAGATACAATTAACCTTTGTGTGCTGCCACCCTAGAGAAGCTGGAGTCTGCCTGTACCTCAGGTCTGCTTTTGCTGGATTGGGATAATGCTTTTCTCTTCCTTTCAGTTGTCCATCTCCTTTCTTCAGATCATTTCTTGTCTCAGTGGCACTAGTTTCCTATGTGTTTGGATAATCTCTAGGCTTTGCTCCTAAGAATCCATGGTCTCAGCAGAGGTCTCAGGGCACAGTGCTACAAGGCAAAACAATAATAATAAATCCAAATAATCAGCTTGGTTGATTTCTGCAGCTGGGTCTGACTTCAGTTTCTGTACCAAAATTTGAACTGTGTTTGGGGTTCTATAAGGCCTGCTACCTCTTGGATAGCGAAGTCTCATGTTTTGTTCAAGGTGATAATTTCTTTTGAATTAGATATAAATACAAATAATTTTGCCTAAAAACCATATAAATCTATTGTATATAATACATAGTATAAGGAACTATTTTTTTACAGTGGTAGTTTAACAGGAAGTTCAAAACTATGTAATTGTGAGAAAGGTTCATGCTTGCTGCTTTTAAACTGAGATATTTCATGTAGTTAACTCAGTTACCTAGCTCAGTTAGGTACATCATCCACTTGCTTTTTTCTGTCCAAAGCTGGCCATGCATGCTGTTTTAATAAAGAGGCAAAGATCCCATGGTGTGGATTTGATGTGTAGGCTCCTTGCACATTGTGAAGTTATTTGAGACTACGTACAGATTTGAAACAGTTAGTGACCAGCATTTTTACTTATGTTGAAATTTCATGCTTTGGTGTTTGATGACAGGGAATATTCACTGCATGAGCAGGGGGCATGTTTAACAAAACTCTATTTGCATGAAAATGCCCTCCACAAGAAGATTATAGAATCACAGAATCATTGAGATTGGAAAAGGTCTTATTGAGTCCAACTGTTAACCCAGCACTGCCAAGTCCACCGTTAAACCATGTCCCTAAGTGCCACATCTACCACACATCATTTAAATACCTCCAGGGATATGAGGGTGACTCCACCACTGGAAGTGGAATGGAAGTCCCTCTCGCACTGGTGGAAGGATGATGAATTTGCCTTTGGGGATTCTATCTACAGAAAAGTGTTATCTGGAAAGCGGTGTCAAGGTGGCTGTATAGTTCTTCTGATAAAAGAGTCCTTTGTTCAGTTCCCCTTCCAAAATCGTCTCTTTAAGCATGTTTTTTATTTTCTTGGATATAATTTAATTTTTAGGTCACCAAAAATATTGAAGGGAGTTATTACAAACCTTTTTTACTGACTTTTATAGAAACAAATTTAATCAATATACAGAAAAGAAGTGATTTTAGTATCTTTTATTTTTTTAAATTAGCCAGCACAGGATCTGCAGACAACACTAAGAACAAATGCTGCTCCAACTTTAACAAAAGAGATTTAAAAAATTCTATTGACATCTTCTCTTAATTTTCTCTATTGTTTTAGTTCACTGAATGCTTGAAACCAAGGCCACAGTTCTTCATGAGGCATTTAATATAAAGATCTTTTTTTGTCTGCTTATAAAAGAAAGCTAAAATAGTTCTTCAAAGGGATCTTCTGATTTTTAACATTCTTTTTCTGTGAGCCTTGCTACTTAATGTAAAGCTGTATTAAAATCAGATTCTAGCTAATGTAGAATTCAAATTATATTAGAATGAAAAGTTTCACTACTTTCTAGACCTTATTTGGCCCTTAATTGGACACCATAAACCTCGGTTTAGTGTATGATAAAGTGCAGGCTCCAAAATACAATTTTCTTTCCAAGTAGAGCAGTTTCAGTCTTCTGTGCCCTGAAGTACAAGAAGCTACTGAAAAATTAGTGACTGTTCTAGAAGCCGTAGGCCCTAAGTAGTAATATGCTTTTTGGTAGTGTAACAAGTGTCTCAGTAGTTTAAAAAATGTTGCGTGCAAAAATTTCTTCCTCATAGCCAGTGATAATATATGAGTTGCATGTTCTGCACATATGAAGGAATTTTCTTCATTTTTTTGTTTAAACTCAGCAGGGAGGGAGTGCTGCAGATTAACAAGTATACACTGAGTTGCACTCTGCTAGGGGAATGGGTATATATATATGTTTTTATATTGATGATATTTTGACAATAATGGCAACTTATGACTAACTGTCCCATTTTAATAGTTAAAAAACTTGAGTTCCTCAGAGCTCCTATAAGGAGCCCTGGGACTGTGTCAGCTTTTGGAAGGAATTACTTAGCAATGTCCAGAGAACTTAATGCTCAGAAGAACGGAAAAGTGCATGAGAAAGTAATAGAAGCATTAGGCAAAATATTAAAGCTGTGAGAAAGATACCAGTTTGTGACTCTGGCAATGGCCTTTTACAGGACCCAGAGAGTTCTCACTCCCTTTAGTCCCTCATTTTTGGCTCCAGTGTCAAGTTATACCACTCACACTTTCCCTTTCATGTCTGTTTTATTCTGCAGTGAAAATGAAGTGTTTAGTGTCTGTAGATGGCTTAGTAAGTGAAGAGATTTAATTAGAAATATATCTAGAACATTAGATAATACCAAAAATTGAAGTTTTTTTCTTTTTAAAGCACAGTGTGGTGATAGAGCAGAACTTTATGGTTGTAATTATTGATCTCTTAGTTTTAGATAGTCTATGGTAATGTATACGTAAATGTGTTTAGAGGTGTGAGTTTGTCTTTTAAAATACATTTTGTAGCAGCTAACACATGGGGTTTCTTGCAGTGAGTAAGATAGCATGGGTAGCTGTTTTGGTGAATTGGAAATTTGTACGAGGAGCAGGAAAATTGGATTTTGCAATCTCCTAGTCACTTGTTCCATTACTGTTTGCATACATTCTTACAAGCGTAAGAAGCAGAGATAAGACTGGATGATGTGGTAGTGAGGGAATGAAGAATGTTATGGAAATGGGAACAGTTTGGGCCTTTTAATAGCTTCTGTCCAGATTTTTTTTTCTTACATTGATCTATTTTAGCATGAAGATTTATATAAAAATACAACATTTTAAGACTTGCTAGGTGGAGTCTTCTGAAAGTCCTTCACAATTTGCTTAATATTTTAGAGTACTGTTTGTTCAGCAATTTCCCCTGATTTTTAGTACACTACCAAATTGTCCTTTAGGCAGGTATGGAAAATATGCATAGGAGTGTCCATTTTCTATAAGCTCAGAGGGCACAGCAAGCTGCTGTTTTCAAGTGAATGTGTTTGAGGTGGAAGCTTGGTAACACATGGCGGAGAGAACAGATGAATGGGGAAACCTTTATCTATGTATTTAAATGTGTTATAATGCATTTTTCTGAATGTATGTGTGTATATATATCATATATAAAACATAGGTATATATAGCTAGAAGCCTTGTATTATTAATGGTTTCTGGCACAGATATAAGCCATGCTACACTCCTTCTTACCATCTGTCATCTAACCTCATCTTTCATCTTATGTTGCCTCTCTGCTCTTGTTCTTCTCCATTTACTTCTCTTCACATCCACCTTCATGTCCTCTCTTCTTCACAGCCTCAATGCACTGGTTCTGACAATTTCTGAGTTTGTTTGTGTAGTTCCAGCTCCTCTGAGGAACAGTCCATTAGAGCCTGAGAAAGCAACACCTCACATTTGGCTGAGGCAAGTAGCCGTGTGTAACACTGTACATGTTTTAACAGCACACATCATTCTGTTTCAACTGTGTGCAAAAGAAACAGCTGTGTCCTTGTATTCCCAAAAATATCCCCTTTCCAAAGATGCTGAAAAGTATTTTGTTTATAGTGAAACAAATGTGGAATTTTTAAGTCAATTTTTAATGAAGATAAAAGAACTAAACCACTTAGAAATAGCTTTGAAAAGTCATGTCAGGATAACATGGGAGTTATTTAGATCAGATCTTTATGTTTGGCCAAACTGTGATCAGAAGAGGACCCAAAATGTGGTGTTTTTTTTCCTGGAGTGTGTTAGAGAACCTATAGCTGGTAACAGACCTATGAACCTTTATTGCTGGAGAACTGATAGTTAATGCTCCAGTTTCTCTCAATCACTTTATATTCCTTATTATAAAAGAGAGGTTGGATATAGCTGAATATTCCCATTTTCTGAGCTTTTTAAAATCTGCTCTTTTAACTTTGAAGTTGGACTGTTTGGTTGTTTTTTCTTTTAAACTCCTGAATTTTGCACGAAATGAATGCAGTATGCCTGTTACTAATATATTTTTTAATAATTTAGTAGAATTAGTCCCAACGATGCCTGTCTGGTAGAAGAAAATTGAGAAGGGAAGTAGATGAAGAGCACCTTGATACACAGCTCTATAAGTATTCTTGTATATTTATGTAGGCTTACATGCAGTGATCAGTTAGACATGACCTGGGAAGGAAAGGTGTCTTTGAAGTCTCCAAGGTGCACAGTCCCAGATGGCGCATCAGAAGTGACTGCGTTCGCTTCTCAGACATACCTCCCAAGGAATATAGTTAGGATAAGGAGAGTTATGTCTATCAAAATGCTTATTGCACTGAAGACACAATGATGTGTTACTGTGACCCCCTATGCTATTTTTCTAGCAGCCAGGATACTTGTTGGAATTCTGAGAAGGATTAAATACCTAGACAAATATATGCATAGGTACATATAAGCTAGGTGGAAGTTACAGAGAAAAACAATTCTGTTTTGAAGAGTGTATTTTTTGTCTTCTTAACAACCCCCCTGGCCCTTTCTTTTTTTTTTACTTTTTTCTTTACTTTTTTTTTTAAGCTTTAAGTGATGACTCTGTTTTATGTTAAGACAGAACAAGAATTTTCAAATCAAGATGTTTCAGAAGTTTATCTTAAATTAAAATATCACTGTACTACAGGTATGTTTTTTATGATTTAGGAACGGATTGCAGACAGAGCCGATGTACTTATCAACTTATATGTTTTCCTTCTGATGTGCTTATCAACATATATGGAGACCCTCATGTCTTCCACTTCAATCAAAATTAGTGGAGACTGGAGTCACTCAAAACATCCTGTGTGCTGTTGTGAAACGAAAGAAAGACAACACATTAATAAGAAGTGATATTTGTTTAGGCTTCTTTTAAAGGACTTTCTAACGAATTTCATTTGTTAACTGTATTTCTGTATCTCTGAAAAATCTAATCCTGAATAAATTGTGGAAGTTTGGTTTGTAATATGTAATGACAAATATGAAAAGTGTGATGTGTTAAGTGTGATACTCTCTCTAGAGACTCATGGTGGTATCTTTCCCCACTGAAATCAATAGGTATTCTCTCTGCTGGCTCTGGTGCAGATGTGGTGTTTTTGAAAGAGAGCTGAAATGCTGAATATATTGAATACCTCTGCTTATCATGGCTGGCTTCGTGAACGAAGATTTGGGAAGGCTTTATCCACATTTGTTACAAGCACGCTGGTGGCTTATGAGGCCAATACGAGATAGACATGTCCGATTACAAAAGGCACAGCAGAAAGACTCCTTAGGTGGTGTATTCTGTAAGACACGATTCTTTCTGTGTTGTCTTTTCTCCTCAAGGGTGATCCTGCGTGTGTTCTAAAAGGCATCCGCAGCGTTATAGATGGTGTGTCTCCAGGCCTCCTGATTGGAGGCCAGAGTAGACCAGTTATGGTGATCAATATGGCCAAGGCTGAGATGTTGTTTCAGGGAGCCCTTGTATCTTCTCTTCGGGGCTCCTCTCATGCGGCAGCCAGTGGCAAGTTCACCATAAAGCAAGATCTTAGGGAGGCGGTGGTCCTTCATCCTTGAGATGTGCCTCTGCTTATACTGGTATGGTAATGGTAATGGTAAGCTAAGCATATGCTTTAGCTCTGATGGAGCCACCATTGTACTGAATTGCAGGAGGCTGCTGTGCTTTGCAAACACATAGGTAGGCCTGGCTTTTTTGCCTTCATTTTTTCAAGAACTCCATGCCAGTGCTCTCATCCAGCAAACCAAATTCTTGTGAAATCATGTTTATGTTGATGCCTGAAAGAAAGCTGAACACTCCTGAATGTTTGCTCTACTGTGTTTCATGGTCCATGTAGACTAGAAAGAGTAAGACACACTCTCTGGTCAGTAGTGTTATGTGTGTGCTGATACTGTTTTTTGGGATGTAGCCCTAATGTGGAAAAAGAGAAAATTGGGATACACAGTAACCAAAAATGGTGTATTTTAAATTGTGCTTAATCAGAAAATTCTAACTCATTTCCCCTCTGGGAAAAAAAAACAAACCACCAAAAACCCACAATCAAAGCCAAAGAACAAACTCCCCAAATCATTCTGTGTATTTTAAAAATCTTTATTGGATTAGAAAGTGTATCATAGTCAGGTTTCTTTTCTAAGTGTATGTCTTAACTAGTGAGCTGGGAAGGCAATTTGGTGATTTTTAATACACTGAGTCACTAAGTAGTTCAGTGTTTTTTGTATCAGCTGCATAAGCTGGGAGAGAATATATCCAAATACTCTGGATCCTGATGGCTAAGACTTTTCAATGAAGAATGCAAATTTGAATCCTAAAAACTGTTTTTGAAGCAAAACGTACCACCTCGCAGGCAAGGGTCTTGACCACTCGTTACTGGCAATTTATGCAGTCTTTCTGTGATATGTTTAAAAGTGTTTTATGTAATGCTTATATAGGTATACGTATTTGTGTGTGCATCCAGCAGTGTATTTGTTATAAATCAGTTCAGAAATGTGTGTGAATTTAGGTCATTGGATGAGATTCTGTGAATGCAGAGAAGATAATTTGCACATAAAAAGGAAGGGAATTAATAAAGCTTTATGTCAGCATTGCACCTGTGCAGTTCTGGGCTGCTTCAGACATTGCGATCAACTCTACAGGTATGACATTGACAGTCAGAACTACAGAGATTTGTCCTCAGCTGCCACCATCCTGAGTCTTCTGCAGTGTCATACCCTGAGGATTTCACCTCTTACCAAGGGAGCTGTGTGTTGGAAATGAAATACCAGTAGTTAAAAGTGTGCAAAATTCAATCCTCTGCCCTCAGTTCCCTGTCTACATTCCTTGGAGTAATGCTTTGCTTCATGAGACCATGACTTTTGCATTCCTGAAGCTTTATAATGTGTCACACACTGGTGGAGACTGCTATTTTGATTCCCTAGTGGGCAAACAGTCCTAGCAAATGTGCTTTGTCTTTCTTATTTATTTATTTCCTTAGCTTTGAACTGTATCTTCTTACAGTATATTGCGGAAGGAAAAGGATAAATTTCTTTGCAGGAAATGAGAAAGGATACAGTAATCCAAAGATATGTGTTTATGGACGAGGGAAGCATAATGGGTGGATGTATCTGCCATTTCCAGAAGAGTTGTCTCAAATGCAGCCATCTGCAGATACTGTGCTCTCAAGTGCTTTTCCTGCCAAGTGCCATAAGACCTATGGAAGCATACCTGGAGATGTGGTTATGTAAATGTCCTGCTTGTACAATTTGGGTCCTGTGTGCCTCCTGGTGCGGCTTCCAGCTGTGCATGAACCCATGCGTGCAGATCTGCTCTTTTCAGACTTTCAGACTTTTGTCGTGGATACAGCCATGGACATATAAAGGCCTCGAAGATACCTTCAGTGAAAGATAGACACAAATCTGTGCAAGTGGTAACCTCCGAGCAAAGTAGAGACTCATCTTTAGAAGATTTTGGCCTCTGAGTGCTTTGAGATCCTTGGATGAAAAATGCTAAGGAAGTGTGAAGTATTGCAACCAGGGATCAGATAATGATTTCTTCACGTGCAATTTTGTTAGTATCTTTATTTTGTGTATGGTAAATTGCTCCATGTGCCTTCAAGCAATCTTAATTTATTGCAGTAATGACTTTGAGTGATTGAAGATCTAGCAAACTCCATCCACCACTTCTCATCCTCTAGCTTAAGAATGATGAACCAGTAGTACCCCTCTTCCCATTCTTCCTTGCACTACAGCTCCCCAGGAATGTGGACCCTCAAAGTATAATCACACTGTTAGTGTTTGCATATGCAAAAGCCACAGCTCAGGTAGCATTAGGAAAAATTGTTGTGTTGGTCTGTTTTTTTTTTTAAATTCGTGCAGGAAGGAATGAATCAGAGCAGGTGTTTTAATCATTTAGTAGGAGCTAAAACAAGCATCAGATGTCTTTTCTTGGGTTAGGACTTACGTGACATTGACCCATAACAGCAAAACTTGGAAAGGATCTGGAAGAGTTGAGTGAATTGATCTTTCCAAGAGGAGATTTCAAGAACTTAGGAATTGCATCTGTGTAAGTTATTTTCTTGACAATATAAGCTTGTTTTATCCAGTAACATACATATCTATGTAATTACACATCTTCCCACTCTGCCACATGCATGCATTCACACAGAGTCATATCTTTCATACTTACATCTGTCATTTGAGTATGTTAAAGATTCTTTTAAAAAACTCATCTCAGTCTTTCAGAGTAACAGTTTTATTTCAGTCATAGATTGGTAGAATGGCTTGGGTTGGAAGGGACCTTAAAGATCACCTAGTTCTAACCCCCTTGCTAGACAGGGACACCTTCCACTAGATCAGGTTGCTCAAAGCCCCATCCAGCCTGGCCCTGAACACTTCCAGGGATGGGACATTTACAACTTCTCTGATCAACCTGTGCCAGTGCCTCACCACCCTCACAGTAAGGCATTTCTTCCTAACATCTAATCTAAACCTACTTTCTTTCAATTTAAAGCCATTCTCTTTTGTCCTATCACTACATGCCCTTGTAAAAGTCCCTCTCCATCTTTCTGGTAGGCTCCACTTTAGGTGCTGGAAGGCCAGACTGAACAGTCCCACTTCTCTTAGCCTTTTCTCACAGGAGAGGTGCTCCATCCCTCTATCTTTTGGCTTCCTCTGGACTCACTCCGAAAGGTTCTTCCTGTGCTAAGGACCCCAGAGCTGGATGCGGGACTCCAGGTGGGGTCTCACAAGAGCAGAGTAGAGGGGCAGAGTCACCTCCCTTGACCTGCTGGCCACACTGCTTTTGATACAGCCCAAGATACAACTGGCTTTCTGGGCTGCAAGTACACATTACTGGCTCAGGTCCAGCCTCTCATCCACCAGCACCCCCAAGGCCTTCTCAGCAGGGCTGTTCTTGGTTTGTTCATCAGCCTATATTGATACCAGGAGTTGTCCTGACCCAGGTGCAGCACCCTGTCCTTGGTCTTGTTAAACTTTATGAGATTCCCATGGGCCCACTTCTTGAGTTTTTCCAGGTCCCTCTGGATGGCATCTCATCCTTCAGGCATGTCAACCTCACCACTCAGCTTGGCATCATCTGCGAATTTGCAGAGGGTGCACTCGATCCCTTTGTCTATGTCATTAATGAAGATATCAAATAACACTGGTCCTAATATGGACCCTTGAGGGGTACCATTTATCACTGATGTCCCTCAGGACTCTAAACCATTGACCACTACCCTCTGGATGTGATCATCCAATTGATGCTTCATTTACCTAACAGTCCACCCATCGAATCAATCTCTCTTCAATTTAGAGAGAAGGATGCTGTGGAGAATTGTGTCAAAGGCCGTAGCCCTTTCCTTGTCTGCTGATGTAATTACTCCACCATAGAAGGCTACAAGGCTGGTCAGGCAGGACTTGCCCTTGCTGAAGCTGTGCTGTCTGTCCCAAATCACCTCCCTGTCCGCCATGTGCCTTAACATAGCATCTAGGAGGATCTGTTCCATGGTCTTCCCAGGCACAGAGGTGAGGCTGACAGGTCAGTCATTCCCAGGGTACCATGTTTCCCTTTTTCCAGTCACCTGGGACTTCACCTGACTGCCATGACTTTTCAAATATCCTGGAGAGTGTCTTGGCAACTACATCAGCCAATTCTCTCAGTGCTCTGGGATGCATCTAATCGGTCCCATAGACTTATGTACATTCAGGTTCCTCAGGTGGTCATGAACCTGATCTTTACTTACAGTGGGAAGCACTTTTCTCCTTCTATCCCCATCTTGCTGACCATCCACTTGAGAGGCATGGAGAGAGAGATTGCCATTAAATACTGAGGCAAAAAAGTTGTTGAGTACTTCAGCCTTCTCCTCATCCATTGTTACCAGTTTTCCAGCGTTGTTTATTGGGTGGTACACCTTCTTTGACCTTCCTTTTCTGGTTAGCATACTGTAGAAGGACTTTGTGTTATTCTTTGCATCCCTTGACAAGTTCAGTTCCTGCTTCATCTTGGCCTTCCTCATCCTGTCCCTTCACAACCGAACTTCATCTCTATACTCTTCCCAGGCTACCTGTCCTTGTTTCCACTGCCTGTGAATTTGCTTCTTTCCATTTAGTTTGAAAAGCAGTTTCAAACTATCCTGTGATTTTTTTTTTTTTCTCAGGGAGTCTTTTTTTTATGTCTTCTTGACATAGAAGAAAAGGAAATACCTTTCAGCAATTCCATCAGTGCTTACTGAGAGTTTAAAAGCTGCATTTGTGTAACTCCTGGTATGCATAATGAAAGAAAGAATAAAGATACTTGAAATGGAAGCATGGGAGGGCAAAATAGCTTTTTCTGAACAAAAGGAAATCAAACTGTGGCAAACTTTCATAAAATTGGCCATGTGCATCCAAGTAAAAATTGCAAAATTTCCTATGTTTTATATTTCATCAATGATGTGTGCTTCAACTTTTAAAAAGAAAAAAATTGGTAAAGGACATTTTTTAATTTTACCAAATTAGTTGATTAAATGAGACAATAGGAATACAATCCAAAAGTTTAAATTCTGGTCTCAAATTTTAAATTTATCCTAGCTGAGATGAAGTATATATATATAAAAATGTAAAATTTTTGTATGTTTAGTCTACATGCAACCTATCCTGCTTCTACATTAGACCTGTCCTGTACAGTTATTACTACACAAAAGCCAGTGTAAATTTCATTTTTTTACTTGTTAAGCACTTTCTGAGAGTCTTGGATATCTTTTACATTTGTTAAGGAGAGATACAAACATGAGAATGTACACTTTAACGAGACACAGCAGTGTTAGGCCTTAACAAAGATCTGCTGCTAACAGAACTATGTGGTTGGCAGCAGGCAAGGAATCATGGAATGTGGAGGTTCTCACAGCAGCTGAGTTGGATATTTTTGTTCTGGCATATTCTCTTCTTGCCCCTCTGAGCTCTGTTGGTGACTCAGGTCATTGCCAACAGTGGAAATACCAAAGCACATGTGCTGGGTTGCTGCATTCTGATGTGCTCTCGCCAGCATTGCCTACTGGAAGATGAGGTATTCTGATCATGTAAGAATCATGGTGGCAATTTGACAAGTTCTGAATATTATTTTTTGACAAATATTATAAGTGTTATAGAAATATTTTCATGCAATATTAACATTATTGTAACACCAGTATAGAAGCATAAATTACCAGATGAGTCAGAATTATGGCCCTTTTCCTGCTGTGTGTGGGCAGACCCCTGCATCTGCGCTCATTACAGGTTTGGGACCTAAATGCATTGGAGGAGTACTGGAAGAAATGAGTCTGCGAAGTATTTTAATAGAAGGATTACATTGCTCTTGGTTGTGAAGAAAGAAAATCCTCTAAAGATGGAGATATTCTTGTGCATCACTTCAAAAAAGACAAGTATGTTAATATGGAAATGTCTCTGGAAATTCTTGTACAATTAATGACAAAACTGAAAAAAAATGTAAAACGTCTCAAAGAAATGTCTTGAAAGAAAAGCAGAGGTGTAGAAATTCCAGATGAGATTTGTGTAAATGGACACTAGTGTTGGTCCACTATTTCTGTAAAGTATATTTGTAGGTAACATAATAATATCTCACACAGTGTGGTAATATCATTAACTCTTTGTGACAGCAGTTTTTCTGATGTCAGGAACTGTAATTTTGTTGTCTGCCTCTTCTCAGGGGAACACTGAAAATACTCACTAATAGGGATCTCTCCTTTCATCTGACACCTTTCCTCAAACAACAGCTTGCAGGTTATTGAGGAAGACATCCCCTTGCTTGGGATCTTGAGATTTGTCTTTGTTTTTAAGTACTTCAAAGATTTCTGTGTGCAGAACTGCTTTGTTTATTTTTTCTGCCTCTTGAGAAAGTGGTATGTTCCATGTCTGTCATCTGGTTTGGCTTTGTACCCTGAGAAACAGCAGTAAATATTTCAGAAAAGCAACTAGTTGTGCTTTTGCTCAGAAAAGTGGAAACTACAAGAGAAAAGCATCAAAGTCAAAAGAGGCAAATGAGGAGAAAGATTTAATTTCTCGTAGCTGAGGCTGCTCAAGTGGGCACTGCCTTTACTTCTAGAGTGAGCATGTTCTGTATACTAGGATTAGAAATTTCTCTTCCCTGATTTAGGTAAAAAATCTGATGATTCCCAACTTCTGAAATGCTTCATGCTCCTTCTTTCCTCAGACATTAGCTTGTACTCTTTCTTCCTCTTATTTCTAGGTCTCCCCAAGTAAAGGAAAAAGTGGCTCCTCCTTCTCTTCCCCTTTTGCTGCCTCCAGGGTAGATTAAAAATCCAGTGCCACTGAGAATTCAGCTTTACCAATCCTAAGGGTCATCTTGAGACTAGAGTTTTCAAGTTAATATTCAGAGCAGTTAGAGGGATCCCTGCTTCTTCCTTTTTTCCTATTAATCAATTTAGGAAAATTTTACTAGCTCTGGTTGTTTGTGAGAATACAGATCAACCCCCTTTCTCTTTTCAGATAACCAGAATCTAGGTTGTCCTCTGAGATGCCCAGACCTTGTGACATGCAGATTTCTTTCCCTTGGACAAATTTTCGTCTAGTCAATTGAATTATAATTTCATCTAACTTCCTTCTCTGAAAGTGTGACCTTCATTGTGAGGTTTTTCTTGGCTCTGTAATAACATTCAGCTTGAGTATCAGAAAAAAAATAGTACTTGGAAAATATTTTGATAGTCTTACAAATCAAGGTATGTTGTCAGATCTCTCTAGTGACCACACACAGTATAAGAGCGACATATATAATTAACTTGGCATGGGTTGGAGTAGGATAGGGAAATTGTCTCCATTACCTCCCTTCTTTGGTTTTGAAATCTCATGCTCTTGTATGATATGCTTGGGAAATTACAGACTGTGAGTGGGATTCATATGGCAAAATGTAGACATCTACATCTGAGTTAGTCACCCAAGGCTCCCTGTGTGGGGAATGGAGAGAAGCAGGACAGATGAATCACACCCTTGAAGAACCTATTTTTTTTTACTTTTATGCTAAGACAAAATGACTCATAGCCTGAAAGTGCCCGTTTGACTAGTAGAGAAGGTTGGGGTAACAACTGTGATGTGATGGCTGCATTCTGCACTCCAAAAACTACATGAGATGTACACGGCACTTTGTGGCTCTGGTGCATATCTCTGTACTCGAGTGTATGTTTTTATTTGTCAGACTATGGAAGTGTTCAGTCCTAGGAAAAAACCTCTGATTTTCCACATAGAAATTTTTTGAAAAACTAAAGACAACTTCATGTTTCCGTGTTTGAGAACTCAGAAATCAAGAATTGTGTAAGCTGAATTAGCATGTTTCTCCTGTATGTACATTTCTCAATATGCATCAGGAAATGATAAAAAAAATTTGTGAGCATATATAATTGTAGTAGCTGAGAGGTAGCTTAAATGATGCCCCTGTTCGTTTAGTCACCTATGGAAATTGTGTGTCCTCTGCTCTTAGGGAGACATGCAGATGCTTTCCAGGTGTTGTAGGGAGCTGTGAGCTCTTTGTGCTACATCTAAGGTAGTTTCTTCTCTCTGTCTCCCTCAAATTGTCTTTGTCTTCAATCAGCCTGAGAAGTCTGCAATAAGTGAATATGTGAAGATCTTGCATTGCTACTTGCAGAAAGGAAATCTATCTTCCTGTGTTTGCTTTTCAATATATCATCAGCAAGAGTGTGCGGGGTGTGAGCCAGGGTGGGCTCACACACAGCAAGTTGTGTTCACAGTGGTACTGGTGCCACTAAACATCAGCTGAAAGCACTGGTGAAATATATACCATCTTCCCACAAAGAGGTGAACAGTATTAAAATAGAAGTGGCCAATGAAACAAGACAAATAATGATAGCCATGTAACATAGCATTTACAGTTTCTTTTCATCTTCTGTTTTGTATGCATAGATATGCATGGTTGATGAACACAAATGAAACTGGGGAACATCTATTTGATCTTATAAAGGAGGAATAAACTTGTTTGGCTTATATCTGTAGTTAGAGTATGTCCAGAAAGACGGGTTTTGGTAGAAATGGAGCTTTTGCACCCCCTAAATCTAGGCATCTGGCCTGAGGAGCACGATCCAGCAAGTAGATTCCAGCACACCAGTTCCTATACAGTGAGTGTACATAGATAACCTAAAAGGGGCAACATGACACAGGGGTCACATCTTCTTCTTCTCTGGAGATCCTAGCTGCAAACTAGAACTTACTGAAGATTCAGACCCTGGAGATGTATTCTAGGTAGCTGGGTAAATCACAGCTGATTTTCACACACGAGTGAAGCCACAGTGTATCGGAAGCAATGCATCTAGATTCTTCTCTGTGAAATTCGCAGATCAGATCCTAATTCCCAGAAAGTCCTTCTCTGCCAGGTCACATTAGGTTTAGAAGGCACATCACTTTGCTGGTCCCTTTTAAATGGGACAGTTTTGAAGGCACATGTGGAAGATTTCAGTCAATGATAAGATGTGGCCTGACTGTAGCCTAACAGTGATGCAGAATGATGGACAATCACTGGATTCAACACCTTCCTACTTTTTTACTTCCAGAAAAAACCCAGCATTTCCATCCTCTCCCTGGCAAAAAAGAAAAAGAAAAAAGCCCTCAGAAAAGAGCAGTGGCTGTGTTATGGTACCATTATGAAATCTATGTTTGAAGTACCCAATGAATCAAGGGCAGAGTTCAGTTACAGTAGTGCCTCCACTGGCTTTTGATCTGTCTAGATCAGTTCAACACCATGCTGTAGGTTAAATTACTGTAATAGTGGACGTAGCTGAGAACTGGCTACTGCACTGAATTTCTCCCAGCTGCTAGCGTTTTGTCAGCACACTGATTTGTGCTCAAGTGATTGGGTCAGAATCATCACCAGCGAGCAGCAGGCTAATTCTGGCTTTTCAACTTATCTTTCAGCCAAAGGCAGGCAGATCCAGAACAGCAGCCTTATGTGGGAGCTGCTCTGGAGAGCTGTGTGCTGGCTTGCAGAACTAAGTGGCTCAAATCAATGTGTCAACAACTGCCTACAAAAGCAGGGCTGGAGTTCCTCCAGTCCCTGTAAAGCTGTTGTGCCTCTCCCAGGTGAGAACCACTGCACTAAACATCAGATAATCAATGTGGATGCTACCCACCTGTCTGTGCTAGTTTGAGGAAAGACTCAATATGACAATATCTTCCTAGATTAGCTCCCACTGTATAGCAGTTGAACTACTTGCTGGTCTTTCAAGTCTTTATCTGAAGGAAAATCATGTATATGTGTATACACACACACACACACACACAAATGAAATTTGTTTTGAAAGATACTTGTCAAATCTCCTGGATTTAAAATTCCTACTTTTATATATCGGTGGGTCATTATTTGAACTGTAACTACTTCAGCATACTGCTTTTATGTGATAAAATTGCTTTTAGAAGCAGCTTCCCTTATAATTCAGGTATTATGACAGTAGAAAATAGTTCACATAACTGATAAAAATATCTACTCATGATTTTATGTGTGCTTGCACTTTAAAGGATCAGCAATGAAAAGATGATCACACATCTGAATCAGAAGGATAATATTTATATCTAAATTGAGTAACCATATAATTCTGTTGGTGTTTCCCATACTCTGTCTGTCCTCCTCCTCTTGCGTGCTAGAGCCTGATTCAGATCTTCTGTGCAGTGTTTATTACCTGACCCGAAATTCTAAATCTAAATATTTGGTGTCTTCATTGATGTTCCCAGTGTACTTCTGGCTGCTTATGTATTTGTGGAAGAGTAAAATATAAGAGGCTGACCATTCTGGTAGCTCTGTAACTTTTATTTTTGATATTCACAGGATGCTTTTAGAGACTGGTTAAAAATTACATTTCCCAGAGTTCAGCTGCAGAGGAGGGCTCGGTATTTTCAGATGTGTTGAGTGATGCTTGTTGTACACATACGTGTAACTATTCAGATCTCTGCAAAAGAGTTCCTCTGTCACAAGGCCTCCTAATGCTGGCTAGAAGAGATCAATCCTCAGTTCTGACCTGTTAATTAGATATTATAAATTTCAGGCTGAATTTATTTTCTAGCTAGTGTATATATATTTTTTACTGTTCCGCTCTGCTGCTCTGTGCATTTTACCCTCGTGTAATTAAAGCAGGCTGTGTTACATTCTTGCAAGATTTGTTTGGGTGACTAAATGAACTCTTCTGGTCTGCTTTGCTCAAGGAAGGCTTCATTCCCAGGTCATCCTGGTAGCCTTTTTACCTAGCAGAATGTTCCAAGAGGCTTTCCTTTCCTCTCCTACTACAAACGGAGAAGGAGGTTGGCCAGAGCCCTAATTAATTCTTAAAACTCAAGAATTGTCAGTGGGTGGCTACCATGATAGGCAACTTACAGATAGGCTCATCATCTGAGCTAGGCTGAAATAATTGTTGCAGTTGGGGAGGCTCTTGGGGTGGTAGGGGTGTTCATTCCCCTTATGCTTTTCCTCTGATCATTCCAATGGTGCCTTTCATTTCTTTTCATTCTAGTTTTATATTGTGCCTTTATACATTTACCTGATGTATTTTTTTCATTACATTTTTCAAGCCCATAAATCCTTGAATTCTTAAGGGCTGACCAAAAGTATATATTTCTAATTACTGATTATTACTTGTTATTGATACGTGGACATAATAAAGTAGGGAGGACCTTCCTGTACTGCTTCTACAGCAAAACATCACAGGCCACTGTTTCCTGCTCTCTCACTAATTAATTTCCTGTCTTTGTTTAATACATCTTGCATTAATGAGAGTTTAAGAGGCCTTTAGGTGGAACTTTATTACATACATAATTAGAATACATACAACATAAGAATTATTCAAGGTAACGATATATGCAACATTGCCAGAAAGCTTTGACAAGAAGTCCAGTAAAGTTTTGTAGGACATCCTTGGTTGTAAAATGTTTCTATAACATTTTACAAAAACCTAACATATAAAGCTGACTACATTATTAGGCTTTCACTGGGTTTTCCACAGCATTTCTCAGTACAGATGAAGTTTTGAGAGAGCTTTTACAGTGGTAGAGTTCTTGCATCTCCATCAGTAATGCACTATATTTACCATAATCTGGGGTTGCATTTGTTGTTCAGAGCCATGCTGTGATGAATGAGCAGACTTGGGCTGGTTGGTCTCTCTCTCTTTTCTCACTCGTTTCCAGGTAATGAACTCGTAGCTTGTAATAGACGCTATTAATCTGTAGCTGCCTGACATTACATTTTGTACTACTGAGTGTAATCTTATTGTGCTACTCAAGGTCATTTGACTTTTTGTACAGTTCAATCTTTCCTTTAATTGTCCTTACCTCCAGAATTTGCATCACGAGAAAATTTCTTTATCACACCTATTCTGCAAATGCTATTGAGATAAATGATAAATACAGGTAATCCTAATCCCAGTTCTGTAAAACTTGATTAGTCATCCTCCCTTTGGCTGGTACTACCCCTCTCAGATAAATGTTTTCCTGCCTTTTTTTCAGCTTGGTTGCTGAAGAAACCTTTGGTTTAACTAGTGATTTCCCATTTGACTCTGTATCAAAAGCTTTACCGAAATAAATATCAAGTGTCTAAACAAAGTCACCCCTTTGTTTAGAAGGGGTGACTTGCATTTTCTTAAATTCTTAAATTCTTCTTTCTTTTAAATTTTCTTAAATTTACCTCCATCTTTGATAGTCATTTCCTTCAAAAGCATGGAATGACTGAGGCCTGGGTTAAGTCACGTGTACTCTGTAGATCATAATGAAACATTGGATGTCCAGGCTACTGAGTGTTTTAATCACCCTTCTACAACCAGTTGCAAGTTTTTTCGTCTTTGTTATATGACTGTCCCCTGCTGGACCTGCAGTTATACCTGGAATTTCATGTGCCAGCTCTTTTGACACATGGACCAATACTGACTCATTCATTCCTTCTGCTCTCCCATCTGTCAGTGTCCGTGTATTGTGGTGTTCCCTGTACTTGGATAATCAGCTGTCAGGGGCTGTGCTTTTGTGACTGCACAACACTAGAGCACCCAGCAGCCAGGGCATCCACAGCTTTGTTTAAAATGTTACAATCAATAAGATTTACCAGATTTTGACTTTTGCGGGGGGGTTTGCTTTTCTTTGGAGAAACTTTTCCTTGCTTTAGTTGCTCCTTCTAAAGCTGGCAGAAGTTTGTTCTTAGTGTTTGATGTCACCTGTCTTAGGAGAACAGTGTATGGAGTTGTGTTCTGTCTCCTTTAAAGCACTTATTGTCTCTGAGCTCTACAAAGAGTGGAAGGAGATAACCTTTAATATCCAGAAGCTTTGTGGTTTTTACCTGAGAGAGATTGATCTGGATAAAAGAAAACCTACAATAACAAAAGGTTCACCAGCACGAACAAACTGTAGTTTTTCCATATTCTCTGAAACACATATGTTTGCTGCACAGCAAATGAGACTCGTGCAAAATCTGAATGCTTTTGAAAGTGCAAAGTCAGCAAGGAGGTTTGTTCTGTAGTCACACAGAGTCACTACCCAGGAAGTTCCCATTTTGCAAACCTGTACTTGAGAATATGCCGGTCTCTGCCAACTGAGACTGTTTTTCAGATGCTCTTTGATGCTGAATTCTCTGCAGCCAATAGCACCTCTCTCAGTATAGAAAATCTGGTAAGTGGGAGTTAGGTGTAAGGACAAAATGTGTGTTTGGTTAAAATTAGAAGATGCATAGTGCTAAAAAGTTTTGTAATGTCTTAAACTAACTGTGCATCTCTTTATCAGCTATGTGTTTGAAACTGCTGTACCATACTAGTATGTCATTAATCAGTGAGTTGAAAAACACTGATTTAGAATTTAAAATAAGTTAAAGAGGGGCATAAATCAGGATGAATAATCCTTTGCCCATCTTTTTAAGTGTAACTGTTATTTAGCTACTGTAAATGCAATTCAGTAGCATGCTGACATTGTATGTTTCCCATTTTTGCTGTTTACCATTACGTATTTGAAATAGGATGTTACTGTGTTTGTTCCCAGTTGAAACATGCCTCTGTTTTTAGCAAGCTAGGTTTAATTTTCATGTGGTTCACTTCACTACATATTTTAAGTATCTGTTCAAGATAATTGGTTTTAATGTTTCCTCACATTCCTTTAGCACTTTCCAGACCAGAATATCATAGTTTTTCATCAATATTGAAAAAAAATTCTGCCTATTAAGCATGACCATGGTTTTAAAAACTGCCATTGAAATATGATAGTTGTTAGATGAAACACCTTAGAGGATTTTCAAGGTTGTCACTGTTTGAAAACCTGTTCCTTTTTAAAGGAAGGCCTACTTTGGTATCCCAATTCCCTAGTTACATTAAAAGACAGTGTCATAAATAAACCTATCCATTTTGCTTAACTGCTGGGAAATAGGATTAAATAGATAATCTTTTTGACTCTTGATTCAAATGACAATAAAATCAAAATATTTACTAACATTGAAGTACTAAATTTGCTGTCATAAGTAAGGAGGGAAAAATCAGTCTGCCTGTTTTGTGTTTGTATTTACAAAAGCATGCCCTGACAGTTAAGCCACTTAAGCCATGCAAGTCAACCTGGGCTACATGTAGAGTAGCATCTCAGCATCTCATGCGTGCTGGCCCTGGTTGTTGTCAATAATCCTGAGTTTTAAAACTCTGGAGTTCTGAAGTGACTGACAGGAGTGAATAATAAAGAATTGGCTCCATTACACTGAACTCCAGCTGCTTCCCAGTTCAGTTTTTGGTCCCCTGCTCTTCATTGCAGTGTCCTGTATGGTGACAGGGATGGTGCTATATAATGTATGCAGATGTGGCCCATGGTGTCATGGCTTAGTGGTGGATTTGGCAGTGCTGAGTTAACAGCTGGACTTGATGACCTCTTAGAGGTCTTTTCCAACCCAAGTGATTCTGTGATCCTATGAGGCCTTCCTTGCTTTGTAAGCAGCATAAGCAAAGTGCTTCTGGTGAGCTTCATGGCTGTGATGTTGTTCTGGGTGCAGGTTCAAAGTCTTGAACAAATTGTCTAAAAAATTCAAAAGTCTGAAGGGCTTTGAATTTCCTACTAGTAACAACCATTCAACTGCTGGATAAGGGTCAGTTTCTGTGCACTGGCTCATGCTTGGTGAGTGTTAGAAGCCAGTGACTGCAGTGAAATTTTACCCTTTGTTTTAATGTGCTGTAAAGAGGCAGTATGCTTTTGGCTTATGAAGAATGAATAAAAACCCCTGTGGCTACCAGATTGTTTACAGATGAGTAATGTACGTATGTATTATGTGTTAAATGTAAGTAACTTAGTTCTTCAGTGAACCTCCTTGCTTTGCCCCTACTTTATTTCAGCCCAATTAAAAGAGAAAACACCCCCCCCCCCCAAGACAGTAAACTTAGTGACTTTGTTAGTAGAAATAAAAATATATAATTGGATTGAGATATATTTTTCTGTCTTCACATTTGATAAAACTTATGAAATCATGATTCTTTAGATACTCTGTAAGATGATAGGCCAATGGCAATGAATTTAAGCTCACTCAGGAGAACAGTATGTCACTAACCTCAGGAGAAAAAGGGCAGTATTAACTTAGTTTATGTGGTAATGAATAATATTGGATTCAAAATTATTGCTAAATAATATTTTTTAAAGGACTTCCTGTGTTCAGTCACAGAATCTGTTTCTACAGATCATTGAATTAAATGAAAAGGTTGTGAATGTAATTCATTACCAGTGCAGTTAGTATTGATGGGTTATGATGCAGGTCAATGAACCAAACCATGTAAATTACTTACATATTTCTAATCAGTCTAGAAAAAAAAATTGATACCAGTTTCTGTAGATTTTTCTCCACTTTTTCTCCACACCTGCAATTATGTTAAATTGAGCAAAAGAATATTTAAACCTCAAGCACATGTTGCATGATCTGTCCTGCTTGCGATGTCGACAAAAGCTCCAGCTGATTTTAGTGGGATTTTGATCTTACAAATTGCAGAAAGATTTCCCTCAAATTTCGTATGCTATCTTAATCTCTTAATTTTCAACGCTTACTTGAATACTCAATGCTTGAGAATACTTTGTCTGAAACAGAGACTCTTACTCGCAAAAGTGCTCACTGCGGTACTCTGTGTAAAATTACTTGACAGAAAGTCACTTGACACTTGGACAACAAATGCAAAAACATTCCTTCAAACCAATCGTAGTGTCAAATATAGCTTTTTACTAAAACTAGACTCCTTTAAGGACATATTTCAGTGTTATTGTTCATACCTATTTAATTGCTAGTGATTGTGATAAGACTTTCATATATAATACTTTAATAAATATTCTTTTTTAATTTTGAATTCAATGATATAAACAATAAAATCAAAATACACATAGACTGTTATAATGCAACTTACATTGGCCATTTTTTTAAGAAAGCAATTGAAAAGTTAAAAGCACGTCAGGAGACTGATCACATTAATGCATTCAGTTTTGATGTACTGTAGTTATCACAGAAATATTAATGACTTTACTCTAATGAAAGGAAATAAGGTTTTACCTACCACTGTGTCTGAAACTATTAGGTTTCAGACACAGTGTGACAATTCTGAAGTAAGTTTTTATGCTATAATATAATTTGTAATTTAAAATTTAGTTTTACTCTGCTATTGCCATTTATTCCATAGGATGTAAAACTGAATATCTTGATCCACTGATGTCAAATCACAGTCTTCTGACATTTTTTGCAAATACACAAAATATAACCAAGAAAGAACTTGAAATCAGCATTTAAATCACTTAAATTTTGATGTCACAGTCACAGAGTATTCTGAGTTGTAAGGGACCTACAAGGAACATCGAGTCCAGCTCTTAAGTGAACAACCTCTACGGGGATCAAACCCACGACCTTGGCACAGTAGCACTGTACTCTAACCAACTGAGCAATGTGGGGACAGTATTGCCCACAGAGTGCTGTCTGTATTTCAAATGCAGAATTTTATGACTGTTTTTAACTTTTAGGGTAACTATTCCTTTAAAGTCAGTATTAGCATCTGTTGGTACAGAATGTAGCATAGCATTTACAGGATAAAGAATATTTATGTAGCTCATAACCCTTTTGTGTTTTGCACTTGGAAAACTGAAATAGTGTTACATTCTTACCTGTTTCAAATGCATTTCTTCACTGAACATCTGCTGAGTGCCCTGAGATCTAGAAGAAGAGTGAAACATCTTCAACACATTTTCATCACCATTTAAAACCAAATTAAATTTTCATTGTATTTATAAACATTTTATTTTTGTTTTCTGTGCACCTCTACTTACAGGATTCTTTGGACAGTCTGCATATTTAAAGAAATGCATATTTAAAGAAATGCTTACAAATGTTTGATGCAGTTATTTAATGTGAATTTTATCACAATTGTTTGCACTGCAGCCCTGCCTTAGAGATTTATATTCATTCAGTGAGGGAGCAGAAGTGTGTCATGCATCCTAATCATTCACATAACTCAAATTTAAGATAATTAGTATTTTGAAAGCTTTGTTTGAAGTGAAAATTACTTTCAGATCTTTCAATGTGAATAATTTTCAATAACAAAAGGTTTTAAATGAGAGTTTTGATATTTTGGTGAGAGTTTGAGATGAGCAAAAATAGAGGAATACATTCAAGCCAGTATAGAAATTGTATCAGGTGTAACAAATACAATTTTTTGTTTTTACCATTACAAAGTACTGCCTCTTAAAGCTTGTCTTATGACTCTTCAGTAGTGCTTTGAGTGCTTGGTTAATACTTTTTAGGTATGAGGCCATTTTAAAAGGATCTTTCTGTTGTATGAGTAAGTCTCCATAAATAATAAATCTGCTGTTGAAGCAGTAGCAGAGTTCAGTTAATTCTGCAGCTGTAGGTTGGTATTATATCTAGTTTTAAACCACCCACATTTCCACAGCATCCACCCAGTCATGTGTTAAATGGCACGATTAACATCTGTCTTGTGTGCTCCACTGTCAGCCTTAGAAATAGGATAATAATTTATTTTAGTAGAGGTAATTTTAATTGCATTTCTGTATGTTTGAATTAGAAAGGGCAGACCTGGAGATATGTCCTCAAAGCAGAGGCAATGATGGTGTATGTAACTTGTGAGACTTAAAGTCCTTATTTCAACTGCTCTATGAGAAAGCTACCTCTGCCAACTGGAGTTTTCCTTTTGAAGTGTAAGATTCCTTGTGATCTACAGAAAGCTCCAAGGTTGGAAATAGTAGCCAACAGTCAATGGTGGTTGTTGGCCACCATTTCCAACCGTGGGTCTTTCTGGAGGTCATGGACCTTTAAAGACCGTGGAAATGAGATGTGGATGAGAGGATGACACAGGTAATGACTGGATAGCTACTTCAGTAGGTTCGGTTTCCTGTCTGAATTTCAACTCTATACTTACAAAATATCTGATGCTGGCATCTCTTAATTTCAGTTCCAAGTGGTGGGAAATTCACAAGATCAGTTGTTTTTCTCAAATGTTGCCATCTTGGCCTGAACTCAAATGACAGCAGCTGTTCTCATGAGATTTCAATTGCACCCAACTGAAAAAACAGCCTTTTCCTTTTCAGATCTAACCAGCTAGTGATGGTGGCAGTGACTTCAGTGCACAGTGTTAGGAATCCATACATCCTCTCCCTCATGCCATGTACACGTGAAGAATAAAATGGAGGTAGACTCCAGTGTGCTATGTATTTATCATTTTCGCTGAATGGAGTTGTGTATTTTGTATGTAGAAAAACATAGCCCAGTCCTCCAGTGTCCAGCATTTGTGTTTAGTATATTATATATTCACTAAGGATTTATGTGTAAAGATCTTTAAAAGGAGGAACTTTCCTCTAGGGAAGTGTGGACTGGGAATGCCTTCCACCTTTAGTCAGATGCAATGGTATTGAAATACCAACTCCTTCTGCTTGATCTCTGCCAGTGTTCACTTGCCCTTCTTCCTCTCCAGCTTTCAGCAGCATATGAAGCATCAACAGACTCGTGGGCAGCTTGGCTTGACCTGAAAAAATCAGTAAAGCAGTACTGATTTTAAAAATAGGGTGCTGAAGCTAAAGGCATATTGTGCTTCTGTCTCACAAGAACAGAAGGAGTGGCAGGAGTCAAAGGGGACTTTGTGTGTTTGTGGAGAGGATTAGGACCAGGCAAGAAGGGAAGAAAATAGGGTCAAACTTCTCCTCTTTTCTCTTACACATGTGTTTCTTTCCTGAGTGCGTCATAGGACTATTTCCTCTACAGTCCCTGATGGAAGGTGTGAAAAGTGCTTTCTTCCTCTGGGGTGCCAGCACTGCTTCCACACTGTTTCCAGCTGTCTCTAACTGATGGGCTTTCAGTTCCTGCCTGCTCTGCTGGAGTATCCTGTTATCAGGCACCTTTTTCCTCACCTCCATCCAGGGTAGGCACCCTGTGGTCCCAATGACTAGGAAGATGTCATGAATATATGTCTTCACTGCCCCAAGGCAGAATACTGTGGTTTGGAATAATGCAGATTTGATTCAGTGTAGACAGTAGGAAAGGGAGAAACCATTGAGAACTTACCATCCTAGTGAATAACCAGTTAAATGAGAGTTTTGGGTTTTCTCAGTCTTTCTCTCATCTGAATTCAGAGATGAACTCCTGATGGTCAGCCTGGGAACTGTTTGTTGATCAGGCTTCTTGTCGTGTTATTTAAAGGAAAGTCTAAAACTTTCTCTCTAAGAGTTTATTTAATCCAGGGATTTTTATTTCCCAACCAGATTGATAGGAGAGTAAATCCTGATTGTAGGCTGAAAAACTAAGTGATACCTTTGAAAGTTTATCATAGAAGTGAAGTGTCAAAGGGAGAATGTCTTTTCCAGGCTGGTGCAATGCAGGGTGTCTTACTTAAACCTTACCGTGCTGAAAGGAATTAGATGATCACAGTTACATAGGTAATGTTGAAGATCAAGCTCTCCTGTGTGTATACTGCAATCCTCTGACTGTTCAGACACCATAAAAGAAGAAAATCTGGCCCCAAATATTCTTGGTATGTTGTCTGTGCCACATCCAAATCCAAAGCTGTGCTACTACATGCTCACGTAGAAACCATTGATGGGATTCAGCTTAACAAATATAAATGCATGTCTGTACTTAAAATCTTCAAACAAGTTTGTACTCTGAAATTTTCTTTAGTAGTCATTTGAGAGGAATGGGTACTTGTAGGGTACTATTCATCTCATCCTACAGCAGTGTTTCTCTATGTCGACTACTAAAGGAGCCTGGAAGGAGTAACTCAGCTAGTGATACCATTTTTTTTTGGTAGGTGTGTGTGAAGGTAGGCAAGATGAACCTCACTCCTTATGTCACTGAGGCAACATGGAGCTGCTTGCCAGCAGCTATGTGTCAGAGCTAATTCCTTTTTCTCAGGATCAGGAAGCTGGAAGCAGTTCCTGGATGCCTGTCCTGTGCATCAGAGAGTTATAGCACAGGAGGGATCTTGCTCCAAAATCTGTGTTAATGAACACTTAAAGAAAACATAAAAATAACCCTCAGGGAAGCATTCACATTTGCAGTCAGGGCTGGGGATACAGAGCTGGCAAAGGCTGCCTGGAATTGGATGTGATGTTATAATGAAAAGAAACATGAACTATCAATAAACTCTCAAGGTAACCCATGCCTCAAACTAACAGACCTGGGACTAGGAACTCATAAGATTCTCCAGTGTCTTACTGTGTGACCTGGAAAATATTTTTCCTTCTTGCTATAGCTCTAGTTCTCAGTAAGTCTAGTGTGGACAAGGCATTGATTTCCTGCAAAACCCTTTGTAAGGTCCAATGAAGAAGTTCTATGTAAGTGCTGAAGTGTTTTCTTCAGTAACTAGAGTATTTTGGAACTCCAAAAAGTACTGTAGATAATTTTAGTCAATATGCTTTAATATAAGAAAGTGTTAGGAATAGATGCAACAACTTAATCAAATACAAGAAAAAAGTGTATAGCTGGTGTAGACCAAATGTAGCTTTAATTGTGCTGGAGATGAGATGATTTAAAGTAGTCATAAATAATCCATGCTTTCAATATGCAGAGGTCAAGAAACAAGCTCGATCATAAATAGAAAATAGACATGCTCATCTTTCATAGGAAAAGATGATTTTATAAAAGAAACAGATATATTCTTCTACATAAAAATAAATAAAACATAGTGATTATGATACACAAGTGTTTTCGAATGAAGAAGGTTTCCTTTGGAACTGAATCAGTATTCATCCTTGACTTCTTACCTGACATAGACCAAGAAACCTTCTTTGATTATGTGATTTATGTGATCTTTGATTATAGTGATTATGGTAAGATTTCTTCCATTTGCCGTATATGAATTCTGTTTAAATCACAAAACTTGAGATTTTAATTTAACAGTTCTTCTACATTTTATGTTTTTCCATTTTTTATAACCTCCATAAGAACATCGTGCCTTCCCTGTTAGTGTCACAAATGAATTTTCCATGTCTAAGCCATATAGAAATAGTGTTTTACCTGCTCTATTGCTCTGACCACAGTGTCACAGGGTATAAGAATGACTTGTCCAAGTTTTTTCAGGACACCAAATTACATTGCCTTGCCAAGACATAGAGGGAGGGATGTTTACTGTGAGAATCTTGCTGTAGCTTGGGAGTAGAGGAGCTGCGTGATTGCAGTAATTTCCAGCATGAACTGATCTAAAGCAGCACTGGTGTTTTTCAATTGAGTGAGACCAGGAGCAGTCATATGATCCACAATGATGTCTGGAGGCAGAAATGAATACAGTTAGTCGATGCTGAAGTAAACTACTGTAATGAGGTCTGCAAAAAAGTATGTTGTGTCTGCAGCCCTAGTCAAGAGAAGTGAATTACATAAGGCAGTCTTGAGCAGAATGACTGTGAAGAGCAGGACTTGTTTGTTTATTGTGTCCAGCTGACATGTGCTGTTATTAAAAATGGTGAGAATACCACTAAAGTGCACCATAGTAGCCTTGAATGTAGTTACATTTTTGACTTTTGAAACATTCAGTTGTGAATAGTTTTCAACAAATCAGATGGAACATGCAGCAAAAAATAGTTCAATAATAAGTTTTGTTAGCATATGCTTTTCTCAAAGCACTTTTATTTTATCATCACATTGATTTTGAGTTCTCTTTAAAAACAATGAAGAGTAACTTTAATGTTTGAGGTTTTTTTAAAATTTCATATAGCACTTTTTTGCTATTCTAAAATAAGTATAATTTATTTGCAGTATAATTATTCAAAGGATTTGTGCCTGATATATATATTAAAATATTTGGAACTGTATTTACATATTTGAAAGCATATGCTGAGTTGCATGTCTAACCACACAGGTACAGCAATTTAACATGCATCATACTGATGCGAGTCCACACACACAATATTTGTTACCCAAGTTTATATTTTTTCTTCCTACATAGAAAAATGAAATCCAATACATTACTCCTCAGTAGCTGTTCAATGCCAGCAGAAGGTCACAGTCAGCCACTGATTGTGTTTGCTGTCATGTCCTTCCATACGAAGTCAGTTGGGTTAACTTGTGCCTTGGCTGTTGGTGCATGTGGCTGTACAGTCCCTCATGCAAAACAATAGGAACTTGCTTCTAAACTGTTGTAGCTGTTTCCAAACTTTTCCCAACTCTGTAGGGCTCTAGTACAATGCTGAGTGCAGACTAGGGTTTTTTAATGTTCAAAGTACCGCAAGCCATCTTAACAACAGTGGGGAGTGTTTTAGAACCATTTTTGTCCAGAGGCAATTCCTTGCAAAAAGAGGGCTTCCTAATAATGAATTTATAAGAATAAAACTTGTAAAGTGTATTTGACAGTGTTTAGCAGCTGCAGAATCCTGTAATTTGTTCTGTGATTTCATGCTGTCAAATTTGACAGTGTAGACTAGTGTCAGTCTTCACTTTGGAAGACAATTTCCTTTTTATAAAAATTCTAATTATTAAAGCTAAATTTAGATTTCATTAAAAGGAAGTTGTTAGTCCTTTATATTTGTCAAATAACTCTCAAGAACTACATTGGTTCTACCTTTGACAATTTGTCACAACGATATTTGCTGAAAACCATAAATTACATGTTGTTTCCGCCTTCTGCTACCAGTGGATTAAGTTGGTGACAGTGGCAAGGAAGACACTGGTATTTTTGATAAACTTAAAAATGTGGTTGTCAATTGTGTAGAAGTCTGGATTTATTACCTGTGTTCAGACATGCTTAGTTGGGTGTGCTTAGACCTCATTTAGCCAGAGACACTATGGAGCACTCACTATGTGCAGAGGAGAGAGTGCTCAACCTGTGGAGTTAACTCACATGTTGCCATAACTTGGGTCCTAACAATGCACAGTCCTTTTTTCTTTAAAATGATAATGCTTTTAACACCCTTTTTGACTGAATTTTCAGGTACTATAGGTGAAAGTTTGAATTACTGGAGGTGAACAGCTTCTACTCTAAACCATGCTCTGGCTGCAGGCTAGCTCAGCTCAGATGCTCCCCGCCTTCTGAACTGTTCTCTGTTTTCTCCAGATTCTGACATAACCCAGTAAGCACAGACCAGTTATCCCACCATTTACTAGAAAACAATGCATGTGACAGTTTATTGTTTCGGTGCAAGATATGCTTTTATCAACTGTAGCAGCAAGCTAGTTTCCTGACCTGTTCCCCTGGAATAAACCAGGCTTCTGGATGTAGAACTGATTGTAAGTATGCAATTGGCTGCTAATGAGGGATTTGGGCCCTTTTCCCTCCTTCCTCCACAGGAGCTTAGTGTAAAGGCTATAATGAGAGTTACAGTAAATATCTTGCCAACTGAGCAGAAAACTTTGTTGGTGTTCTGGGGCTTCCTGACTATGTATTCATAAGTATAAGCAATACAGGCATGACCACTGAACAAATACTAGTGAAACAAGAATTTTCTGCACCATCTGAAGAGGCAACCATGTTCAGCTTCTGAAACAATATTCCTGAAGGAACAGTTTTAAACTTATTGTACTATACTGCAGTAGTTCTAGACTGATTCTTTAAGAAATAATGGAGCATATGTATTAAAAATAAAGAGAAAAATCTTAGCGTGGTGCAAAATATTGTGGAACACATACTTACAAGGCACCCCAGTGCACACAGACTCGCAGAATAGTTAAGATTGGAAGGAACCTCTAGAGATTGTCCAGACCAGCTCCCATGCTCAAGCAGGATCAGTTGAAGCAGATTACTCAGGGCCATATTCAGTCAGATTTTGAGTATCTCCAAGCATGGAGACTCCACAGTCTCTGTAGGAAACCTGTGTTCAATCGGCCTCTTGATTAAAAAAAAAACAACTTTTTCTTTTGTTTAAAAGGAATTTCTTGTACTTCAGTTTGTGACATTTGGCCCCTGCCCATTCACTGGCTCCCACAGAGAAGAGCATGGCTCTGTCTCCTTTGCACCCTCCCATCACGTATTTATACATATTGATAAATTGCCCCCGAGCCTTCTGTTCTCCAGGCTGAACAGTTCCCAGCTCTCTCTCAGCCTCCTCTTGTATGATCTTCACTTGTCTTTGTGGTCCTATGCAGAAACTGCTCCAGTAGGTCCATGTCTCTTTTGTACTGGGAAGCCCAGAACTGGACACAGCACTCCAGATGTGACCTCACTGGGTCTGAGTAGAGGGGTAGGACTACCTCCCTTGACCTGCTGGCAATGCTCCCATCTCATGCAGATCAGGATGGTGTTGACCTTCTTTGTGAAGATTATATGGTCTAGTGTTGTGTGGTAGGCTTCACTAGAGCGAAATAAAATTTTAGAAGTCAACTAACTTGAATTAAATTTTGAAATGGCAAAATAAAGCTTCATTGAGAAACTGGCAATCTGGGAATGAAGCAACTGCCTGCAGAGGCTTCAGTGATCAACAAAAGCAACTTAAAGAGTAGGGTGTATTTCTTGGGATATCTCTTGGCCTGGGGATATACTGTGGGTTGGCACTGAGCAACGGCTTAGGCATCCGACAGGCTACGCAGCTACCGAATAATATCTTGCAGTCTGCGGGAGGTCTCTGTATAAGCTTCATTTCTGTGTAACTATCTTCTTTTTAGAGTTTGATTACATATCAAAATTCTCCTGGTTGCTAACTTTGCGTAAAGCCAGTAATAAGGAATCTTTAAGGGGGAATCTTCATGTTTTCCTTCTCCCTTGCTTCCAGTTAATCAGTCATGAGAATATGATGGGGAATTTTTCTGATTTTTTTTTCCACATGCTGGGTGATCAAGGACCTGAGTGCTCAAGACCCACTTTCCCCTTCCTTAAGCATCATTTTGTCTTCTACCCAATTTGCAATATGTTTTTAAGACCCTGCTGGAGCTCATAAAACATTTATATCTGTGGTTACATGGTACATTTTGTAAGCTCTTGTACTCTGGTATTACTTTTTTGTCTGTAGCCACACAGCATCCTTGTCTCTAAACTGAGAGACATGGATTTGACTGATGGACCACTAGATGAACAAGGAATTGGCTGCATGGGCACACTCAAAGAGTTGTGGTCAATGGCTCAATGTCCAAGTGGAGACCAGTGACAAGTGATGTTCCTCAGGGACTGGTATTGTGACTAGTGCTGTTTAACATTTTTGTTGGTGACATGGGCAGTGGGATCAAGTGCACCCTCACAAGTTTGCCAGTGACACCAAGCTATGCTGAAGGGAAGAGATGCCATCCAGGGGGACCGTGACAGGCTTGAGAGATGTTCCTGTGTAAATCTCATAAAGCTCAACAAGGACAAGTGCAAGGTTCTACAGAAAGGTAAGGTCAATCCCAAGCACCAGTACAGGCTGAGTGAAGAATGGATTGAGAGCAGCCCTGAGGAGAAGGACTTGGTGGGTGTTGGTGAATGAGAAGCTCAATGTGACCTGGCAATATGCACTTGCAGCCCAGAAAGCCGAACACATCCTGTGTTTGGCTGTGTCAAAAGGAGTGTGGCCAGTAGGTCAAGGGAGGTGATTCTCCCCATTCTGCTCCACTGTGGTGAGACCCCACCTGGAGTACTGCATCCAGGTCTGGGCCCCCAACATAAGAGTGATATGGGCCTACTGGAGTGAGCCCAGAGGAGGGCCATGAAGATGATCAGAGGGTTGGACCACCTCTCCCATGAAGACAGGTTGAGAAAGTTGGGGTTGTTCAGCCTGGAGAAAAGAAGGCTTCGGAAAGACTTACAGCAGCCTTCCAGTACCAAAAGGGGGCCTGCAAGAAAGCTAGAGAGGGACATTTTACAGGGGCGTGTAGTGATAGGACAAAAGAGAATGACTTTAAACTGAAAGAGTATAAGTTTCAATGAAATACTAGGAATAAGTTCTTTACTGTGAGGGTGGTGAGCACTGGAACAGGCTGCCCAGAGAAGTTGTGGATGCCCTGTCCCAGGAGATATTCAAGACCAGGTTGGATGGGGCTTGGAGAAACCTGGTATTGTGGAAGATGTCCCTGCCCATAGCAGGGGGATTGGAACTAGATGATCTTTAATATCTCTTCAAACCCAAACCTTTTTATGATTCTGTGATATCTGAGATGCTGTTTACATGAATTATGGACCTAGATGCTCTGCCTAAATCAGGTATGAAAGCAAATTTTTCCTCTGCTTTCTTCCTCACCCAGCATCATACCTGTTCATGATTATTTGTTGTCTGAAGTTTATGTCTGGCCTTAGTAATGCTCTTTTATTTCATGGTGGTCTTATTTCTTGTCTCAGACCTTCAGTACTGAATCTGCACTTGGAGGTTCATTCTGATCTGCCAAAAGTAAAGAAATGAGTATCCATAAACATTAGGGAATTGGAAAGAATGACTGCACTAGTTTCTTGTTCTTCAATATATTGCAGTCTTATTTGGGTTCTAATTTGAAACATAATTGAAAAATTAAAAGGAAATCTTGTAATCTTCATAAAATCTCTCAGATGAGGAGCCTTGTCATCTATCTTAAAAAAAACCATGAAATGTGTTACCTGCAGGCCCCAGTTCCTCTGTGGCTGCCATCGCAGTGAAGAAGCTCTTCCTCATGCAGCACGTGGCCAAAAATCACTTCAGGTACTTATCCACATGTTCCAGGAGGGTTCCAGTGGTTAAAAAGGTACTAATTTTCTGACTGTGCTGAAGTTTTCAGTTTAAGAGAATGCTGAAAAACAACTTACAAGTTCACCTGAGTGCTCTGGTTAGATGGATTAATTTTCAGGCCATTTTGTGGGTGTTGAAGGAAACATCATAACCTGAAGGAGAAGGTTTTTGCAGCCCATCTGCTTGATGGGTTGGGACAGTCCAAGGAAGCAGTTCAATGGTAGGAGAGCCCCTGTGGAAGGAGCCATCCGGGCCAGCAAGCTCACTGACTGGGGCATTTGGAGGTGGTGGCTATGTCTGCTGGAGGTATGTGTTGGACGGGAAGTTGTGGCCAAGTTATGGAACTGTAGGAGGAGAGGAGCAGACTATATGTATGGTATCAGGGAATATGGAAAAGGGATTGAGGGTGTTTTCATAGAGACCCTGCGGAGACGAGAACTTGAATCTCGTGACTGTGCAAAATGGGACAGTCAGAGCCTCTGGGCAACTGTGAGCTGACCCAGCTGTGAGCAGCTGGTTGGACTAGATCGTCTCCAGAGATCCCTTTCAACCTCAAATATCCTGTGATCCTGTATGTGTAGAAGTATGCAAGTATAGATGATGTACAGAATGAGCTCTGTGAAGATCATATGTGGAATATGTCTTCACAGAGAATATAGAGCCCACAAAAATGGTTAACTATTGACAAGTAATGTATAGATTTTTTCCACAAGGAATACTTGGATTTCCATGAAGAGAAATTAAAAAAAAAAAAACAATGTCACTGTATCTGCTTTCTCTGCTTCCCCAATTCTTCATAGATCTTATTTTAGCCCAGAACCAGGAAGGTCTGAAAATGTCACCATATTCATGCACACATCCCTTGCCTGGTTTCGTATTGGATATAGGTCTGTGAAAGATTTACTAAATTACTTACACTTACATAATTTATGTAGTAATAGAACATCAGAAGTGGACAAAACAGCTTTCAGAATATCAGTGTAGCTGTTTTATTTGGAGACAACCCTTCAAATACCTCAATTATTACATGTCCAATAAAGTAAAGACATGGAGTAAGGGTGATATATGTATTCTAGGTAAAAACCATGCTGGTGTTTGACAGTTTGCAAATAATTCATAAAATAAATGTCACCTACTGTAGTCTAAATATATCTTTCAGCTGTTTCCAACTAGGCAGCCTAGATGTAATCAAGAATAATTGAAGAGCTGATTTTGTGCTATGTTAACATAACTGTCTTCCTGAATATGTTACGATGCCTAACATGGTGGCTTTCTCCATGATCATATAACTAAAGTTGTTTGAATTGGATATGAAAGAATGGTTAGTACTGTTTAGTCATAATCTGTCATAAGAATCTTAAATAGCTTAGAAAAAAATCCTTAATTATGTCCTAAAGACTGATGGTATTTCAGATCTTGCAGTGATAAAGGTTTTTTGGTCTCGCCTCAGTATTACTTTCAGACAAAGAAGTATGCTCTCAACGTAATCATGTTAGCATCAGAACACCTGCAAAAATAGATCAAAAGAAAAAGTGGAATTACTGAAATTTGCTTGCCATGAATAGCACTAGTGTCAATGCATTTAAGCAATCATGTTGGCTGTTCTGAAAATGCAACATATCCAGGGGAGCAAATACAAATGAAAACAGATTTGGGAACGTATAAACTATTTCAAATAGCAGTTTTGTCTGCTTTCATCCCCAGCCCTTTTGTTTGCTCCTTTCTGTGGGGTAGGGAGTGAAACACCTGTGGGGATATTCAGATGCGCCTCAGGATGGAGGATGATCATGAGAACTGCAAAACTGAGTAATGCTATTCTTGAGTGGAAAATATTGGGGTTTCTTGTGATAGAAGCGAAAATCTTCCTTGACCACAGGAGCCTTAATGGTTGATCAACTTCCCTGGGTGCCTGGCCTAGAAACCAGCCAGTGCAAAATGATCAGCTCTCAAAAACTATGCACGGCAAACATCAAGGAGGGAACATGCTTTGTTTACAGATGGACGTCAGTGTGGTGGGATGGGAAAGGCACCAAGCTTGAAACAGGATTAGAGACTTCAAAGGCTGTATCTACAACTATCTCCTTCCACTTTTTTAATAGCAGTTTTGTGGTAGCTTGTGATAGTGTAATGATGTAAGTAAGCATGGCAAAATTCATAGGAAGAGGTGATCCTTGTAAGACTACCTAATACTGCTGGAGATGGCAAACAAATTAATTGGGTAAGAATGTGCTCATCTTCAGGCCTCCTTCACTGCTATTCCTTTGTAGCCATTTGATCTTCCTTAAGTAGAGAGACATTTATTCTGTTTCTTTGGCTTTGTAATTTTATTTGTTTTGCAAGAAGGCTTAAAAAACCCCCAAAACCCAAAAAAACCCCAAACTACAGCAAAATAAATTGCTGCTAAAGGTTAGTTTTAATACTTTTAATCAGGACACAAAGGAAATGTTAACTCTGTCCTCCCTTTCACAATGGTTTACATGTCCTGTGTTTATCAGCATTTGCTGGGATTTGGAGAGGATGAAATAGTTTGCTTTAGGACACAGCACCCAAAGAGGAGTTCACTAAAACTTTTTGATACATTTTTGATGATTTCACGGGTCTCATCTCATGTTAAGCCCTTGACACAGATGTTGAAATACTTCTGTCACTACATACATTACTAGTTACATTTTTTCTTTGTGCTCAGATGAGCAGAGCATGAGTAGAAGCTTCATTTAGCCCAGTTCAGTTAGAGAAAGTGTGTGGACAATGGGATATGCAACCCATGAACTGTTATCTGGTTATCAACACATTTATATTAAGGATGCTTATTAGTAAATTAAATGACTTAAATTTGCTGACATTTTAAAGATATATACAAAGTCTCTTTATGTCCCATGTCCCTCCCACCATGCCCCAGCTTTTACCTGTGATTCATGATCATTATTTAGCAATAATTATGCTGAAATATGGCGTATAAGTTTCCAGTGTGTTGTATTTCATTTTCAAGTCTGTTCTTGATAATTGTTGCACATTAGAACATGAGCTCAAGCTTCAGTATGAGCTGCTTCTGAAATTTTTTTTCATGCACTGAAAATGATGAGTTGTATTCTAGATGGTAATTCACTGTGCTCAGATCTCTTCAAGCCCTCATTGTTTTAGCTGAATTGAGCTTAAGGCAGGCAAACAACATCAAACATTTCCTCTTCTGACAACTCTTTCTATGTTGCTGTTCTAGATTGTGTATATTTGTCCTGACTGAATAATCCTTGGTGAAGGCACTTCTGTGCCTGTGCCACTTTCATATTTCTGAGTGTGCTAATTGCAACCTGCTCATCTTCACTCTTTTTCACATGTTCCAAACACCTTTGTTTTCCTTTCTAGAAAACAGGAGATACAAAGCTCTGTTGTTTGCTGTTGTAGTTGCTACCAAGTGAAACCAAGCAGAAGACAGGCCAAGGGAAATTCAGAAAAAGCAGGCCTGACAAGCCTTGGTCCTGAAGACTTGAAGACTCAGTGCAAAGCCTGTGGCTTCTTCCTGGCAGTGGCAATGCTGGCTGCAGGGTTGCAGGAACTGAAAGGGCATCTTAAGAAGTATGCAATAGAACATGCCTTGCTTTTTATTATTTTATATTATTTTATTTTTATTTTACTTTATTTTCAGTTATCACAGAGTCATTTCAGAGTATACGGAGAGCTACTTCTTGATTTACATTTGGCCTTAGTAACTAGTAATAAAAAGGTTTCTCCTATGTGGGTTTTTACCCTGTGCTTACAGTCACAGATTTGGATTGATTGGGCTATGATGGTAGCTACAGTGACATTTAATGTTCTTTATTGGCCATTCTTATTGTAATAAACAAGCAAAATAGTAACGATTGTTTTCATGTGTCCATTAAATTAAGAAGTCAGTGGTATAGAAGTAACTGCCTTTTGGATAGAAAGTATCTTTATGTTGAATCCTCAGCATATAGTATTGCAAAACAACAAAAAGATTTTTATGTTTTGGCTCCAGATAAATCTCTGTTTGCTGGAAGTAGGTGAGGGCTCTTTAATTCCAGTATTGCTGTTCACTGTTGAAGCAGTGAAGCATTCAGAAAAAGACAATTTCACTTTGATTAAAAAGTTATCTGGTTGATAAAAAAATAAAAAAAAAGAAAAAAAAAGAGAGAAAAAGGATGTTGCATAAGCTTTTAATATTTAATTTCTATACTCTAAGTATCCGGAAGAACATTTAGTTCCTGTTTTGAAAGATGAATGCCGTATGTGTACTGAAGGCTCATTTGCAGTCACGGAGCTTGTTTGCTTCTCTAGTATGTACGTGCAGGGAAGAGTAGAAAGGGTTGAGTGGGCAGTTGGCAGTCATTCATTGTCAGTGATTGCTAGTCATTCATAAAAAACTGCAGAGCTGAGAGGTGGAGCCAGCAGCAGCAGCAGCAGCCGCCTTTCAGGCCCTTGCAGAAGATGTGTTTGTGCAATCACAAGTGATTTGAGAAGCTGCTCAAATATAACATGATGAATGTAATGAGAAGATGTCTGCTAAATGCATCTAATTAAAAGGAGATGCTTAGAATAAAGTAAAATGTTTTAATTCTTTTCTTCTAAAGCCCACAACAATGAACATGGAGATCTAATGGTTCTATGTTCAGGTAAAGGCAATAAATCACTTTCAAAGAGTGTCCTCTAGTTTATGATACCATCTGGAATACGTCTTTTGTCTTTAAAACAAGCAGTTTTAGGAAATTAATTGGTCTTGATCCTCACATAAAAGGGAAATTTTGAGGTGAGTAGGGAATATATTCTTGTACTGCATATTTTTAATAAATAAATGACAGCAAAAGTTGAATTTCAAGAAGAAACCGTGTCAGGAGCAGCAAACTATCCTTTGTGTTCCCACTCTAAAAATTGCTGCAGCTATATTTTTCCCCTCATTGCAATGACTGCCAATCTAATATATGGCAAGATTTTATTTCATCTTTGTATCTGAAGTGGGGAAGTTACAGCAGCTTGAAAGACTTCTGTTTTTAATTTATAAATATGACTTATTCAAAACTGCGTGTGAATAAATGCTATTGTATTAGCTTTTCTGTTTATTCTAGTTTGGCCTATGTAGTTCCCTGCTTCTCAGAAAGCTGCAGACCTGTCACTTCAGGCTGATCTATGACTGGCTGGGACATGGTCTTTAAGTCTGAGTTTATGTCCAGGCTCTCATTACATTTGAATTTAAGGCATTCACTAGAAAATGGAAGGTTCTTGGTTAGGGCTTAGGATCCTAAACTACAAAACACTATCCCCTCACGAAAACAAAAATGTCCGTTGAGAAGTGGAATAATCAGTCTTGACTTTCCTGTGTTTGACCTGTTTGCAGATGAACTTCTGGGTCCAGTACTGCTCTAAGCATGGTCTGGAAGAACATAATACTGGGCTAGAAGATTTCATTTTGAATGAAGGTCTGGAGCACTGTCTGTGTATGGTTTGGAAGGCACATTGGACTGAATGTGCTTGTTCCTTATCAGATGGCAGAATTTCGAAGTGATCCCAGTCTCTCTCTAACAAATTGCTAATTAAATTGTACACTGTAGGCTCTTTGAAGAAGAGCTTTTTCAGAAGCTCTGATTAAAATATATATAAGCCAAACATCACTATGGCAATGTTCCAATGAAAGTGCATGTATACTTTATACCCTTTTGAGGAGGTTTCATGGTGTAGTTCAGGCAGCTCAAACTATGGCAGTCAGTATTGCTTTCAGTAGGAGTGAGTACATACCTTTTGGGGCTCTGGTTTCCCTTTGTTCTCAAGACATTCTTGGTGCTTTCATTAGTATTAACAAATGTAATATATGTACATCGAAGAAAAATACACAATTAAAAAAAGAAATAATATTCTCTGTGACCTGCTGAGAGATTAGTGTGTGTGAGGTCGGCCTGGAGGTGTGACTCTCCCAGCTGTGGTACTGTTTCTCATGGAGCTGAACTGGCAGAATCTCATGCGCCAATAAATGCACCTTCCGGCAGTAGACTGGTTTCCTCTCTTGAGATGGAGAAGTTACCAGGTGCTCAAGTCCAGAAGCATGCAAGGTGTTTAAAGCCTTTCTTATCCATATGTTCATGTGCAGTTAATTCACTGCATGCAAGTGAAGTGATTTACAGGTGCCTAGAAAACATCTAAGTTTATAAGTTATGTGGGTGTTGAATGAGTGTACTTGCATTTTGAAAAATGAAGTGCTCTACAAATGCAATTTTTAAAACCATCTCTCTTCCTTTTTAAGATACATTTCACAATAGAGAGAAGAAATCAAATGTGAATTTGCTTTCCACCTGCATGATATTTCATCTTTCATAAGTTTCAAGTAATGTATAGTCTTTATTTTAAGGCCATTCATCTGGGTAATTTTTGGATGCTGGCTTGAAGTCCTTGTCTATTACTGGAGAGCAGCTGATATCAGAGACGAGTGGTACATAGCTGTTTATATACAGCTCTAAACATATAGGGGAATATGATGCCTTAAAAGCAAACTCCAACCCATGCAGACTACTCCCACTTTAGTAACTGAGCACCCAGCTGTTGGAGATACCTTTTTAGATTTCTATCTCTTTTACTGCAACAGTCAGAAAGTAGAAAAGCAGCAGCAGCAGCATATTCATCACAGTGCTTTCTGCTGACCTACTGCTGATGAGTACATATATTGCAATGCATTGGGTTGCTTTTAATTTCTTTCTGCAGTCAGCACTGCAGCTTTTGGTGTTCTGAAATAGGTAACATTTTACAATATTGGGGATTTTTTTAAGGGATTCATCCTTTTAAATAAAAGCCAGTCCATCAATGAAATGCATCTCACAGCTGTAGTCAGATTGGTAGTTTCTATTTTTAACTTGGCAACTTCCCCATATAACAGGCTACAGCTTTCAGTGACATTTCAAATATAGCTAATATCCTCTCAAGTTTTTGGGGGCCCCATCTTATTCTGCATCCCTCAGACAACAGCAATGGATGCTTGTGGAGTAAGGGGAAAGGGCTGTGCAACTCATGTGCTCTCCTTCTCTAGCCTTGTCTACCATCTTTTATTGGAGCCAAAATATAGGATTGAATGGACCATTTGCCCGATCTAGTAAAGTATTTTTGTGCTCATATGTTGTTTCCTAGACTATAGTGTTAAGAACTATATACAGAAATAGTTTAGTTGATCAGAAAAATTGTAAACCCGTATTTGATTCTTTGTCTTTAAACATTTTGAAAACCAAAAAACATATAAATACCTCTGTGACAGAATTGCCATGGCTGTTCCAAGGATGAGTGACATACCTGCGGAAACATTTCCCCATGTTTTGTCTCTGCTGGCAATAAACATTCCAACCAATACTTCTCTCAGTGCTGCTTTTTACACAAATTGCTTCTACCTACTACTCTGGTTTTCTGCTTGCTTCTGTGTGAAAGTGGGAAAATGTGAAAGAGCCAGTAGTACTGGCTAACTGACTAGTTGCCCTCCAGGCAGCTAAAATAGAATGCATCAGACTACACATAAACACCTGCAACATCACTGGCTTCTTGTAGGGTAGTTGGTTTATGAAAAAAAATACTGGTTAATTGAAAGGAATAGGAACCTCTGTGTATAAACTCTATATGGCTCAGTCCAAATTAAATATAGAAAACAAATGAGATGTGCCTTTTTTCTTCTGGCTATGAAAAAAACACAAGGTGACTGATATGAATGACTAAAGTCACAGGAGTCAAGTCTCTCTATGTAAGGAAAAACTTTCCGAGATACAGCAGTGAAGTTTATTTCCTAAGCTAAGTAACTTATCTTTTTAGGTGTGTTCTGTCATTTCTTGGAGCCTAGATACAAGGACAAAAGGGTGGACATTGTTTAAGAACTTAAAAACTCAGGTAAACTCCTTACTGAAATCTCTCATGTGCCTGATGAGACTTCATCAGCCCACTCAAATATCTGCTTTTTAAGCTTGACAACTTTCAAAAATCATTCCCAAAGGACCTGTTTCTGTGTGAAGACTGTATGTGTTTACGCACATTTCTCCTTGTAGATCTATCTTGTATGGCTGTAATGGAGACTTCCAGAAAAAGTGTGTCTGGATGCTTTCAGGAGAACCATAAGGAAACCCTCCACAGTAAGGGCTATTTTCTTAGCTTATTCTATTGGAATTTCCATGGAGTCTGGTTCAGAATCCTTTATTCTTGGAAAACTGACCCTTTCTTCTTGTGTTACAGTGGAGTAGGTAGAGTTTAAGACAACTAATATCTCCTTGTGTGATTTTATGGAGAGTATTGGAGACTATTGCAGTAAAGTATCTAGCTGCCTGTTTTTGATTTGGAGAGTCTGATCCTGACAGTTACTGCAGAATTGTCTTTAGTAGAACTGAGATGGGAAGGAATTTCTGACACAGGACAGGGGAGCGCCTGAATTTGCTGGCTGAGAGCAGCACTGTGTATGCCATGGCAATGTTCCCTAGCCTGCTTCTAGCACCCAGCCCTCTCTAGTGGTTCAGAGGATGGAAAAGGTGGATGTTGCCCTCCTTGAGACTCAGAAATTAGACGCTGACCTCGCATGCACCCTATAAGCACCTTTTCCATTTTGAGTTTGTATGAACTAATGTCAGACAGGCCAAATCCTGCATCCTTTTGAAGTAGTTACTGTTTGTATTTACTATTTAATATAATCTGACAAGCATAGAGCTTAGTCTTTCAGCAATGTGTGGGTTTTGGGAAACCTATATCTGCTTTTCTGCAAATGTACAGAGCTGGAGTGATAGCCAGGCTTTCTTCACAGTGTGAGTGACATAAGCATAAGCCACAGTCCTGTCAGATGATGGAGGGGAAGATGATAATGCTGTCTGATCCAAGAGAACTTTGATAAACATCAAGTACAAAAATGTCTATTCTGTTCACGTACAAGTCAATGTCGAAGACCGGGCTTGTTGTAGGAACTATTGCAGTCTCGATAGTTCTTCACTACAGAGAAAAAAAATTAATAACCAAAAAGCTGATTTAGATGCAGGAAAAATGTATTTGCTGCATTATAAAGAATAATTTTGAATGCCCAGGGAAAATGGAAAAAGGATGAAAAGGAAAGGGAGTAGGAAGAATGAAGGCATATACTGTGTGAATGGAAGTCTGTATGCTTTCTAACTCCTTGAACCACAGGGTACATAGAATTAGGTGGTTTCTTGGAAAGTACAAATCTAACAATCTGTGAAAAATCTGCAAAAACAATGTTCAATTCAGTGTCATGATTAGAAATGGCTACTTTTTAATTCTAAACTGGGTAGAAGGGAAAAGATGTAATCAGTATAAATACACTTTTTATAAAATTTTTCTAACAATTTATAGGTCAAATATTTTCAAGTTTTGAAGAAAATAATGTGTGCTTTAGATTCCTAACTGCCTAAATAATGTATAAAAATGGACCCTCGTGCTTCTGCAAATCCTGTTTCATAATCCTTCAGTCTACTGGGAGTAAAGTTAATTTGCATGAACTTATCATCTAGAAACTGAAACTGAGTCAGTGGGTTCCCCAGACGATGGGTTCACCTGTATGTGAAGGTTCTGTGCATCTGTGGGTGAAATATTTTGTTTGATAAATCATTTATTGTCGTTATACCATGATTTATGGTCTCAGGCCTGATGTGCTAGGGGTTTTACTGAGAGTTAGACTGTTCCAGACCTGAAGAATTTTAAATGTAAACCCTGGGTTTAAATCCTGCATTACCAGAAGTTTTCTTATGACAATGGTGTGATCTGTTGGCACAACTCTGTTTGATGTGAAAGGGTTTAAAAAAACCCATCCACCTTCCCCCCCTAGTTTTAGCCTTCCTGATAAACAGAAACCATCCTTTTCATCCTTTTTTTTTTCACTTGATTGCTTAGATGTAATATTACAAAACTTCATCCAGGTTGGGGTTGAGATGAGGAGGGAAGGAACTGGCAGTTTTTCCTGGGATGTCTGTGGGACTGCTGCTCTTCTGGCTGGACTGCTCTGAGATATCTGGAAATCCCAGACAAATAACTACTATGTGTTAGCAATCAGCCAGATGCCCACTTAGAGTGTAGGGATGTTTCATACTTACTGTGAAGTCAGTGCAGAGTGTGCAGCAGAGTACACACGCAGCAGTGTACGTGTGCCATGAATCATCTGATATGACTTCCCACACCTGCTCTGGCCATCTGAGGCATTTAGATTCAATGGTCTTACTTCACATGTTTTTTGAGGCATGCATCCATATTTCTGCATGGGACTTCGTAGATAGAAAAGTGAAGCCATTGCTGCTCCACAGGAAGATGAAGAGCGGAAAACCTCTGCTGTAGTTATAGCTAAGGTTGCCCAAATAATATCTCGCTGTCATCACTGAGACCAAAAGTGTGGAAGCAACAAAACACAGGACTTGTCAAATTTATAATCAGTGATGTTGCTTCAGTGCACTGAAAAACTGAAACTTCTGGGTAAAAGTCCAGTGTAGCTTTCATCCCAGCCCCTGGGACAAAATAATATAATTTTACTTATGTGTGGTTTTATATATATATTTGTATAAAATATAGTGCATATTATACATATAAAATAATAAAAATTAAAAAATAATAAAGAGTAATTAATGTCTCTTTGCTCCCTGTGATTTTTGGTTTAATGAGTTAAATGAAAGTAAAGTAACTGCAGTATCTTCTTTCTGACATCTCTTCAATTTTTGGAGGTATCAGTCACCAATTCATAAAACAAATCCTCTCAGAAGATGGCCCATATTCTAGAGCCTTTTCTTTCTAGTGGCTTGTACACAAAATGAACCTGAGTACACTGAGATGTAAAACCAAAAGCCAGGGTCAATTTAGAGCAGTTGAGACTACCCTAGAGTTCAGATAAAATATAGTACCAGTCAATCTAAGACATTCTCGCTGAACAGCCGGTTACTGACTCAGAATTCAGTATCTTGTTAGCCCATTTCTAAAACAAGCTTTTTGTTCCAGGCTTTTTCATGGGACAATAAAAGCATCTGCCATCCAGACAGATTTCTGAATACATCTCTTCTAAATGCACCAAAATATGGTACTGTGAACAATGGTGGTTTTCTCTTGCTCTTAAATTATTAAGTTTATCCATGGAGTCTATGCCCAAATCACTTCTTCTCCTGCCACATTTATCTCCATCTTGTTTTTGGTATGGTGAAAGAGATGGTGAGAGAGATCTGTTTTTTAATTCTTCTACATAATAAACCTTTACATTTTTTTCCCAGTTGAAGGTAGAACTTGGGAACAAAAGAGAGCGCTTATGACCTCTGGAAGAAAAGACAGCCAACTCAGGATGACTACAAGGACGTCATGAGGTTATGCAGCTAGACAATTAGAAGGGCCAAAGCCCAAGCAGAACTTAATCCGGCTGTACCATAAAATACAGTAAAAAAAGTTTCTATAAATAAATCAGCAATAAAAGGAGCCCCATGGAGATTCTCCAACCTTTACTTGATGTGGGGGCAGACATAGTGACAAAGGATGAGAAAAGGCTGAGGAACTTAATGCCTTAGTTTTTAATAGCAAGACCAGTTGTTGTCTGGGTACCCAGCCCTCTGAGATGGAAGACAGGATTGGGGAGCAGAATGATACCCCCATAATCCAAGAATAAATTATTAGTGAGCTTCTACACCACTTAGTCTATGGGTCCCGATGGGATCCACCTGAGGGTACTGAGGGAGCTGGCAAAAGTGCTCACTGGGCTACTTTCCATTATTTACCAGCAGTTCTGGATAAGCAGAGAGGTCCCAGCTGACTGAAAGATGGTAAATGTGACATCTATCTACAAGAAGGGTGGAAAGGAGGATTTGTGGAAATACAGGCCTGTCAACCTTACCTCGGTGCCAGAGAAGGTCATGGAGCAGATCATCTTCAGTGCCATCACACAGCATATGCAGGACATCCAAGGCCCAGGCCCAGACTGCATGAGTTTAAGAAAGGTGTGTCCTTCTATGACCAAGAGATATACTTAGTGGATGAGGAAAAGGCTGTGAATGTAGCCTACCTATACTTTAGTAAACAGCCTTTGATACTTTCCTCCACAGGATTCTTGTGGATAGACTGGTCACTCATGGCTTGGACAGGTGCACTCTGTGCTGGGTAAAAACTGGCTGGATGGCTGGGCCCAGAAAGTGGTGGTGAATGGAGTTAAATCCAGTTGGTGGCTGGTCACTAGTGGGAGTCCCCAGGGGTCAGTGTTTGGACCAGCCCTGTTTAATGTCTTTATTGATGGATGAAGCAACTGAGTGTGCCTTCAGTGGGTTTGTGGACACCACCAAATTGGGTGAGAGTGTTGATCAGCTGGAGGGTAGGAAGGCTCTGCAGAAGGATCTGGACAGCCTGGATTGATGGGCTGGGGATGACAGTGAGAGGTTCAATAAGGCCAAGTGCAGGGTCCTGCACTTCAGTCAGAACAATCCCATGCAGCACTAAGGGCTGGTGGAGGAGTGGCTGGACAGGTGCCCAGCAGAAAAAGATCTGGGGTGCTGGTCAACAACTGGCTGGACATGAGCCAGCAGTGTGCCCAAGTGGCCAAGAAGGCCAATGGCATCCTGGCTAGCAAAAATAGTATGGCCAGCAGGACCAGGGAAGTGATTGTCCCTGTGTACTTGGCAATGGAGAAGCTGCACCTCGAATCCTGTGGTCCATTTTGGGCCCCTCACGTATAAGAAAGACATTGAGATGCTGGAGCGTGTCCAGCAAAGAACAATGAAGCTGATGAAGGGTCTGGAGCACAAATCCTATGAGAAGTAGCTGAGGGAGCTGAGGGTGTTTAGCCTGGAGAAAAGGCTCAGGGGAGACCTTATCTCTCTCAGTGACCTTAAGGGTCTTTCTCAAACCAAACAATTTGATGATTCTGTGATTTTTCTGTACCAAGTAGATATATCTGTTGATTTACAGCATACCAAAAAGCCTGAAGAAAGACCTTACTGCAAATCTACCATGTTATTTGGCAACTCTAGAGTCAAATGCAGAGGCTCTGTAATTGTGAGGAACCTAGACAGGAGAATGGAAAGCTGCTTACCAGCTTTCTGGAGAGCTTCTTCTGGTGTTGAGTCTGATGCCATAGAGACCATAATTCTGAGGAGGCTCTTCTGTCTATTTCCCAACAGGTATTTACTGGTTTGCGTCCCTGATCTGATATATGGCATCTACAATGTGATGTAGGGCAGCTCGCAAACCTCAGATACTTTCTGTAGTATTTACTTCATAAAGCTATAAAGTTGGAAATTTCTGCAGAAAGGAGCAGAATATACAGTGTAATTTCTTTGGGGGTGCCTTCAGAAATTAAAAGCTGGCTTCTCATTTACATCCTTTATGAACTGGAAAGCTCCCTTTTTAAGTAGCTTGATTGTCTTTTACAGCAGACTGTTGTGAAGCTCTGTGAGCATTGCTTACTATGGAAGCACTTCTGTACCTCCTATATTCTGAAAACAGTTTATTTCCTGGAATAATTTTTTTTGGTCATATGAGTCTGTGAAAAGATAGTTTATCTTGACTATTTGCAACAAAAATAAGTCATGCCACATGCTTCTCCAGGGCCCAGTTATCTGATTAAAAGTTTGTCATGCTGAAAGAAAATCAAATGAGAAGAATAGTAACACTATGCTCTGGTCTAAAAGAAGAGTTACTGGTTTATAAGCAATTTATTTTTCTCTTGTTTTCTCAGCTTGGATACTTGTGGAATTAGTGACCTTTCTAGACATGATTTCAAAACTACTTCAAGGGATAAAATTGCTTTCAGTTGGTCAGACAGTTCTGTCTTAAAACTATGGTGATACATTAAAATGTATTGTTACTGCGGTTTAAATTATTTTGCTTTTTAATACTTTGAAACTTTACTGCAGGTGATGATGGTAATAACTTGCTTTTCAAATGTGTGCAAGTTGCCCATCTTCATGAAGTAGATCATTAAGACCAGGGGGGCAGCAATGCTGAATAAGTGTACAAAAAATCCCCATCCATCAGTTAGAGTAGCTAGGGAAGCATGAATGAGAGAAAATATTTCACATGGAATACTTATGCTATTCTGAATCTTTTTAAGTCTTAGTATGCTAACACCCAAAACTGCATTTTGGTTAGTATTTAAAGAGTAGGAATTTGCTGATTTAGAAGATCAATGAAATAAAAAGATGAGCTGCGGTGAAGTGACAGGCTTGGAACAGTCTGCCAACACTTGTTCGCAGGAAAGGGAAACAACTTAAAATACAAATTTTACCAAAAGAAATAGTTAACACCAGAAGGTTGTGAATTTTTTTTTTTAAATGTAGGAGTATTCAAATGAAGTCTTGCAGTATTTGAGCTGTGATTTGTACAAGATTTCTAAATCTTAATTTCAGTAGCAACCATGTTTTCGCTTCGTATGTATGTTCAGACAGAACGCATTTAAATTCTGAATTGGAAAGCACTTTGAAATGAAATGTACCTTAAGTGTAAGAGTGGACTTACTGCTGATCAGGTCTGTTACTGAGAAGGTTTTAGAGCTGATGGAGGAGAGATAGCCTTCAATTACCATATTACCATAGGGATCTGCATACAGTAAGGACCTAAACAGAGAAGGAGACCATTTGTTTGGAGTTATCTGGGATTGAAGCTGTGTTGGGATATGCCATGGTGTTCTTTTGTAATTTTCTTTCTTTGTGCTTATAAGACACTTATAATTATGGCATTTTACTAGATTTAAAAATAGAAATAGTGATAGCAATTTGTGGGGGGTTTTTTATTATTTTTGGGAGAAACAGGTTGCTTAGTTCGTAGGTGTGGGTCATATACAACAGATAAGAAGGTATGCTGTGTAAAGCTACTCTTAAATCTTTCCTTAAGATTTATTTTGAAAAAAATTGTGTTTTTCAGTGACGTAAATCTGTTTGTGAATATCACCTGATATTCAGGGATTCTTTTTTTTCAACCTAAAGGAGACAGGAGTGCCCACAAACCAAACTGTTTCAGAAGTCAGGCAGAAAAAATGATTAAGTTTGGCTATGATGCCTTAGACCACATTTTGGTTTTACATTTCTGTACTTGTAGTCCTTAGTGAAGTAAGGTATCTGGGCACATACATCTGACTGAACTTATCACGGCCAGGAGTACATGTCCACAGTGTACAGCTCCCCTTAAAAAGGCCATGTTGGAAAAATCATACAATAACAGAGCTCAAGATAAAAGGAAGGCTGTGTACTCCCACTATATGTATGTTGGTCAGGAAGGCTATTCGAGAAGATTCCTTTGTGAATCTTTCCTGCAGGAGGAGTGTTACCTTCCGTGAATGAACAGAGGCACTTTGTCTTAATGGAGTGACTTGTAGTACAGGAAAATTCTCTCGAATGTGACTTCACTACTTCTCCAGCAAACGAATGATGACCTCTCTTTCTGAATTTCCAGGGCAGTAAAGGAGATGAGAAGGTGTTGTGTGTGTTTGATATTGTCTGCATCTGATAATGTTTCCTAGGACCAGAATATTTTCTTTCTATTATCTGAGAAAGCCGAGAGATCTGTCTAGCCAGTAGAATGGGAGAGAATGCTTCAGTAATTGCTCTGCTTCTTAGTGTCTAGGGAATTTTTTTAGGTTGCCTTTATCACCATCCTTCTGTCATGTCTTGATGTAATTTGATATTTTTAAATTATTTTTTTAGCTTGAACCTTGCGATTTCAGAGAGATATTTCAGTGAGTTTGCCATGTTATGATAGAAGCCAGGAGAGATGCTTCTTAAAGATAAAAAATCCAGTTAATTTTTTTACTAGACTACAAATACAAAAAATGAGTTAATCATATGATTGTCACCTATTGTCTTCAGTGGTGAGAGTTAATGCTATTCTGGGTGCCCTGACTGGTCATTTCAACCCATAAGATGTAATAAGTTTTTTTCAAATTTAACCATTATTCCATTGTTTTTTTTCATGCTGGGAACAACTAAAGGGAGACTTGAAATGTCACTGTAATGTATTTTTTTATTATATAATTGAAATGTGCTTAGTTCTGAACTGTTTTAACATCAGTTTTTGTAGCAGAATTTACACAGCATGTATTTTAACCATATACTGTGTTATCTATATTCTAGCTACTCACCCAATTAAGAAAAGTGGGAAAGAATACTTAGTCAATTAAATTAGCAAATTGACTGTTCTGAGGGCCTATTTAACCATCTCTTTTACATCAAAACCTACAGATATTAATCTGATGGAGAATTTCTTTGGTTCTGACAAAAATGACAGCCTGTTACACATCTGTGCTGGAAATGTGCAGTTTCATCAAAATACTGTTGCAGTCAACCAACAAAATATTCCAGTCCTCTGTGGACAAAAGAGCTAAGAAATGTGCAAAACTATCTTTATAAGCCACAATTATCTTTTTGGAGTGCAAGATAACTATTACTTGATTTGAGGGTTTTCAGTATTTATTGCAGAGAACAGTTCAAAAGTCTTAAACCACTTTACCACCACCCTGTGGTAAAGAAAACAGTCAGTATTTAAGAAAAAAAAAATCTGTAGAATATTAGCATTTTTATTGTATTAAAAACGTTAGGCAACATTTTATCAGCTTCTGACCAGTATCACAGAAGCGACTCATTGATGAACAGTGTTCTGGGTAAGTAAGCACACTTTAAAATTTTGTATCTCAGGGTTAAATGTACGTGTAACTTTAAAATACAGTGTTAGTTTAAACCCCTGCCTCCATATTACTAGCATTTAAAACAAAAAAGCTAATTAGTAATTCTAATTTACTTACAGCTATGTTAATGAGATTCAGTCCCAAAATATAAGTGATTTATCATCTATCATGAGTATAAAGTGTTGGAAGGACAAATAATCATTTAAACAACTATGTCTATTTTTACTCCATTAGTTTGTTAACTTGATATGCCTTTTATGAGCATCCACAGTAAACAGTAGGTGGGTGAGAAATTAATTTCCTAAAATTCTGTATTTTCTCATGGTGGTAATAGGAAGTCAATATTCTACAGAGGCAAAGTAGATCTGGCACAGATAAGTGTTTACTGTTGCATGGATGATGTTAAATGTAATTCCAAAGTGGCAGTATAAATAGCTATTATAAATATATTTATTAATCTAAACTTCAGAAAAGTCAGACAGGAAAGATCAAGTCTGTAATAGGCTGTCACTTTGAATCACATGATAAAATAAAGCAGAATTAAAAATGTATCAGTAAAATAAATCAATGAAACTAAATATGCCCGTTAATATATAAACAGTGTTTTGGAAACAAGATCTGAATCTGTGTTTTAAATTGTAAATAAAACCCAACCTTCATATAGGAAGGAGAAATGCTCTGTAATGAATTGATCATTTAATAAATTTCATTAGTTATTAAATTAAATTTAGTGCTTTCAAAGTATTTCCTATTAGCGTGTCCCACTACTTGTACAGTACAAGCATAGGACTAACGCTGAAGCAAGAGAGCAGATCTGGAAAAGAAGTAAGACGAAGGAGGTGTCTGCTATATAAGGCCTGCAAATGTCAGTAATTTTGCTTCCAACATGTCTTTGCAATATGTCCTTCTGCATTTCTGTGTTGTTATTTAGAAATCTCTTAAAGTCATTGTACAAGCAAAAAAGCTTTAGCTACATTTAGTTCAGCTTGCTTTACTGGAGTATTCACTCCAACAACCAAACACACTATAAAACATATCTTGAGAATTAAACCTGCATCATTGCTGCATCCATTTTAGCAAAGGATGATAATTAAGTTCTTCAGAATGGCTGAAAGGCAAGAATCAAATATTGCTTGACTGCCTCTGGAGGGCGAATGATTACATATTGTGATTTAAAGTGAGAGATTGCTGTTTTCCCTTCATTATGGACTTTTAGATTTGAGTTTGGGAGGTTGGGTTCTGGCATATCTCAGATTTTTCCTACTTTGGTAAACCTGAATTGATTCTCATCTTCCAGCCGTGAGGAACCTGGTGACACTCCTGTCAGCATTTGCCTGTCTATAGTAGAAGAAAGGGTTAGATTAAGTATCGACAATCCTTTCCTTTTTTTCTTTAATGCTGTTTGCTAAGCATAGATTGCAATTTAAAGCATATGTAAGCATGCCATTCACATCTTTGATTTGGAAACCTTGTCTTCTGGAATTGAGGAGAAGCAATTGTTTTGTCATCCTTTTCCTTAAAGTGATGTATCTCAATAGGAGTTGCTAGAATTAACTCTGAAGCTGCTTTGGGACCTCTGTCCAGATGAGGAAATGTGCAGGAATGGTGTCCAGGATGGATGGGGCTGGCTGAGTATAGAACAGTGTCCTCTTAAAGGATTACAGAGTGAGAAATTACACCATCTGGCTTTTTTTCTTTTAGATAGGTAAACTACATAATCAAACCAAGCCAAGATATCAAACAGCAGATTTTAGTGATACCCGAGAGAGTGGGGTTCTGAAGGTACTCTAAGGCATAAGTAATCAAGAAGGAAGATTTTTCTTCATTTTATCTTGTTATACTCTGATCCTGTAAACTTTCTATTTTCATGCTTGCTTCTTCTCTAGATGATAAACCCTGCACAAAGAAGAATGGAGTAGTTTCTGTTAGTTCAGAACTTTGTATAGCCTTGAGCTAAAGCTAATGCCAATCATATATTGTTAAAAAGTATACCTTTTGAGCTGTTAAATTTAATTTAAATATTTTGTTTGAGATTGTCAGTATTTGGAATAAATGCTTTAAGAATTTCTGGGGTTTGCCTATTATAATTTCAAGAATGTTTTAAAAATATAAGTTTTTAAGCTTAAGGTATTTACTTCACTCCTTTTCTTATGCATGCCAGAGTGGTATACTGTAATAGATATATTTCATAATACCACACCACATAAATATTCAGAAAAAGTAAGTATTTAAAATTACATAATTAAAATCTAATCAGAAAGCAATATTTCTTTTAAGTCATTGGCAAAGCTTTTTGCAAGAAGTGGAGAATGTTTCATCAGCTAAAATGGCAACCTACCCTAAGCCAATTTTGTGGTGTGCCCGTTAGATCATGCTACATTCAACATCAGCTTAGCAGTAGTATGGCTACCAATGCCATACATGTTTTAAAATGTGCAATCTGATTTCATGTTCTGCTTGCTTTTCTCTACTGTGGTCTTCCAGCGAAGCGAGCAGCAACACTGCAGAAGAGAGGAAGAAAATCCCATGGACAGTGTCTTTATACAGAGTACTCTCCCATTTCCTGAGATGATACCAGGCTGTTTTTTATTTGTTAACTGTCCAGCTATACACACTGAATTATTTTTATTCCTGTGGACTGTAGCACCCTTATCAATAAAATGGAGATAATTCTACTTTTTATTTAAATTTAAATAAGCCATGTTGAGATCTGTCAGCTGAAATAAGAGCCATTTGCAATAGTGAATAACTTCCTTCCTTCCTTCCTTCCTTCCTTCCTTCCTTCCTTCCTTCCTTCCTTCCTTCCTTCCTTCATTTCTCAGTATGGTTAATTACCTTTTATTATCTTGTAGAATGTGGTCTATCTGAGTCTTTGTCTTTCTTTTGAGCATCTTGATAAATCTTGAAAGGACTAATTTAAACCCTTTACAGGTGCTGAAATTTTAATAAGATTACTTGGTCTGATAACATAATTCTCTCTCCCATTAGAGTATATGTTTCAGGTAAATTTAATTGCCTCTTTAAACTACATACATCTTCAGAAATTATCTTAAAATAATTTGGATTTATTTTGCTCTACCATAAGCCAAAGGATTTTTTTTTTTAAGCCTGAAGCGTAGTGTGTGACAACACGAATTACAAGGCTTGGTAGCTTGTTTTTTTGATGTAGATAATTTTGAACCAAATCATGAGTTGATTCTGATGGCAGAAGATTGTAGCTAGAGCTGGATTTTTTTGGTTGCCTTTGAGTTAAAAATTTGATAAAGATACTGAATGTAAAAACTGTTTTCAATGAAGTGATAATGGCAAAATAGAAAAGCAGTAAAAGATATTTTTTTCCTGGACCACTTTCCCACCATCCTATCTGTGTGAAGTGAGGGCTTACCAGCCTTCCAGTGTGGTGTGGGCTGTGCAGTGCTGAGCACTGTTTCTCTCCCTTGTTGGTAACTGCATGGTGTGTGGCACATATGTCTTTTGAGGACAGCTGGCTGTCTCAGCTACTAAAGAATGAAAAGGCCTTCAAATGAATACAGCAAGTCAGACTAAATGCCTATTAACTTCATGTCGTTTGAAGTTCATGAAGTTTCCATCATTGAAGGTAATCAAGAACTTGATTGGACATGGTCCCAGGCATCCTGCTGTAGCAGACCATGCTTGAGCAGGGTGGGATTAGATGAGGGACCTCAAGCAGTCCTTCTAAAGCTCAAGGATGCCTTGATTCTATAAAATTAAATTCAATAGAAAAATTGCATACAAACAGGGGCATGTCTCTGTATGTTAGATTTCCTAGGTCTCTGTCTTCTTAAATGAGGAATTCATCATGATATTGTCAGAATAATTTCCTGGATTTTTATTTTGATTCAGTTATATCATCAGGATAACAATATTTTAAATGTTATAGTTCTGTGTAGATATTTTGACATGCTCATAATTTTAACGCTTCAGTATCATGTATGCAGAATGCTTTGTTTCTTGGGAACTTCCATTAGTATCTCTTATAGCCCTGTTAAACCCTTTGAATTCACATAATGCATAATCAGGTTACTCAGTCATATTCACATTCAGCCAGAGGTTCCTAAACTGCTTTGCTGTTGACTGGATGTCACAGTCAACAGTGGCAAAAGTGACAGACACCACCATTAGCTGTAGTTTTGACATCCAGTAACATTGTTGGCATGGGAAGTGATTGTCTCTGTGTCGAGCTACTTTCCAGACTGAAGTCATTAATGGTACTTGTACACAGAATGGCTACTCTAATGGCCTTTTCTTAGGGTTTGCATTATGGTAAGTCTTGTTGCTGTAATTCCAGTCCTCCTACCAGACCTGCTGATTGGCAGAACTTGGACCATAGTACAAAGGTAAGTTTTGGCTTCAAATGTTAGTTTCTTTTTAAGATAAATGCTTTAATAATGCAAACCATTTTTACTTTCATTATTACTGTCATAGATTTTATTGTATGAATCAAGCATATTTTACGGGGACCTTAACTGCCCTTAGAAGCTTTCATCTTTTTGAAGTTATAGCAAATAAAGCACTTACCATTTCTGAAACCACATGTATAGATAGATCTCTTGTTTCTGCTTCTAGCATAACATGACAGGCAATGCAAGAAAAAGCCAGCATCTGAAAACTGTTAAATCTGCAGGTGATTTGGAGTGAGATTCTTCTCATCTACATTTTCTTGTCAGTGCTGTTAAAAAGTACTTTCTTGTATACTGAGAAAAGCGTCATTAAGTTGAATGGTAATCCATCCGTTTTTATCTTCTTTTCTCACCATTAACTGTTGAGAGACTGCAGGTGGATAGTTCCTTGTTTTTGGAAAACACAATTTTTTCAGAATAACCTAATCACTATTTCTCCCCCAAACCATAGGGCTCTAAGAAACTTCTGGATATTAGAACTGAGAGCTGCTATGTTTTTGTAGCATCTTATGTTGCATCTTTGTTGCATCTTTATCTCTCTATCTCAAGCGGAGAATTGAAATAAAAATACCATTAGAAGTAGGGAACCTCCACCAGTTGACTCAATTCAGAGTTGAGTCTTTGATTGGAGGTACCCAGCTTACTTCTTCAAGCTGAACAAACTAAGTTATAGCAGAAACCTAGCAATTAGCTACATTTATGTTTAACTAGAACACACTCAGGGAATCTAAAATAACTGTTTAACTAGGGGAAACTCTAATCTTCTAGGTGAATCTCATTATTTGAACCTCTTGAAAAGGAGGAATTGGTCCAACTTCAGTTTCCCTGAACATTGCAAACTCCATGCAGTTTCCTATGGACTCCAGAGCAGTGGTCTTCTAGTCCATCAGCGATTTGCCTTGAAAGTCTCCCTGGCAGCTTTTCAAATTTAGGCTTGTTCAGTGCCCTCTATTTTTGATGGACTGCTGAGGAGCAAAGCAGTCTCTTGTTTGGCCCTAGGGAAGCAGATAGGGCAATGCAACAGATTGTCCTTCCTCTTTTTCTTCACTTGCTTCTTTTCTGGGTTAAACATATATAAAGTAGGTACATGATAAACTGAAAACAAACTAAATAATTCTACCATCTGTTACAAGCCATCAAAACAGAAGTAGGCTAAAATATGAATTCATAATAGCTTTTAAAATACAGTGCAATTTGGAGAGAAAGCAGGTGAATGTTTATGTAACATAGCTTGCCATGGGAAAACGAAATAATGCATTTTTTACATGTTAATGATTTTACAGCTTCTTAAATAGAATCAGAGAAATTTATCCAGATACCATTTCAAAGAGTCACTGTCATCATAGAGCTAGGTAGGGCTCTGTAGGTACCTTCCTTCCCAAATAGAGGGACAAGTACAACTTATGTAATTTGCAGCATATAGGTATTGCTGGCCTCTTTTCTTTCATAAATTAGTGGGTTTAATTAATCTGTTTGTTTCTGGTCGAATTGCTTCTCTTTTGGCTGACTTCACCCCCTGTAGGAGCCATTCTGTCCAGTGGTGCAGAAAACTATATCTGTGACAAGAAGCTTGATGAATCCCAAACAGGCATAATTTATACAGAGAATTTGTTCTTGTATTATATAGGATATGCAAATGAAATGGCCATGGAACAAAGATTTTTTTAGCAGGCCTTAGAACAGACTTACCTCTGAGATCTGAAGATCAAGCACGTGATCTACAGTAGTGGGGGAAGACTGAGTTTTTGATTGTTTACTTTTGATAAGCTTGGTTATCTTTTAGAAGGTCTCAAAGAGACTAAGGGTATTTATGAGCAGTATAGTAATCAAAGAGCTGACTATTCACCAAAATCTTCCACATTCCTTTTTAAAAAATTTTATTTTGCAGGACAATGATTTTTGGTTTTTTTGCAATTTTTACTTTTGTGTGTAAAAAAGCATATTGCAGAACTCCAAAATTCTTTGAATTACTTCTGAATAAAACAGAAATTTTAGCATAGAACAACTTTTAAAAGGTTTCCTTAGCTAAAAGATTAGGATAAATAGTGTTGATCCAGAGAGAATGACAAAAAGCATCAATTCTTCAGGACTAAAAGCTGTTCTTCACAATATGAGAGTTTTCTATGGACTTTGCCTATAGAGTGTGAGATGTTTCTGGACTTCAGACCATGGTTTCACAGTAGGCGAGAATAGGATGAGGAGAATTCTTGATCTTAAGTCATTGCATTAATACAAATTGATGTGGAAATTGGTTCCTTTGTATTACAGCATAATTTCAAAATCAGTAGCTTATGGAATGTACTTACTAAATAATGTCTAATTGAATAAATTTAATTGTGCTTCACTGGGGAGTATGTAACACTCTCTAAGGATTTCTTTCTTATTGATACCATTTGTATTTAGATACATGTCTATGTGCAAAAAAATTAAACTAATATCTTAAACTGCTAACCTAAAATTAAGAATGTGAATCTTGAAAAAAATTATTCATACACTACATTAGATGACCTATTTATTGCATTATGATAATTGAGCATATCTTTTTAATGAATTAAAAACCATTTTGAGAAAAAGAGGTGGTGCTAAAGTTGGGACTGCGTCAAGAGGCATCACATTTGCAAATGAGGGAAGTGGTGATGAGTAACACAATATGCTGTTGGTAAGAATTGTTGACCCAATCTGCTTTGCGCTCTTTAAGTCATCCATTAGATCTTCAAACACGTATCTCTTACAAAGCATAAACTCTGTTTCGTGCTTGTTAACTGTCTGTTAATGAAGAATAAGAGTCTCATGGGATGAGCCTAGAATGATGCCCTTTCTCATGATTTCAAGAAAAGGTTTTTTTAGTTTACCCAGACTGAAGGAACTTTTTTCTTGTCCTGGATGGAGATGGTTTGTCCTGCAAGGTTTTGTGTCCTGGATAGAAGGGGTTACAGGTGTGTTGAAGCTGGCCTTCAGTTCTACCACTTTCAGCAGTCAACTGGGAGGATGGACACAAAGTTTATGCACTTGGGGACATGTGACAGAAGCATAGTGTTTTTGCTGTGCACAGCTCTCCTTTGGGATGTGTGGTATATCGGAGAGCTGCCTGCTGCACTTTAGAGCAGAGTTCAGTCTTTTGAGCTATTTTACAAAGAAAATGCCAGCCTATTAAGCAGTTTCATTGCAAAGTGCAGTACAGAAAACTGAGTGTTAGTGTTAATAAATGTTACCTGTCAGCCTCAGCAGTCCTATACTGTCAGTGTTCTAGCAAACAGGAACTCATTATGAATGATACTTAGGTTATTTTAAGCTAACTTGTTCAGCAAAGCTAATGAGCAGTTAACCTTATGGTATTTTTCGCGTCTCCCAAGTAGTTACTATTGCTTGTGTTCAGTGGTGTTTTTTAGTGCACTGGAATGAATTTCATACTGTCATGCATATTTAGCCACATATATAGTTGCTGCATAAAACTTTAATGAGCATGAGGAAGAATTTCTTCACTGTGCAGGTGACCATGGACTGGAGCAGATTGCCCAGAGAGGTTGTGGAGTCTTCCACACTGGAGATACTCAAGAACCATCTGGATGCAATCCTGTGCCATGTGCTCTAGGATGATCCTGCTTGAGCAGATAGGTTGGTTAAGATGACCCACTGGGGTCCTTCCAACCTTTCTCATTCTAAGATTTTGTTATTCTGTGGTGCTGTATGCATGTTCCATGAATTCTTCAAAGTTAGAGGTGAATGGTAACATCCTTTCTGGATGTTTCTGATTCTCCTTAACCAACAATTTAAAAGATCCTGTCAGGAGTTGCAGTGTTGAAATGACTTAAAAAACAAAATTAAAAGCTCCAAATAAATATAGTTCTCAGAACTGGACATACGTAAGTCCATGGAACCTGATGGGATGTACTCACAAGGGCTGAGGGAGCTGGCTGATGTCATTGCAAGACTATTCTCAATTGTCTTTGAAAGATCTTGGTGATTGGGAGAGACCGGAAGAAAATGCCTCTTCTGTCTTTGAAGGTGGCAAGAAGGAACTACGGGTCAGTCACCTTCACCTCAAGCCCTGCAAAGGTTATGGAGCAATTAATCCTGGAAATGATTTCAAACAAATGAAGGACAAGAAGGTGATTATGAGTAGGCACCATGCACTTACAAATGCTTAACCAACCTCATAGCTTTCTAGAACAGGGTGGATAAGGGGAAAGCAATAGGTATGATTTACCTTTATTTCTGTAACATAAACTTGACAGTGTCTCCTGTAACAACCTTATAGACAAACTAACAAGGTGTGGGTTAGGTAATCAGACAGTGAGGTGGATTAAAAACAGTCTGAATGATGGGGCCTACAGGGTGGTGATCAGTGACATGTAGTTCAGTTGAAGACGAGTTACAAGTATGTACTCCTGGGGTCAATACCAGGTCCAGTACTGTTTAACCCTTTCATTAATGAGCTAAACTGTGAGACAGAGTGAACCTTTAAATGTTCACAGATGGCACAAAACTGGGAGGAATAGCTGATGCATGAGATGAATGTGTTGAAATTCAGAAGGACCTTGACAGGAAGAAGAACTGGGCAGACAGGAATCTTACTAAGTTCAACAAAGCAATATGTAAAGTCTTGCATCTGGAGAGGAATAACTACAGGCAATGGTACAGGCTAGGGAAAGAACATCTAGAAAGCGATCTTGCGGAAGAGGACTTGGAGACTTCATCCCTGGAAACCTGCACTAACTGACCCTGCTTGAGCAGCAGATTTGGACACAAAGATGTCAAGATGACCCTACCAACCAAAATGATTTGTGAGAACCAGACTTATTGCACATACTACTGAAGTGATACATTCCAGAGACAGAGAAATAACAGAGAATGAAAGGGAAGTACTGCAGATTTTATCTTCATAAGCATTTTATATTTCCTGTTTGGCAAAATGGAAGCTTTGAAGCTGACTTTCTTTCTGCCCAGGCACTCCTGGAATCTTTTGCCTTTTTTGCTTGTATTTTCTCTGTCCAGGGGTTTCTTGCAGCCATCCTTTCTCTGGACCTATGCATCAACTTTTCTTCAGCAGGCAATTTATTTTCATGATATCAGACTTCGTTGGCTTTTGGGTTTTGATGGGAGTTTCTAGATTCTATTTCTTTATTTAGTTAACTTGCTTTTTGATTCTAAACAGCTTAACAAACTTACTGTAATAAACTGACAGGGCAGTTGTGACTCTCACTTGACCTTCCAGGTTTATGTTTTTTACCTTCCTGGTCCTGATATTTTTCCCACTCTGTGATGTGAGACCTGACAGAATTGAAAGAAGATATCTTTGGGGTGATAGAAGGAAGTGCAAAGAAAGGGAGACTGGGACAGAGTGACTCGAAAGACAAATGGACTTAGAAGAAGGGGAAATGAAATTAGTGGAATTTATTAATGGAATACACAAGAGGGAGACAGACATGTTATGCTAGTCAGTAGGGTTAGGGAAGAGGTAGCAAGGTAGAATTGTGGGATATTTGTATTTCCATAACATTGTTGTATGTAATTTTATGCAAGTTTTCCCTCAGACTTTGCAATGGTTTTATAAGAGTAGGTGTATCCTACAACCCTACTAAGAATAGGCAGGGAATCTTTAGAATATCAAGGTTTAAAAAAAAGTAAGTGAGAAAGAAAGTGGAAACATTAAATAGAAAGTGAAAAAGCATAGCAGAATAAGCAATAGGGAAGAAACAGCGCAACTGAAAATCAAGGAGATAATTAATGGAGGAAGAAGATGGCAGTAGTTGTGTAAAGTGTGGGAAAGAACTAGAAAAAAGCATCTGCCATCTCTGTCAGTGAGGAAATCATGTTGAAAACTGCTCAACAATGTGCCAGTTATGTGACTGCTGCTCCTCACTGGAAACATTTTCTGAAAAAAAATTACCACTCACAGCATTTTAGACAGTGCTATGAAAGGCTGTTCTGTTTAGAAAAAAGAATTTAAAAAATAGCAGCAAAGTTTCCTGATTTATTTCAATTGACAAAGATTAGTCAGCTTTGAATGTATGATCTAGATCTACTTAATACCTGAAAAAATAATAGTCATCGACAACAAATTCTTTTTTAGATATTTATTTACACTACTGTGTTCTCTTCCACTTGGGTGCTGGGACATGCTGATTTTCCCTGGGGAGAGACTGCCCTAGTGAGGTGAGAAAACTGGCTTTTTGCATTAAAAAATAAATAAATAAAGTTTGTAAGCCTCTCTCTTTTTTCTGTTTGTAACAATCTCAATAGCAAGAAGCTAGTGTTTAACTCTTTAATATGTAAAGTGACCCAGATAAAGAGTAGTGTTGCTTTTCCCAGAGCAACCACATTTAAGTTCAGTGCACATTTTCTTTAAGAATACTCTTAATAATCGATCATGCATATGCTGATCAATGTGAAGAATTCTGTATTGATGTTAATTTCAAATGACATTATTCCTTTTATTTTTCTTCCTTTTTAGATGTGACAAATTGCCAAACTCTGTTATGAGTGTACTGATGTCATGAATATTTTTCTAGCTTTCATGAGGTTTTCTTAGTGAGCCAATGCAGATCCGTGTTAACGGGAAAACATTTAAATCCTTGAGGAGAATTTAGTTTCTTAGGATAACCATGGAAATCTGGTGTGATCTAGTGCTACTGTCGGCATCCACTTGTATTTTCCCATCACCAATTTATCTCATCATCATATATTTTCTCATCATCAGTTGGTGATGATACACTGTGTGGTAAATAGTAGGGCACTAAATTTTTCTGTGCAAAGTTGAGAAAAGTGAAAAATAAATGAACTCTTAGTTTTTAACTAATATTATTACTGAAAATATTTTGGTACCTTCAGAGAGAAGATGCTCAAGAAAAGCAACACGTAAATGGTGTAATGTTTATTTCCACTAGCATTGCTTCTATTTTTGGAAACACTGCAGGTCTCATAGAACTCATGTTACAGTAAAAAAATGCAAATTATTTCCCCAATCCTTGCAGCTTCTCTCATTTTCTTCATCTCTTCACATCCTGCTTTTAAAATTAGACTTCTAAGGAGTCTTTTAAAAAGCAGCCACTGGGGGACATGTTCATTATATCTACTCTTCTTCTTGCTCATTGAGCCTTAAGTTAGATGATTGAAGTTGGGACAGCAGTTGCAAACAATTTAATTGATGACTTGGAAGAAAAGCTAGCAGGTGAATTCAGCGGGGTGTTCTTTTTGGGATGTAGTTCCTTGATTACCAAGAAAACAGTGCATCACATTTTTGCAGATAGTTGATCCAAGTAGTAACACAAGCCCCACCTCTAGCCCATTAAACTGTAATAAATCTAAAGCTGCAAGTGGATGGGGAGTGGAAGCAGGTAGATGATGCTGTGCTCCTCAGGAATGTGATTTACAGGCTAGGAATGTGATGCAGGGGTGGAGTTGGTAGTTTGATTATGTCTATGGTATTGACTATTCAATTTTCATAAAATTATCAATTCTATAATACTTAGAAAATAAAATACAAAAGAAGCTCTTGTCTTCCAGCCTGCTTCTTGACCCATCATCCCACATAAATAATTTCGGATAGAATTAATAATGTAGATATTTGGTATTTGAAAAGAGAAGATGTATGCTGTGAATTAAAAAAATAGGGAGGTAGTTATGTCAAAATAAGATGTTCACACAAGAGAAAATTTTGTTTCTTTTCGAAGAAAAGAGGAGTTGCTACTGTTTTATAAATAATAAAAGATTCTGTTTGCCAGAAATAATCATATGTAAGTAGGCATAGCTTTTCTGTGTATGGAATCAGATATATTTTTGGTTTTTAAGTTTCACTGTTGTTAGTGAAAGTGATTTCACATCTTTCCAATGCAGTTTGGGTAGTGTAAGAACATCAAACTCTAGGCATTTCTATTTATGTTTACGCACACAATGAAATCAAGAAGCGGTGGATGTATACAAGTAGCATCAGTGCTGTGATGAAGTGCTCTTAAAATAAGTACATCCAAGTAGAAGTGTCTGGAGATATAAAATATTCAGAGGGTTGAATTAATGACTGAGAAAGACGGTTTGATGTTTGAAAGTTTCTTTTTCAAAAAAGCATCAATTATAGATTAATATAAAGCTGTTTGATTAGCTGGCGGCAGCGGGTGTTGTCTCTGTGATGGTAAGGAAAGGAGCTGGTACGAGGCGCCAGTGGTGTGACCTGAGGGCAGCATGGCTGTGCCAGCTTAGCCCAAGGCTGGGACACGGTACTGGCATCTCCTCGGGGTGTGTGGTCAGACGGAGGCATAAGGAGGGCATCTCCTACGCTGCAGCCCAGGGGACTCTCCTGAGGCTGGGGTGCAGGCAGCTTTGATGTAGGCAGTGCTGGGATTCCTTGAGGCTGACTGCAAGGAGGAGTTTTCCTGCTGGCCTAAAGCTGCCGAGTCCTCCTTCGCTGTGACCTCTGAGATGCGCTGCATGCGTCAAGATAGAATTGTGTGTTGTGATTTAAAAGTAGCTTCTATTAGGCAAAATTTTTTAAAATAGATTTTGAAGGAAGTAAAAGTGATCAATCATCAAAAATGATCTGTAATAGAAGATGTTGTGACATTCATTTCTAAATGCTTTATAATGACTTTTTCTGCAAGTTCATATGAACCCCCATCTTTCCTGAAGTTCATTGTATAATACATCCTTGGCCAAAAGAAAGTTTCCATATGTTTCTCTGCATGCCTGTGTATACATAAGCTAGTTAATGGGCTGTATAAATAAGGATTGCACTTCTTGTCTACATGATCCATCTTGCTGATACTGCTGAAGAGACTATCTGTTGTTACCAGAGCTGAGCTCTGGAGGCTGGATGCTCATTTTGGTGAAATCTCAACTGTCTCTTTTTTTTATACATTTTTTCTCCTTGTGGCAGAACCCAGATCACACTTACAGTTTCAGTAAAAAAATCACAAAGTCAGTGTTAATGTGTGTTTCTCTCACATGAGTCTGAAAATGGTTTCTCTTTTCTTTGGTTTCTGTATTTAAGACTAGTCTCAGAGAATGGTCTAAATATAAGACTAAGGATCACAGAGTTGTGCATTAGCAGTGTCACTTAAAGCCTCTCTAAAGTTCTGATCTTTCTGGGATGTATATGTGAAATTAAAGTGTGAATTTCTGGATTACATTTTTTTAAACATAAAAAGGGATTATTCCTTTAGTTTTAATTTTCTCTCTGGAAGCTGCCATTTTATTGATACCATTTAGCAGAGGGCCCAGTTTACTGCAGCATGCTGAGAAGTTGTTTGTTAGAGAACATTGGAAATTAGAACATTTCAAGTTGTGAAACATCCTGATAACTTTATTTTCTAATAAAATCATTAAAAGTTTCTGTATTAACCATAATAGGTATCAAGTTTGCAACATGGGACTTCAATCTTCCAACTTTTTATTAAGACTACATACATGCCAGCTTACAGAGATTGTTCAATGCTAGCAGGATAGTTTAGATCAACCACCACTTCAAATCAGTGTTTCTTGGCACTGGCTTTTATATAGGGTGATAGTGAATAAACTGAAGCAATATCTTTGGAGTATGTCTGGTATCTACTCCTTTTATTTTTTGTAGCAGCTACTCAGCCTAGTGAAGAAACACAGGATTTAAGGCTTACCTTTCTTGTCTCTAACGATATCATGGGATTTTTGTGCAAAGTTTGGTTTTTTAATACTGCTGTCCCACAAATGGTGCAGGCACTGCTCGTATGCTTCTCTAACCTTTTTCACCATAGGGTTGAGAACACTTTTAAAATCCATATTGATCATTAGGCAGATCAAATAGATTGAAATGTGTTTAATATTCTGTAGTGGATGTGTATTGTCCTGCTGACCTCAGGCTAACTTCTTCTGCATACTGAAGGCATGTAATTATCCTTCAAAACTATGGTCTTTGTGTCAAGAGTCAAGCACATAAAATTCAGGGCAGAAGTGTTCTCTCGACATGTTAGAGGAATATGGTGAAAATGGACATGCTGTAAGGACTGCCTGCAGAAGGATATTTGCAAGCCCTTCCTAAAAGTGAGCGAAGATACAGTCAGACCTTGAGATTTTCTGGCAATACTTCCCTCTGTTCATGGTTCAGCCCATGTTCTTTGTCTTCTCTTCCCTCCCTCTTCCCACCTCATTTTTAGTAGAATCAGATATTTTCAGCAGTTCCAACTTAAAAACTTTAGTCTTTTTGATTGATACATACCACTCAGAATTTCTGTTTTAGTTGAAGATATGTATCTACCAGACATCCAAGGGTACTTCTTTTGTGACTTCCCAAAACAAAGCAAGGAAAAAGATGCTTTCCTTTAAATTCTTGCATGCTGTAGTGAAGAGTAAATGTCAGTCTAAAGATACCCCTTAGCTGTGTCTCAGCAACTGATTAAGGGTGACCCAAAAAAAACAACTCTCCTGGTGTAGTGATGGTGCCTGACACTCGGGCAAAGAGATGGGGAAAAACAGCAGGTGAACTGCCCCCTTCTTCCTCCATTTCTGCGGGGCTTCTGTCCAGAAGACAGCTGTAGGGTTTCTGTATCTTCATTTCTCCCTCCTGACAAGTCTTAGGCAGTGGGATCAGAAGACAATAAAGTATCAACTCCACTTAATTGTTAGGGCTGTTGCCAATCTGAATTTTAAGCTAAATAAAAGTAATGTGATTATCAAATAATGTATAAAGTATACAGTTGTGTGAAAGTGTAAAAATTGGGTAGTATGATTTAGTTTTTGGCTAAGTATTTTTACAACAGTGGGTAACGGAACAAAGATGCCTTCTATAATAATCACAGTCATGTTCTCTGAGATGTATTTTGATTCATTTATTTAAAAACATGATTACCTGCTGAAAAGTAAGTGGGAAACTTGGCAAAAAACAACAATATTATCTGTTTCTTGGTTATTAATTTTTAAGATTCAGTCCATAGTTCTGATTCAGGAGGGTGATGTGGGGAAAAATTGGATGTAAGGAAATGATAGAAATTTTAGAGGTATTTTTCAGGAAATGGACTTTGTGGAGCAATGTCATGAATATTTTCTTGAAAATTGATATTTTGACAATTTTTGATTTCTTAAAATTAATTCTATAGGGTGTATAATGCTTTTAGTCAGTCAAGTAAAAATATTTTTTTAGTTTGGGAAAGAACTCTCTTCAAGTATTCAAGTGTTTCTTTGGCTCATTTCCTAGCTGCTAAATGCTTCCTCTCTGGGTACAACCTTTCAAAGATCAGCAAAGGAAATACTAATAAGCCATGAGAATGTTGCTGCCAGTCTAATGTAATTCCCTTTGTAGTGAAGGCAGAGAGAAGCAGAAAACTGCAGCCAGTTCTCCATAGGATAGAGAGAATGCGTATGTCCTGGCTGCAGTAAAATGGAAAAAATTATGGAATAGAATTAACTGATTATCTGACAAAGGTACTGTATCACTGAAATTCCATTATGTGAAAGTACACAGGAACTTGATCCCAGTGGAGAGACTGGGCATGGAGCATTTCCCCTGAATATGCAAAAGATGTTCACTGCAAGTGGCTAAATAAGCTAGAAGGTGCATGTATGACTGAAGAGCATTCTGCACACACAGACATGCATTAACCAGATCTGAGGCACCAGAATATGTCTTTCTACCATGCAGTAACAGAAAATATCTTTTAAGCCGGCTTTACCAACTTTGCAAGGATGGCTTTGGCATTGGAGCAAACTTGTTTGACAACAAATGTAATTTATTAAACTCAAAGGGATCTTATTTAGATGACAGAAAGAATCCTTTTCCTTGATCTGAGGGGACTTTTCAAATGCTGTTGGTAGATCAAATGTTAATCTATATAGGATTAATAGGATTTTAAAGACTCTAATGGCATGTGAAAATGTCATTTACTGCACCTCAGGTCAGATCCAATCTGTGCAACATATGGGCTTGATCTAAAATTTTGTTAGATATAGAACATATTTTAGAAAGCATCTAAGCAAATTTTTGCAGTGGTTCCTACAGATCTTGGTACAGATGCATCTAAGATTGTGGAGGAACCTGCACATATAAGAATACTGCTTTTTGTTATCTGGCAATCAGGAGAGATCCCTGGTGATTGGATAAATATAAGCATTGCACCTCTCTTAAAGAAAAACAACACCTACAGGGTTTTTTGATATGTCCACAGCATTTGGGAAGATTATGGAGCAAATTCTTCTAGAACCCAGTTCTGAGCACATGAAACACCAGAGGATGATTGAGAACAGCTAGCATAGCATAACCAATGACAAATCATGCCTGACCAACCTATTTGCCTTCTACAAATGACTGGCTCTGTAAACAAGAGAAGTGTAATGAATGTTGCTTGAAATGTACTTCAGCAAATTCTCAAAAAAATTCTTCAGTAGCATCCTCATAGACAGCTTGAAGATTTATAAGTATTGGTTGGATTGCTGTGTTCCAAGATTGGTGATCTGCATCCAAGATAGAATTGGCAACTGGCTACTGGTAATTTCCCTTAGGAACCGATGGTGGGGGACAATGGTGTTTGATGACTGTCCTTCATTACTACAGCCTTACCTGGCAATCAAAGGACTCTTGTCTGAGCTTGGCTACCATCACTGTACATGTTTTGCTCTCCACATTTGGACTCAGGGACTGGCTGCCTGAGTTCTGACTGCCTATCAGTGAGTCTGCTGCCTCTGCCTGCCTCGTTATTTAGCTCAGTGGCTGGCTGCCCTTGCTTTGCAGAGGTGCTCTTGCTGCTCACAGACAGCAGTGCATCTTCAAAAACCATGCTGTTCTGAGCAGGGTGTTGGACTAGATGAAGTCCAGAGACCCCCTCCATCCTACATGGTGAAATGTGCCTGTGCTTCAGCTCACCTTTCTTACAGCAGTCATGGTGCTTTAAATCATATTGACTATTTTGCAAGTTGTTGGTATTTAGTTATTTTTGTTAAAATTTTGTTAAAGTTGAAAAAGGTGAACTTCATTCTACTTTCACTCATCATGAGATGTAGACATAGAGAGGGGGCAGATGGCTGGACTTCTTCAGCAGATTTCAACAGTGATGCCTAGAGAACTGCCAAAGGGACACCCTCCCTCTCTGCCAGAGCTGCAAGGACAGTAGTCTGCAAACTATACTGAACTGATGTCTCTGTCATGATTGCTACTTCACTCACTACAGCTTCCTTTCCACAACACCTGTTTTCTGGTGTGGCAGAGGAACAAGTGAGGTTTGCCATACATCTTACACCTTGTGATGTGGTGATGGTTGTGCAGCTGTCCCAAGGGAATAACTGCAGACAGGCTCAGTGTAGTTCTGTTCAGCTGTTAGCTGTGCTCACAGTGGGAGAGGATGAGAAAGAGCATGTGCTACCTAACCTGCTTCCCACACCTTCCAGCATCTCAGAGAAAAGGTGCCTTCAGCCAAGGAGGTGTTTCCCCTAATGTCAAACCCGCACGTTGTTTGTGTGTGGCACAGCAGGTTGGTTACTGTTGCTTCTAGAAGCCAGGCATTCTGAGAGTGAAAGTGTCTGTGACACCTTTGTGCCCTACTGGGCTCTGCAACTGGGGGACTGAGGCATCACCCTCTGCTCTCTCCTCCTGGAGCCACTTCTACTGGCTTGTGCTGGAAATGAAAGCACATGTGGCAAGGAGAAAATAATTAGATGCTATTAGCTGTTTTACTGCTGGCACTAGTCATGCCAGGCAGGGAAGAATTGTTATGCATTTTGCTGTGTTACCTTAATTCTACTCCTACACAGTGCTAATTATAATACTGATATGATCTAATTAAAAAACTCCCCAAAACTCTCTATACTGCCTGATCAATTCTATAGCCATGAAACAGTGAAAGCTGGGCAGGCTTAGGAACTCAGGAGGATCCCTGCTGCAAACTCTGACGCATACTTCGTGAATCCTGGGAGGAGACTGTCTAAGAATAAATTGGGTTGATAATTATGAATATTGTCAGTAAAATCTCAATATTAAAAAGTATGCTTTACAGATAATTTTTATGAATAAGTAGATGTACGTGTAGTGGTCTGTACACAAACAGGCAGCTGTAGGTAGTTTTGGGGGGAAGATGACTGTGGAACCATTTTTGTATGTGAAGTGGTTCTGAGTAGGGAGTCACTTCATTTGTATTACGATTTCTAAATCTGACTCTCCCACTAAAACCCAGTGTGATTTTAATGGTTTTTAATCTACATTTGAATATTGCATGCTTATTTGTTTTCACCAGAGATTTGCTATTGATTGAATTCTTAAATGGTGTCCCTGCTGGCAGAATTGCTTCCTACCAGTTAGCATCTGTCTGCTCTGGGCTCATATCTGCTCAGGGGCTCTGGGTTCATATCCTTGCTTTCACTGACACAAATAGGATGGCTTAGCACATCTTTCTTTTTTTGTCTCTCCCTCTTTATTTGTAGTTCTCCACCTCCGTAAATCCTTCTGCCTTTTCTCTTTCTTCTTTCCTCTTAACTTCTCACTAGTGAAGCTAACAGAGGAGGGTGTGTGGGATGAGGAGTAGAAAAGGGGGAGAGAAAGTGAGAGGGAGAGTGAGGGAGACAAAAGGGAGAATGTGAGAGGTGAGGAGGAGGTGGTAATGAAGGCGGAAAATAGAACAAAGAAGGAGGGGGAGAAGGGTGAGTGGAAAGGGGAATTAAGTAAGGAGGGCATGCGAGGGGGAGAGACTCTGCTCCTAAACTTTTAACCAAAGATAGGGCAGCCTTTTTTTTCCTGCTTACAGGAGGAATAATTAGAGCAAATGTTGGTCCTGAACATCTTCTGCCAGGCAGTTAATTTTCCAAAACCCTGAATGCATCAGCTTTATTTTATTTCTACCTGTAGATGTACAAATAACCTAGAGCTATTAAATGTGTCAAGCTAGTCTATTCAGTGGCTAGTCTACTCAGCATGGGGCAGTGGCTCCAGGGATTTTTACTTTCCCAGTTGATCTATGGACAATTTTTTGGACATAAAGATCCAGTTTTAGCAACATGAATCTAAGAGAGTGTTTTTGTTCTTGTTACCTAACTATGGATCTACTCTTATTAGGTGAGATTTAACTTCTGGAGATTCTCTAAATCATTGCCTGCTGGAAGTAAACTTTGTGGTCAACACAGATATAACTTCCCTGCTGCTTCACTGTCCTACACAGTCCACCTTATGCTTCACTTTGTGAGTGTTTTCCATACTATCTCTTTCTCTGGTATGAAAAAGTAGAAGGAAATCAGTGTTTCTTCCACCAAGAGACTAGAGATGATGGGTTCACAGACCGTCCTTTCCTTGTTTAAGACTACATCTTTTTGACCTTTTGGTCAGGAAGGCTTAGCACTGATAACTGTGCTTGTGAAGAAGGACAGAGGTGGCAGGCAATAACTTGCGGAATGACTCTGCCCATCATCGCTGAGGCATCTTTGTGCATTTTCCATTTCTTCATTCTGTATTGTGCAGCAACAGAGACATACAGCTCATCATTTACTGCTGGCATTCTGTCCATTAACAGAGACTGCTGATTTCATTTGCTTATAGTGAGGATTTATTTGAATACATGCACCAAACAGTTATTAACCACCAACCTTCCCTACACGACTTTATGGTGCTGAGCAATTACAAATTAAAATGAAAAGTGTGCTTTGGTGCTTTGCTTTTCTGTAGCTGCAATGATGTCTAGGGAAATACTGCAACGGAGAAATTCTGTGTTGAGGTAATTCTAGAAATCATGTTCACATTAGAAATCCCCAAACTGTACTTTATTTTAAAATGTTTTAATGAGCTACCATATTCAGTGCATTAATCTGTCAAAGAAAAGTGCATGGGAATACATTCCAAATCCCTGAGTCTAACTGAGGGAACGTGTTAGAGATGACATCCTAAGTTTTTGTGGTAGAAGGTATGGGTTTGTTCCCTCATACCTTTCCGAATATTAACTTGTGGTGGGAAACCATTGCAGATTTTATTGTGGTGGAATAAAAATAAATGAAGATCTTAAATAGGATAGTAATTTTGATATTCTTTAGCAATCACAGAAATGTCTTCTTTTTATACTGCTTTGTAAGATACTGCAGCAAAAGAGACTTGTGGATAACCTGTAGTATTTTCCTTCATGAACAGAAGCATAGAACTGGAAAAGGATTTGAATAAAATGCATGTCCATCATTTCATCAATTATGTCTTCAACTTAACCTAGTCTCATCTTCCCTTTTTTTAATGGTATTCTTTCTTCACAGACACTTGACACGATATTTTTTTTCTGTGGTGTAGTAAATCACAGGTTGTCAACTACAAATTCTCTCAGAGTATGGACTTTGTGTGGGTGATGGCATCTCTTTGGTTTCTGACCTTATGTTCCTTGGTAGTAACTTGTAACATTGCAATCCTGTGGTGTGTTCAGAATGGAATTTCAGTTGCTTTAAAAATACCACATGATAGAAAGTACTGAGTAGATGAAAAGATCCTCTGTGAATATTTACAATGACCAAGAGCAAGAAAAAAGATAAAAGATATGTTTTATAGATTATCATTTTATACAATAATATTAAGGAGAGATAAAGTAAAGAAGAATATGTTAAAAAGCACTCTTAGAGCATGAGCAAAAATCCAAATATTACTCTTTAAACTTGGTTAATTTTAAGTTCCCTAATAAAAGGTATTAGAGAACAGCAGTTTGGGAAAGACAGAGGATTTGCCTGATCCTGTAGGTCTGATCTTGATGGTTTGTATGACTCTGGATAGCAGGAGGATGAGAAGTAAAAGACTGTAAAACAGCAGGACCTACAAAAAGAGAAAATGAATGCATGCGTAAGAAGCATGCAGCCAAGAGCAATAAGGTGTTCAGACTCCTTAGGTCAGCTTCTGCTGAGTAGGCATTGCTTCACCAAAATTCTAGGCACCTGTTCTTGGAATTCCACTTATATCCATGCAGGTGATATGTTCATCTAATTCCTCATATAAGGAATGGAGAAGAGAATTTCAGATGATGACCTGCTCTGACTGATACCGTCATCTTTTAATTAAAGGAGGGTAGACATTTTAAGGTTTGTATATTTTTGTATAGTAGAAGAAATGAAATCAAATTTAGTTGAAAAACTCTGAGAGGAGTCTAGACATTGTCAGTCTCCAAGTAGAAAGAAGTAACACATTATTTTAAAAAATCAGAAGAAAATTAGGGCTTCATAAAAATGACAGAATTACATATAAGTGATTAATGCAACATATATATATATATAAAAGAACAACTAAGTAAGAAGCCCTGAAAATGATGTCCACAGCTTATTTTAATTTTGAATTTAAATTTGTTACATGTTTCTGATAGTATGATTATGAACTCCATGTAGTGTGGTATATGATTATCTAAAATAATCATGCAGTTTGTGGTAATAGTGATATGTTATTGGAAGGAAAATTAAAACTTTTGAAACATTGTTACCAATGATGTTTTGTTAAACATGTAAGATGTTACTTTGCTTTTTTCTGTGGGATATCAATTTTACATGTCATACAGGACACGAAAAGCAATTTATATACCAATGTATTTTTTCCCCCCTCATTACATTTCTAAGTTTTGACACCTTGCCCGCTGTCTAAATCTGCTCTGCTCTGCTGCAGGAGTTACCTGGTTTTAAACTCCATCTAGCTGGAGCCTCTTGTCTCATCTTAGATGAATTTCCTGCATATGTTTGTATTTGTGTCAGTCCTTTTTACTTTTATATTAGTAAAATATTTTCACTGCAAACTAAATTTTGAGGAATATAAACTCACTCATCAACTCTTTAGTATCTTTTCCCCTCCCACTCCCTCCAGTGCAACAGTCAGTCTTGAAGGTACCTCTTGTTATTCTTGTACCTGCAAGACACAACTTGTATTAATGTGGCTCAGCAGCAAATCAAAAACCATCCTCCCCTTGACTGTGGACACACTTGCCACCTCTTCACCTCCAGCTTTTAATGTACTTAGCTGTATGGTTAAGAACAAAGATGGTAGCTATTTGCTAGGCTATGGATTCCTGTGCTGGAGAAATAATTAAGAATAGTGGTAAGACCATCCATTCTCAAGTAGCATTCTTGGTTCTGGCTTTGGATCCTGTGCGAATATGAGGAAAATATTGTAATTTTAAATCCTTAGCATATGCTACCGTAATGAAAATCCATAGGACAAAAGATCTTAAAGAACAAAATACATGAATGTTTTTAATTCAGGAAATTGTGAGAACCCTGTTTTCCTTTTCATCTGAATCAAGTATTCTGTTAGTTTTGACTTCCTTACTTAACAGTTACTTTTTTGTATCTCAAGAAGAGAATTTGTTCATCTGCAAATTGAGAATGTTCATAAATGTGAGACCTCAAATGAGGGAATAAGAGAGGAATGTATAATTACCTGATTTGTACAAATACAGCCATATCTAGTGAGATTGGTTTTGCTCATTTATGTGATCAAGTGCTTGAAATATGTTGAACATACGTACATTCTGTACATATGTTGCCTGAAATTTTCACGTACAACATCCTAAAAGACAGCATAAGCCCATGGAATTTATAAAGTAGAAAGTGATAGACATATTTTTATTTCATTAACTCAATGCATGAAACATATTAGACTGAAAAATTATTTAAGCATGGATAAACCACACTCCTTTATTACTAAGAGTTACTATAAAATTTGAAGGATGGCGTGATATATGATTGTTATTAAAGCATAACGAGAAAGATATTATTTAGATTGAGTGTGGCTTTGCGCCTTATAAATGTGAATTTAGGTATTTCAGAAAAATACTACAAATTTCATAACAGGTACTGTTTAGGTTGCAGTTGCACAAATTACTCTGGTTTTTCTTTTCTGAAATGTGGAAGCTATTTTTTTAAAAGTACTGATACAATCTTTTCAAAAGAGGAAGTCTTTCCTTGAATGCACTTCCATAATTCAAATGTCCATCAAGGCAGGAGCTGGGGACATTTTTAACTGTGTGTGTTTTCTTTTATTTCTTTTGGGGGGGTGGGGAGAGGGAAGGGTGTGTGTGTGTGTGTGTGTTGTGTTTCTATGTGCATGGGTGAGGTGTTTGGTTTTTCTCCCGCAGAAAAAGTGACTTTCTAAACCAGCATAACAGACTTCTGCCTTGTCTTGTTAAAACAAATAGTTATTTTGACTTTGCTTTCAGAACTGAAACTAAAGCAGCTCAGGCAGAGCCAAGGTAATCAAAAGCAAATTTCTACTTTAGTATGAGGCAATTCCACTATAGACTCCATTGACTGTAAGTAGCGGCAGGATTCCGTTGCCTGACTGGGGGAATCCAGCACATCTATTTGAGACGCTATCTGGGACTTCTTTGGGGAACATCTATGTTGATGGGGCTCATGGTTTTAAGGAGCAGAGTTAAACAGCTGTTGTTTGGTTTGTTTATACAGTTGCCAATCTCTAAAAAAACTCTTTTAAATTACTCTGTCTCTAAATGGTCTAATACTCAGATCTATAAACAGAAAATATCTTACTTATTAATCCTCTTGACTTCATAATTTCAGCTAATGAATAAGGAAGGAAGTAAAAGAAATACACCAATACTGGTTTGCCATAGTGGAAGCCTGCTAATGCATTTAGTATTTTCCAAGTAGCGAAGAAGAATTTGCAAGATTCAGAAAGTGCTAAAAATGAATCAGTGGCAGAAATTGTCCAACACTGTACTTTAACTTTTTTTTTTTTTCTGGAGCAGCATTTGTATTGTCATCTCCTATTCCCTTTTTGGTTTGAGCATTTGCAAAGATTTAATCTGGAAATTTTATCTTTTTTCTCTCAGCTCTTGTCACTCTAAATGTCTCTTGTTTGGATCCATCTTTGCTCTCCTTACAAATAAAATGCAAATCATATCGTTGACAGAGATAAAGAGTTATCTAAGTAAAATTAGAATAAATACTTAGAGGTTAAAACTGAGATTCACTCTGAGAAAATCACAGAATGCTACATTAATTTTTGGTGTCTAAAAATGTATATAAAAATGTCAGAACTTCAGCTCAAAGGAATATCCTTTTTCTCAATTAGGCTTTTTAGATGCTTTCTGTAGTGGTCGTTTCAGGTCACAGGAGTTTACAAATTATTGAATGGCAGATACTCAGGATTTTTTTTTTTTTCTTATGGTAACATGTTGGACTTCGTAGGAGATTGAATATATATGATTTAAGATGAAGGATCAAAACCACTGGAGAACACCGGCAGTGGCAGCATGAACTCTGCAAGGCACATGAGAAGCTTTCTGACAATGCCAGTCGCGATAGAAGAGCTGACAAGGGGACGGTGGTGCTGCACCATCTCTAAAGAGCATGCACGAGGAGAAGCAGAAGAGCTATTCATAGCGTTGGCAGCAGTGACACCACAAGCAATAAGCAAGTGTTCCACTTCAGTCAAGAATTCAAAAGCTTTTTCATGAACTTAATTAAGAACTTTTCTGACAGCGCGGAATACTAATTGGCTGTTGCAACCTCGAAGAAGAAAATCAAAGGAGGTCTGCTCAAATTCAAGATTTGCAAGAAATCAACTTTCCTACCTGCCAATATCTGATATCTAAAAATAGGAAGAAAGATGAAGGAAGGATTTCAGAATTGTTTCTAAGGAATTTCCCCTGACTGAAGACTTTCAAATTTAGCTAAGGGACATTATTAGAAGAAAATAAGATACAACACACTGAAGTATTTTGCTGCAATTAATAGATATGGTTTTTTGTGAAGGTAAATAAGTCAACTTTTTTAATTCTACTGTGATTCACATTATCTAGAGTTTTTGACAGGAGAGGTGGAGAATAGTTATGTTAGAATAGTGAGAGCTTTTTTTCCTAGGGAGGGACAGTTGACTTTTTTCACGACAAGAAGCTGTTTTCTATGACTTGGAAAATTTTTCACTAGTACAAATGATCAATGAAAAAGCATACACTTGAGTGGCCAACAAAACAAAGTGGTTTTCTTCCATAAGAAATTGATTGCCATTTTTCATTGTCCATTTTTTCATTTTTATTTTCATTTTCATTAAATAATCATCTGTAAGTATTGTGCATCATAAAAATACAAATTAATTTTTGTACTTTAAAAATTTCAAACGTACTGGCTAAGAACTGCAGGGAAGATTTTATGTAATTCTTTGTAGACACTATATAGAAGAAAATAGGACAATATTTTTGGTATTTTTTACAGAGACGAAAATACTAATGTGAGACTTTGAAACTTTCATTTACTTGCATTCAACAGTATCCTGTCGAGTTTAATATGGAATATCTTCCAGGGAATGTGATATTTTAACTAAGTTACTGCCAGAGTAACTTAGAAATGATGCAGTGCCAACTTCTTTTACTCATCTGTCTTTATTCCTTATAAACACAAACTTTTTAGAATGATAAGCTATGAAATATAGGGAGTTGGTAATGGATATGAAATAAATAGGGAAAAAATCCAGATCTGCAGGTAGAAAGAGGCTGCTCAGAAGACAGAAGACACCCTAAGGAAGATACTGGCTCCTTTTTCAGATCACAGAATCACAGAATATGCTGAGTTGGAACTGACCCACAGGGATCATCGAGTCCAACTCTTAACCCTGCACAGGACCATCCCCAAGAGTCACACCATGTGCCTGAGAGTATCATCCAAACACTTCTTGAACTCTGTCAGACTTGGTGCTGTGACCACTTCCCTGGGGAGCCTGTTCCAGCACCCAACCACCCTCTGGGCGAAGAACCTTTTTCTAATATCCAACCTAAACCTCCCCTGACACAACTTCAGACCATTCCCTCATGTTCTGTCACTGGCCACCACAGAGAAAAGATCAGTGCCTGCTCCTCCTCTTCCCCTCCTGAAGAAGCTGTAGACTGCAAGGTCTCCCCTCAGTCTCCTCCAGGCTGAACTGACCAAATACCCTCAGCTGCTCCTCATATGACTTCCCCTCAAGGCCCTTCACCATCTTCGTTACCCTCCTTTGGACATTCTCTAAGAGTGTAATATCTTTCTTATATAATGGTACCCAAAACTGCACACAATATTTAAGATGAGGGCGCCCCAGTGCAGAGCAGAGCGGGACAATCCCCTCCCTCGACTGCCTGATGCCCCCCAGGACACGGTTGGCCCTCCTGGCTGCCAGGGCACTGCTGACTCAGATTCAACTTGACCAGGACCCTCAGGTCCCTTTCCATGGCACTGCTTTCCAGCATCTCATTCCCAACCTGTACGTAAATTCAGGGTTGCCCAATCCCAGGTGCAGAATCCATCACTTGCCCTTGTTGAACTTCCTATGGTTGGTGATTGCCCAGTCCTCCAATTTGTTGAGGTCTCTCTGCAGGGCCTCCCTGCCTTTGAGGGAGTCAAAACTCCTCTCAGTTTTGTGTCATCTGCAAACTTACTTATTATCCCTTCCAGTCCTGAGTCCAAGTCATTTAGGAAGATGCTGAAGAGCACAGGGCCTAAAATGGAGCCTTGTGGAATACCACCAGTGACAGGTCACCAGTCTGATGTCACCCCATTCACCCTCTGTGCTCGACCTGTGAGCCAACTGCTCACCCACCACATGATGTGTTTATCCAACTGTGTTTATCCTGCGAGAGACAGTATCAAGAGCTTTACTGAAATCCAAAAAGATTGCATCAGATGACTTCCCTTGATCAACTAAGTGTGTTAACTTGTCATAAAAGGAAATCAGATTTGAAATTCAGGACTTTTCTCTTATGAAACTGTGCTGGCTGTGACTGAGGACAGCGTTGCCTTTCAGGCGTTTTTCAATACCTCCCAGCATAATACTAGTACTATTAATATGTACAAAAACTAACTAAATTTTTCTGTTTGTACATGGGGGGAAAAAACGGAGAAAAATATTTGCATCCTGTAAGGACAAGAAGTCGTTTCTGACTTTGATAGTAACCAATGAAAGCTTAAGAAACATCTGCTTTGGATAAATATCTAAAAATAATTGAGCCTTAATTATTTGTGCTGAAGAAGACTGAAGGACCAGGCTGCAGAAGTGTCTGGTTGGCTGATGTTCTTTTTTCCTTTATTAAATTTGGGGCATTAGGTAAATTCTTCAAATTTATGAGACTCCTGATGTAGAGCGAGAATTCAAAAGGGGCACTCAGATGACCAAAGAGGCTGTTGGGCCATTAAGCCCGACATTCACCCTTGGCGTTTGAATTGCTGCATTTGGAAAACGGGTAAAGGAAGGACACAATTCTTAGGGCATTATGTTTTTAAAGCTTGTTGAAAGGTTGCAAAAGGTTCGGTTAAGAGCTACAATAATGTTTCAGATTCTGGAGAAACTACTTTGCAGTGGAGGATTTAGAGATTTCAATCTATTTAGTTTGTCGCACAGGAGATCAAGAGGTGACTTGATTATAAAGTGTAAACACTTTCATACATGCACAGTATTCACCACTAAAAGCTTTTTAATCTAGTGGTGAAAAGCACTGAGGGATGGGAGTTGAAGTGACTGTCCTTGGAAGCAGGGCATGCATTTTTAATGATGAGTGTGATTCACCTAGGAGGTGCTGATCTCTCAGTATTCTCTGAACAAGTCTTGTTTCTTATCTGAAAGTTAATGCATTATACAGCTTCAGATCCCATCAACACAATGTTACGCACTTCTTGAACTCCAGAACTTGGATAATTTGGGGTTTTTTTCATTTTCTTTTCTTTTTTTTTTTTTTTTTTTTTTTTTTTTCTTCCTACAGTGTTAGAAATGGCATTTCACATGCATCCTAGCAGGATGTTTTTTGAATATACACATAATATTGGACATACCAGGATATTATTTTGATAATCTTGGCAATTTATTGAGAGAAAGAAAAGGTGAGAATTGTTCCTACCCATGGATACTTACTTCTTGCCTGTATTCAGGTAGGAAAAATACTAGCTTTCATCAGGCAAGGAGGATTTGTTTTGCCCCATCATTAAACATGGCAAATTTGTCTGGCAAATTGTACATAACTTCCTACTTTTCAGGAAGTTGGCAGATATGAGACCACATCAGTGACATGGTTAGATGAACGTCAGTGTTCTGTGCCCAGCTCACCTCTTTACTGTCCTGGCTGTAGACCAAAGTGTGGTGCAATGCACAGATGGCTTGGTAGGTGATTTTCTTTGAAACATAGTAAAAGTGTCAGTATTTGTACTGTTGGCCAGCTCCAGGAATTTTCCTGAAGCCTCTAGATTTTCACTTCTACTTCAGAAATGCACTGGTGGCTCTTTGGATTATAGCTTGGATATAGAAAGAAATTTTTAGTTGTTCCACTTGAGTGGAGAGAGCTGATAGGAAATCATCATCAGATGTTTTGAACGATCTCACTCTAGGTACCCATACAGCTTCACTCTTCATCATTCTGTTCACATTTTGGAGAAAAGCTTTTTATCCAGTGGTATGATGTTTAACAAGACCAAGTGCTAGGTCCTGCACTTTGACCACAACAATCTCCTGCAGCACTACAGGCTGGGGACAAAGCTGCTGGAGAGCAACCAGATGGAGAGGGACCAGGGGGTTCTAATCAACAGGAAGCTGAACACCTTGAGTACTGTGTCCAGTTCTGGGCGCCTCAGTTTAGGAAGGACACTGAGGTGCTGGAGAGCGTCCAAAGAAGGGCAACGAGGCTGGTGAAGGAGGTTGTAGCCAGGTTGGTGTCGGTCTCTTTTCCCAGGCAACCAGCAGCAGAACAAGAGGGCACAGTCTTAAGTTCTGCCAGGGGAAGTTTAGGTTGAATATTAAGAATAATTTTTTTTACAGAGAGAGTAATCAGACATTGGAATGGGCTGCCCAGGGAGGTGGTGGATTCACTGTCCCTGGAGGTTTTTAAGATGGGACTGGATGTGGCACTTAGTGCCATGGTTTAGTAGCCATGGCGGTGTTGGATCAAGGGTTGGACTTGATGATCTCAGAGGTCTTTTCAAACCTGGTTGATTCTATGATTCTGTGATTCTATGAATATTCTAGAATGTGCTGGATAAAAATGTCCCTTAAGCAGTCTTGACACACAGCTTTGGATTTTACATCATATACCCCAAGTAAAGGGAGGGAGTGCTTTTTCAAAAACATGGCACAGAACAAGACTGCAAAATAGTGATCCCATTCTATGACTGTTCCATGTCATTGTGAAAAAATCTGTGAACTTGGCAGAAGGAAAAGTTAGCGATCATCAAAACCAACAAGAACTCTGCTTAGATGAGGAGAGACTTCTGGCTCAAGCAATAAGAAATCTTTATGTAAAAGAATGAGATTCTTCCTTTACATCTAGCTCCATCTGGAAATCCATTTTTAGGTTAAGAAAATACTGAGTTATGACAGGAGGTAAATCTTTAGAGCTTTGGCTCTGTAAAGGGTTATCCAAGGGTAATGAAATATCTTTTCCTTCTAGAGAAAAGGTAGGAGACTAATGCTATGGTTAGATCCAAGTATTCTGGAACAAATTATGACTTGGTCACTTGAAAATTTTCAGTGCTTTTTCTATGGACACAATTACACTGGAGATTTGTACCTGGAACCTTCTAAGCCACTGAACCAAATCTTCTGAAGGTCTGAGCTTATGGCACATGATGGGTCACCAGCCTGTGGACTCCTGTGGAGGTCCAAAATGACAAGGGAGTCTGGATCTCTGTGGATGCACACTGCTTAATGGGCTGTTGTGAGAACCACTGCAGAACAGTAGAAAAATATTAACCAAGAAAAACCTTTGGAGAAACATCTCTCTACCAAATTTATGGGTACTTCAGAGTAGCAGGCAGAATCATAAAACAAGTTAGTAGGCTTTGCACAGTGTTTCCCAAAGGACACTCACTGCTGTTATTTAAGACATTATTGGTTTAAAATGAGCCCTAGGGGTTTTCTGTCAGGACTGAAATGGGAAATGGGTTGGCAGAAGCTTTTCTTCTCTTAAAATCATACCTATGACAAGTGTGGCTCCTCAGGAGAGAACCTCAGTGAGTCTGCTAGATGTGATGAATGAGCACGTGGTTACTGAAGCATCTCTTGGTGTGCTTCTGCTGTGTTGTCCATATGACAATTTTCTGATATGCATTATTACAGGAATAAAATCCATATTTTGATATATGAGCAGTCTGTAACTATGTGGACTAAATTTCTTTATGGGAATGTCTTTTTGGAAGAGTTTGGGCATAAAAAGTAGGCTTGGGAATTAATCAAACTGTTGATAGACATAGGAAGAAGAGGAGAAGAAAACCTGAAATTGGATGTCATGTTTTTCTATAGGCCTTGCTATGGAGATTTAGATCAAAGGAAAAATAGTTTACACTAATTTCACTTTCTGCTCAACAACTTCATCAGGTAAGAGAATTTTGCAGAAAAATTCTTTGCTAACACTGATTTAATTCTTAGCTTGTACAATCTTAGTGAGCATCAAGAAGCAAGGATGCTCACCACAAAAGAGGATCCATTTTTCTACTGAGAATAATTTCAAACTAAAGACAATTTTCTTAAAACAGTTATGAGCAATGATATTCTGGAGAAAAAATAGGTAATAAAAATGTAGAGAACATGCTATTGGTTTTCTTTCACAAATAGTATTCTTGAGAACATTTAATTTCAATAGAGACTACATTAAAAGAAGGAATGAAAATAAATCATAAATATAAAGAGCCTTGACATTTTTAATTTTACCATGTGCTATGCTTAAAACATAAAATAAACCAGTTAATGTTCTCCTTTTCTAATTTTCTAATTCACTAAGATGCCATATGCTTTTCATTTGTGTTTACTTTGGCATCCAGAAGAATGAAGAGAATTAAACAATGCTGGAGACAAGCTTAATCATTATCTGGTATTCAAGCACTTTGATGGTATATTTAAAATAGATGTGTGAGCCTTTTTTGTTCCTTGTAATATGGAAATTATAAAGGAAGGTGAACAGGATGATAAATTAGAGATGCTCTCAGTGAGGCTGTTAAATTATTTTTAGGTAGAAGACATACTGTACACACTGAGCCTCAGCTGAATATAATTAATTTGAAACGTTATCACTGTTGTGCTTGCAGTCCTATTGTAATTTTTTCTCAGCTCTGCATTTTGCTGGCTCCTATCGCATCCCTCACTGTGAGTTCTTTTCCTGTTTTGCACGTGTCCTGTTTGTTACCACCATATGGCAGTCAGAATTTCAGAAGCTTTGCTCTGTTTACAGACCACTGTGCTTTGTCATATTTTTGCTGCTCACCCTGTACTGCCATCTGATACCTATCATCTGTTTAACACATTGGATGCCAAAAATACTCAGACTTCTTTTTTTTTCAAATGCACATGTGAGAAAGACTGCTTCAGAAAACTGTTTTAATAAACATTGCTCCAAAGTAATTTCCTGTTATGTTGAACTGGTACCCACACCTCTCAACTTTCCAAGCTTTTTACCAGGCATCAGCTGACTGAAGGGATATACTCCAGCACTATGGATTTAATTTTTTTACCTTATATGCGTTTCACTGTTCATAGCAGACCATAGAGTGTTTAAGCATCTTTTCCCACTGTGTGAGTGTAACAAAACCGATATTGTCAGAGTATTGCAGCATCTGTTCTTACCCTGGTTGCTAATTTCAGCTTAGCTGGGGTTGCATTAAGGAACTGTTTTTGAAACTGGTTTCACAGATAAAATACATCTTGATTTGCAAGGGTTTGGACTAGTGATGGCTGATGCTGTCTTAATCCAACATTTCAATCTCTTATGGTATTGACACCAAAAAAAAAATCACTTCCCCAACTGTCACAATGTAATTAAGCTTGGGGGTCAGGGTAACAGACAGTATAAAAAAATGATTGTATTGCTGAATTAGAAGTAGAGGAGCCTGCGGCAATATTTGTGGTATTAGCCATGCTGAGTGTTTTATTCAATAGTATTTTAAGATGCCAAAATCTTGACTTGCCAGGCATTCTTAAGCTTAAACTTTAGAAGATGTGCCTCTGTTTCTTATGGCTTCTTGAAGCAGGCAAAGAAAAACAGCAATACATAGTTGTATATATAACAAGGACATATAATCATGTGCTCATCTTCTGCCAGCTTTCCTGGATATTACTGGACACAAGGTTTTCAAAAAAGACAACATTTTAATAGTGCAGTGCTATACAGGACCAACTGCCTGTAAACAGTGTCTGGTCTCTTAAGACGTCGAGTGGTCCCCTCTAATGGGAGGTTGTTCTGCTCTCCCCGGGCTTGGACTGACTCTGCTGTACGTAGGTCGGTTGATCAGAACAACTTCTGCCTAGGTGATGTGATTCAGCCAGATGAACTTAGTGGTGCTACCAATTAAGATTGTTCAGTTGTATAAATAGGCTTCTCTTTAATTTTCTTTCTTTCTCATTAAAATGTTAGTGGTTAGTAGTACTGTATTCAGAATAAGAGACCCCAGTAGTGGTTCCTGTGTGTGTGAGATTTTGTGTAGGTGCAAATCTATACCTTACTTTTAAAAGCTCTTCCTTAAGATTTTCATTAATCTTCTTCCTCCCTCTCCAGTCCTTAAATAGAGTTTTTCTACTGTAACAGCCTGCTTCCCCACCTCCTGCCCCACTGCTTTCAGGCTTTTCACACTTTGTTTTACGTGACTTTTGGTTATTCTCCATTTTATGGCCAGTTGGTTACTATGTGATAACCATCCTTAGGAAAAAATCCATGCCCATGATAGCATATTATGTGATCTAATAAATTAATTAAAAAAATTGAAGAGACTACTATTTAATTCTCTTTTGCTCTGAAAACAGATTAGGTTTTACATGTTCACAAAAATTTGATTGTGGTGAAGTTTAGCTTAAATAAATTATATTTGTATTCCATAATAAAATGAAACTGATGTTTTTTAAGAAAAATAAATCAAGTTATTCTTTACTTGTCTATTTAATATATTTTAAGGGACATTTACTAGCAGAGCCACACAAAATAGTATTTTATTAGAAAAATTTGCTGTGGGACTCAGAGAGTACTGCTTCAAGGATCATTTAGTGACATTAAAGCATTGTTATGCCATCACAAGCCAACATAGGTCAGCTCATTTGGTAGACAAGCTTTGTGTGTCTTTTATACAACATGGGAAAGAGACTGGGGTGATGGGTTAGATTCAGTAATATTTAAGTAAATGAGGAAAATGAAGACAAATCTTAGTCAGTTGATAGGGAAACTTTTTTTTAAGGAACTTTCCATCATTTTTTTAGAAGGTTTTACAAAAAAAGCTTCTGTCTAACTATGTAGGGCTTGCTTTTTTAAATAAGCAACGTGTATGAAAATTACCTGTATTTGCAAATGCAGTGATGTTAAAGGAAATACCCTGTAATTTTTCAAATGGTATTAGCATGGCTGGATGTCTCTGGGATCTTTGTTTTCTGTTGTTTTCTGTGATACACCTGTACTAAAACAGTTCATCTGCTCTGCTATATAAAGAAAACACAGAATGAAAACATTTCACTGAAAGAACAAACACAAATTAACTATTAACTTTAATTCACTGCCTTTAATATTTTTATCAGCCTTCTCTTGGTGTCAGAGTAGGCTCTGATTTCATAATTTAAGTAAGCCTTGCATAAACTTCATTTATATATATATATATATATATATATGTAAATTTATTGGTGAATAGATGCTTATCTCTGAAGTAGCTGGGAAAAGAAGAGAGGAAGGTCTTACCTCCCACTTTAGTAGGGGTTAAATTTTAAGGGTGTTTTGGAGAGATGCTGGAAGATGGTCTCCTTGTTGTGGTTTGGTAATGGGAGTAGTTAGGAGAAAATTTCTCAGGCCTGTTTTTACAGTGGGTCTTATGGAAACTGTTAATCTGAAAAATTTTAGAGAAGTGAAATTCAGTTTTAAAACAATCTCTGTAATAAATCGTGTTATTTTAACTTTAAATAAGAAAAGCCTTTCTTCTAAGAGGCATATATTCCTGTTAAGGTCACATCATGACTAGGCTTCGCGAACGAAGATTCAGGAAGACTCTATTATCCACATTTGTTACAAGCACGCTGGTGGCTAATGAGGCCAATACGAGATAGACATGTCCGATTGCAAAAGGCGCAGCAGAAAGACTCCTTAGGTGGTATATTCTGCAAGACACGATTCTTTCTGCGTTGTCTTTTCTCCTCGAGAGTGATCCTGTGTGCGTTCTCAAAGGAAACAGTTGCATTATAGATGGTGTGTCTCCAGACCTCCCGGTTGGAACCCAGAGTAGACCAGTTATGATGATCGATATAGCCAAGGCTGAGATGTTGTTTCAGGGAGTCCTTGTATCTTCTCTTCGGGGCTCCTCTCTTGCAGCAGCCAGTGGCAAGTTCACCATAAAGCAAGATCTTAGGGAGGTGGTGATCCATCATCCTTGAGACATGCCCTGCCCAGCGCAGCTGTGTTCTCATCAGCATGGCCTCAATATTTGTGACTGCTGCTTGTTCTAGAAAAGACATATTAGTCACATAATGTGACCAGTGGATGTTTAGGATTGTACGAAGGCAGCGTTGATGGAAGCGTTCTAGGAGTCGCAGGTGGTGGCGGTAGATGACCCATGATTCAGATCTGTATAAGAGAGTAGACAGCACAATGGCTCTGTAAACACTGATCTTTGTACTTTTCTACAAGTGTTTATTACACCAAACTCTTTTATGGAGTTTTCCAAAAGCACTATATGCCTTTGCTCACCTGTTGTCTATCTCTCTGTCAATCTTACCATCCAAGGAGATGAGGCTACCTAGGTAATTAAAGTGCTGGACTGATTTGAGCACTGATTGGCCAATGGTGATATGGGGATGATGGAAGACTTCCTGAGGTGCAGGTTGATAGAGAACTTCTGTCTCCTTTACGCTGACTTCCAGCCCAAAGAGCTCAGCAGCGTCTGCAAAGCAGGATGTTAAACGTTGCAGAGCTGCTTCTGTGTGGGCGACAAGGGCGGCGTCATCAGCATAGAGCAGCTCCCGGACAAGATGGTTTAAGGTCTTGGTGTGGGCCTTCAGTCACCTTAGGCTGAAGAGGCTTCCATCAGTACGGTATCGAATGTAGATACCATCCTGATCATCGAGGTCTGCCGTGACCCTTTGGAGCATTGTACTGAAAAAGACTGTGAATAGGGTTGATGCGAGAACGCAGCCTTGTTTCACACCATTCGTTATTAGAAAGGGCTCAGAAAGTGCATTGCCATATCTGACTTGGCCGTGCTGATCCTCATGGAGTGAGATGATCATTTTAAGGAACTTGGGGGGACAACCTAAACGTTCCAAGATCTGCCATAGGCCTTTCCTGCTCACAGTATCAAAAGCCTTGGTGAGGTCGAAAAAGGTTACATAAAGACCTTTGTTCTGTTCCCTACACTTCTATTTCAGTTGTCTGAGAACAAATACCATGTCTGTGGTACTCCTGTTGGCTCTGAAACCACACTGACTTTCAGGTAGAATTCCTTCTGCTATAGCAGGTATTAGTCCGTTCAAGAGTATTCTTGCCAGGATTTTGCCAGCAATGAAGAGCAGAGTAATACCACGGTAATTTGAGCAATCTGATTTAATTCCTTTCTTCTTATACAAAGTGATGATGACTGCATCACGGAGGTCTGATGGTAGTTTGCCTAGTTCCCAACAGCACACCACAAACTCGTGAAATTTAGCATGGAGTGCAAGGCCCCCATGTTTCCAGAACAATATTAAGTCAATATTTGCACCTTGAAATATGCTAGAACTTTATTTCTTAAAATGCCTAGGTTTGACAGTGCAGTTGCAAGAGATGCTGAAGATCACACTTCTGCTGCAGTCAATGGTTTTATCACCCTCTTCCTCAGCTTCTGATTCTGGCTTTTTTTTTTTTTTTTTTTTTTTAAATCCATAAGCATTAATGCAACTGTGTGGGCTCAGATTCTCTTTCTTTCAGTCGTGTCTAACCCCATTCAGTATCCTGGACTGTCTGACTGTGGTTGTGTGTGTATTGCTGCCCCTAGGTCATTACGGCTGGTTCTCCTGCAGCAGGTATTGCATGAATGTGGAAAGTAAAATAATATAGTCGTTTACCTCTGCAGTTTTGATGCATGCGTACTTCCAGCAGTCTTTAAAAAGCTGAATATGTTTATAGGCCCTGTGTTTATTAGGTAGATAATGCTTGGCCCTGAATGTGTGTTTTAATGCTTCAGTAAGAGTGGGACTGTGACACAGTGATAGTTCTATAACTTTTTAAGTGGTTGTTGCATTACGGATTAAGCTATAAACTGCCCAGAGCGGTTACACTTTTATTTAAGATTTTTAAAAGCCTTTTGGTTTGTTATAACCCCAAATTAGTGTCTGGAGAAAGAATCACACACTCTAAGAGAAATTCTTTTTAATTTAGTGAGAAAAATAAGATATTTTGGCAAAAGGTTTTTACAGGAGTAAAATACAACCAAGAAAAAAGCATTTCACTAAAACTTTCAGCACAAAGACACATTCCACAGGAAACACCCACTAAAATCAATCCATATACCAGCTTTAGTAAAACACAGTTCATTGGTTTTAAGTTACCCGCAAGAGCAGGAAAAGAATAAAAGAAAACAGATTAAAAGGGGTAAAGAAAGAGAGAAGAAAGAGAGAGGAAAGGAAAAAAAAAATGGTTGCCAACAAGATTTGATGATTCACATGGTGTCAGCTGGGGAGGGAAAAGAGGGAGAGAAAAAAGAGGGAGACCACATGGAGTGTTGAGTATTTATAGAGTTCAGTTTTCCCTCCCAGGCAGGATATCCAGTCAGTACCTTCAGGCCAGAGCGAGTTGTGCTGTAGCAGTCACAGGCTCCAGGGGTGTAGTGTAGACGGGCTACCAGGTAGGTCTCCCTTGACTGACAGCCCGGCTACAAAGCCTTCAGCTCTGCCGTTTGCTCTGCATGGGCTGCAGGCTTTGCCTTCGGCTCTGCCCTGTGCCCTCAGCACAGGCCTGATGTGCAGGCCTTACCATGTGCCTGCAGGTCCAGGCCCAGCCCTTCCCCACATGCACACACACTCACAGAGAGTTGGTTCTGACCCACATCAATAATTCAGTGAGAATTGGATCCAGGATCTCACAGTGGTTACATTTGGTAAAGTTCAGCCTGCTTACAGCACTGTGTGTATGAACTCATGAAACTTTTTGAACTCCGTCACTTGGAATTGGTGACAACTCCACAGAGCAAACCAGCTGCTCTCCTGCTGCATTGTCTGTGTTGGGAGAGCTGAGTGGTGAAGCAATTAAAAGGGAAAATACAGCAGAGCTGTGATGGTTACGTGGGATGACTAATGTTGGTGAGGTTGTCCACAGAGGTAAGAGGTGTATAAAAATGCCGGTACTGGTTAAGACCAAAGGACAAGGCATTGATACATTGTGATGTGTTCTCACCACTCTTCTACGGGCCCCAGTCAAACTGTCAGTGTACAGCATTGCGAAAAGGAAGAAGTCTACCAGAGAGGATCCCAGTGATTTTGGGGTCTCCAGCATCCCACTAGGTCTCAGGGTAGAATACTGTTTCCATAGCCTGCTGACTCTGTGGAGGTCTTTAAGGTGCTCTGCTTGCTGTCCTTTGCAATTAACTGCCTTCATAGTTGATGCTTTTCCTCTCTCTAAACCCCTTTTACCTCTCCCTCTGTTTTTTTTCTTTTTAAACAAATTCTTTAACTCCAATGTTTGTTTTTCCAGTTTCATGGTGATGTTGACAGTCTTGAGCTCCGTCTTCCTTCCTTAAGATCATGCTATGGCTCAAGACAGTGGCCTGTTTAGGCTGCTCAGGGAAGTGTAAAAGTATAAGGCAAGTGGATAGACATGTCTCCTCTCTGTATGATACCACTTAATGTACTTTTATATTCTAGCAAACTGCTGATTTGACTGTATTAAGGCACAGGAATCTGCTCACCTAGGAAGTTGACAGTAGTGGGATGAGAGTGTAGCCTAATCTGTGGGACTGATAATGAGTAAGTGAAATTCAAACAATAGCTGGAAGGGCAGCTACTATAGCTAAGATAGAATGGTAAAAGAAGTAGAAGGGTTGAACATTTAGCAAATACGGTGTGGTTTCTGCTGTGCAGTATGGAGTTATATGCCGCTGTAAGGCACAGAGGTAGCCTGTATACTAAAAGGGTGCTGGACTCTGTTCCACAGGACCAAAGTTAATTTGTGTAGTACCACAACTTGTCATTTCCTTGTTTTCAAAAGCTTTGAATTTGATATTCAGATGAAACTGTTGAGGACTGTGGTTGTTTCTTGCTGTTTTTAAAACAGGTGTTTCCAATGGGCTTAGGTACAAATGTTTATGAATATTGTTTTGGTGTCAAACTATGTGCAGGCTCACTTACTGGAGAAGACTTCATATTGTATTAAGCTCTGTGTCACTGAATTTATGCAGTGCAATTGTTTGTGGTCAGTGTAATTATTTGTGGTCAATTTAATGACAAATTTTACTTGGTTAATACTAAAAAATTGTTAAGTTAGTGGAGCTATATCCTTTTCCTGTCTATGGAAGATAGGGAAATGGGTAGCTCCTTGCAAGTATGTTCCACTCACCATCCTATTCCATGACATTTTCAAAGTCATTAATGCTAATTCTTCTGTTTGTACTTACATCATAAGCTTACTTGAGGGGCTTTATGTGAAACCTGGTCTCATGCCTGGCTTGAAATCCTGGACTTCTGTTGCTGTGACCTTTTCTGACAAAGCTTTCATTCTCTAGGACAGACAGCTGGAGTCTCTTCCACCCTGGTGTAATTTCCCACACTAACAGTTCCCTCTCCATCTCGGACAGATGGGTCATGTCTTTTATCTGTTTTTCTTGTATTCTGGATTTCTCTTGCCCTTTAAAGCTTTTCCATACTTGTGCCGTGACCTAGGGGTGTTCTTCCTTGCTTTTGTGCAAGCCATCTGGGACATGATGAGTAAGGTAAATGCCTGCCCTAGAAGAGTGTTTCCAGATTGCAGCTCATAACAGGTGGAAGGGTTTGCACCTACTTAAAAAGGCCAAGGAGGGGCCACAGAGGTTCCCAAAAGTGCAAGGGCTCTAGGTCCTGAGATGAAGCTAGGATGAAGCAGTACTGGGTGGAAAGTTGTTAACTCCCTCCCTCAGTCTTGTTTAATTTTTTTTTCTTACCTTTTAAAACCTTTAGAGTCCAAATAATTCTTCAGAGTTGAAATGTAACAAATATCACTCCAAAACCCCCATGAAACCCTTCGTAATGCTAGAGAAACACTTTTCATGAAAAAGAAAGACTTTAATTTTTGGAACACTGGCTTTTTCTGCACACTACCTTAAAGCTTAGGAGCTGTACTCTTACTTGAGGCAGTAGAAATAGTCATATGAGGAGAATGGAACATCTTTTTAGTGCCGGTATTGGTTTTCATATTTTTATTAACTCTGAATATGAAAAAAGAAAAACAGTTGATTTAAATTATTTGGATTTTTCATAAAAGCCATGGCATAAGAATGTATGTTTTTAAACAAAGAAGGGATAACCATTAAATTTTTTTTTCAGCAGAAGTCATTGATTCCTTCAGTCCTAAATATGTCTCAGCATGTAAGTGCTTTTTGATACAAAACATGCAGTTTCTGGATTCCTCAGCTATTAAACCTTTTTTAGTACTATTATGAGTTGTTTTCTTCGTTATCTAGTTTCTCTTTTATACCTCAGAAAGCATAATGGTCATTTGGGAGGAACTGTGGGAAGATGGAATGTAAATTCCTTATTGTAAATATTGCACATTTTTGACTCACAGTTCTTCAGTTGTGTGAGGAAGAAGTCTGCTTGTGGGCTGCTGTAATTTAAAAAACCCCAAACAAATATTTATGAAAATAAAGTTTTCCAGTAATCTATGTTAGGAAATCTTCCATGAAGCTGAAAAATTGCATTTTAAGCAAGTTATTTAATGAGGTCATTTATATGCTTGCAGAAAACCTGCCCTTAGTGAAATGTTAGCTTGCAAATGACTGTTACTGCTGGTGAAAAGGCACCAGATAAGAGCCCCGGAGATAAAACTGCAGTCCATGCCACTTTGCTGGTGTGTCTCTGCTCCAATGTAATGAGGAAAGCCACTTTCTAACCAAGATGTGGGACTTTTTTGCCTCAGCCTGTATAGAGTCTTGTGAGGATGCTGCCAGGTAGTATGTTCTTGATAATAGATTATAGGACGGAATTGGAATTAAGATAGCTTGTACAGAGGGTAAAAGTATCTGTTACGTGTGAACAACTTTTGTTTCCAGTGGTGGTGGCCACTTTCACCACAAAGGTGAAACCTTAATCTTGGCCAAGCCTGAACTTTATCATGAGTTTCACAACCAAATTGTCCACCATGTCATGGGGAAAAACATGAGAGTTGGAAAACAAAAAGGAAATGATTAGAATCATAAAATGATGAAAAAAAGTTAAAAATATTATCTTCGTGAATTTCTGAATCATGTTAGGAGATTGGTGTTACCATATTGCCTGGAAGCACTCATCATGGACTATAACCCTTCTGAGTGAGTGTTTAACACATGTAGGAAGAAAGGCAATCTTTGCCACAGGGGCAGTCTGCACTGTAAGTATTAGGCAAATAATAAAATAATGAGGGAATCTGTATTGTCTAGCCTGATAAGTAAAAGTTTTGACATACCTAATTTTTGTCCAGATCTTTGTAGGCATGAAGGTGAAGGAGAGTTTTAAGGAGCATAATGGGATGGTGGTGCTGCTAATACTCCCATGAGAGAGGCAACAAGGGAAAGTCCTCAAAGACTGTATTGGATGGGACTTAAAGCAACCCGGTCTAGTGGGTACTGTCCCTGCCCGTGGCAGGGGGCTTGATACTAGATGATCTTTAAGGTCCTTTCCAACCCAAACCATTCTGTGATTCTTGCTTGAAACTTTAAATTGAGCAGAAGCGTCTCAGTACTGAATGAGAAATGATAGGCAATATGGAAATAGGCTGTCAAAGTCTTTGAAGGTGAAGATAAGCCATTTATGTTTTATGCAGTAGAAAAGCAGATTCATCAGAGGAATACAAAGAGAGAGGTAAAATAAATTAAATTATATTTGTTGCAGAATTGTGATTAGACTATCAGCAGGACAGGCATACACTGGCAAGAAAAGGAATTGAGGGATGAGCTGGTGATAGCTGACTCTAGGCTGGATGGATATGAAATTAGTTAAACTTTGTTTGTTTTGTTTTGTTTTGTCTTGTTTTGTTTAGTTTAGTTTTTTTTGTTTGTTTGTTTTGGTTTTAATTTGCAAAATTAGTCTCCACGACTTACAACATTTTAGGTGAAGGTCTAAATAGGTCTGAGTCCAGTGTGTAGCATAGTGGTTATTGGTTCTGAGAGGAAAGCAGAATGGAGAGAGTGGTAAGGTTTGCTGGAGGTGCAAGGAAATCTCTATTTCAGTTTATGAAGTTTGATGTACAGGTCAACTATGACAGGAGTCAGTAATCTATGCCAAACATTTCAGTTTGGACGGAAGGAGACAAATGTGAGGTAGAGAGACTGACCTGTGAGATTTGTGTTTGACCAATAAAACAGAGAGGAAGAAGAGATCTTGGCATGTGGAGGAGAAAAGACTGATGCCCAGCGGGAGTCAGATGATTGCTGGTGAGGTGAAAAATGTCATGGGTGGCAGATGAAGACCAAATTAAGAGAATAATAGAATTGAATGAAGAAACCTTCAGGCCAGGTAAAAATCTGAGATTTTGAGGAATATTTGCTATTTTTATTATAGGATATAGTACATGCTATAATATATGTTGTATATAATAGTCATTATGATATATTTATTAAAAAATGTGTAGGAGGGAGAGATGAGACCTACAGGAAATACGAACAGCGAAAGGTCAAATGTGTGGTAAGTCACAGAAAAGTGACGGGTTGGACAATAGGTAATAGCAAAGGGGCTACATACAGACAGTTTGTGCAGGAGAAAATATGGATATGGAAGCCATTAACTCTTTCATTTACAGTCTTTTGATTAATGCTTGTACTTTTCTTAAAGAAATATAGCCTTTTTTGCTCTAAAGGCTAGTTGATTGGTTGTTGTCCTACCTGTTTCAAAACTTATAGAGAACCACTTCTTGCTTGCCTTGGACAAGCATTTTTTTACAGACAAATACTATACTTTGCTCTTAAAATGGCAGTTCACACTGAATAAAAAAGTACAGTAATAGCAATAATAAAGAAATATTGGCATCCAAATTCACTCACAAGTCTAATATTTTGTAATATGAGCACATTCAGCAGTTATTTGATCTTTATAAAATAACCAAACCAGTATTATCCATGCTAAAAAAGCAGCATACCTCAAAAAATTAAAAAATATACTGAACTTCAAATATGCTAGCAGAGTAATATTGCTACATCGAGCACTTGGGAGCAGGAAGAGTTAGATATGTTTGTTTACTATTTACCTTTAATTTGTCCTATTTTGCAGAGGGTATAAATTTTAATAACAGATTTATATGTCGTGATGATTCATGAAGTAACCAGAAAATATATCTAGACTTCTCCATATAACTTCAGCTGTTCTTCTAGTCAACTGTGCAGATGCCTCATAAACTCCTCATTTTCCTTTACTCAGACAAAACTATCCACAGCAGCTTGCTAAAGTTTCCTTTGTTGTTTAAAGCATGTATTCCCAAAAAGCATGAGAAGATGACAGCTTTTCCCAGCTAAGGTTCTAGTGGGGTTGAGGCAAAAGCTAGATGCTGCACTGCTCCCTCTGGGAACACCTCTGTGAGATTAGTACCTTCAGTGCTGGCAGGCATTCGGTGAGACTGAGCTAATTCTAGCTTTACGGAGCAGCTGAACAGTGTTTTTTCAGGTCACAGCTTCAATGTCGCTGCCTAAAATTTGCCAACAGGTTTTTAGATGTAGCTGTTGCCCTCTTGGGCATACTAAATATTATTGCTTGCATTTTTTAAAACTTATCATAAAAAGAAAGAATACTAAGAACAGAAATTGGTAAGAGCCCCGCTTATCTTATGGAAAAACTCGTTTGAGCTCTGTGTGATAATGTGTCTGTGGCATGGGACAAAATACTGCATTTTACTAAGCTTTTTTCATACATGCAGTAGCTACCGGTAGATAGTTACTTAAGGCTATGTCATTTAGAAGGTGGGACTTTTTCTAGTAACATGAACTCATGACAGGGCATAATATTTTTATAACATTACATCAGGTGTTCAGTTTCAAGACCGAATCATTTGAGTTGAACTCGGAGAGTGAAAATGCGATCTGCAGTGCCATCTGCTGGATTCCTGAGGAAGTGAAAAGTGTAGTTCCATACTACGTTTAAAAATCATTTTAAATGTAACTGCACATAAAAGAGACCCAAATCTTTGTCATTTTTATAAAATCTCTACAAACAGAGCATAAATATGCAAATTCACGGTTCTGTAACTTTCTACTCTTTAGCATATATCTGCAAATATTTCAGATAGGTATTTAAAACCTTTAAAACGTAGGAATTTAAAACAGGAAAAAAGCAATACCATAGTATCTTAAAAATATTACATTCTTGGATTTCAGTTTTAATATCTGCTTAGTGGAGATGACTGCAGAGTATAGATATACATCTTGGTCCATCTCCACAGAACCCAACAACAGAAATGATAATTTCTGTGTGGCTTGATATACCCCTTTCTAATCAACCAATATTATGAATGTCCTCAATGTCCATTGTTTGTCCTCTTAATTATATCAGTGAACTGTCTGAAAGGTTTAGGTTGTGTAAGATGAGTGTTCTCCGAGGCTTGCAGGTTTTGAGAAGTATATGAAGATATGAGTAAAGCTTTGCGGAATTGCCTATCAGCATTTTTTTTACTGGTTTACACTGCCGAAGTAAAATACTGAATATTCAGATGAAAATATGGTACGTGTATGACACATAGCTAAAGCCGATTTTTTGTGAAATGTCTTTGAAGAAAAATGGAGGAGGAAGCCACTGTGTTTTCTTGCGGAAAAAACTCTAGAAACCTTAACATATATTGAGTTATGTGTGTGCAGTAAAGGGGAACAGGTTAAGTCTTTCACTGTACACATAAAAACTGCATATTTTTTTTTTTTTGTGCACTATGGGTAGTGATGCCAACCTCTCATGTATGTATGGGAAGGTCCTTAGGCTGATGTGCCTCTCCAGGCAGCTTAGTCTCTTCCAGAATTTGAGCAACAGATTTTGTTTTAGTCATGAGATCTGATGTGCCCGAAGATTCTCCCATAGTATGACCTTTGTTTTTGATCATACATATGTGTCATGCCTGTGAATGTGAAATAGCAGGCACCCTCCCCAGCCAAGCCAGCTTATGTGGATGCAGCTGTTTTGTTGGAAGTGGTGCGAGGTCTGCAGGAGTGAAGTGTGGCAACAGTGTCATCAGAGTAAACTTATCCTTCAAGTGTCACTGAGCTTAGTAGTAGAACCAGATGAATTTTAGGGTTGAAAAAAATTGTGTGGATATATGCATATATTCCTCTTATATAGTAGCCTGGTTGCTCCTTCTGTCAGAGGAGATTGGATTGGTATCTGCCTCAAGGGTCTGCCAAGCCATTGTATCATATGCTGTTATTTAGTCTTTAGCCTAACCTTTAGGTGCTTGTCTACACTAAGGAATATTTAATAAAATTACATTTTCCTTGCATCTGATGAAAATTTGCTCTATAGCCTGGAAGACAAGGACCAAACTTGAAAAACATCCATCTGTATTTTAGTGCTTGCTTAATACTTAATATACTTCTGTATAAGGCAAAACTGTTGAGAGGGATTTACTGCTGCTGTTAGAGAATAGCCAGAGATACAGAAATCTAGCTTTTTCCTCAAAAAGGTAGAAAAAGTGGTTAACAAAGAACTAGTTGAACGAGACCTGCTGTGAGCTGGGTAAGATCCTTTCTGCTTTCTGAAATCTGCAGTCATTTCCCCCTATTCTATAAAATGTTAGAGTTTACTCAGTAGTGCCGTGTATGACATGCAGGATAAAGGTTTTGAACCCCTCATGGTAAAAAGGGTCTTACACAGATGTAGAAATTAACAAATCTCTAAACAAGTGATACTTATTTATAAAGAACTGAAATCTCATCTCACTTAAGTTTTGCCTAGTTGCTACTGTGTTCATCTACCCCTTGGTGCACATAGAAGGACAAAACATCATCTTATTAATACAATTCCTAAACTTCATATGAGATAGAAAAAATTCAAATGTAGATGGTCTAATTGGAAAAGAACAGGAAAAGGGGCAGTGCTTACTGTTATCTTGCCTTTTCACGTTTGCAAGCAGCCAGGGCTTTTGGTTTTGCTTTTGTGGATGAGAACTGAATTTAGTTTCCATGGTTCCATTTTTTAATAGAATATTTGATGTAATAGGAAATGTACCTACAGACCTTTCCATTATTTAATTGCATTCTTTAAGCTACATATTATACACATTTCTGAATGTCTTTGTTTCCATGCATAAGTAAGTAGCTGTGTAAGATAATTTGTATGTGTAATCCAGTTATATGTCCAAAAGTATTAAGTATCTCCAGTATTTTGCCTAATTCTTTGACCTACTTTCTCATCTTATTCAATACTGCAAAGGTTTTTAAAGTAGATTAGTAAAAAAAAAAAAAGAAGACAAAAAATCCCCTTTGCTACTTCTGCCAAATTTTTTATTACTATAAAGCATTACATATAATGCATCATGTTTGTAGTGAGGGAGAACAGATTATTTTGCTGCTTAGCTTTTGCTGTTGCTGCATCCTCACTAGAATGTGCCCATGTGAAGTCACTGGTTTTAGTGTGAGTGCTGGTTAATTTATGTAGTTACAAGCATTGATATTCCTGTCCAACTGAATTATGTCTGCTTTACAATGATTCCTCTGAGTCAAGTTAAATTGTAATTTTTAGGCTTGAATATCATGTTAAAGTAAAAATATCCACTTCACTAAAACAGTATTTCATACAAAAAACACTGATTACTTGCATCTTAAAAGTCCAGACAAGTTCACCCCCCCCTGCAAAAGTCCACAGAAACATGAAATTGTGTCGCTAAAAGTGCATTGGTTAAATGGTGTGAGTCTCAGTGCTAATTAAGGGAGTGGTAACTCAAAGCAGGTAGTGGAGATAAAAGATATCACCAATACCTTTCTAGATAATGCAACTACTGTTTCCATTTATTAAACTTTAGATTCCCTGTTTCTCTTAATAATCAATGTAGCTGCTCATGATTTTTTAAAGTGTTGTCCATGGAGATGTAGATTTAAAGCAACATCTGGAAAAGTGGGTAAAAAGCCTGGGTTCCACATAGAATGGTGTAAAACCTGGTTGTTCCGAGTGCCCTGCTGGACTCTGCCTCTTGGGCTGCCTGAGGTCTTTGCCCAAGCTCATGACAGGTCAGGAGTTGCAGTGCTGTCCTGGTGCACCTAAAGAAATTTTTCTTTCTTGTATGATTTGATGACTAATAAGATAGTTAAAAGCTAAAATATCATCCTTTTAAATTAAACTTCATGTTGGGTGAAGTAAACTAAGCTTCATGACAGCTGAGCTTGTTGCTGCTTTAAAAAGGGTGATCCTGCCCTTTAGAGGTCCCTTTAATTTCTGGATTCAGGAGCTCATGTCCTACATTCATCCTGGGTCTTCAGTTTCCTGCTCAGAGCAGATCAAATCCTTAAGCAAAATGATGGAATTTCTGGTTTGGGGTTTTATTTGGGTAGGAGAATTAATTTTATGTTGATTCAGGTTCATGGATTAGCTCACTGGGAGGGATCTGGTGAACATCAAATTCGGTGCTCTAGTGGGTTCCCCTGGCCAGATGCCAGGTACCCACTAAAGCCACTCTCTCACCCTCCCTCTGCAACTGGACAGAGGAGAGAGAAAAAACCCAGCAAAGAGTTCGTGAGTTGAGGTAACAGCTGGGAGAGGTCACTGATTGATTACCTTCACAGGCAAAACAGACTCAAAGTGGGGATATTGCTTAAATTTATTACTAACAGGATAAAAGCCAAAGAGTGAGAAATAAAACAGTCTTAAAAACACCTTCTCCCCACTCCTCCTTCCTTCCATGTTCTCCCTCCTCCCCTCCTGGGGTGCAGGGAGACGGGAATGGGAGTTAACGTTCAGTTGTGGTTTCTGCTGCTGCTCAGAGAGAGAAGTCCCTGCTCCTGTGGAGTCTCTCCCACAGGAGACAGTCCTTGATGGACCTCTCCAGCCTGAGTCCATCCCTCGGGCAGTAGTTCTTCCCAAACTGCTGTCCCGTGGGTCACTCCTCCGTGGGGTGCAGTCCTTCACAAACGAGCTGTACCAACGTGGGTCCCCCACAGGGGCCACAAGTCCTACCCAGGAAAAAGCTGCTCCAGTGTGAGTTTCCCTCTCCACGGGCTGCAGGTCTATAGCAGGACCCTGCTCCATCTTGGCCCCCCCACACCCACGGGGTCACAGCCTCCTTCATGCATCCACCTGCTCCAGCATGGGCTCCTCCATGGGCTGCAGGTGGGTCTCTGCACCCCAATGGTCCTCCATGGGCTGCAGGGGCACAGCTGCTTCGCCATGGTCTGCACCACAGGCCTGGAGCACCTCCTGCACCTCCTTCTGCACTGACCTTGGTGTCTATGTTGTTATTCCCATGTTCTCACTGTGCTCTTTCTGACTGGAATTCTTTCTGTGCACAACCTTCTGTTCTTAAATATATGACCACAGAGGTATTACTATCGCTCCTAATTGGCTTGGCCTTGGCCAGCAGCAGGCAGCCTGTCCTGGAGCTGGCTGGCATTGGCTCCATGGGACAGCGGAAGCTTCTAGCAGCTTCTAACAGAAGCCACCCCTGTAGCCCCCCCGCTACAAAAACTCAACCACAGAAACCCACTACAGATGCCTAAAGAGCAGTTGCAGTATGCAGCCAGGTTCAGGAGAAGACCTGGATTGGACCTTTAGCTGGTTCACCTCTGCAATGTCATCTTTGCCAGCAAAATCTCATAGAAACAAACCAGAGAACATTTTTTTCCTCAGGGATAATATAACTATGATAAGAAAGATTTTATCACTAAGTATATTATTATTATTATTATTATTATTATTATTATTATTATTATTATTATTCCTGAGTTATAGAAAGGGAAGTGAAGGCTAGAGGGCCGAGCTCTATTCTCTGAGCTGGTGATTAGGAGCTGGGTCATTTGTGTAGCAACATGCTTAACAAATTGGTGGGCATAGTGTCAGGGTGTTTGTTATTTGGGGCAGCTGGAAGAGAAGAGGTACTGCTTTAGACAGCAATCTTCATCTTAGGAATCTCTATACCTGCTAATACTTCTGTATACTCCTGCAGCTAAGCTGGAAGAAATGTCTGTAATTAGGGATAGCAAACCTTAAGTGGTCTCCCATACTTAACAAGAGAAAACACAACAGGTTGTTAATATAAAGATTTTAAATAAAAAAGATGTTCTCATATTCTTATAAAGTCTGTGATTGTAGAGTGTGTTTTGAAATAGTTGTTATATGTGTTAGTAATTTAGATTTCGAAAACCCTGTAACTGAAGATTGATTTACATATTTTTATTACACCTACTGTATAAATAAAGTTGGTTACAAACCAATTCAAATTTCTGCAGCCAATTATTTCTTTTATTCAGTAAATGGTAGACAGTCTTGTTTAGCGCTATGCATTTGCATCAATTTCTGGTCAAGTGAAATGATTTACTTGTGATCCTTGAAGTAAACCTATAAGAATAAATATGTCTATTTTTTTTTCCTTTAGGCTGCCCTATACATTCTTTCATGTGCAGAGTCTGTTTGATATGAGGTACATTTAGTGTTGTGAACATACCAAGAATATTAGGTAGTGTTGTAAACTGAAAGAAAGAAATACTCAGTAGTGGTCTTTCCTCCTATTCTTGCTATATAAACTTTTTTCTCATCTATGCAGGAGGTTGCATCAACAATTTGAAAGCTATAAAGAACAAGTAAGAAAGATAGGGGAAGAAGCCCGCCGTTACCAGGGAGAGCACAAGGATGATGCTCCAACATGTGGAATCTGTCATAAAACAAAATTTGCAGATGGTTGTGGCCATTTATGCTCTTATTGCCGGACCAAGTTTTGTGCTCGATGTGGAGGTCGTGTCTCTCTGCGATCAAACAATGTAAGTCTCCTGATGTGCACTCTTAAGAAAAAACCTCCTTGACATTGTCATGCTGCAGATTGTTCACCTTAAGTTTGGCATTTCATGCTTCATTTTACTTAAATGTTTCATTTATTGCTTCATTATGAGGTGTGTATAAAGTAAAATAATGTGTTTAATGATTGTGGAGCTACTTGGGATTCACAGAGTTAGTTAAAACAAAAAATAATAGTAGTGTATAGTTCTACTGAGTGATGGCTTGAAGAAAATATACTTGTTTTTCATAGAATGAAAGAAGAAACCCTTTTGCACATTAATAACTTTTTATTGACCTCTTATTTAATTTTACATTTTTTTTTTAGAGCTTTTCATATACATTTGTAGATTTCTTTTACATAAAGTCAGTCAATTTTTGGTTAGAAGAAAGTCTCAACCACTTTTCTTATCACACTGAAAGTGTTATGTCAATTTATTTTAAATTTATTTATAAAATAAACTATAGAATAATCTGGATTAAGTATTTACTTTCAGGCAGGTGACTAAAGCTTTCTCCCTCTGATCTGCATGCGGTTACCTGCAGTAGCTGTCCACAAAACTGAAGGGTATCTGAGATTACCCTCAAAAAATGCATTTCAGGTTTATTTTAGAAGTTTTCCATAGCCTTGATGTACTTGTTAGTTCATTAAATTAAATTCACATTCTGAAAAAAACTATATAGGTGAATTGGACAAAAATTTGCATATCTATATGTGAAAACTTCCAACGTTCATATATTATTATAAATAGATGCATTACATTACATCACCTGCAGGTGGTGTTATTAGAGCAACTCTGAAAATATAGTTTACTTTAATACGTCGCATTATACTATTAATTACAGTGCATGTGATACAACTTATCTTTACTCAGAAAAAAATTGAATATATTTTAATTATTTTTCACCCATTGTTTCAAATCACAGAAATGGAAGAGTGTCCATTCATTTGTAACTTGCCTTTTGTTTGTTACATTGTTTATGCTTCTGTGGGTCAGGGTGGGAAAACATGTTTACAACATATGCAGTAATGTCATCGTTTTATTTAAAGCTCTTTTTTTTTAATTTTATGTTTTTATCTCTTCATAGAGAGTTACTAGAATTGCATTTCTTTGAAATCTGTCTATTAATACTTGCCTATTTTATTCTTTTTCTCTTCTTTTTTTTCTTTTCTCTTTTTATTCTGCTTCCTTGGATGCTTTCCCAAAGGAGGACAAAGTGGTTAGAATACATGCTTTTTATAATTTATTATTATAATGTTGTTAGCTAACTGGGATACATATTAATGTGGAAAACTAAACTGAAATTTTAAAATCATCCACAGGGGAGGGGGGGAAAACAGGAATCCTAATACCCAGGCCCTGCCCATCCTTAGCTGAACATAGGCTTTAAAGATAGCTCAACAAGGAAACCCAAGACTATTGTCAAAATTATAACAACAAAAGAAATTAAGAACTGAGAAATATTTGTTATTTTTAGGCTAAGAAGTAGAGGAGGCAGTAAAGACTAGTAAAATTTTATTTAGTTAACAATTTTAGTTAACAATTTTGACTTTTTACATACAAGATCATTCCATCAGCTTCAGGAAATCCAATTTAGTATTTTAATTGTAATTTTACATTGTTTTACATGGTTTACTGTGTTTCACTTCTGGCTATGGCAGAAATTCAGGGAATTCTTGTGAAATCAGGGTTTTTATTTACATTTACATTAATATGTATAGGTAAAGTAAAACCTCTTCAAACTGGCCATAAGTGTAGTGAGCAAGGTGGAGTGCATCCTTTTTGAATGCACAGTTACCATTTCAAAAATCTGCAGAACTTTTAGGATCAAGTGCAGGCATATTCACTACTAATACCTTTGCCTTATTTGAAATAGGTGAGAGTAGTTCCCTGTTCATCTCTGCACCCTCTGCATAGCAAAAAGGTGGGAGTACTTGAGCAGAACAGTGCAGTCCATTTACCACCTCTTGGGCAGCTCTGCAAAAGGTGGTATTCCAGATTTTAATTTGGAGCACTAAGTAATGGGAATTAGCCAGCTTTGCTGGCACCTTATCTGAAACAAGTGTAAATTCAGTACTATTTAACATCCAGAGAAAATTATTTCTATCACACCTGCATATTGCAGTAGGTTTTTTCTGTGGCAGTAGCGTTCTGAGAGCATGGATGTTTTTCCAATGGCTATGAAATAGAACTTGGTGCGGCTTCATTCCCCGGTTTTCTGTGTGGTACTCTGAATAAAGTGCTGAAATAATCCAGGAGTTCCTGATCTTTTCTATTCTATTCATCTAAATGGCTTAGGATAGTGTGAGAGAAGTTTCAGCTTGATACTGATTTTTTTATTAAAGCAGTGCATCCGCTGGGGTGCATTAAAACACTAGTGCACTTGCAACAGAGTCTTCTTTAGGGTCAGAAACAGCAAGAGTCTCAAATCCCGTTAAGTGCCACTTAGGTGCAATTTAGCCACCTAAGTTTTGGAAAGCAATTCAGGTGAACCTCACCTGACCCCCTTATATGCTTTAGGCATCGTTCACCCTTCGGTTTTGAACACAAACTTTGCTAAATAACTGAAATTGTTATAGTGTCTGCATGCAGGAGAGATTGTGTTTTTGATGAGAGGACAGTTTAGGTGTTCATCTTTGAAATATATCATTGGAATCCAGAAAACAGACTCCATTGCACTAAAGAGCTCTGAAGATGTGTTCTGAAGGCATACATGACTCATTTGGATTGTCCTAAGTCCACTTAAATACATCCTTATTATTTGCACTTGTCTTGGTTTAGGTTTTCTTGTGTTGAACACCAAGCTTCCATGTACCAAGAAAATGACCTAATAATAATACTGTATATGAAAGTATCTTCTATGCTATGATGAGCTGAAAACAGCTGAAAAGTTAATGGTAGTCAGAGGGAGAGTATCCAATAATTAGTTCAGTTGTGTGAGGAACATGGGGAGCACTTCTATAAAGCACCATTGTTTTAGCAGTGCCTGTCTCTGAAAGATAATGGAATATATATTAATTAATTCCAAAATATTAATACATACCTAGCAAATAGCATGTTTTATAAGCAGAACAGTTGGTATAATTAATATAGAGCAACATGAGAAAAATATTATTTGTTAATTATTTTCAATGGCTCAACACTCCTGACTAATCTACATATTAGGAACAAACTACCAAAAAACATTATCTGGCAAGTTTCATATTAGTAAAAACTTTTTCAACATATTTATCCTTGTTGTCTCCATGTGAATTATTACCACGATAAATTATATTAATACAAAACACATGCACCAAGTTCCTAGAAATTAGGGGTGCATTGTTTGGAAAGGATGATGAAGTGTGACTTACCAAAGTGCCAAGCTCAGGAAAAGTCAAATGCTATTGTAGTTTCTAAGTATGTCTTGCAGAGCTGGAGAATTTATGATACCTCACCTGGGATGTTGTGTACCACGTGTTACCCATTTTTGATAAATCCTAACTGATAGGCACAAAAAAAGTCAAACAGAGGATGATCCAAGAAACGGAAACATGCTCATGTGAGAGAAAGTTAGAGGGATTAGGGGGACAAAAGATAAAGCAATTATAGTTGATATCTAGCATATGGAATTGATATGTAGAAGTGTAGAAATTTTAAAGAATAACATTCAAACTAGAGGACAGTGAATACATGAGACTGCATGGGTGTAACTTGGCCCTAAACGTTCCTGGTTTGGAGAAAGACAACTGCAATCCTTAGAGTAAAGCCTTGGGAATCTATTTCATTTTATTTATTGGAAGGAGAAATAACCCAATAAAATGTTAAAACTGGAGCTTTCACTGTAATCACTGAGCATTTGTATATACTTTTAAAGAAAGCAGAATATTATTAGTACAGGATGTTATGTGAGATAGCAATTCAGAAAGAAGTCAGGCAGGTGCTTAAGAAAAAGCTGACAAGAGTGACCACTTGCTTCTAATTTGGCACAATGTTCTAGGTGGTTTTAGTTCCTTGTAGAGTGTCTACACTTTCACTCTGTATGTATTCATTCCGTATATCAACATTTTAATTGCCAAAATGATAATGGGTGTAAGTTACTTCTCTCTATTCCATTCACTCTCCCGTGTGATGTGAAATATTGTGGTTGTTAGGGCAGTGGACTAGTAAGGAAAATGTCCAGCTGGTGCTACTCCATGGTTTGGCAAGGTGTGGGCAGAGCCCTGCCTCAGTCTTCCTGCTGGCCTGGCTGCCACTGTTGTTCCCTCCAGCAGTACCACAGCCTTGTAGAGCAAAAAACCATTCCTGTAAAACTTTTCCCCAGTGTTTGGCTAGATCATGCAAAAAGATGTATTTCCTTTGTAAACACCTGACACATGAAGTTGTACAGCTCTGTTTCTTTCTCCATTCTCTAGAACGGAGATACATTACAAAATGATCTTGAATGAGCAAATGTGGGGGTTTTTTATCAAAATTTAAATATTTTGTGAGGTGTTGTGGGTGTATTGAGCTAAGTGAAATTTGTATGACATTGAAAGAATTAGTGGAAGGTCTGTGTTCCAGATCAAGCCATTTATTTATCCATAGCAATCAGTCTACCATTCTACAGTTTTCATTAGGGTTACAATTTTTGATCAAATTTAAAGTGAAAAGAATTGGGAGCAAATGATGAAAAAAATTTTGCCACCATTTTCCTGTGTGTTTTCCAGATATGTTAGTTTTGCAGAGTAGAGGAGTTTGCTACTCATTTTTCTGTTTACACATGTAAAAGAAAACTGGTAGGAAATCAGGATATAAAATACATTATAAATATATGAGAATCGATTTCATTGAACTTAGTAGCATGTGATTGCAGAAAATAATGTCAATAATCACTGCTGAAGACAGTCACATTTCTAATCTGGCATTCACTGAAATTGTTTTCATTTTAGTATAATGTCAGTGATTTATACTTGAAAAGAAAGACAACTTGGAAACGTTTCCCTAATTGGATGTCAGTTGTTTTTACAGGGTGTTTGTCATTTAGTTCCTTTAAATTATGCTTAAAATTTGCTTACATAATGGCTTGCTAATTTAAGCCTTACCAACTTGAGTACATATGCCATGCAGTTCAACTGTGTACTAATGCTACAACAGAAGTTGGTAATGTTGTCAGAACAAAATGTCTGGATTGCCAGGATCATTTTTACATCCCTTTCACTGAACTCTTAGGTCAAATTGTCCATTAAAAGGCTAATTTATGTGCATTCTCACTAACACAGCTGTAGAACAAAAAAAAAAATCCAACAGAAGGACGTAAAATTACATAGCAAATTTCAAATGATTAGCAGATAAATTCTCTCTGTAGCATTCAACATGATTTGTTTCTTAAAAGATATAGAGTTTATATGCATTAGGAAAGAAGCACTGCTTTTCAATAATCCCTCCCTAGAACTTTTGCTTCCGGCAGAAAAAAAAAAACCAGCAAGAAACTGAGGCATTCTATTTCAAGTTAGATGTAGAGCACTTCATTCTGGTTTTTGGGAAGCTACTTCACTTCCAAACAAGAGCATAAAGATTTTTTAAGTAAATCCTTAAATTAGCTTGCTTTTCACCAAGTTTGCTGAAGAAACATGTTTGCCTTTAACACCTTTTTTTTAATTATTTTCCAGCTAACAAAAGTGATCAATTACTTCTTATTCACAAAAAAAGGCAGGCAGGTGATGCTAATGCTCTGAAGTTAACCAGATCAGAGCTTCTTCATTTAAGGATTGAACTGTAAAAGAGTCACTAGACAGCTGGAGTTTTATTCCACTATAGCTTTAAATCATCAGTAAATCAGTAACCACTTGGTTAAGCTCTTTAATTTGCTCAGATTTAGTTTACCTGTTTGCAAAACTCTTAAACTGCAACTTGTCATGCAGTTCTACAGTTGGTGACCAAGAAAATATACTGCTACTGCAATACTTCTTTCTTAACCTGTGATAAAGGTCTCCTGAATCCTTCATGTCTGTTCTTGCTGTTGGCACGCAAGCTGGGTAACAGTGATCCGTGGAGAGTATACCTAAAAAATACTGGAAGCTTCCTTCAGTATAATACATTATAAACAAAAAACCCCCAAACTTGTAATCTCCCACAGTGTTACTACTTGCTATGTTATCCTATTTTTAGTCTTGTATTTTCAGTACCTTTGTCTCAATTTAACTGATTCAAGAATATGGGAATTAATTTTAATTGGGGTTTTCAGTTAAGAAAATGTCAGCAGTACCTATGAGTGTAATAATTCCTTCAATTGCAAAAACAAAAGTCAATTAGACTTTTCAGGAGAAGCTTTATTGCACCTCCTCTTGCCTAATGTCATGTATGTATATATAATATACGTACGTATAAGCGTATATTGCACAGACTTTTTGGTAAGTGAATATACATGCATACTATATATATGCATCCTATATGTAGTCTAATGCAGGAAGTACAGGGCAGAAGAAAGCTTCTAAGAACCGCTATTTTGACCTCTGAAATCTGTAAATGATTCAAGGTATTTAAATCAACTGAGGAATTATTATTTATGTGCCCATTTATGTTGACAAAAAGAGATGTTATGCCATAGCAGTCACAGAATGCCAAGATGGCTGAAGTTGGAGGGAGATTCTGGAGGTCATCTGATCTAAAGGCCCTTGCTCAAGCAGGGCTACCTAAAGGAACTTGCTCCTTACAGTTTGGCATATCCATGTGTCTTTTGACTTGCGTGGCGAATAATGAAAGAGTCAAAGATAATTCATGTCATTTTTGTTACTTTTTGCTTATTGTAACTACACACATTATAAGCTTACACAAAATCCCCTTAAGTTCTGCTAGGGAATTATTCTGTTTGGACAAATGAATTTTAGAATTTCACAGAATCCTTTCAAAAAGGCCACCAACAAGTATGATGATTTTTTCAGCTCAGCATTCAGAGAGAAAGAAAAACCCAAAGCTACCTGATTAAGCTTTTAATTTCTTTCATTGCAGTATATTTTTCATTTTAACAGTATTCTATCTGGTCCAATTAAGTTGGTGGTATAAATCTGAGGAGCAGGATCAGGAGCAGGAGAGCCTTCGAGTGATTCTCCCAGCGATGCTGTGTGTCCTACTGGCTCAGATGCTGTCTGAGGTGTGGGAAATCACTGTTGAACTCCATGGTGGCAAAGTTGCTTTCCCAGATGCGAATACAGTGCTGTCAGTACTGAAGAGGAATATCTTCTTACCTGCCTTGGGTCAGTCTCACTGTAAAGTCAGAAAACGAAATATTGAAATAATTTTTCTGGTTTTGTTTTTTTTCCAGAAGTATATATTAAGTTAGGATTTAGACTTGACTTTGCTGAAAAATTTTTTATTACATTTTTCTAATAAATTACCCTCTTTTACTTTTACAAGTATGCTTTCATGGGAAAAGATACTAGCAAGTTTAGTTCTGACATACTAGATCTACTTAAATGCAAGCTTTAAAAATAATAGGAAAGAACTAATGTTTCTTCCCCGTGAGTGAAGTCCATGTGATTTTTTAAATTGTTATTTCAAACAAAATCACATATGCTGAATACATAAGTAAAGCTAAAGAAAAAAAAGACACAAACTCAGCTACTGACATCTTTCATGCATTAAACTAAAATGCTACAGATACCTGATCACAGTGGCTGCTCCATGGTGTTGCTGATAGTTATCTTACAACTATGTTCTGTAGGAACTTGTTCTACAATGATAAGATTATCTACGTTTGCTGGGAGAAGACTTTCAGTTTCTTCTGATTTTTCAGTGGCTGTTTAATAAGGCATTTTCAGTTGAAACTTTTTCCCAGGATGATGATATTCCTCAGGTGTGTGTTATTTTGTAGTAATAAAGGGTTAAGAGTATTCTTAAGTATGAATTTTAAGAAGTGTCGTGCAATAGCATACACTTCTGGTTTTGAATACTTTCCCTTAAGAATTTTTGATTCCTCATCTTGTGATTAAAATAATATTAGTAGCTTCTTGATTTTTTAAAGTTGCAAATGCTTATGTGTCAGCAGGTGTTAGCCTTTTTATCCTTCTGTTACCTCAGTGAGTAGTAAGCAATGTTGACTGGAGTCTTGCATCTGTTGATTCATTAGAATTTGAAAATTCTAGGAGGAGATGATATTAGGGAATTGAGAAATAATGATATTTTCAGAAAATGCAAAAATATAGAAATATTTTTGTTCACTTTTCTGTCAAATATGTATTCATCTATGCCCTAAATATCTCTAGGTTAAGAAGTGGGATCAGGGTCTTGTGTAAAGGAAGATAGTTTTAGTTAATTAGTTTCAACTGCAGATACATATTGAAAAGACGAGTAAACGAAAAAAGTTATAACAATTGAAATCTGATATTTTTTTATATGTGGTACATCTTAAGAAGAAAGAGGATAATAATGAAAGAAAATGCTAACAGTGCAACACAATATTAAGGAGTCATGAGAAGGGCCTGGTTTCTTTTTGGTGTGTTCATATACCTAATGTAATCAACATAATCCTATAAACTGTAACTTTATAGTAGATTCTGATCCTTGTCTATTCAGTGCACACAGTTTTGAAAATTAACGAGTATGACCTTATGGATTTAATATGATAATGTACATATATCTGGTATAAGGCAAAAGCTAAAACCAAACAGTTTACATCAGATGCAATTCTGATCATTCCTGCCTAGTCAAAATATGAATATAATTTTACAAAATGAGGAGAAAAAAATCAACCAATTAAAAAAATTGCTAAAATGATGTGTTCGTATGCATGAAATCAAATTTTCTTTCTGCGTCTTATCACTTATTAATTCTGATAGATTGGAATTACATTAATAGTATTTGATGCCTTTTTGCTTGCAATTGTGCCATCAAAAAGTTCTGTATACAGCTGCAATAATAGTGATGCATGCAATTAAAATCCTAATTTTAAAGGGAGCATTTCTTTTTTAATGAGGGTTTTCTCTTGTAGCAGGAACCTTTCATTATTATAAAAAAATTATTATTGCTGAATCATTATTAGCATTCTCAAAAATACTAAGGCTTATAAATATTTAAGGATTATAAAGTAAATATTTCAGGTTTATATATTTTTCCAGATTTTTCTGGGAGAAGAGGTGTTTGTCTACTGGTAGGAATCTGTGTAGATTGGTCTGTATAGATGATAATTTTCAAATCACAGTCACCCCAGAAATCTGTTTATGGCTCCTCCAGTTCATCATTACTTCAACGTGTTTCTGGTAATGTTAGTATCAGTAAAAAGCAAACTCAGCCTTAAATCCATGCAAAATGTGTATGTAACACACTGCAGTTTCAGCTGAGAAATTACTGTACTTGTTTGGAACTGTTCTTGTATCCTTTCAGGGTGTTATGCACATTTAATTGTCTTAACTTTCTACAACGTTCTACTTTTTCAAGTCCTTCAATTCATCATATGAATTGCTTTGAATTTATTGTTACCTCTTGTTAACAAGGCAAAACCAATCTTACTACTACTGATATCAGATTATTACCTTTATGGTATCTTGAAGTCCAAAACTCCTTTTCATTGCCACATCAAATTTGCAGTTGTTATTTCTGAATTCAGTTTGCCCAATTGCATTTCAAATTAAGCAAAAAATTTTCTTTTTAAGGATAGTGTATTTGCTGTGTTTTTATCTTCATTTCTGTAATGAAATAATATGTCACTTGTTGGCATTGCAGAAATTGTAGAATTATTAGAGATCTCTAAACCACTATATACCTTATATAACAAACATACTATTATTTTTTCTGCTATGGAATATGGAACTAATACACTATGTTAATAAAAAATATATAGAAAAAGTACCTTAATTATATTAGCTTGAAAATTGAAACATTTAAAAATGTGTTTTCCTGTAACATTTAGCTTTCTTAGTTGTGCTGCACATTATCTTTTTTCAGTCTGAAAAGAAGTCTTCTTGGAGTATTAAAAACGTAAGTTTGGAAGAGATGGCTAATCCAGAGGCTGTGACTGGTATAGGTAAATTTAATTTGTACATGCAAAAAAAATAATCTGGAACTGTAAACTTTTGTGGAGGGCTGAAGAGAAGGGATTACTTTACAAAGACATACCAGGCAGGCCAACATTTCACACCATCTAAACTTTCATCTAATTCACACAGAAGAAAGGAACCTAGATATCTCTTCATATCTCTTCTGATTGATGTTTAAGGAAAGTTCAGCTTTAGACATTGGAGATACTTTCTTTTCCTCCCTCAAAAACATTGAGGGAGAACTGAATAGTAAATGTACAGGAGATGCCCAGGGATACCTTAAGGCTTGAAGGAGTGTGTTGCTCTGTGAGATGCCTGAGGGGATATGGTACACCAGCAGAACTGACTGCTGATGTTCAAGCAAAGCTCAGTCAGAGCTAGTCATCCTGTGGCAGCACCTGATGGAACTTGTTTTTATCTGAGCAATACACCTTCAGTTTTTCCAACAGTGGTCTGATTTCTAGATATAATTAGGTTTTATCGCTATAACTCAATCTAACATATCCCTTAGTTCTGATACCAGCTGTGGTATCAGTAAACAGTTCTCCTGTGAAGGGATGCCATAAAGTGGAAGATTTCTCCTGATCATGCATCACCCTTCCTTAAAACACTTTAGGTTTTGGCAACTGAACTAACTGAATCTCCTTTTCAGTCTCTGGGTGCCTCTGGATACTTCTGTTCCATGTGGTCACTACACGCTGCCAGTTGCCAGGCACATGAGAGTGCTCTCATTTAAGCACAGGCTGAGTCAACAGTCCAGAGTGTGTCCCTTAACCTCAACAAATTATTTTCTTGGTCTATTTATTTCTTCTTGGAATTTGTATCTTTCAGCTTGAGTCATTGTAGCCCTTATTCATGTAAGATTCTTTTATGTGATAGGATTTTTAGTGTGATATGTAGGGTTTTGGACTAAATGTGACTTCTAATCTTTAAAATGTTCATAATTATATACACTGCTGGGGCACAATTATTTGGTTTTAGTAATAACAAAATAACATGTAAATGCTAAATAGAACTAAATTTAGTAAACTGGATTCTGGGGCTATTTTGGCACCCCAAAACCAGAGAGATTTTAGCTAAAAAGAGATCTTGCTGCAAAAAGAGTTTTTGTAAGATTTATGACCTATTAGGCATTATGAGAAACCAACAAGTAGTTGAAAAAATTTCAAGAGAACAAACTAATTATGAGGACTAGATGTAATCTGTGCTCTCTTGCTATTTCTCTTTTTATCATAAGTAACCTTAATCCTCATCCAGGATTAAAATTCAGTGTATTTTTAGCCATGCAATGTCCTAGATAAAAGATACTTCCATCTATGTTTTTACATTTTTTGAATTCTGGGGCATTTTGTAATTTTACCTAACAGATGGATGCTTCTTTCTATAGATCTCCAGTGCTGCAATCAGTGAGGGCTTAGGATAGTTTGTCATACAAATATCTGAGGTACATGAGTTTATTAGGCATAATATGTGAGTTTGAGTGTAGAACAGTATTTGTCAAGCAAGCAAATCTGTAGACAAAGTTTCTGTAACATTTTGTGAGGGTTTTTTGATTTCATTAATGTAAGAACCCATTTGCAAGTCAGCCTTTCTATGGAGATAAATCAAATCTCTCCCCAAAACTGTGATTATAAAATGGTATAAAGTATCTGTTACCAGTTGTTTAGTGACTGATAAGTGCTTAAGTGAAAATCTGCATGAAATGTAATCTCCATTTCCTTAAAAAGCACATAAAACCTAATAATATTTTTTAATCCAGATTGAGATTTCCAAAAAACTGTACCCCATTTAGGCTGAAGTTTAATCATGTACTGTGCAATTTCAGTATTCCAGCTAAAACACCTGTCAACTAACTTACATGCAACAGGTCTACAGAAGATTTGGAATTAAATATTTTCTCAATAATCTATTATATTTGTATTTAACTTGTCCATAAAAAGCAGACTCCTGTAGCAAACCCCTTTGTAGTGGTGAGTTTTGGGAAAATTATTTGGGATATTGCATTCTAAAAAGTTGAGTATTACAGAGAGGTACAGATTAATCACAGAGATGAGCAGATGTTGCTGGGACTCTATAAATAGATGAGCATGCATATGATGGTTGTGTTGTCATGACTGGAGGAAATGTGTGTATGTTTCTGGGATATTAGTGTAACTTGTATCTCTGCAACATGGTAAGTGATCAAAGCTCATACCTATGCATGCATCAGCAAAGTTAATTTTTCTCTCTAATTTTTCCTTCTCTGACCATATGGCTTCTACAAATGGCAGTCGAAGGTTCATCCAGCAAACTGCTCTCAAGACCTTTGTCAGCCTGACAGCTTTACCCTTCAGTATTATTTGGATCAGTTCTTTTAGCTGTAAAGAAACCTGCTTTTGTAGCCTATTTCAGGAACTGATGTCACTGCCTTTGTGGGTGGGTAAAGAGACCACAGAGACAAGTTCTTGCCCATATAAGTGCAGTGCAGCAGAAAAGGCAACAAGGGGATTAAATGGAAGAAGATTTCATCCACCTGATTTTTTTTTTTTTTTACCCCTAAACTTTCATCAGAGATACAACCTTACTCTCGCATATCTGTTAATATCCTGTGTTGCAGGTTGTATCGCTTTCCTTTATACAGCTTATGTGTTCCTAATCAACAAGAGAGTCTTTAGTAGAGCCTATTGCTCATTTTAGAGGAGCTACCCTTTTGGTCACTTCTGTAGAGCATTAAAGAGGAAACTGGTGAGGTATCCAAGAATGATTAAGACAATACATTTACCTGTCAGACTAAGTAGGAATCAGTTCCAGATGAGAAGCCCTACATTATATATGAGCTGGATTTATGCTTTCATTATACTTACTGGGGGAGATCAGAGCTTCAGCTTGCCCTGAATTAGACTGAATTGGCTCTGAATATTTCTCAACTATTGTTCCTGTTTAGGTAAATAGAGCCCCAAGTCATCTAGTGTCATGTAAGTTACAGCAGAGTTTCACTGTAGCTTCTGGCACTACCCCAGTGAGAGTGGCTTTCAGGTAAAACCCATGTCCTACCTCACTACTGCACACTCATATTTTGGAAGTGTTAAGGCATTGCAGGTAGAACTGAATGCAGTTAAATCCTACAACAGATTCTCGTTAGTTACAGTGGGAAATCAGACAGCAGCGATGGCCTGTAGACACATTTAGAAACCTATATTTAGTCTTATTTCAAATAAGACTCTACACAGTCGGTCTGATTCTTCTGTGCAAACCTACGCCTTCTCTCTCCTGCATGCAACCTGACAATTCATGCACCAGCAGATAATTCTTTTAGCCTTTTGTCTCCTACATGAATTGACCTCCTTAAAACAGGGTATCTGGGCTTATGCAGTCTGTGATATTGTGGAAAGTTGTGAATATATTCTGCTGTGGAGAGTTCAGTTTGGCTTTTTCCCCCCACATTAAAGACAGTCACAGGCAAGAAAATGTTACGTATTTCTGAAAATTGTACTAACCCACAGTTAAATTTTCAATATTTTATTTAGGATATTTTTATTAGTGTTGGTAAATTCTTTTCCATTCCTTGAGTATAATTCATAGACCTATGAAGACCAAAAATCTTTTTTTAACTCTATGGCCATGCAATGAGACAGTCATAGACTCTTGCTGAAAATTTGCTATACACAATTCTCAGATAGTGAGAATGATATAGTTTAACAAAGTATTCAGCTTCATAAAGATCAATAATCAGCTAAGGGAATTAAAAGCCTTAATCCAGGATAGAATGTTTTAGCCTCCTTAAGGGTAAGATGGTGATTGGAGAAAACCCATGTTGATCTGGTTGACTTAGGAGAAACTTCTTGTTTTTATAAAAAGAAGCTGGCTGACAGATTTGGAATACAAAAGGCAGGTGCAGTTAGCCACACAGGCTGTTTGTCCCAGGTCAAGGAGCAAGTCTTATACTTCAAGTTACAGAAGTTCCAGGCAGCCTTACCAGGCAGTCTTAAGCTAACATATTATGTGCTTCTCAGAAACCACGCTCCTTTTGTAATGAGAGAAAACTAACTGTAGGAAGAGCTTTTTGGGGTCTCAACATCTGTTGCATATTGTTAGGTACAGTTCTCTCCAGACTGCCTGCCTAAATTTCCATGTTATCCATTGGAAAGAGAGTCTTTCTATTTTAGTCTCAGAAGGACCAGATTTGGGTTTTAGCAATTTTAACATTTGCTTTTAAAAGCCACTCTTTTAAATTACAATTTAGCCACTCTGCTAAACTATGGCAAAAAGAGCTTCCTGATGTACAACACCTTATATTTCTTGTAAGTTGGCTGTTTTCTCAAAATTTCTCACATGTGTGCCCTTTCACTTGGTTAAGGGCTTTGGTTTGTTTGGTAGTGATCTGCATTTTATTGTTTTATTTTAGAGCTGTTCATTGTCAATTAAGAACTCTATTTTTTACCATATCAATGTTATAAATGTAGCTACCACAATGTTTATGTGCTAAGAAAATCACCTTTTCCTCCTTGCTTCTATTCTTGGTTTTATTTTTCTATCCTTTTAAGTATATAACCTGTCCAGCATATATTTTAACAGTAATTGCTATTTCTTAGCAGTTTATCATACTGAATAGCTGAAAGGTATGTACTTTCCTAATCTTTTTTCTTTCTTTATGTCTGATAGCTTTCTGGATGGCCGACTTTAGATGGCCAGTAATTTCCTTTCCCAATTTAAACATCACGTATTATTCTATTAAAATGAGTGCAAAGAACTTAGATTCTGTATCATAAACATTTCTGGATGGCTAACCATAGCAAATACCATAAATGTTCCAAAAAGAAAAGTTCCTTTGGCTTGCACACCAAGTGACATGGCATAGTCTCAGCAACTCTTTCAAACAAAATGCTTAAATCTCACTATATAGTAGAGAGGAGGAGAAGTAAACATATATAGTTTTACAAACTGAAGAGTCACTTCTGCTTTGATTTAATTTGAAAGATAGCCATTAAAATAATAGAGAACATTTGGTACTATAGTCTAACTTATGCAGACCATGACATTCAGTGCAAATCTTAAATCTTTCAGTTCTGTCATACTCTGCAAGCAGCAAATTCTTATATGGCTACCAATACTCTGATCACCAGTGCTCAGGGCAAAAAAAATGAAGGTCTCTGCTAGTGGTTCAAAGTTAAACTTCAGAATAGTTTGTTTCTTTAAAATAGGGAGGACAAAAAAAAAAAGTGAAGGATTTGCAAATAAAAGACTCAAATGCCACACGATTATTGCAAAAGCTACTGTATGTGCTCTGTTTGCATTTAGAGCTTTAGTGTCTCACATTCAATCTGCCACTATTTTCTACTGTGTACTAAGAGTCCTGGTGAGCTTATTTGTTAGGTGGTTTGTCATAGTGCACGTGTATGTGTGTGTAGGCTTGGTAATGTCTTCTGCTGATTATGCCTGCAGAGATATAAAGCTCACCTAAAAGCATTTTTCTTAGAAGAGAAAGAAAATCCCAAGTCCCCAAATGCCTTCTTTCTTTTCTGAAGAAAAAAAACAAACTGAAAGAAAAAAAAACCAAAACAAGAAAAGGAAGTAGAGTTTTCTCCAAAGTAAGTTTTATTTTCTGTGTGTCTTCTGTATTCAAAATGCAGTAACTTTGATATGTGACAAGAAGACAATCCAATTTTGTTGCCCTTCCTGCACACTAGTTTCCTCATAATTCCTAATATTAGTCCTGCTTTTTCCCTACTGTCCCTTTCTAAAATTTTCTCTTCAACTTGTTGTTGCCTCTCTACCTTTTCTCTTCACCCTACTTTGAACCTTTCTACCTGTTTGCCCATGTCCTGTTGGATATTTGTTCTTTTGGCCACCCATCTCACAAGTCTTCCCTCTTTCCCTGTGTTCTTTTGTATAAAGAACTGAAGTGGTTAAGAGAAAGTTATTAAAGACAACAGTGTCAGAAGGATCTGACCTCGCATAAACCAGTCGTATTTAAGCTGGGATAAACTGCTGGTTTTACTATAATCACCTAAAACTTAGAGACAACTGGAATAAAACAGTACCAACCTTTTTAATACATAGTCTACTGACACAATTTCAGTGTGAAGTTAAAATTAATTATAATCTAGAGAGAAATACAGAGAAGAGATTAAACTCAGATTCTAGAAATAACAGATGTTACTGAAATAAAATCTTCTAGAAAACCTCATAAAACCCTGTGGCTTCTGGATGAAGGTGGAATTGTCTGATTTGTCTATTATGTCTGGTTTGGATTTAAATAACTGAGGTTGATTTGTTTGGCTGGGTTCATTCTGTCAGCTGTATTACATAACCTGAATTAAAAAAAAGCTCAAAGATGGATTCACGAGAATATGCAGGGATCAAATTGAGACTAAGAGGAACAGTACTGTGCATAGAATGTTTATCAGACAGGTTGGTCAAAATGATCATTTCCGTTCACAAGATGGTCACAGTCTTGCTGGCCATTAAATTTCTTTTAGCTCCCAACACACACGTAAACCTGCAACATAAAAATCAGTTACCTGATGAAAAACATTGCTTGCTTATGTTGAACAAGCATGTGAGCACAAGTATATATATATAGGCTCATGGTCTCTATATTTGTACCACCCTGGAGTATGCAACCCTCTATTTCTCATAAGAAAGAGGCAGAATATCCTTAACTGTTGCCTCTTTCCCACATAGCCTTAAGTCATCACTGCACTGTAAGTCTTTTATTTGTTTAGGAAATACAAACCCTCATTAGATATCTGTGAATATACAGGTAAGTGCAGAAGATCAGAATGATTGTCTCCTCATCTAGCAAAGTTCTGATCTCAATTTCTGAACCTGTTTTTGTAACAGTAGCTTCATAGGATAATGAAATATCATTACTGTTTGAACTTCCTGACTGTATGGTTCTGCACTGCTTTACATCATCTTACCTAATTGAAACTTTCCTTGTGAGATCTGCCAGTAGTATTGCAAATTCAGGATAGTAGATGTCTGATATTAATACTGGGTATGGTCTGTGAATTGACTGTCAACTGTGTGCTGTTTAGATTAGCTAAAAAATTTGTAATATTCTTACACTGGCAAAAAATTCCTACTGCATTTTCCTGCCCCATTTCCCTTTTCCTTACCTTTTAAATCTTACATATTCAAACTCACAGTTGTTTAACCCTTTCTCAGTCCCCGTGTAGTCTTTACTTTCCTAAAAATCCACACTTTCTCTTACCAAAAATACGTTGTTTTCCCCAGTTTTTTTTTAATATATCTTAACTATCCACTCAAATTTGTTGTAGAACACTGATATTCTCTCTTCCCCTTCCTCAAATCTTCCATCCCAGATTTACTGAGATTCCTTTGTGCTCGAGCTTGATAGCACAGATAGCACAGACTTAATCAACTTAGCCTCAGACTCTGCACCTGGAGCGAGAGGTGGGAGAATTAAAAGAAAGGACCATGGACACCTCAGAAGGTAGGCTCAACAAAGATAAAAAAAAAAAACCAACAAAAACCCCCCAACAAACCTGTGACATCGTTTTTGTAAGGGAGTAACTGCAAATCAGATGTTGAGCCAGCTCTTGTAGTCTGTTGTGGTTCCTCAGGATAGTCTGGTAGCTTTTTCAGAAGAGGAGATCAGATTGCTGATCTGTGTAAGGTAGAATGTTATATAAAGAAAGTGTATGTTTGTTTTCAAAGCAGCTGTTTTAAACTTTTAAGACTTTGTTGTGATGATAGAAAGGTGGGAAAAATCTGCTTTCTGTAAATATAAATGTACCGTGCATTTACATTCATAAGAAAAATCAAGCTTAAGTATTTCTAATTGTGTGAAGAAAGTTACAAACTTAAGGGTCAGTCTGGGATAGACGGTGAAACATGAATGTAAATAACGTGTATAGGGCATAATCTTATTTGGTGCTTTACCAAAACCCTTACTGGGCAGTACAAATTGTTGAAAAATACTCATTTATAAGTAGGTACCATATGATGCTTAACATCCTCCAAGCATGAAAAGTTCTGTCCAGCTACATTTACACCATGGTGTGCATTTTTTTTTTAATTCTGAAAACTAAATAGTAAGAAAATAATGTGCAATCATTTGTAAATTTTAATCTTTCATTGAGAGTGCTTGCTTTTGTTTGCTTAAGGAAAATTAAAACATGCAGGATAAAAGTGGCAGAGGTTTGTAATTAATTTTTTTACTTAAGCTTACATTTCTAGGTTTATCTGTATTGTGTTTAGAACTATATCTGTATGTGATACAAAAAAGTATCTGTAACAGATTAGAGACCATTTCACATCTTTATGCTCAGTCTCAGAAGGGCAGGGGCAAGGGCACTGACTGTCCCAGACAGCAGTAGTGAGCCAGGGCTGTGTGTGGAGCTGCATGGGCACAGGAGGAAGCATACCTTTGGTGCCACGCTCTCCCTCTCTGAATCACTCACAAAGTAGATGACTAATTTCAGAGTCTGGTTATAAGGCTCTGGCAGCCTTATTCTAGGCTTTGTGTGGACTTGGGGCTGTGGGAGCTCTAGGCAAAACTCAGAAGCCAGAGCTTCCCAGCATAGGACTTGATAGGGAACAGAGGAAAATTCTGTGTAAGCAGAACTGATAGTCCTAAAGCATGATTGTATGCAAGTGGAAAGATGATCAAACCCAGTGGTCCGAGGAGACCTTTGTGAAGCTTCACAGCAGAGATCACTGCAATGAGATCATCCTGAAATATATCAAAAATAATGCTTTTTATGCTCCAAAATAGAGGATTTGGGGCATTTGTTTGAACTGACGGATCTGAATGTGCTGCACATGCTCCCATACATTCCCTTGGCAGGTTGTTACGTCATTCATAAAAATCTTTGTCCTAACATGATTGTCACTCTACTGTATATTCCCACTAGGAATAATCCTGAACTGCCAGCTATTCTTTGCCTTCTATCCCAGTTTACACAGCCAGTGATAATCCTCCTCCTCCTAGCAGCCCCTGGATTTTTGCCTCATTGTCTCATAGTGCTCTGTTAGTCTCAGCTCCACTGTCTCTTCCTATGGATCCAAGCAGCCTCTGTAAGCTTTGCTTGTTTCCTGTGTCCATTTTTCTTTTCCGTGAATCGCCTCTGCAGACAGAGGTGCCCAGAACGGATCTCCTAGTGACCCCATGCTCCTAGTGTCTGTCAAGGCCAGCATGTACCTCTGGTTAACTTAACAATGATATGCATTTTACAGGTTGGGAACCTCAAATATATGTTTTAGGCAGACAGTATCTGAAAGCTAGAGGGGACACCATCAACTATATATACTATATATATTTATATATATGTATACTATAAATATAAGACAACTTGGTTCTCACTAACTCATATTGGAAGCTTTCAAGCACTCGGTCACTCCACCAGCTTTTGGTGGAAATAATCTTAAGCTCTTGGATAGCTGAGGAAGTAGCTATGTTCATAGCTACGTTCATGCATCATGGTGTATAATCTAGGAAGAAAATGGGTCAATATGCTGTGGGCTTTCCATAGTCCCTTGTGTGAGTACAGTGCCTCTCCACTCAGAACTTTTCAGCTTTTATGTACTGTTTGCTTTAGGGCAGAAACCTGTGTAGATAGTGAGATAAAAACAGACAGACCTTCTAGCAGTAAACATAGTTGAAGAACATAGTTGGAGAACAATACGGCCATTTCTGAGTGCTTTATTCCATAGAGAATCACAGAGTAGTTGACGTTTGAAGGGGCCTCTGGAGATCATCTAGTCCAACTCCTTGCTTAAAGCAAATTCAAATAGATCAGATTGCCAGGGCTGTATCCCATTGGGTTTTGAATGTCTCCAAATATGGAGAGTTCATAACACTATTTTTAATATTTTGTGTGTGTGTGTTTGAGAATACAGTATCAGAATTAGTTCATACCTATCAACTCCCCTATGGCCTTCACCAGTTGACCCACTTACTTTTCTTTCCATGAACTTTTTTATTTTATTTTAAGTATTCAACTCTGCAGTTTTAACTTTCGGGTTAACTTTAGGGTTTTGACTTTCGTTGTAAATTATTTTCCAACCTATACCTCAAAAAACCTCTCTTGCCTCTCCACTACATCTGTTTTGACATAGTTTGTATTAAATATATATAAAAGAAGAGTATAAAAAGATAAATAATGGTATTATAGTGCAAGTTCCAACAGAAATGATGTGCACACTCATCCACTATTAAAGACACTCTTGTTTGGAGCATTTGCGTATTTTTACTGCGGTTTGTGAATATATAAGTATACAAATGGAGTGGAAAGCTTCTGGTGAGTTCTCTGTTTTTTGAATGACAACTAAAACTTTGTCAGTCCTGACTATACAGCTGTTTTGTGCCATTTACCTTATTTTGTAAAACTTCTGCAATTTAAAAAAAATTATATCCATGTTTCATGTATATCTGTAACTGTGGAAACTATGAAGTGTTTAAGAGGAGTACAGTCAATGCTTCCGTAGCTCATCAAGACAGCCAAATGTTCAAATAGTTAGAGAAAACATTTTAGGTTTTTTTAAAGAAGGTTAGAAGAATACACAAAAATTATCTATGAGATAATGATTTCTAAGGTAGCTTAACGGTCTATGAGAAATGGAGATTGATGTTACAGAAAATGGGGAAATGAGGCTAGCAATTCATGGTTAATATATCAGAAGAAACTGAAGGAAATTCAAGGAAGAGAAATAAAGTTGACAAAGGAACTGATCTAGGAGGAAAGAGTGAGACCAAAGCTATAGTCCTGCTTTAGAAGATCATAGCTGCAACTGTGACAGTGAAATTTTTTGTACTGTATTTTAGTGGTGTGCATTAATTAATTTATTTGTGTAGCAGACTTAGGAAAGAACTTGCGGGGAAGAACATTTCAAATTACTGTATGTAAATATGCTGGTGTGAATTTTTAGACAAAATTCCTGCCTTCGCTTCTAGTGATTTTGCTTTCTTCCTTGAACTCCAAAAGTATTCTTGAAGAAGTACATTCTGATAGTGGTTGGAACCTAGCTGTTTGCTGTTTTAGAGATGATATTTCATATTATTACTTTATAGTTGCCTGAGTTTTTCACTTCCACGCTCGTTTTGCTGCAGGATTATTCTAGATAGTGTTTAGTTTTTGTGGAAGTTGTTGGCAGCTTTCTGAAAGATTGGCAACTGTAACTGAGAGATTTTGGCAGAAGGACATGAGAAAAAAGTCAGTTGGTTTTTGTTTTATTTTTATCTTAATATGACTCGTAACACCGTTGCTAACAGCAACGTAAACAAAACTATCGTAAAAAACCCTTTTGATGTTAACTCCATGAAACATTGCTTCACCATATCTTTTCCTCCTCGTTCCATAGGCAGTTTGTAGTTGGTTTAGAAACTTGGGCTGGGAGTAGGACTAGGATCAATGTTTGACCTGTCTGCACAGTTGCCTAAAAGTAGACATCTGATGCAATATTTGGATGCCCTATGGTACATAAGACACATACATATGGCTGGCAGATGTAACCTAACTCTTATGATATGCTTATGCCCTCCTGAGTGGCATGTGGCAGCAAGATGGGATATGCTGATTTATTGCTAATGGCACTAGCCTATCATAAGACATAGGATTTCATTTTATTTTGCTATGTCTACTTGAAAGTGAGAGGATTCTCTTTGTCGGGAAGCTTAAATACCTGCCATGATTATGGTCATTTCTGACCATTTCTGACCAAAAATTTAAGCATTTTACTCGCATCCTTATTTGTACACATGGAATCTCATTTGAAAAGATAACATCTCAGTTAACTGTGAAGGGCAAGCAGAAAAAGACTAGGAAATGCAGTCTCTAGTGCAAGAGGAAAACTCTAGTAAAGGCAGACTTTTAAACATTCATCCTGGAAGCTCTCAGTCAAACCTGTAAATGGCACCACAGGCTTTAAGGGGACATATAATTTTGTGAGCAGTGCAGCTTCGTTTCCTATGAACATGTCTTGTGGTTGAATTGCTATGTCAATAATGTAATGCCAAAAAAATTGCACCAATTAAATATTTATAGGGCTTTTATACAACTGCCTGTTTCATGTAACTTTTAAGAATATAATCACTTGAAATCTTTCATGCCTTGTCAAAATTTTATTGCATTTGTCCAGTGGGTTAAAACATTATTGTAGGGTGTGGGGAGAAAAGGGGGAAGAACCCAATCAACTGTCAGCAAAATCCTTCTTTTCTTGGCAAAGTAGGGTAAAAATATCAAGCTAATAACCTAAGTTTTGAAGAAAATCTGCTCTGCACAATAATAGAAGATCAGAGACCTAAAATGGCTTTAATGTCACAGTCCTAAGTGACTGAGCCCTGTAAGTCTGATGAACACCAGCATGGGAAAAGTAGTCCTCCCTGCTTGGAGGGGCGGACGGCAGAGAATTGCATGGTCCTTTTGAAACCTTCAGTCTAGAGGAGAATCTCGATGAGAATCTAGACTCCTAGCTACTTCTTTACTAACAAATTAAACCTAATCTGGGACTATTCCTAGATTTTAGAGTATTTATACAAACAAAGTGACACAAAGCTTCTTGGCACAGTCTTGGTCTTTTCCCCTTAGCACTTTCTTATCTTTTTTTCCTGGTAGTTTTGGAGTTGGAATGTTCTGTGGTGCACCTGCAGGAATCAATTTGCATGCAACCACCTTGCTTTGAAGTAGAGCAGAGTTCCTAGCATAGATGCAGTTTATTTTGTGTCATTTGGCTTCAGTGCTCAAAAGTGTTTCTGTGAAAGTCTAGTGTGCTAGTATTGGTGTTATTATAAGATGTAATTTAGCAGGAGACAGTGAGACAATGCTGTAGGCAAAACATCCCCTTATCCCCCTTTACCTCTGTTTCTTGCTGCATGATTTCACTACTTATCATACCCTCCATGAGAAAAATAGATATGACAAAAAATGAAAGCAGTTTAAAAAAATACAGATTAATTTCTACAGTGTTTTTAAATACAAGTGGCTCCTGGGAGAACCTGACAGTCAAGGAATAGGATACAAGCGAGTGTGTGGCATAGGGAACCTGGGAGCAAGAAAGAGAAAGGACAAACCCTGATAGGAAGAAAGAAGAGCAAAAGAGGAGCGAGCTGGGGAGAAGACCTTCCCTTTTGCTGAGCAGGAGCTGTTGGATGAACTCAGCTGTCTGTACAAGTTTGAAAAATATATTTAATGAAAGCTTGGATTCACAAGCACACTTTCACTAGAAAGGCAGAGTTTTTTACTTATTAGGTATTCAAGTAGAATTCCAGCTTCATTTATTTATATTTTAACAGAGTGAAGCAGTTGTGGCACTTTACCTAGGATTTTATTACAGAAGTCATTGAGATAAATGCAATGCTGTATACTAATTTCATGGTTTGCTGCATGTTTTTGTGTTGTCTCAAAAACATTAAGTGATACATAATCTAACTTAATTTTGTGAATGAATAGTTTTTAAGAGCAAATTGTTAACATTTCTTCCCTCTGACTTTCAAGACTTGTAGGGTGGTGGCAGAGCTCTGCTGAAACTAATGGTGCCTCAGGCAGAGAAGAGGGTCTGCCTAATTAGATCTGTCTGAGATAACTAGTGTCTTCTAAAATTGCATAAGAGGAACGTTAACAAAACCAAGAACCTGAAAAAATGTTGTGTGTACACCCTTCAGATAGCGAGAAGGTTCAGTAAAGAGTAGCCTGTGGCCTGTTATATTAAGACACTTGTTCCCTAATTTACCACACAGAGATGGAGCAGGATATGTGGGAGTCAGCCTAACTGTGGATTTGCAATTTCTAAACTTCTGAAGTGTAAAGGAGTGTGCTTCTTAGGGAGCCTCCTCAGAATCTGGGCTTGTTTGGAAGTTTCCAAATTTAAATTTGAAAAAAAAAGCCTTTTTTTTTTTTTTTGCATTCTACAATGCAGGTTTGAAATATTTAATTATGAAGAATTGTTCTTATTTTTGTAACTGAAAATGCTCTTTTTCTGTGTGTATAGTTGTATATATTATTTACTATGGGCTCTTTCAAGTTGGAATTTCATGTTGTGTTAGTACAGGAATACTGTTCCTCCTCATTGTGGATCACATTCATCAGTACCTGTAAGAGTAAGTTTGAGGAATATTTTTTCTGTGAATGAAATACCCTGTATTCCACATGAAGGCAAGCATGGGATCCTTCTAGCATGTTTTCACACAGCCTGTAAAGTTTTCACGTGAATCTTCTGTGGGAACCGTTGACCCACCTCTGCTGAGTCCTCTGTGTGCCACTGTTTTGTTGGTTGTTTTTTTTTTATTTAGCAGTAAAGCCCAGAACCCTTTGCTATGCTACGAAAATGCACATTTTTCCAGAACCATGCATATGAATCCTTTGAATGAAGAACACTTTACTGGTTGTCTTTAATAGCTTTGTGTGTGGAATTGCATTGACATACACAAGGATGCAATAAACCAGAAACAAACCCAACAACAAAAAAGCAGATGCTGGCTGTCTTCAATGACTTACTGTAGTACTGCATCAGAGCTTGCTGTCCAGAGGAGAGTAAACAGAAACTATTTTTGAAGTGACAGGCCAGAGTAAAATTGTCTAACGCTCTTCATTTTACTGATGCATCGCGTGGAGGTCTAGAAGCCACATTAGAAAACTGTAATCCTTCATCAGAGCATTTGTTTGGTTGCCTAACATCTGTGGATTGTCAAGATAAGTTATTACACAGACCTGCTTTAGTTTAGATTAGTTTGGACCACATCCCAGTATACTCAATCAGGATATAATTCCTGCATGCCGCTAAATTGCTTGCTCCACATACTTCTCTAAAAATGTTTTTCAATATACAGTTTCATCACTGAAACTCTCCTGTCACCTCAAGTTTTGATTGTTTTTTCCTCTTAAAGAAAAGTTGTTTTTTTTTCCTTTTGGACCGAATATATCTCAAGGCAACCGTAACATTTGTTATTCCTGAAGAGATTCCTAAGCAGGGATGGTAGTATAGCTTCTATGTGAGTATAATGGAGATTTCTTACATGTATAATCTATGGTGATTGGTTTGTATTGTGTCCAAACTACAGAGTTTAAAGCCCACTGTAAGCAAATGGTTTTGTATTTACATGTCTAGTATTTCTTCTGTCAGTATTCTGTATTTTTTGGTGTCTATTTGTGCATTAGCTATTCCTATTTGTTTACACCTTGTAATGTTTTGCATAAAAGTAATTACAGTATCAAAGCTGATTATGTAAATTAACAGTAATTTATTGAACTTTATTACATACTTTATACATATTTTATGTTATCAGATAGATACATTAAATTGCAAATTAAGTATGTTACCATCTTTATGCATTTAAATGGGCTTGCATACATACACACATGTAATTTAATTAGGACATTTAAATTTTACTTTAGTATTCCTTATCCTTCCTTTAAACAAACTCTAGTTGATTAATTTTTTTATTAATAGTACTTTCAACTTTTCTCTTGGAAACCGATAAAATACAGGTAATGATATTTTTTGTTACTGACCTCGGTTTATAGCACTGACATAGATTTTATACACGAATAAGTGTGCATGCACTCTCTTGCTATCTAATAAGATAACAATTGTGTCAGATTCTACAAAGGCATTATAAAATGTGGGGTTTTTTTCCTTTTAGTTTTGGTGGTTTGTTTGAATACCTATAAAAATAACCAGACTAATAGACTAAAAGTCTATTCTGTTTAGAACATGAGGTGTACTAGATGGAGGAAATGAGATATTTTGGAATCAAAGGATTTTTTTTTTTTGTTGAAGGACTAGTATTTATTTTTGTCAAAATTACTGTTCCTATTATCCTACTGAAGGCTATCTGTTTTTATCATAACATATGTAGCTTTTGATTAAAGTTGGAGTCTTTCTAATTAATATATTATTAAATATATTATTATCCTTCTTAAATAGAAGAAATATAACAGTCATCTTTTGATAAAGGTGCAATCCGGATCCAGAGTTGGATCCAGAATTGGATGTCTTTTCTGTGCAGTTTGGTCAAACAGTGCAGATGTGCATTTGGAAGTTCTGATGTAGTTTTCAAATCTAAACAGATAGTCTGTGCTGGGGTGTTTTAAATAAATCTCAACTATTTTAAATATGAAAAATGTCTAAAGTTTTCATGACCTTGTAAGCCATGCACTTCCTCCCCAGGCCAGAGAATAAGAGAGCTTGGTACCAGATGTTTGTCCTGTTGCAATTTCTTCCATGAAGTGATTTTTTTTTTCTCTTCTTTTTAATTTTCAGGTGTTATATAATTTTGTGAATGTTACATCATTCCTGTGTTTACACAAAATAATTTAAGAATATTTTGCCTTCTAACTTGTGTTATCCTTCTTACCTTCATTACAATTTTACTCATTGTTTTATTCTTTCCATATGAAATGAAAAGATTTTCATTATGATTTTCCTTATTAATGATCAGCTTTGCTTCCTCTTATCTCTGTTTTTATTTCTCTCTTGTGTATTCTTCATGCATTTTGCCTTTTTTGTTCTACCTCAAAACTCCTTTTGTCTTTGTCTCGATTTTTTCTTAAATTTTCACACACTTTAGAGTCTTGATTAACTTTTTATTTTTCTCTGGTGAGTTGATCCTATACATTAGACTGTCTTGTACTATATATAGGCTTGAAATATAGAGTCTTGCTTTCATTTATGTGCTCCTGTTTATCTGTGTATAAGGAATTAAAAAAAAAAATTAAAAAAAATCCTAAGCACAACTGTCTATGTACACAGCTTAATTGTGATTTCCAGGGACACGTTTGTTTATTTGTTATTTGTGACTGTAACTTAAAGAGATGGTAAATGAGAATTTCCAAGTAATACAAAATATGGGACTTCTATATTCATTTCCTTGGTGTATTTAGTTTGCTGTTAGTAGATTTCTTTAGGTCTTACTTTACACCTCTGGTAAGTGGTTGCTATAGATGTAGCTAAAACTATGCACAATACATGAATTTTTTTTCAGGATAACATTGAGTTATGTTATGTGAGAAAATTTAATTAAAAGGAAATACTCTGTTGGTCTTCTGTGGCAACGGAGGTTGAGTTAGCTGGGCAGGACTCTGCTAACTGAGGTCCGAGTCCTGTTTGCAGTCTGGTGGGCTTGTCTGTCCTGACAGCGATTAACACCAATGAAAACAACCCAACCCACCGCCCAAGCTGCATCAACACCAGCAGCAAGCATTGGTCATGTTGTTGGTGTCTGTTTAGAAGAGAGCTAGGGCTGGGCTGAGGGAGCATTGTTACAGGTAGGACTGATGTATATTGACAACACATTTTGGAGAAGCTTGCATAGCATGTGCCTGTAGGATGCTTGGCTCTAGCCAGTGCAGTCAGTGCTTGGAGAAGCATGTTCTGGGTCCTGTCATGAGCACCAGCCTCACTAGTTCAGAGAGTGAGAGATCATACCTGCTCTGTGATAGTGAGCATGCATTTCAGAGTTGAGAGGTAGTTGCGCTGACTCTTCTTGTTGTCTTCAACTAGGTTATGTGGGTATGCAATTTATGTCGAAAGCAACAAGAAATCCTAACGAAATCTGGAGCGTGGTTTTTTGGAAGTGGACCACAGCCTTCACCCAGCCAGGACGGAACACTGAGTGATACAGCAACTGGTGGAAGATCAGATGCACCGAGAGAAAAGAAAGCAAGACTTCAAGAGCGATCGAGATCACAGACTCCCTTAAGTACAGCAGCTGCCTCATCACAGGAAATCTCTTCTTCCAGTGTACACTCTGACCGTAGGAAAGGAGTAGAAGTATCACAGCCAGCTATGGGCCTGGACCAAAAGCAAGCTTCATCAAGATCTAGAAGTGAACCTCCAAAAGAGAGGTAATGCTTTCTGTCTTGATAGAGCCTCAAAATTATAAGTTCTAGTTCAGCTGGGCCTTGTGTATGTTTAGAACTGTGTAAAAACAAAGAGTAAATTGATTTACTGGCCGGGGAAAATAAATTTTTGCTAGCAAATACATTGTCTGATTTGGTCTGTGCAAGAAAAATGATGGGAAAAAAGTATTTTAGGGGTATTCTCATATACTTCAGTGCATTTGGGTGAACACTTTTAAAATAGAATTGTAGGTTACTTTTAAATTTGGCATGTATTTTAAAGTTATTAAACAAAGAGCAAGCCTTTAACTTTACTTGAATTTTTAAGACCAACACTCGCCTGAAAAATCCCCACCCAGACAATCAAAAACCAGAACCTGTGGAGTTCTGTCAGTTATCCTCATGTGTTATCTTTTTATTAATGATAGTTCCAATTTTACTATTAAAAATAATACAATTAAAATAGCTCATTTACACCTGTGAAGTTACCTTTCATAAAGAACAGCAATAATACCATCTTGAATTCAGAACAAGTTGTATGCAAGAATAAAGCCAACCAGAAGCAAACAATTATAAATGAGTAAATGAGTTAATTCCTGAGCTGAATTCACTGTAATGAATGGGTTGAGGAGTAGCAAATCAAGAGATGCTAATGTGATGAAGCAGTTGTTCTTTTGGCTGCTGACAGGCAGATGGCAGAGCAGTTGAGTTGTGGCAACAAAATGAGTCTGCCATAGAAGATCCTCTCTTGGCCAGAATGGTTGATGATTTTTTTTCGTAGCTACTGGAGCTGGAAATGGATGATGAGCAGTGGGTAGTAACTTCCTGCTGAGATGAGACCTGTCTCTGGGTGAGATCTGTCTGGGTTTAACTGTATCAAAATTCAAGTTAGTATTAGGTATATGTATGATGTAAACAAACACATGGGAAAAAGAGATATGAGCTTAATGTAGATGATATCCAACTTTGTTCTGTCAGATGCTACTGTGAGGATCTCTGTGACAATCTTTGATATGTAATCCAAAGACATATTAGTTGTGGAAGGGAAGATTCAGTGCCACAAAACAAATCCTAGTGACTTTGTCCTGGTGTGCATTAATCTCAAATATACTTTATAGCTGTGTTCATTCTTCTTCAAAATCAGTGGATTCATATGTGAACTGGTAAACAAAAGGGCAACTCAAATGATGAGAGAAATAAAAGTATCCAGCATAAGGGGATTTTATGATTCTTTGCCTTGCTTATTTTCTGAAAACAGAATATGAAAGAGGAGAGAAAACAATTTTCATGTGGCTTCATTATTCGTTTCTTTATACTTTGTCTGTATTAGAGAAAGGAATGCCATTAATTTATCTCAAGGAATCAATTTGCTTTTCTTTATATGCTTATAAAATGGGCACTTTTTTAGAGTTTTAATAAGATAAAGAAAACTAGGTCAAATACTGTATCTGGATGTATTATCTTTTGCATTTTTTTATATCAGTATTACTTCTTTCTGTAATGTTTGGTAGATACTCCATTTAGTGGTATTTATATTTGTGCTGTAAGGGCACTCAAATTGTATAGTTAGTCTGTAACTCTCATATTTGCTGCCAGAAAAATGGAGAATATATTCCAGTACTTTGTCATAGTGCTGCAGTTGCTACAAAGACAACTTTGAGTATTCCTACTTACAAGGGTAAATTCTCTTTATTTGTATTTGTCCATGTTAATATTCTTTTTTATTTTAGTCAATAGTTGGGCAATACATAATTTATGGGGTTTTTTGCTATTAGAAAATGAAAGTAAGATGGAGGGATTAATAGGTTTAAATCATGCTAATGGATCCAATACTTTTCTGTTTTGCCGTAGCTTATCTTGATTTATAATCTGTTTTCCATAACTGTGTATGCAAGTATTTCTATTTTCCAGTCAATCCTTCATATTACTGTACTCCTTTTCATTGTAGGAAGAAGGCAATATTGGTTTCAGATCAGAATGGCAAAGGTTTAAAGAGTGAGCGTAAGCGTGTGCCAAAATCTTCACTTCAAAAAGAAGGACCAACAGACGACAAGGAGCGCAAAGAGCGGCACGAAGGCAGAAGGCTGGAGAAAGGCAAGTCACAGGACTACCCAGACTTGCCAGAGAAACTTGAGGAAGGCAAAGTGCCTGATGATGAAAAACAAAGGAAGGAAGATGAATACCATACCCGCTACAGGAGTGACCCCAATCTGGCAAGATATCCTGTAAAACCACATCCTGAGGAACAGCAGATGCGCATGCATGCGAAAGTTTCTAAAGCACGACACGAGAGAAGACACAGTGATGTAGCTTTGCCACACACAGAAATGGAGGAAGCGGAGGTACCTGAGAATAAATTAGGAAAACGCTCACAATTACAGGGAACTCAGGACAGAAAATCTCTTGTGGAAACTCAGAGGTCGTACTCTATAGACAGAACAGGTGATGTAAGAATTTCTGTTTCTAAACAATTAACTAATCATAGCCCACCAACTCCCAGGCATAGTCCAGTTCCTATAGAACACGTAGAATACAAGAACCACGATTCCTTTATAAAACAGAGCCGCCTTGATCCTAGCTCTGCTATTCTCATGCGAAAAGCAAAGCGGGAGAAAATGGAGACCATGCTAAGGAATGATTCCCTTAGCTCTGACCAGTCGGAATCAGTGCGGCCATCCCCTCCAAAGCCTCATAGAGCAAAAAGAGGCGGAAAGAAAAGGCAGATGTCAGTTAGTAGCTCAGAGGAAGAAGGGGCATCAACACCAGAATATACTAGCTGTGAAGATGTGGAGATAGAAAGTGAAAGTGTCAGTGAAAAAGGTAAGGACTTTTCTGTATATTATGCACATGGCCATGGTTTGGGGAAAAAAAAAAATCTGTATTTTTCTTTCTCTTTTGCTTCTTTTTTAATGATATACCTTTCTATTTCCCCTTGCCTTTCTTTTTCCCAACTGAGAAGTGTCTTACACCTGATAACATTTGCTTTACAATGTTTCCTTCTACATTCTTAGATGAGGTGGTTACAGGTAGCATCAGCTGATGAGTTTCTTTTTCATTCTCTTCCCTCTTTTGCATAGAACTGACAGAATTTAAGGGTTCCAGTTTACTTTCTCAATATCTGTACTTTTTTGGGCATTGCTTCATTCTGTTGTCTATATGTAGAATAGTTTTCTATAAGATTAATTGAAATGAAGAGTGAGTTCTGTAACAATCAGAAAGACTATTTTAAAGCATCTAATCTTACTGACACCTCAGTTTTAAGAGATGCAAATTTTTACTACATTCAGTAAAATATCAAAAATCTGCCAGAGTTCCTTGTTAATAAGGACAAGATATGGGGCAAGGGGACTGTTATGTAGGAAAGAAATGAGAATTAACAAAGTTGTCTAGATGAATGTTCTTCTGAGCTAAAAAGTGTGTTTAAAATCTGTTATTTGAATTCGTCTTGCTCTGTTGATGGGAACACTCAGCAGTAAGAAATAAGTTGTGGTACACTGTGTGCTTTTAAACAAAGCCTTTCTTCTGGCTGAAGAAGGGAATCATAATCATGAAGGGCGAACAGATAAAATAAGCATTGTCAGAAAAGACTGTAATAGAACTGATAGAACTTAGCAACTGTCTTATAACTCTACATTGTCTTTAAGTGGCACTACAGTGAGCTGAAAGCTTTTTGTGTCTTTGGAAGTAGCTTTTAGCTCTCTATTTAATTGCCTGTGTTTGTAAGTTGAAAGTTTTCTGTTGGTATTCATAATGAAAATGCCAAAGGTTTGTCTGCATTGCCTTTTAGTTGCTAGCACTTTCCTGACATGTCTTTAATTCATATATGCTGACCTGTCTGTCTGTCTTTATCTGATGTTGTGGTCTCCTAGCATTCCCTAAAGTTCCAGGTATGCGAATAAAAGAGACAACATTTCTCTCCTATCCCATCTGAATAGCTTGTTTTAACTTTCTAAGCATTCCATTTAAAATATGGAAGCTTGCTTTTCTTCTCATTTTTAAGGAGGGATTAAGATCGTGCCCTGAAATCTTATTCCAGATTCCACTAAGAAATAAAAAAACTCTCCCTTTTTTTGACTGTGAGTTTTGTCAAATAGTGGATGTATCACATAGAGATGTTGCACAGAGATGCTTGAAACCTAAATGAAGAAGGCCCTGTGTAATCTGCTCTGCTGACACAACTTTTGAGGAAGGGGGTTTGAACTAGTGACCTACAGAGGTCCCTTCCAGTCTCTTTCTAAGAGAACACATCTCTTTTCCTTATTTTGTGACAATGTTTTATGCTGACATTTGGATTTGTGTAATTTTCTCTGACTCCCTTGGTTGGTAGTAACAGTCTGGAATATAGCATTTATTTTCTATATCTTTGTCTTTTGCTTTCATTATGTTTATCAATTTGAGGATGCTTACAAAGTAGAAAGGATTTTCCCTATTCAGTGTAGGTTATCATTTTAAACTGCAAGGTCGTTGTTGTGAAAGTCAAGTCCAGGATGAAAGTTACTGATATCAATATGTTGATATAGTTTGTTTTATAACAGTCCTTTGTAAGTTAAACCTTTCAATAGTTGCTTTCAGGATTTCAAATGTTGCTAAAGGCTTAAGGTTTTAATAACTGAATCAAGTTCATGGTTACCTCTGAGACAGATATTTCAGCTCCTCTTTAGACAGTGAAGACCTTGGTTTGTGTCATATCAGAGTGCTACCTCACTATATTTGGATAAAGATTATTAATGTTAGGGACCTGTCTGACCACTGCCGACTCAATACTTGATTAACATTGTTGAGCATTCCTTGAAAACTTTTATCTAATTGTTAGGAAGCTAGCACTGTGTTATTAATCAGTTTATATATATATATATATGAGGAGGTATGCAATGCATTAAATGCATAAATTACAGAAGTATACTTTTTAGTTTAGTAACTGTGAGATGTAGCTGTTAATTTTTTTGCCTGATTTTCAGTATGACTTTTCCCATGACAAGAATTGTAAGTGAAAAGCCTTTGGAACTGTGGGGGGTATAGTACATAAAAAGGAGCTAGGAAATGTGAATACAAATGAGAAAGCAGAAGCATTTTTGATGGTAAAGTATCCAATTATATTTAGAATTACATTTTCATCAGTACTTGAATTAATATGCAGTATTTCATAAGAATAGACGGAAAGGCAAGGAATTTTATCACCTGCGAAAATATTTTAGAAATCCTCCAATATTCTAAAAGAAAATACGCTACAGTAAAAAGATTTAGTTAAAAAAAATGTAAATAATTAAAAAAATGCCCCTATTGTAACCACGGTCATAATACCATTCTTTGCAATTTAGCAGCATTGTTACAAACAGAATTTCACCTACCATTTCTTCAGTTATAATGCTTTAGTTTATAAGTGCAGGAGGACCTGGAATCCATCCTCTCTTATCTAAATATCAGCTCTGTCAGAAAGCTGATGCCAAAGTAATACAAATGGAGTTGGAAAGATAGAATTATAGCAAATAAAATTTTTTCAACTTTGAATGGCCCCATCAAAAAACCCCAAGATCTTAAAAGTAATATTTACGTTTGGTGGGTGCCAATGTAAAGCAATCTGCAACTAGGTAATAAAGATGTACTATTTTCTGTTCTATCTTGAACAAATAAAATGGCAGTTACTATGAAAAAAAGATTACAAAGATGTTTAAAAGAAAATGATGCCCCACAGAAATATAAGACATAGATAAAGCAATTAAGATTGTGTTGAAAATCAATAGCCAAAAATATCTTATAAAGTAAATATTGTGCAAATGTTACTTTTAAACCTTTTCATTTCTTAGAAACAGTTTAGTATTGCATTACCTTGTCTTCTGAGCATAAGATGCCTTAAAAACAGCAAGCTACTTTAGCTAGTACATTCCCTGCTATTTCCTGTAACCATTTAATATGGTTAATTTATTCAAAATTATTAAAAAAAAGTTCACAAGCACTTGAAACTACTTTCTCTCCAAAAATTAATGTCTTTTGCAATCCACCAGGATTTTACTTCTGTGGTGGAGGACCCAAAGATTTATGTCAAGTTGTTTCCAGTTTGGAGTAAATCTAGAGAAAAAACTGTTCAGCAGTGTCCAAAAAGGACATAACAAATTTCTTTTAAAAAAATCTGCACCCTTTACAAAATACTACTACTGATTGCTGATAATCATTTTCATCCTATTATTAATTGAGGCTGTAGGACTCCTTATTCTGAAATCTGTAATAGTTGAACAATAGGTAGACTGAGTTTCCAGTGAAGTCCTGGCAAGGCAAAAGAAGTCCTCATAGAAAGCATAAATTACGTTCATACTCGCTTTAAAGACATACTAGGATAACATAAGCCATACTATTAAAAATGAAATCCAGACCTCATTTTAAAACTGAGAACAGCTTCTGCCTACTGCCATCCAGCAAAGAATATTTGGAGTAAGTTTGTGAAAAAATATTTTCTTTAAAGTTGAAAAAGAAGAATTTGTGTAAAACTAGTAGATATGTGCCCAGATAACTTTGTACAAAATTTATTTTATCCCATGGTAGATACAAGAGATATTCTAGAATTCTGTCATGGAGTCTTTGAAACTGAAAGATGAAATAATGTTGGAAATTGGAGCAATGTGAAGAGGTACTAAAAGCTGCTTCTGTACTTTTATGTAAATAGATGTGCTAATGGTTTTACATTTTGCATACTTATTGTTTGTATTTGCCTAAATGTGTATTTTGTTCACACTGTGTAGGCTCAAAAATGTGACTAACACTCACATACTGTCAGCAAAATGTTGAAAAGCTAAGTAAAACTCACTCTATATACTTGCTAATTGGTTTATTTGGGAGTGAGGAGAGCATGATAGAGTTGGCGCCTTGTTTGAAAAATAACCTCCTGCAATGACTTTCTGGTTTCTTTCAGTGAAGATGTGATTGTTTCATTCATAGTGTGTTTTGCGTGATACTGTGAGGAACAGGGTGACCCAATTTCATTTCATTTCATTTCATTTCATTTCATTTCATTTCATTTCATTCTTATGACGTTAACTTCTGGTTAGAAAATATTAGGGGCAAGGATCTTGCTATTTTCTTGGTTTATGCCTGGGTGTGAGGCAGGGGGGCTGTGAGCAGGAGGAGAGGACAGGGAGGTCAGGAGTAGAGGTTTGCAGACAAATGTGTTGGTGTGGGCTCAGCTCCAGGAGGAGAGGATCTGGTCCCTTCCTCTATCCTCTTCTGGTGTTACTTTGGACGCTTGTGCTTAGAGGTGCTGCCAGGGGAAGGAAAGCATATATGAAATATTTGCCCCAGTGATTTATTCCAAATTCTGTAAGCATTGTTGGCAAGGAAGGTAGCTTGTGGGCTAAGACACAAACCACACACATGCAGTAGTGTCTACAAAGGGACCAAAAGAAAACATCAGGAAAAGACTATAGAGAAGAGGAGGCTGGTTTTAAATGTTTTTTAGTTAAACTTTTTCACTGAGGTATTTTCAATTTGGAGTGTAGGCAAGTCAAGTTGTACTGTAACATCTGCTAGGATATTTTAACATCTGTTGCATAGACTTGGGCATGGAGTTTTAAAACTGGAGCTGAATTTGTTTAAAAGTGTAACTGAGCTTCAACTTAGTGTAAAATAACATACCCTTGCTAGGAAACTTGTTAGTTCTTAGAAATTAGTTCCAATTTATCTTCTGGTCCTTGTGCAGTAATTTAGATCTACATCTGATTTATATTTTAATGGAAATATAAGCTAAAATGGATCTAGTTTCAGAATTTTGGTCAGAGCTAACATTAATCAATACTATCAGTATTCAGTGCTTTTGAGCAGCTGAAATTATTTACACTGCTTGTTAAATTAGTGTTGGGCTTGTTAAATTAGTGTTGGGCATTAAGAAATCTGTTTTGTGTATATGAAATTATTTAAAATGCATGAATTTGCAAATGAGATAAGCTAAACACAAGCGAGGAAAAAAGTCATGCTGTTGCCAGGATATCCAGCACTTCAGTGAGATACGTAACCATATAAATGAGGACGTTATGGAAGACGTGGCTGAATTTTCCTTTAAAATCCTAATAAAGCCCTTTTTGTAGTTTACTTTAAGGTTGTGAATGTGCTGTAGGGAATTCACGGAAAACCAGCAAAGTGTCACCAAGATCTATAAAACATAATATATAAGGAAAGGTGGGGTGGATTGGGGTTGAATAGCCTAGAAAAGAAAGAGGGGAAAAAAAGGCAAATAGAAAGAAGCTGGAGAGGACGAGGTTGAGTGAGTGCTCTACTCTTCCCTTGGAGGGTTAAGTTACTGCTAGGGAGGTTGAAACTTGCTGCCTGAAACCATGTTAACTCTGAGGACAGGTAAGCAAAGTTAAGGATAATTGTAATCATAATTTCTTACTCAGTTGAAATGGAGGATTCCAGAAAATAAAAATCAGTTTCTTCATAGTCTGCAGTGACCTTGCTCTATGTTAGAAATACTGCTGCTTTTCCTATGGCACGCTCTGAGACAAGTTGGTAACGTGGGGCTAAATCCACAGTATTCCTATCTGTACCATATTCTTTTTTGTTACCCTTTAAGTGACATTTGATAGCCATTTCCAGTACAAATTTATATAATAGCAATCTGGTTTTTGAAAAGGAAAAGAAATGTACATTTTTACTTACCAAGAGGATGTCACAAACTGTTAAATCTTGATTTCTTTCTTACATCTCTTGCAATTGCCAAGGCCTTTCATTACTATTAACATGCTCTGTCTTCTGCATTGCTTAATTTTCACATGTTCATGGTTTTATTAATTGCTCGTTCCTCATCACTTACCTTTGTTCTGCACATTTAATTAATGAAATATCAAGAAATTCTTCCTAATAGTATTTTTTCCAGTAGTAAGATGATTATTTTCATTACAAAAGGGCAGACACTAAAGCATGGACACATTGAAGTCACATGTTAGAAAAGACTTAATGCTTAACAACTGGGGTACCTTTAATTTCAGGAGCTACGAGAGTGCCTGGACCTGTAGAGAAACCCAGAACTTCTCTAGGTTTCTCCATGAAAGATCAATTCCCAAAAGAATTCAGCAGTCAGTTTTTTTCCATACAGAAACCATTGGAGGTAACAGATGCAAGAGATAAGCAGTGGGAGCTCTTGGTCATGGAGCACTTTGTAAGGGTCTAAGAGGGAGCTGAAAAAGCTTCTGAAAAACTTGCCCTAATTTTAGCTGCTGAGCACTTTTCAAAGTACAGCTATGCAGTGAACTGGAGTTAAAGCCCAGCTAGTCTGAAACATGGTATGGTGTTATAGCCAGAGGATGATTCTTTCCTCTGCTCCTTCTATTCAGCATTTTTATATGCATATATTTTTTTGCATACCATAAAGGTTATGTGCACTCAGGAGTTAATGTTACTCTTTGATCTGAGAGCTCAGAGGAAAAGGTGAACTGTGAAGGATGAACCAAACTGTGTTTGGTAAATCTGCCCAACTGAGGCTGGTCTGTGCAGCATATTAAAGGATGAGGTTAAGTCTTGGGACTGAAATCGAAACCTTTGCTTTTTTCCACCTGTATGGGAAATCTGCCCCACTTTGGGTGAAAAATGAAAGCTTGTGAAAGAAAAAGCTAAATTAATTATTGACTTCCAGAATAATTGATTTTAGTTTTAGATAATTATAGAGTTAGCTAGGAACAAACAAGCATCTGATTCTTTTATTTTCTGAAGATGTTCATTCTGTGTCCTTTTCTTAGTGTATTCATTCTGATCGTCCTATTGAGTTCAAACATAGAGTTTTACCATGTAGTACTGAGTGTTATTGGTTAGTATGTTGTGCTAATATTTCTCTGATACTTTTTGTTATAGTTTTGCTTACAATAATGCACTTAATGTAACACACAGGAACCAGTTTCTTCCTTTAAGCACAATTTTGAGTAGATAGACTGGCCTATTTAGTTTTCTAAAATCAGTATGCTAATAAATCATCTCTAGGAAAAACTTGATTGTGTCAGAAAGAAGGTAATGATTATGAGATGTCTGTGTTTCCTTTGACTAAATATGCATGATTTCATTCTGTTCCTGTCCATTCTGAATGTCCCTGTGAAAACTATTTTCCCACATTTGCTCATTGTTTTTGTATTCCTCTTACAGTTTCTTTGCTCCTTCTTTCTCTTTCTGTACAACATATGAACTTCAAAATTAGGGACTCCCCACCTACACTTTGGAATCTCTGAAGCTGATTCTTGTCTCCATTTTCCCTGTGATGCCAAGCACGTGTTATGCTTTCAAATATGCCCATCTCATACGGTCTCAGTGGTGATATTTACTGTACTAGTGAATTTAAGAGCCATTCTTGACATTTTTGGCCAAGTAATGAAACATGGCACATTTCCATACAATGAAGTTCTTACATTCCTCAAAAGAGAGACTGCATGGAATCTGTCTATTGGGGTTTATTCTTGGCTTGTTTCCTGCCTAGCAGTGAACAGAGAGTACCAGCTGAACCAGGGCACAACTGTTCCAGGGATTATTTAAGGACACAGTATGAATGACAGTCCATTTGACACTGTTTAATACACTGCTGTAAGTGTAGACACTGTTCCTTATTTGTTTGTCTGCTGTTTTCTTGCCTTGCATTTATTTTGCAAGTTCAGTGGAGTCCAGAGTTTCTTTTTATGTTTGTACATTGCCTAATCTTGTGAGATTTCAGTACATGACTCCAACTTGCCTTGCTGGTAATAAAATATATGCTTTTTAAATGCATGGACATATTATTACTCAGTACCTTTTTCTTCCATGTATCATGCCCTTGACTGACTGCAAAAATTATTTATGAGGAGCTTTCTAATTGTTAAACAATTTCAACCTTTGAGGTATTTTGTAAGAGTATAAGTCTTGGAAATACTGTGATGCTATGCAGTAGATGCATGCCTACAGCAGTATTGTTTTAGACCTTCAGTATTAAATATTTTATTGCACATTCTTTCAAACCATGAAGGAACTTCTAATAAAACATTTTACTTAGAATAATTTCTTTTCATATTTGCTTCCTCTCTGTAAACATGACCTTTTTTGTTTTAGAAAAGCAAATATCAGCATTCTTTACTTTGTGACCTGTGGCTTTGCTGTACCTTATATGCAAATTGGACAAAGTCTAACTTGGTCCATTGAGCAAGTTGAGAAATGAATGTTGTACGGTTCACTTGGACCATACCTACCATGGGATTATTTTGCAATTTTAAATGCAGATCTGCAAAGAATTTAAGTATAAGTTTAAATTCCATTACATGGAGGTTTTTACTGCATATAGGGTCCTAACTTAATCTATCTATGAAGTTAGCTGTGGGAACTGTGTGTGGTAAAGGAATAAGTAAAATGGTTATATTCATAGACACATAGAATGGCTTGGGTTAGAAGCGATCTTAAAGATCACCTAATTCCAATCTCCCTGGCATAGGCAGGGATATCTTCCACTAGACCAGGTTACTCAAAGCCCCATCCAACCTGGCCTTGAACACTTCCAGGGATGGGGCATCCACAACTTCTCTGGCCAACCTGTTTCAATGCCTCACTACTCTCTGAGTAATGTAATATCTAATCTAAATCTTTTCTCTTTTAGTTGAAAACCATTCCTCTTTGTTCTACCACTATCTGCCCATGTTAAAAGTTGTTCTCCTTCTATTCTATATTCTTTGCCTACCTCTCATTCATATGTGTAACTCAAGACAAAATGTCTTCAGACGTAGCAAGTGGAAATGAAGCATATCACATATTTGTCTGATTTTAACTTGCACGTGTTTTATTATTTAATAATATACATTAATTTCTAGAATTTAAAGTTCCAGTTTTTGTAACCAAGTCCTCAATTTGGTAATTCTTTCCTTTGCAATATGAGCTTCAGTTCTAATTAGTTACTCTCAAAATTATTGTTGGAAAAATTGTTCTGTTTGAAGCAACTTAGTCATGTTATTATATTAGTTTTCCAAAGGATCCAAGTTCTCAGTATTTTTTAGAATAGCCATGGAATAGACTTAGACTTCAGGGCAGACACTTCTTTTTCCCACTAAAACTCCGTGGTCCGAGTAGAAGTCACTTTCTGAATCAGACATAAGCTTTTAAATTCACTTCTTATCGTTAAGAGTCAGTGTATATCTTTTTATATTTGACTTGTTATTAATTTCATTCTAGTGAAAATTTCATTTTAGTGAAAACCTAAGATATATTTTCAAATATAAGTGTAACTTACTGTAAATTCAAAAGAAAACTTTTTAAAACTTTGCTGGCCTTAATAAAGTTAATTAACAAAATAGCATAAATAAGCTAATAAATAGGAATAATCTACAAATATAAAAGAGAATTAAATTAAAGTTTAAAGTTGGGTTCATGAAAGTAGGTAAATATTTTTACATTATTTTATATTATGCTATTAAAATATCTAGGTGCTAAGAGTGTGTTTTGTCTTGCTCAGAGAAAACAAAACCTCCACATTTATCCCTTTTTAACCCATTAGGCCACATGTTCTGCTTAATGGGCCACTAGATGGAGCAGTCAAATCTCACTTTTATCTATCGGCCTCTCTGCAAGACAGTTTCTCTCAGCACAGAGAGAATCTGGAAATGCAGGCACACTTTGCTGCTTAAACCAGCAATTTTAAGAAACTTTTTCAGATCTTATCTCCATGTGCTTTTTTTTCCACGGGCAGATTTGCATTGTCCTGTAGCTTAAGTATTGTAGATGGTGTATGGGATTTATTCTGGAAATGGAAATTACACTGACAAGTACAGCTCTATGGAAGCAGTTATTCGTTTACTTAAATAAGTCCTATCCTCAGGAAAAAACAACCAACCAAACAAAACATAACAAGGAAAAGGTACTCTTATTTGAAGATCATGAGTCAGATTTTCAAAATTCTGTGAGGTTTAGAGTTACACTTAGGCCTCTGGGTTTAAGCAATCTTGCCGATACTTTTGGTGAAGTATTTTCTTCCTACTTACCCAAAGTACATTTCCTTCCAACCTAATTTTTTTCTGTGACCTAATGCTTAAGAAACACCTATTTAATGAGAGCATATTGTCTGCTTTCGGGGTGCTGCAGTAAAGTCGATTCAGGAGAAAAAGAAAATATACACTAATGTATATGAATGTTTTCATATTCTCTGTTTTATTGTAGTTTCATAACATTACTAAGGCAAGAGTTTTTTTGGGGGGCATACATGCTTGTGATATAAATATATATGTTTATATCAAATAGAATGTATGTGTGCTATTAGAAAGCACACGTGTGCTCCAGTGCTTCTGTTGCAGTTAAATACTTCAGGGATCATGATGTGTAGTTACAGGGCATCATCCCAGAGTGGTATTAAGTCAGTGAATGGAGCTATGTGTGAATATAAAATCCTGCAGATTTCTGTTTTATTCTTTGCCTTTGTCAAGTCTTTGAAAGTCAGTGTTCTGCATTAAAGATTATCAGCAGGTGTTACAAGAAGAAATGTCATTCTGAAACAGCTGGATACAGTCCTTGGAGTGCCTCAGCCCTGCTCCCACATCTAAGGTGGGCATTGCAGATCCCGGCATTGGTCCCCTGTCGGTTTTGGGTAGCAGTGACACATAGCTTTGCAGAGCAGGAAGCTCATGCTGTGCAAAGCAGTGCTCCCCAGCCAACCCGTGTGCAGTCTATTCATACGGTTCTCAGCTGAATTGTGAGAATAAAAAAAAACTTCTGATTGGCAGTGAATACTAATCAGTGCCATGAGCTGAGGGCTAGTGGACAGCCATTTTTTTTTCAATTCCCCAAAATCCTGGGGACTCACTCAGAGATATGATGCCAGTTCTTGCCTATCATGCTTTGGAGGTCTGCCACAGTATATTAGTGTAAGTTTACATTTAAATACATGGTATGACAGGTAACTTGGTAATCTCTGACGGCTCAGATTTTACTTAAAATATAGTATAAAAGGGACTTGAACTTACAAATAAAATTGGACTTCACAAAGGAACTCACAAATACTGGTTTAAATAGATGTAGACAGATGTAGATTCTCAAAACTTTCCGGTGTGGTATGTAACACACTGAACCTTATCAGTGTTCCCAGGTAGGTTCAGTTATCTCCCATGAGACAGACATTACGGATTCGCCAGTAGTGGATTTGTCATTGTCCTTAAGCAGAGACTGTCTGGGAGAGGGCAAAACAGCCCCCTGTGAATGGGAATGGAACTGAATGCTTAGAAATAAATCCAGTTGTGCTGCTGCTGGCTCTTTTCCACAGAAAAGTTGCTCTGAAGTCAGTTATAAAACAAGTTGGTTAATCTGTTCCTGTTACCAAGTTTTAAATCTCACTGCTAAGAAAGTCTTAGGGAATGACTATTCCTAAAAGCCACTGAAAGGAGACATTTAGGAAGGTATTAATTTTCTGCCAGTGAACAGGGTTTTTCTTTTAAACAAATTTACCATTTAATTTTTGACTACTCTTCAAATGTATGCTTTAAAATTCTAATCTATCAGCATCGCTTCCCTTAAAAAAAAAGCTACAACAACAAATATAGATTAGGCATGTTGCCATCATAGCATCAGCTCTCTGTGCTATTATGGACCTAATCTTACTTTGCCCTAGAAAATTATTATAAGGATTAGGAATGAATTTTCTGACAGTGTTTAAACAACATGGTGACCATTAAACACTGCACTTAGATGTGTGGCTTTAGTATTTTTTTTTGTTTGTCTGGAAGGTATATAACATTTTAAAGTAATAGAAAATGCTACTTAATAGAGATTCCTTCAGAAGTGGTTATTACATATGGTACTGCTGCTTTAATTTCTATGTTTAAATCTGATGTTTTTAGAATTAAAGGGTCTGGGAGGAATCTGAATTATAAAAGGATTCAGAAATTAAACCATGTCGACGCAGACTTAGGCAGTAAGGAAAACAAAAAGAAAGAGTGTGAATTAAGTTGTCAAATGTGTCCTGAAATAGAGAAACAGAATAAAATAGTGACACAGAAATGTCTATCACCCTTGGCTGTATAACCTTTCAATCACAGCCTATACAGGAATTAGTTCAGAACACGCATTGTCTTTTAGCTTATATTGTGTAATGGGGGTGGATCATTTTTGAAGGGAAAAAAAAAAAGTTGTTTTAAGGAATTTTGGTAAGGTCATGTGTCTGAATTATATAAGCTGTAATGACGTTGTCACTGTAGGTTGATTCTCCTGTTTTTGCCGTAGTCCATGTTTGAAGATGATACTTTTTGCTTGGCTTCCCTTTTGGCAGCAAAACTCAGGTACAGATTAGATGCCTGCAGTCTCTTCCTAAAGACAGTAACACTGAATTGATTGTAGGAATTTAGTTCTGTGAGTTCAAGCCTATACCAGACCACGGCTGTCAAAGGAAGTGCTGACACACCACCACTTCATACAGCTTACCCTTCAACAGGCAGGGAAGGGACTTTGAATATGGGCTTTCCACATCCAGCATGTGGATTATGAAAGTTGAGAGAAATCTGCCTCTGTGGAGACAATGACACAGCAACTAAAAATAACAGCTGAAGCTGGGAACAAAAAGAATATTTTGATGCCATTGATCATTAAATTGAAAAGTCAGTGCCTACATGTTGGTCACCATTTAACTGAAAACATCTGGCTTTGTGTTATTTAGACAGATGACAAGTTACTTCACTTTGAATTGATTGGCTCAGATCGAGGTTTGAATTGAAAATTGTGGAGTAATGGCAGCATGACATTAATTTAACCCTTAATAATTAATAAGCTAAATAAGATCAAATTTATTAGCCCCAGCTCTGTTGATCCAACAACCTAATTTCTACTTTGGTGTTTATTTTATTTTTAGTTATGTTAAACAACATCTGCTGCTGTCCCCTTGCCTGTACATCCAGAAACCGTATTGGTCAGGCATGATTTGCTCTTGGTAAAGCTATGTTGATGGTTCCCAGTCATGCCCTTGGCCTTCATGAGCTCAGGACTGCATTCCAGAAGGATTTGCACCATAACCCTCCCAGTATGTAGTTTCCCAGGTCCTTTTTCTTGCCCTTCTTAGAACGGTGTGGTGTTTGACTTGTCTAGTCACTGTTAATCTCCCACAATAGCCACGACCTTTTGAAGCAGATCAGACAGGGCTACAGAACAAAATGTCAAACTAAATACTTAATACTGTATCTAAAACTCCTGCATTTGTATTAGAATATTTTCCCCATTGTAACTTGGCTTTGCGATCTGGAGACTTTAACATGGATCTTTTGTTGTTGTTTCTCTTGTTTCCTAAATTAAATTCCAACTTAAAGTATAGGTGTTTCTTTCATTAAATTGTTCTTTATGTGCTTCCTAATTAAGCTTGGGACCATTTTTTTGGCTTTCTTCTTTGAGAAAAGTGTTGTAAAACTTTTGATTTAGAGGAAAGTTGCATTTTCACCCAGGTATAAAGCTGAATAGTATGCTTAATGCTTTGAGTTTGTTCTCTTAAAACCTCAGTAATGGTAGGGTTGTGTAAGATTGTTCAGTCTCCTGCTTTTCTAATGATCTCAGAAAGTTTTATAAATGCAGGAGTATCATGTATGGATTATGATTTAGAACAACTATTAGCAGGAAGATTATGAAGAGCTCATACATGATGGTCAAGATGTGAGTGTCAGATGCATAGTGTAGTTTGCCTCAGAAGATAGTGGCAGTAAAATACTCTGGAAGGGTAAAACCTTCTGAGATTACAAAGACAGTGCTATCCAAAGCAAAGATTGAAAGTGTGCTATAACTTAATGATGTATTTTTGCTAGGACAATGGGATGGTATCCAGATTTCTAGTTAGTTTCCTACTGCTTTGATACTGTTAATGGATGTAAAAGTAAATAAGCTAACTATTAGCACTTGCTTGTCAAGCTGTCAGATGAGCCTTTGGGACAGCCAGAAAGGCTCCATGTGACTGGGGCTGGGAGGAATGAAATCCACCTTTAGGGATGTGCAATGCACACTGGAGTTGGTGGCACTGTCCTTTTCTGCAAAATGTCCTTTCTGACTTCAAAACACTCTTCTGTTGCTCTGCTCTTCCCTTGCTTTTTAGTGAATACTTGCAGACACCTCTATCATCTGAAGCTGTTAGACTGGGCTACTTAGTCAGAGCTTGGGTGGATCTCATGGCTAAGGATAGCAGTGGGTAAAATGGGCATTGGGGACTGCCTGCTAGAGGCTGGAGGAGCAGAGAGGGTTGGCATGTAGAGGAATGGGAGACAGTGAGAGCCCTAACAACACCATGGTGAACAAACAACCTTTTTAAACGCATTTGGGAAAATGGTTCATTATTTTTTTCACAGATTCATGCCATGGGAATGACAGGAACACTTTAAATAAGTCAGAAAACAAGCCCATATAGTTCGGTCTCATTTACAAATTCTGAGGCTGTAAGAATTTTTCATCTGTTGAGTTGTATTGTAGCAAAATCCTCTGCCTTGTTTAGTGTGTGCTTTAAGGTGAGGTAAACATTCAGGATCCACATGTTTTATATTCTGAGAGTGAAGCAAAGCCCTAAATGCCTGACCTGGCAAAAGAGGAGGTCTTCCTTCAAGGAGTAATGCAGAAGGATCAGTGGATGAACTGTGAAAGCATCAGGCATTTGGCATACTCTGTCTTTTGTTGCTTTTGCAAGAAATGTTTCTGGCTTAAGGAGAAAGCTGGGTCTGTGTTCCCTGGTCAGTAGCAAATGATCACTGTCTCTTGAAATATATAAAGCCTGGACATTGTTCATCTCCAAAAAATTATCTCCTATCAAGGACATGTCCATGAAAAAAGCGGAATTAGACATTTGTGTTGTCTTCCTAATACAATGCTCCTGGGGACACTGTGTCAGCAGTGGTCAAGGATCTCAGCTGTAGCTTTTGCTGATGACTGACATGCAGGATTGTGAAAGACAGTGTTCAGTACCTTGGGTTTGATCCAGAATTACAGAGAAACAACTTGATTAAGTGTATTTTCATTATTACTAATAGGTCTATATGTTGTTAAATATGAAAGAGCTGTAAGCTCTCATTAGCTTAATTATTTATATTTTATCCCTTCTAAGCTTCTTGTTGTTTGCTTTGCTTCCTTACATTTTAGTTTCTAAACAGCAGAGGTTTTGTACTTTGGATGTCCTGCATTGTATTTTGGAAGTCCTGCAGTATCTAGATATGCTGCAGAGAAACATCTATTCGTACAGAGGAAGACTATCTCTGCCAAAGAGACAGTTTTATTGTTGTATGGTTTGGATATGATTCAATTAGATTAAATACTTTAGCAAATTCTATTAGCTGTAATTCTCTAATCATCTGACTTTCCCAAATATGCTGGTATATAGGTTCTACTTTTCTCTTTTACCTTGAATACGTAATTTGGAATACAAAATATTATTCCCAGTTTTTTTATTTGGAACATATTTTTCTTATATAAAATTATGTTTCCCTTCACACATCTATTATATACAAAAAGAATGAAATTATCCTATTAATTTGTAAAAAATGGTAAGTTTTTTCGAGGGCCATTGTGTTTTTGGTATGCTAGAAGTAAATCTACAGCTTGGGATGTTTTACATAAATTAAAAGAGCCACATTTGCTTTACACAGTTTCTTCATCTTTGCAGTTTATTAAACTTGCTTAGTGCACCACTGCTGAATATAAATAATAACTGCAGCAGTGGTATTGATTGCTTAGGTACCTGAGCTTATGTCTACTGTTGGCTTTAAAGCACTAAGAAACTTCTTTCCTGTTCTGTCCAGTTAGGAAGCAGCATTTTTTCCCCTATCTTGTTTCCTAAGGATTGTTAATTCTGGATTCCTAAAATCATTAACTCCTAGAGACTGAAACTCCTTGTCATTGCAGCAGCTGTGTATGAACTAATGCAGTAATCGATGCTTGCACTACACTGCAGAGATTTGTTTTGATGACAAGAACTCTCGTTAGCCCTGTTTGGTGTCAGTGGTGTCAAATGTTTGACACTGCAGAATAATTTGGCTTAGAATCAGGACACAAGGACCTTATGACTTCTTCTACATCGTCTCCTTCACACTGAAGTGGATTTTTGCTTGCATTACGGTTTTGCTACAGTTGCAGGCTGGAATTCATCAACCTACTAGATGCCAGTTGTGCTTTAACCATTCTGTTGCTGATGCTGCTATGTTTGCTGGGTTTCTTCAGTTTCTGCTCCATACGCTTCATTCAGGTACAGGTAAATAAGGAGCTGAGGTTTTAGTTATATTTTTACATTTCATATTTTTTTAAAATATTTTTTATGTCTCTTTCTAACTGTCCAGCTTGAGTGATGTTCTGTCCTCAGAATGTAAAGTATTAATTGTAGCAAATATTCATCCCAAGTAGGGAATAAAGAACCATTTTACTTTTAAGTCTGTGTTTTAGTTACATTTATATTTTGAAAGTGTCAAATATATTTTGACATTAGTGATGTTATGTGGAATGAGCTTTCAAAAAAGATCTGTATTTTGAAAGTAGACATCAAAATGTAAATGTGTTTCTGAAAAGTAATAATAATATTCCTAATGCATTATGACTTCTGCATTTTTGGAGGAGTCATGGATAAAAAATATAAAAATTTACTTCAGGAAGCAAATAAACATTTCTGTGTACAATTTCTCTTTGGCAGAAGACAATTGGTATGTCCTCAGTCTCCTATGTTGTGCTATTGTTAGGAGCTTTAAGAAGTTTAGAATGGAGTGTGATTCTGTTACTTTTATTTTTGCATTTTATTTAGGAGAAAGAATCATTAAACCTATGTGTATAGAATAAAAATATATTTCTTTGGCATAATATACAATTATGGTTATAATAATATATGGGTTATAATAAATGTACAGTTCTGGTTATTTTGTACATTGTTTCTGCATGATCATATTGATGCATTGCACCTTCTGATCAGGGAAGGACATCAGTATTTTCCTTTTATATCTGAAATAAGGTCCTCATCTAAATCACTAAAGGATCACAGGGGAAAGTGAGAGGAAGGACTCACCATTCCAAGTTCTTTGGGATTAGGCAGTGTGTTGAGGATAACAAATACCTCTAAAATCCTATATCTAGGTAGTTGATGGCACTGCCTATAAAAGTTGGTTTTGAAAAGTAATTTTTTCATTAGAACTATTAATCCTAAACATTTATGATAGAATAAGTAATGAAAGAGGTTTTATCCTCTTGAAAATAACATCTGTGTTAGATAAAATGTATTAAGATATCCACGTGTGAAATTAATTTAATTCAGCAAAGTTTAGGGGATAATTAGAGTTCACTGAAGGCAGAATATGCAGGGACATATTGGAGAAAATGGGGTTGAACAGCAATCAAAACAGAGATGGAACAGAAACAGCAGCAGGAATATCAGGAAGACAAAACGCTGCTATGGCTGGGAAGAGAGAATAGTCAGCCTTAGCTCTGCATAGAATTTAAAGGATAAGACTGGAGAAAACCTTTGGCTAAGATCAAAGGCTTGCATTCTCTCACAGTTAATATATTGTGTGTAGCTACATAAAGAAGGTAAATCCCTGTTTCTTCTTCAAGCTGCTCACTGTGGTAGACAGCCTTAAACTGCATTCTAGTGACCTCTTGCACATCTTGGCAAAAGTAGATGAAGAAAGTGAAGTGGGCTTGGGATTCAAAAATACAGAGGTGTGACACCCTGCGTTGTGATGATTCAAGGCTGTGCCTTGGGCAATAGGCAAACAGCAGCATTTCTCCAGCCTTTGCAACAGCATGGAATTGGGAGATCTAAAAGATACTTTAAAATCACTTAGCACCACATCCCCTGGCCCAGTATCAGTCTCTCTTGAAAGCATTTGATTCTTTTGTGTAGTAGACTATAGAGATATAAAGGACTATTAAACCAGGCTATCTATAACTCTCTGGACATTAGATTTAACTCATCTCTCTCTCATAACTACACTTCAGTATGCTAAATATTCCATTTTGAAAACTGAGCTGTGTGCTGCAAGGAGAGAGTTTGAGAGACTGAGCTGTCATCAAGGTCACTGTCATGTCAAGGTGTTGATTAGGTGCACAGGTGCCCAAAAGAAAAATCATGTTGCAGAGTAAAGCAAAACCGAAAAAACCCCTAACAACAAAACCTTAAGTTCCTCACCAGTTTGACCTTTTGAGATATTTGGTTACAAAAGTAGGCAAGGCAACCAGAGCCTGATCTCTGGCCAACCCTGCTAATTCCCAAAATGAAAGGTTAATGGTTTTCAAACAGCAGCCAGGTTTTTATGCTATCCTCTCCTGTTAGCATTGTGATAGATTATATCCATCTCATCATCTTCTGCACAGCTAATTCTCAGCTGCTAGGTTTCTCCCTGTTTCTACACTTGTTTTTCCTGGTCTGAGCGTGGAGCCATTTCCTTGTTGACTCTGAACTGGATCCTCTTTTTCCAGTTTGTTTTTCTAGTTTGTCAGGATAGCTTTGAAGTCCAGTTCTGGCCTCCTATAAAATAGCCATTCCTTTCTCCTTGGCATCAACTCCAATATGCTTCTGATTGATTGCCTACAGCAGTAGTGTGAGTGTTGACTATTACTAGGGTGGCTGTCACTGGAACAGGCTCCCCAGGGAAGTGGTCACAGCACCGAGACTGCCAGAGTTCAAGAAGTGTTTGGATGATAATTTCAGGCACACGGTGCGAGCTTGGGTATGGACCTGTGCAGGGCTAAGGGTTGGACTCAATGATCCTTGTGGGTCCCTTCCAGCTGAGCATATTCTGTGATTCAGAAGTTATATTTAGACACTTTCTCTGGTGTGACTCTTATCAAGACTCCTTTTCAATGGAACATATTTGACATCTGCTGTTACACATAATTTGCTGATAGAGCCAAATAGTAGCAGACTCTTACCATAGTATTCTACACTGGCAAATACTTCATACTAGGTACTAGTACTAGGGACTAAATAGTTCCAGAATAATCTCAATTGCTTTTGCATACTCTCCTGTTTGCACTGAATTGCGTGTGTTTCTAATTTTGTTTTGTGTGCTTCCTGGTACACATCCTGCTTGATGACTGCAAGTTACTCACTCATAGGCAACTTTCAATCAATTCTTCCAGAAAATGAAACATTTATGACTTAGCTGGTCAGTATTTGACTGCATTTCTCCTTCTTCTGTATTGGGCTGAGGTTTTTTTATGTTGGTATTATTTCCTCATATGCTTTCACTTTTGCTGTCATGACTGCTTCCTTATTTTCTGTAAGGTTGGGTGTTTTGGTTTTGATTTGGTTCAGGTTTTTGCTGTTTGGATGTTTTCAGTTTTGGGGATTTTTGTTACATTTTTTTTAGACAGATTTTTGATTTTTCTTCTGCTCAGCTTTCTTCCCTTCCCAAGTTTGTTAATTTTCACATTCTTAGCTCTTCCCTATTTACTGGTGGAAAGCAAAGCTCCAAAGGTCCTTTGCTGGTTGTTTTACTAGTCTATGATCTCTTACAGTACACTACAAGGATTCTTCCTGCAGTATTCCCCTCCCCGCTGGAGAAACAAAACCTGTCATTATCTTTTAATGCAGCATAATTGCAGGTTCTCATGAATGTTAATTAAAAAAAACCCCAAACATAACCAAACAAAAAGCCCCCAACTGAACCAAAACAAACAAACAAACCCCCCAAACCCTCATCAGGCTCATCTTGATGCGCTGGAGTGTGTCCCCATCATGGTACTGCTGAAGTGCTTTTGCCTTTAATCAGAGAATTTCATCTGCTGTATTTCCTTCTAAAGGCCTGAAGCTCAGAAAAACTAGTTTGATTTTTTTTCCCTCCTCAGACTTTCATTTTCATTTGAATATTAATTATTTCTCCCAGTTTTCATGAAAATTCAATAATAACTTTGATTATGAAATACAATCTTATTTCTCGAGTAACTTGTTCAGGTTTGCATGATGGACTCGTGTGTGTGTATGCCGGACAATCAACAGAAAGGCTCACTGTCTTTCTCCCTTCCCCTGGTCCTGTGGATAATAAGAAGCCTTGCTTTCAGTTGCTCCTGTTTCTATCAGCATGTTTATAAACACTCTGGATCTCTTTCCCCCCATGGCGTGGGGCGGCCCAGTTCTAGTTCCATTTCCATCCAAGGAACCATTTCTGATGGCTTAAGGTGGATAGGGAGGGGGGACTCCAGGTCAGGGGTTTCTTCAGGTCCTGAGCCTGGAGGGTAGAGGTGCTCCCCCTTCTCCCCACCCACGTGGCCCCGTGGCAGGCACAGAGACAGCACACAAGCGTGGAGAGGAGGTAAGAGGGAGTTTATTGTTGGGGTGGTTACATTTATAGGGTTAGAAGGACTCACAGAGTAACCAATTAGAAGTCTCAAGGGGCTTACAGGAACACCCAATCACAGGAAGGGGTTAACAAGGACCAATGAGAACACCTTAGGACATCTTCCCAGGACATTCCTGCATGGGATAACACTTGGCGTGGGGGGTCTTGGGAAGAAGAAAGCATGAGTTAGCAAAGAGACTACAAAAAGCCATTTTGAAACATGTTTAACAACAGTTTTCTCATATACTGCAGATTTACTGCCACAAAACACTGTGTGTTTTCTTCTGTATCTGAGCAGAAATGCCTTTATTCTTTCCGTACAGTAGTAGAAAGTGTGCGTTCAAATAAGTCTCTCTGGGCATTGCCTGTTTTCATAACCTTATTTAGCTACCTTATTTATTGATATCTTACTGGGCATTGTTTCCATGGGACTTCTAATGCCTGACATTGTTTTCTGGTTTGCTAATCCTTCTTAAAATTTCTAGCAATTGGCAGTATAGAAAGACCCTGGGGTTTGAGGAGAATTTGTTTTCAGCTTTGATTTTCAATTATAATTTGTTAATAAATCAGTCTTTAACAAATACTAAGTTAAAAAATATACAATTGAAAATTTTTAAAATTCTTAGGGGAAAAATACCAGAAGAGGCCAAAATGGAAATATTACTTTTTTTTTTGCAATTAACACCTACTCAGTTGGTTTTAAATGTATAGAGGAGAGAGAAAGAAAAACAACCTCCAGGAAAGAAAAATTGTGCTAGGCTGAAGAAAAGAATAGGATATTTGAAGTGCTGGGAATTCCTTCGTAACAGCAGAAAAGTTTTTAAGAACTGATCAGGCTTTTCAACTACAGGATAGCTGTGTATCCATGTCTCCAAAATTACGAGACCATGTGACTTTTTGAGATAACTTGTTATACATTTTTCAAGTTTCATCATATGCTGAACAAAAATATTATGAAGAAATCATAGCAAAGCTAAAAGTGTTAATTATATGAAACAAGAACTCAATAAAAGTGTTAATACAGTTAGTATCAATATTTAATTTGAATTAAATAGCAATTATAAATTCATTCAGAGAAGCTCTAAATTTCAGAAAGGAAATCTCCTTCCATCCATCTACAGAATTATCTTCCACTCAAGAGAGTAATCAAAGTAAGCAAAATCAGTACTCAAAGCTAGCCTTAAGATAACAAACTTTCCTTGTCTTTAGATGCCACAGTATCAAAAATCAATTAAAATGTTTGCTTGCTGATTTGAAGTTTCTGATGCTAACTACTTTTCTTGTATTCTAAAGAAAATATTTGTAATAAGCCTTTCAAAAGAACTTCTCAGATTAATGGAAGTTCATGTATCTTGCTTAGTATTTTACATTTTTAAGTCTTTCACACTTTTTGATGACCATACAGAATATGCTTCTGTGGACCATCCCTGTGTGAATCATGTATATTCTTGGACTCACATGCTTGCAATAAGACTTATGCATCCTCAAAATAGCAGTTTAGATGGTCTCTGAGATAAAAATAAGTATCCACCTAGAAAGGGTTGATGAACTCTTGAAGACTCTTAGTGTTTGAGTGAAGGAACTAATTGGCTGAAGGATTCTCATAAGCAGACTCCCTGGAGATTTGGGAAACTTAGAACTTTTTCTTGTTATGCTCCTTGTGCCCATGTTAAAAATTTTAGAGACATTCAAAAATCCTCAGTTTGTTGTTTGACTAGATAGGTTGTGCCTTTTTGGCTTTAAGCTTCTGTTGGCAAGATTAGTAATCCTTGCTTTCAGTGGTTTATAAAGCCTTGCCACAACACTGAAATCTAAATAGTATTTAAAGACTTCAGATAGTATTTAATGACTTCACTACTTCCTTGCTTAATTATTTCTGTGTTTCTTGTTTGCAAATATCAATTCGGCATTACAACTTCTTCTGTGCTCACAATGTAAGTGTTCATTTTGTATGAGAAAGAGTATGACATGTCCTTATCTTCTAAACACAAAAATAAGGAATAACCATTTATTTTTAGTTTGTACTGAATAAGCCTAGGTTGTCAGTTATCTAAATCTGAAAGCTTAGTGCTTGATAAAGCTCTATAGACCCTTTTCCAATTATTTTTTTGTTACTCAGAAATTTAATTAAGATATAGAAGAACAATTTTATATCTCATCATTCCATTAAAATACCTAAATAAATATTGAATTGAGAGAGCAATCTGAGAGAATGGTTCTAGCTTTGGGAGCTCTAGGGACCACAGTCACGTGCGCCAGATCTGTACCTGAAATAGGATTACTGTATGTATAAATTGTCACTGGTATGGAGTACTAGTCTTTATTTTAACTTTGGAGTCTTACAGTATGTCAGTATTCAGTGCTTAGGACATGTGCCAGCAGGGGACTCAAATCCAATGCAACTGTATATTTTCAGTACAAAAGCAAACCTAAATTTCATAGCCTTGTGGTGCATTCTTCCCACATACTGCATGATCCAGTCTGTCCTTGAACTGCATAGATGGTAAAACACAGATCTTTTTCTGCAAGGATTTAAGTTCTAAACTGTAGACATCTAAAGTGAGTTGGTTTGAATCTAAGGAGATAAAGAGCATTTTTATGAAGCTTTGTATATAATTAGGCAATAGGTAGCTTTTGAATTCTCTGCTTGCCACATAAGTGCCAGGGTTGCTGTTCAAGCCAGGGTACTCATGTTTTCTCTCTATGTGGTTACTTAGCAGCTTGAACTAGAATGATTTAAGCATATGTTATTTATACAATGAATTATTTTTCTGACATGATAAAATTATTAGAATTTTTTTTCCTGTGAGTAGAAGTACTTCCTTCCTTAACAATATGACCTATCACATCTGTAACAGCAACTAGATGTTTTTGATGGTGGGAATGGTGTGCTGAACATTTACCAGTAGCATGCAGAGTCGTTTTCCAACTCGTGAAAACTCAGGCTATGAAGAAGAAAGGCAATCAAGTTAATGTATGGAGTTTTTTTACATTTGTTGTAACTCTCTGTAGGCTGGTATGTGGCTTCTATTGATTTTTACTTGGGAAACAATTGTTCATTTCCATGAGATATTGATCTAGTTCCATGGGAACTTTCACAACAGAGGATGTTCCAGGTCTTTCACAAACTTTATTGCTGTTTAATGCAGGCTATATTTAATTCCAAAAATTAACAAAAGTAAATACATAAATGACATGTTGTCCATGTTGTCTTGGCTACAGTGACCATGAAATGGTGGAGTTCAAGATTGTTAGGGCAATGAGGAGGCCACACAGCAAGCTTGCTACCCTGGACCTCAGGAAACCAGAATTAGGCCTCTTCAGGGATCTTCTTGGTAGAGTACCATGGGATAAAGGCCTGGAGGGAAGAAAAATGGCTTCTCCGAGCTCAGGAGCCATGAATACCAACAAAGAGGAAGTCAGGCAAAAAACTCAAACACAGAAAGGAAGCCTACAGAGTGTGGAAGCAAGGGTGGTTAGCCTGGGAGGAATATAGAGAGATTGCCTGAGCAAACAGGGGTCAGGTTAGGAAAGCTAAAGCCCTGATAGAATTAAATCTGACCAGGGACATCAAGGGCAACAAAGAAGGCTGAGAGAAAAATATGTCAGTGATAAAAAGAAGACTAGGGAAAATGTGGGCCCTTTCAGGAAGGAAACAGGAGACCTGATTGTCTTGGATATGGAAGGCTGAGGTACTGAATTACTTTTTTGCCTCAGTCTTCACTGATGAATGAGTGCTCCAGTCACACTGCACAGGTTGCAGAAGACAAAGGCAGGGACTGGGAGAATGAACAGGTGCCCACTGGAGGAGATAAGGTTTGAAACAATCTAAGGAACATGGGAGTGCACAAGTCCATGGGACCTGACGAGATACTTGTGCAGTTCCTGAGGAAATTGGCAGATGAAATGGCTAAGCCACTATCCATCATATTTGAAAAGTTGTGGCAGTCTGGTGAGGTTCCCACCAACTGGAAAAGGGGAAACATAACCCCCATTTTTAAAAAGGGGAAAAAAGGAAGATTCAGGGAACTACAGGCCAGTCAGTCTGACCTTTGTGCCCAACAAGATCATGGAGCAGATCCTCCTGAAAACTATGCACATGGAAAATAAGGAGGATATTGGTGACAGCCAACATGGCTTCACTAAGGGCAAATAATGCCTGACAAATTTGGTGACCTTCTACACTGGGGTTACAGCACTGGTGGATAAAGAAAGAGTGACTGACATCAGCTACCTGGACTTGTGCAAAGCATTCAGCCCTGTTCTTCATGACATCCTTGTCTCTAAACTGGAGATATATGGATTTTATGAACAGACCACTCGGTGGATAAAGAATTTGCTGGAAGTTCACACTCAAAGAGTTGTGGTCAATGGCTCCATCTACAAGTGGAGACCAGTGATGAGTGGTATTCCTCAGGGATCAATGTTGGGACTGGTGCTGTTTAACATCTTTTTAGGCAACAGGAACAATGGGATCAAGTGCACTCTCAGAAAGTTTGCCAATGACACAAGTTTTGCAGCGTGGTCAACATGCTGGAGGGAAGGGATGCCATACAGAGGGATCTTGACAGGCTTGAGAGGTGGGCCTGTGTGAACCTCATGAAGTTCACAAGGCCAGATGCAAGGTACTACAGATGGGTCAGGGCAAACCCAAGCACAACTACAAGCTGGGCAGAGAATGAATTGAGAGCATCCCTGAAGAGAAGGACTTGGGGGTGTTGGTGGATGAAAAGCTCAACGTGAACTGGCAATATGCTCTTGCAGCTCAGAAAGCCAAACACGTCCTGGGCTGCATCAAAAGAGGTGTGACCAGAAGGTCTAGGGAGGTGATTCTCCCCTCCTACTCCACTGTGGTGAGACTTCACCTGGAGTACTGCATCCAGGTCTGGGCTCCCAACATAAGAAGGACACAAACCTGTTGGAGTCCAGAGGAAAGCCATGAAGATGATCAGAGGATGGGAGGATCTCTGCTATGAGGACAGGCTAAGAGAATTGGGGTTGTTTAGCATGAAGAAGAGGAGGCTCTGGGGAGACCTTCTAGGACCCCTCCACTACCTAAAGGAGGACTACAGAAAAGCTGCAGAGGGACTTTTTACAGGGGCATGTAGTGTTAGGACGAAGGAGAATGTCTTCAAGCTGAAAGAGGGTAGATTTAGATTAGATATTAGGAATAACTTCTTTACTGTGACGGTGGTGAGGCACTGGAACAGGTTGCCCAGAGAGATTGTGGATGTTCCATCTGGATGGGGCTCTGAGCAGCCTGGTCTAATGGAAGGTGTCTCTGGCCACGGCAAGGAGGGGGTTGGAACTAAATGATCTTTAAGGTCCCTTCCAACTCAAGCCATTCTATGATTCTATGATTTTATGATTCTATGTATTAATTAGAGAGACCAAGTCTGACTAGTCAGTTTGTTGAGTAATTTTAGATGCAGCCTCTGAAAATTGTCTAAGTTTCTAGTTACCTGATAGAATTGCTGTATTAATTAACAGCCACATTTTAGGGTCAATTAAATGCCTAACATGGGCTGGCTGACTCTTATAATTAAACTCTCCTTCTTGCCTTAAGTATCTACTGAGAATCTAGTGTGCCTGGATTTGAGTAAAACACTAAAGTGCATTCTTTGCTGAATAGCAGTAGTCTGGATGGATTTGGGGAAACATCTCAGGGTATTTTATCTCCAGTATTCAAGACTCTTTGGAAATCAGCATGACTGGTCATACACAATAGCAGACTCTCTCCTATTTTGTGCTTGTTTTGGCTTTGTAAGAGAGACAAGGCTGTAGTTTCCAGCACTTCTCAGCTTTTCAGGATCTCACTTGAAATCACGGTATCCAGCATTAGCTTTTGGTATGGATAGTGCTGCTGAAGATGAAGTATTTCAGAGAAAAGGTTTTTTTGGTGGTGTGAATTTTGCTTTCCCTTTATTTTGAAAGCGTACACATTGCAGATATAAAACCTTTGGTAATTTATTAAGGGTTTTACTCTCTGGCTTGAAATTCAATTGAAGACTGTGAAAGACTTGTCACAGAAAAAAAACTTGACAAATTTATGTCTTGTAAAATACTATTATATCCCTCTGGATCCAAGAGTAAAGTAATTGAACAGCAGCATATTAATAGGAAAAAATATTTAATTGCTGTCAGGATACAATTTTTGAATTATTCCCTCAGGAAAAAACGTTTTTACAAATATCTACTCTGTTTCACTCTTTTGTTCTTAAGTAAATCACACATTAAAACTGCAAATGTGTTTTTAATAATATGCTTTAAGTTGAAATGCATTTTTATATGTTTTAGATATATATCAGGAATGTAAAAAAAATAATACAGTATATGTGTATTTTCATAGGGGCTTATTTTTAAGTTGTTCTTGTTTTAAAATTTAAAGAATTATTTTAAAAGTGTTTAAAAGCAACTTAATCCTATAAATTAATTATTTGCTCCTTATAAAAGTAGTTTTTTCCTCTCTATGATGTCTTAAATTTTTCTTGTTTTACTAGTTATTTTTTATGTCTTTTACCAGTGGAGAGAGTTCTCTGCGTGTAGGTGTTTTTTGTTTTCAGTTTTCGTGGATTTTTTTTGAGAGAATCTGAAATTTTGAAGCTATGCTCTTAGATCACAAGTTTTTGCAAGTTATTTACGTATTCCCATATCTCTATAATACTAGTGCACACTAATTTTGTGTAATTAAACAAATAGTGAGTTCTGGAGTGTGGCGGTGCAAGAAGAGCATATATAGGTATCAGGTAAAGAAGCAGCAGTTACATAGGATGATCAACGAGAAATTATTTTTAAAGATATAACAGAGTACTGAATACACATGTCTCTAATGTCAATGTTGCTGGCATAAAGTAATTTTTAAGCTCATTTGGGGGGTTTGTTAATTTATGTCTGAATTTTTATGTTCTATTTTATGAGTGCTTATGAATAGATTAACTGACATTTTTCATTATAAAACCCTTTTTTACAGTTGTAAATTCATCCAGAAGTTTGTGTGCCAGTAGTCTGTATCATAATGAATTTTAACAGGAATTTTAATATTGTCATTTTTCAGACTGTGTACTTTTCCCAATTCATGCATTTTTGCAGCTTTTAAAATATTCACCAAATTGTGGGCTTACAGCTTTCAGTCAAGATGTTTGATTTGATAGCTACCTTTAGAGCTTCTCAGTGTATCATCCATGTTCCAGCTCAGTAGAACTGCATTTGCAGTGTACTTCCTGCTCTCAGCTTCTGAGAGCAGAGGGTGGAAGAATTGGTGTCGTGGCCAGCTGCTGTGGATGTAGCTCATGGCTTGGAATTTAACAAAGCATGGGACAGAGAGGAAGATGAAAGGGACAGACTCTTTAAGACTTAGATGTGGGGAGGAACGCATGGGAATGTAGCTTAGTATCTCAAAGGGTTTGAGGTTAAGGAGGAGTTAAAATACGCAACCTAAAGAAAGGACAGCAAAGGCAGAAGCAGAAGGAAGCAGAAGATGGATGATAGCAAATAATGGGCAGGGAAGAAAGGCAGTAAAGGGTAGGTAGATGGTGAGAATAGGAAAATCAGCAGGTTAGCCAAGACAGGTGTATGAGAGGATCTTGCTACAGCAGGAGCTTGGTGGAGAAGGATGCATGAATTAAGTGGATATGAAATAACAAGGAGCAAGACCATCAAGGAAATTAGAGGCAAGAAGCTGAAAGTGGGAAGGAACACAGGAAAAGAAAGTAGAGAACAATGTGGATGAACAGAAATGTTTTTGAGCACTAGTATACACGTCTGCATGCTGGAGCTGATGTTTATTCCCACCTGAACAATTCTCTATTGCTGAGCAAATAGCTGTGAAACGTGGAGGCAAAGTGCGTTGTGTTTTGCCTGTGGTGGGCCAGCGCACACAGGAGAGTTGCTTTTTGGCGTTACTGTTGAGTCCATTACTGAAAATTGGAGAGCTCTGTACCATGGATCTGAGCTTACTGCCAGCTCTTCAGGTGGCAGTGTTGTTCATAGATTTGTTGCTGTTCTAGTTGCAATTTTGAAGGTTATACAGGTGTAAGGAAGGATGCTAAAAATAAAACCAAAAGATCTTTAATGTGAAGATAAGCTTTCTAAACTTACAGAACTGCAGTAGCTAATGAAACTGCAAACTGTCTCATGTGGTTATGCATATGATAATAATATGCTGTTTAAAAATGAGCTTCTGCATATGATCCTGTAGATGGTAAGCTATTAAAGATTTTATGAATTAGAGAGTGGTACAACTTGTATTTCATAATTAGCATATAAATATTTGTAGAAAAAGAGTAAAAAATAATCTCTTCTTGTAAATGTATCCTTTTCTTCCTTGGGTTCTTTGTTGCTTCTATTAGATCGCTACTCTTACTAGCACATAGGCATCTGACAGTATTATTATAGAGATGTGTTTTACAAAGTAAGATAGTGAAGATGTATTTCCTGAAGTGTACATAAAAAAATATGTTTTCTAAAACAATATAGCATATCTAAGTGTAGAGAGGATTGGCAATAAATATCTGATTTTAATGATAAATTAGGATTTTCACCTGGTAACTTTTAAATTACTTATAGAGTTTGTAGGAATGTTGTTAGGAAAGTGTATGAAGAGTTGTTCCATTAAAAAACCCTTATTCTGGGCCCTAATCCTTTAAAGACTTGGAAAAAAAACACTTGTGCACTCAGAAAACAGTATTAGCAAACTGTTCCACTAACGTATTTTAGGTGCCCAAGTGAGAGTGAAAAATGCCTGAAGTGCAGCTGTGGATATAAACCTCATTGAGAGGTGACTATTTCCTTCAAGATCTAAAACTAAGCTCAGAAGTGATAATTTGTATTTTGGTTTGGTGAGGGTTTTGTCTCCATGTTTAAAGGCAGTGTAAGCTAAATGGCAGGATGATCTACTTTTTTTTTCAGATAAAATTTAAAAATATCTCTTGTTTATTTTAGATCAAGTGTTTATATACTTCTGTTATTGCAAAAGAACATTAGGAAAAGTTTTTCTCATTTCTAATGACACTATTGCATTTTTATTAATACATTATGAAAATGCCCAAAAGGATGAAAAAAACCCCAAGGTTCAGAGCTTACGGATATGTTCTGTTAAACTAGTGCTAGCACAGAAGTATTTCAGCCTGATTCCTGCTGTATCTGTCTCATGTCTAGCCTACATCATTCTCTTATGTCCCTCCAAATACCACCTGTACACTTCCTCTTTGTAAAGAAAATTGTGCTCCAAAATGCACTGCCCATTATTCTTTCTATTGCAATTCCTGCCTTGTCCTTTTTCTCCTTGGAGTGCACAGTTACATGAGTCCTCTATCACAGAAAACTGCCAGTGAAGTTGGTAGTTTTCTGCTACCAAGTCAGCCCTCTACAGCTGTAGTATATTTAATCAAACTGTAGTGGTTTCCTTAAATTCATATATACTCACTGTGGTGGTGTGCTCTGATGCCTTTTCTTGTAAATCCTACCCACAATGCCCTCCTTGACCCGATAGGCTGATGGCTTCCAGACCACTGTAATTCATGGCCTTATTCTTGATGTACATAGTATAAATGTTTGTCCCAATGAAATAGAAGATTGCAGCCTCGTACCTGCTGTCAATACTATTTGCTCTATTTGTGTGGCTGTTATCTGGTGCCAGCTCCTGTGCCTCTGTTATCTGTTGCCAGCTCCTGTACCTCTCTGTCTGTACAGTACCTGTCATCATGGTATTGATCTTTGCAGATTCTAGAGTGTTCTTTACTGTTCTGTCCTTAAGTGTAGCCTATTTTGTGGAGTATTCTCTCTTGTGAGCATCTGCTATGGAGATAGTGGGGAGGAGGAGAGCTGTGACAGCAGCGCTTTGGGCTCCATTCTTGGAGGATGACTGGGCAAAGCAAAAAGTAGACAGTGCACACAACGAATTTCTGAGGTGCAATTCCTGAAAAAGCAGAGGTCCAAATAAATGCATTATTATGTGGTTTTCTTTTTATATTAGTAGGCCACATTGTTTTCATATTGAGATGTAAAGGTTTTGTATTTGCTTCATCAAACTACTGCACTTGAAAATTCATACATGCAGAAGTAACCATTCATATGACTTTCTCTGCTTGAGAGATTACACATTTCTTTCTACTCATATTCTTCCAGGTGACTTGGATTATTACTGGCTGGATCCTGCCACGTGGCACAGCAGGGAGACGTCCCCTATTAGTTCGGTAAGAAATAGAAAAAAAGAGGTTCATAAGTATGAATTAAAATGTTTGCTAATTATTTCAGTTCAGCATAGTTATTTTGCTGTAAAAAAGTATTCTGTAGAAATGATATGAAAACTTGGTTTAGAGGATCATGGAAATGGAAATCAGAAAGAAATTTTCATCAAAGTGTATATTTGTAGAATTGCCTGAATTTTAACTTGAATTTAATTCTTTCATAGTCATGACAGTAGAGTTCACTACAAACCACAAAAAAAGCAGTTGTGAATGTGATGCTGCTCTGGGATTTTTTCTATTGACTTGGAGTTGGAAAGGATCATTTTGATTTTATTATAGAGTGAACATCCGTATGGTAGAACTGCATAACGTGTATTATTCTAAAGAACAGAATTTCTGAATGCACTTTTCAGGGTCATGTAATTTAAAAGTAAGTGTTTAATTTTATTACCTAGAGTGTGTTTTAAATGTTTAATTCTATTGAACTTTAAAACGTATTATAATTCTACCTGCAGACTTAGTTCTGAGATTTTCTTGCTGACGGCGTAAATGTTTAATGTTACCAAAGTCCAACAGATATAATAATAGAAAGCTCGAGTGCAATATGTAACACATCTGAAGGATGTTTGTGTCTACTGTGAAATAACGATATAGAAATTGTGTTGTTTTATACATATGGATCTAAATACTGGAAGATGTTCACACTTCTTTAATTCCACTGCTTGGGGTTTTTTTTAACAGCATCCCGTAACGTGGCAGCCTTCCAAAGAGGGAGATCGCTTAATTGGGCGTGTTATTCTTAACAAGAGAACAACTATGCCAAAAGAATCAGGTGCATTACTGGGGCTAAAAGTAAGTATTACGTGGTTTGTCTGCTAAATGAAAGAAAGCTCCACTGACCTTAGACATAGAGGTCTAAAACACTGAATCAGAGGACACTCCAATCATATGGTCTTTTGACAAAAAAATTGATTCCTCTTTTTGAGTAACTTTTGAAAGCTATATATATAACTTATGAATGTAAATACATTTGCTCCTTCTATGCACTCTTCCAGTCATCCATGACAAAAGAGCTGAACTGTTTTGATTAAAAAGGGTATGTTTGTTCGGCTTCCTGTCTGCAAGACATATACTGCCCATTGCAATACACTAATGGAGTCCTGCCTTTTCTAGCTCTCCTGTTTGCAATTCAGTTGAGTAATACATTTTATAATCCACACACATAAATATCATATGAATGCAAATGTTTACAAGGTCATTTTTTAAAATCCACACAGCCATTGGAAAATAGAAATTTTGTAGAAAGAAACTAAAAATTTACACAAAAATTTGCAAAAAACCCTCTTAAATCATAGTAGAGGTTAAATTATATGTAATTCCTTAATCCAGTGCCCTAAACCTGAGACATTGGCAGCACTGTTCAATTGATTTAAATCCCTAACTTGATCATTTGTAGCAGATTTTAGATTCATACCTCTAACTTGAAAGAACACTTGAAGTAGAGAGAGTGATACTTTTGAAGCTGGTGGAGAGTACAGTTCAAGCATTTCTCTCTCCATGTATATTTTTAAATGTATGGAGCTCCAAAGATGACTGAGAGAGTTTAATTTGGGTGTCTTTCTCTCTCCACCAAGAACAACAGGAGCAATGCAAAATCTGAAATATTCCCACTGTGACATGAGATAGTGTGGCATGGTAATACAAAAGATGAAAACAGCTTCACTCTACTTCATGTTTAGCGGTTTATAGCACAAGGCTGATTTTTGCTGGTGGCAAGCAATTCTATTTGAATATGTGAGAAAAAAAGGTTGGTCCTAGTAGGAAATGTAGTAAGTAGAGTTTGTCTTTGATTTTTCAAGTTTTGTCAGTTTTGTTTAATATGAACTAAGACCCTCACTGATAAATTTTACACATTATCATGTGATAATGTTGGCAGGTAGGCTTCTGGATCTTTTTTGATATTAATGCTCCTACTACTTATTGTGATTGCATCATAGGGAACTTACTGAACCAACATTCCACCGTTTTTATTACAAAACTCCTGCCAGGATATTCTTGGGGAAAAAAAAAACAAAAAAACCCCACCTGAGTGGGGAGAGTAAGACAGCTAAAGAGAATAACAGGTCATTTTCTTTGTTTATATTTTATTTAAAATCTGACCCCTTGAGAGCACTTTTTTTTTTTTTTTTTGCTGTTCCTGTATCTTGTACTCCTCTTCAAATACAGATATGTTCAGTTCTGTTTAAAAAAAGCCAGAAGTCAGTGGTTTGTCCTGTCATATGCTTGGATGAGAGGGCCTGGGTTCACACACTTTTGAACTGGTTGCCCATGTTTCATAGCAGTATATTTACTTAGTTTTCAATTGTTGTACCAATTGCATTTTGTGATTTCATACACTTGATTTGATGCACACTTGCAATTTAAATTTGAGCACATGACAGACAATTATTTGTAAAAAGTGCATTTGCTTGGTTATTAATTAAGATGCAGATACTTAGGAAACTTCATAAGATTGATTAGTCAAACACTTTTAAAGGAATATTGATTTTATTCATTCTGTGTTAGCTTTACTAGCTTTACTTCTTTTTGTCTTTAGGCTTCTGTAAAACCCAAATTGTCAATAGATTTGCTTATGCATATTTCAGGTTTAATTTTTTAAAAAATGTGAAAACTGATCTGTCTATGTGTTTATGCGTGATATGATGTCTGGTTTGTGGCTTGGAGACTCACAAAATTTATGATTAACCAGGTTGTTGGAGGAAAAATGACAGAATTAGGTCGACTTGGTGCCTTCATTACCAAAGTGAAGAAAGGTAGCTTGGCTGATGTGGTGGGGCATCTCAGAGCAGGTAAATCAATCAGTTGCATATAAAATATATTGTCTTTTAATAATGGTCTATCAAATGCAAATTTTAATTTATATTAACATTCATCATGGGATATGCTAATATTTTTAAAATACAATGCTGTAATCTTATTATGGAATGCCACTGTAATGTATTATGGAATACTATGGTTGCCTACATTTCTTATTTATTATTAGCTCCAAATGCTTGGATGTATTAGCAAAATAAAAGAAATTCCTCAGTAATTCTGGTATCAGGACTGAGTGTCACTGGTAGATTTCTGTTTGCTAGCTCAGGAGCTGCTTGTTACACTCTACAGGAGCCATGCAAACATTTTTTTAAACTGATTGTGACAAACAAAACTCACTACAGTTACTTTATCTGTACTACAGTGTCACCTGAAGGATGACACACTGCATACACAGTGGATTTTATTAGTGCTTCTTTCAGTGTGAATTGTTACAAATAAAATTGGAAAAGAAGCCAAGAAAATGGTCCTGAAATATTTCATTTCTGTAAGATATATATATTGCATTTACAGATAAATGGATGTGCTGTTGGCACTTTGCAAGCTTCTAAATGAAATGAGAATTATGCACAGCAGTTGGTTTTCAAAGTAACTTCTTGGTGGTTTATATTTTTACCATGGCTCTAAGCAAGAGCTTTCCAAATGTTGTCTTAGCAAACCAAAGCCTATGCAGCATCCCAGGAACCAAGATGTTCCATGTCAACCTGTATAAATTTAGGATAATTGCATGAAGCAGATAATAATAGAGAAGTAGAAAGGATGATGAATCTCTAAAAATATCCTACTTTGTTTTGGCATTTGTTAATTTTTATTTTTTACTGAGTCAATATACTTGGGATTGATAGCACCAAATATTATAGTTGCATATAGACTTTAAATGCAGCTTATAGTTAAAGAAAATAAGTTCCTCTCCACTAATCTTGAACTATTTGGACTGAAATAATAAATTTCTAATGTCTGGTCTAGAGATTTTTTTTTAAATCAAGGCTATTTTTAATTTCTAAAAATAGTTTTATAGCCAGAATTATTTCACAGAGAAAATACATTGTTTTGGTACATATTTTTTAATGCATGAAAGGCTGTTGGTCCTATTGTATGGGAATTAAACACACAAAAAAGGTGTGGACAAGTCCTTGCTGTTAGGAAAACGCACTTTTACCCTTACAGAAAACCTCCAAAATTTTTCTAGTTGATACATCTTTGAGTAATTATACAAACCTCTTAAATTTTAATAACAGCAAATATGAAGTCTTGTATGAGGAACAGAACATCACAGTAATCACTAGGAGCCAATCAACTAGAGAGCAGCTTGGGAAAGAAGTGTCTGGAGGTGCTGGAGGACAGTCAGTTGAACATGAGTCAGCAAAGCGCCCTTGCAGCAAATGCCAGTCATGCAGAGGACTGTATTAACACAGTTATAGCCAGCAGATTGAGAGAGGTGGTTGTTGCTCTTATTCAGTGCTTCTAAGACCGTACCTGCTGTCCTGTGTCCAGTTTGGGCTTGTCTAGTGCAAAAGAGGTACTGTCAGACTGGACTAGGTTGGGCAGAGGGACAGAAAATTAATTAAGCATGTGAGGTACAAGAAGCTGAGAAAAATGGTTTTTGTTCAGACTGGCAATAAAAAGACTATTGGAGGGTCTAATTCTTGTTTTTACCTGGCTAGCGGGAGGCAATAGAAACCCCAGAGCTGGAACTGTTCTTAGAGGTGATCGCACAAGATCACACTGATCACACAGGAACCAACATACGCAAGCTGGAATGAGGGATATCCTCTTTGTGAAAACCCTTTTTTTTGTAACCAGAGAGGTCAGTTAAGACTTGGAAGAGGTTACCCATGGGAGACATGTCCTTCCTTTGAGAGACTCAGATCTCATCTGTTCAAATTCCTGAGCAACATGGTCTACCCTTTGATGGTGGCTCTAATTTGAGTGGGGGTTTGAACTAGCTGACCCCCAGAGGTATCTCCCAATCCAAGTTACTATTTCAGAAATCAATATTTCAAAAAGCCCAGAGATTTTCAGCATAAGTCTGAAAACTGTCACTGCTGAACATGAATCAGTAAGTGGGGATAGAATGCAAGATCCATTAATATTCCTTCCTAGAGGCATCTTAGATATCCTGGGATATATGCCTCACCTGCAGAAGTGCCTCCATAAGAGTGCAAGTGTCTTGTAGGTCTGCCAGCCGGCTTTGTGCAGATATCTTGGTTGTCCTAAACATCTGCAGTGTAAGGTGTTAAACAGCTGCTTCACTGACTGACTTCCAACTCTGAGCTACTACAGTGGGATGCAAGACCAGGGAGTTTATCTCACCTGAAACTGTAGCAGTGCATCACAGGATCATAGAACAGCTGAGGTGGATAGGGACCTCTTGATATCTCTAGTCCAGCCCCACTGCTTAAGCAGAGTCAACTAGAGCAGCTTGCACAGGACCATGTCAAACATATGTCAGGGTTTTGACTATCTGAATGGTGTTTTACTGTTCCATTACTCTTACTGAGAGCAGAAATCAGATCGTAAGTCTTATATACATCATTTTAGGTGAAAGAGACAATGTAAAAGGGCTTGGCTGGTCAAAAAGATAAGAACTGAGTAAAAGATGAATGGTGGCGATTTGATTATAATTAGCAGAGGTGTCATTTCAGTCAAATCTCCATTTGGATCTAGCTTTTGGAAAGAGTAATTGGTATCAGTTCTGTTAATTTAGCATTCTGACTATGATGATCTAATGTTTAATCATCTGGGTAATTTTTTTATTTGTTTTGATCTCCTGATGGCTCTCAAAAGTAAAAAAAAACTTCTTAAGTCCTCTAAAATAGTCGTACAGACACCTTGCATCTTCCTATTTAAGATTCTTAATCATGTTGTATATAGTTTTTCTTCTTCAAAATATGATAGATTAATTCCTGTGTAAATTAGGTTTAAATCCTCATTTTTTTAGTGTTACAAATTTCACATATGCCCCTGTTGGTTTTTTTTGCCTTTAAAATTGTAGCTATTGCAAAGCCGGCTCTCTCTTCTTCCTTTTCATGACTGGGATGCTTTTATCTCTAAAGTTATCTCTGAAGAAATTAGATTTTATTTTAGGGGGAAAAAGAAGTGTTAGTTTATAACAGTTGTTAGCTTTAAAATTGAGTCAGAATTGCAGAAGAAACTGAGTCTGTTTTCACTAGGTTGTATATATCTAATTCTTCTTCCTCCCCCTACAGAATGTTATATAATAAATATCGGAAATATTTTAAAACATATTAGCTAAACAGCGTGGTAGAAAATTAAACTTAAGTCAGCAAACATTTTTTTAAATCTGTCATTAGCAAGCACTCACGTTTTAAAGAATGCTTTGAAAGCCAGTGGAATATCATGTGGATATTCCTGTGGATATATCCTGTAGAGTACTTTCTTAAAATACCAAAATATAGACTGTTTTGGAAAAAGGACTGACAATTGCTGAACAGAAAGAGAAATTGAAACAATATGTTTTATTATATAGGACTTCAGTTAGGATAGTTTTTCTTGGCTTCTTAACAAGTGCAAGTTTGATCATTTGGCTTGCGTCTTATCTGAAAGGAGCAGTGCCAGGATGTGAAGGGTTGTTCCTGACTGAATCTGATAAAGTCATTGTCATTAAAGCCATTGTCAATAAAGACAATAAATTTAATAAAATACTTTGGCATGAGAGAGTGGTTATGAATTTTTGGCTGCTGTGTATGATGGGGTGTAAGAGATAAAACGTACCCTACGGTTCCTGCAGACTAATTGTATATACTGATCTTTCTTCAGAAAAAATACTTCAAAATTTTCACCTTTTTATAATAAGGCCAAATTACAATGTAATGTACATACCGTTTAAATTTTAGAAATGACGAACTGAAAAAAGAAGATTATCTAAATGACTTTTGGTTCACGTTTTCCTTTGTGTCCCCCCCACCATCCTCAGGAGACAGGGGCTCGCTCATTGCTTTTATTTTTGATTTGTTTGACATAGACAGTGAAGGCTGTCCTTTCTGTAGGGAAATCAAGATGTAGAGTATGTAAATTGTAATAAAACATCGTGATTTTTAAAGGCTTAATAGTAGGTATTTATGTTTTCATTTTTTGAAGATTAACCTATTTTCCGGGTTCATTACAGCTACTTAATAAAGGCTCTTTTAAAAATAATTTCATTTCATAGCACAATAACAGGTCCTGTATTATTTTGGAAATACTTAATATGTTTGCACAAGTGGTTTCTTTAATATGTTTTGTGTGTACAAAGTGTAGCTGTGTTCAGAGAAGGAAGCCTTCATAGTGTCTCAAAACCCTTTGTTTTTTGTTTCAGCACAGCTTTTTAAATTATTTCAGGCAATGTTACTTGCTAATATAAATTTCATTCTTTGTAAAAGAATATGAAAGTGAAATAAACTTCTCTTTAAATTCAAGGGGACGAAGTTCTAGAATGGAATGGTAAACCATTGCCTGGAGCTACAAATGAAGAAGTTTACAACATTATTTTAGAATCAAAATCAGAACCTCAAGTTGAAATTATTGTTTCAAGACCTATTGGGTAAGGCTAAAGACTTGTTTCTTAAGAACAGTTATTACTTCTGCTAATGGGTCTTCTAAAGGGATTATTTGTGAGTTCATTATTTTTAATTGCTTAATAATAGAATATGATTCACTTTCTATTACTGACATTCAGTATATTCCATTTTCCTCACTACCATTTACAACCTTGGATCTTTGCAGTGACAATGTATAATGTATGTATATATATGTATAAATGTTGTTCTCTGTATGGTCAAAGGAATATGACAGTGTTTGCCAGGTGGCAAAGGAAAATTGGTGAATTAAGTACACCTGTGCTTTTCAGCATGGTTTTCAGACTTTCAGCTTCACTAGATCAGAATAACTTATACAAGTCTTCATGAGTTATAGAGAAGCATTTCAGGATCCTAAGAAGTCAATGCTAGTAGGATTTTAAACAGGCCTTCTTTGAAGAGCTTAAAAAAGGAAATGTAACACTAAATTGAAAATACTGTATTTATCCTTAAATGATTGTCATCAAAATCAAAAATGGAAACAAAAGGTTTCATCAAAAATTAGCATTAACATTTTATGTTTATAATCTTTATTTTCATTTTTTATGAATCAAGGTTCATAACAATTCTTATATTCTTGATAGCCCAAATAGAGCTTAGAAAGAAGATAAAATCTGTTTGAACTGCTAAGACTAGTGGAGTTGGCCCTGCAATTGTCTTGGTTGTTTTATTGATATCAGGAATGTTTTGAGCTGTTATGGGAGTGAATATGAATCATATATTTTAAATTCACATTTATATTGGAGAACAGTGTCATGTGATTAACAATAAAAAGTGAATCTTGGCTAGTTAAAAAAAATTCAAATTAAAAGGATTTAAATCTTCTTATAGTTTGTCACCTTCTCAGATTTCATGTGTGCTCACTGTATAACTCTAAATAACACTGCCCTATGATAAACTGTTTCCCCTTACACGTCATTATTTCATTTTGAATTTGCTATTTTTCATCCTAATTATAATTTTTACGTATCTCAAATTATATATTTTCAGCTTTAGAAACAAAAAATTATTAGTTTTCTTTCTGATTAAAACATTCTTCTTTTACATTTTGATTTTTGATTTTGTCTATACTGTGTGTGTCTAGCTATATTTTGCAAATAAATTCTGCCTTTGAGTGATCCCCCACAGATGAAGACTGTGGGGGAATAGAAACCTTATTTTACATTTTTTGAGTAAGATAAATGAGCAGAAGTTCTAGACTGAAAATTGCAAATTCAATTCTACATCTTTGTAATTTAAAATAAAATGCCTTAAAAAAATTTTTGAAGTCGAGTTTTTATGATCAAATGATCAAGAGATATGTTGATACTGGACATGACTTAATTCCATGTCTCAATGGAAGAAAACCTGGAAGATTATTTGTACAGCTGATGTAAAGTTCTAGATTAGTATTTTAAATAATTTGATCAATATAATTGCAAATGTTGTGTCAAACTTTAAAGTATTAAAACTTTTTTTAATATTTCAATACTAAGCCAGTTGAATTATTTTAGTTTATATATTTGATAAATCTAATCATTTTGAAAAACGAAATACAAGGGGACCTCATTCCAGTGACACATTCCTGAAAAAACTGAAAGAACATACTACGCTTTTTGGAAGTGTGTTTAAAATCAAAGAACGTTCCTGAATGTGAGCAGTGGATTTTACACTTAAAAAATGCACCCAGAAATAGTACCAATAAAATGTAAAGTTTTGCTTTGGCTGATGCATGCATAGTTTTTCCATATATAGGAAAAATAGAGCACATCAGATTGTGCTTTTATTTTGAGATAAATGGAGTCTTGGCATGGAGGCTTTCTATGTAACATAACACGATTCCTGTAAAGCTGTGTCTCAATTTTTTTTCTTTTGCTTGAGGGTTGAGTTGTTTTGGGTTTTTTTTAATGAGAAGAACAAATGAATATCCCAAAGTGACTAGAACATATAACTTTGAAATTTACAGATAGTTCTTTTTCCAGCAGTAATGAGTCAAAGCCCTGTTGTTTTGTATCAGATTGAGATTTACCTGTTTGTTGTCTTAAAATAACCAAAAATTTAAAACATACAACAAAGGAAATTCTGATATTATTAAACAAAAAGAAAGAGCATACTGCACAGGCTTCTTTTTTTTAATAATCTATGTAAATTGTGTTGTATAATGGGAAATGCTTTTCTTGCATTAACAGATTACTTTGATTTTCTCTCTACCTTCACCTTGTCTTGTTTACCAAACTATGTCATTGTTTCAAGCTCATGACCAGGAATTTTATTTCATCCCATCCAGCAAATTTGGTATATCAAAGTTCTAGTGTCTACTTTAGGCGCCGACTCAGCAAAATTGAAGCTGCTTTATACATGAAGTGATAATCCATTACAGCTTAAATTCCTGTGAGGGAATAGGTTCCCGAAAGGCTCAAAAAATGTTATTTTGTCTGCATAATTTAAGTGTTTTCATCTCTCAGTATTAATAATGCAAATAATGTAGCAGAACAGTTAATGGTCTTGATTTAAAAATTCCTAGCATATTAGGTCTAAAAAGCCCAAATATAATACAGTTTGTCTTAAGTGAATAATGGAAGGACTGTAAGCACACAAATTAGACTGCCCGCAAATTAGACTGCCAGTTACAAAATTGCTGTCCAAACAATTTACTCAGTCTTGTAAATTTGGATTTCTGTGTCTACCAGCAAATGTAATTTTGAGTAATGGATGATTGTAGGATGTTTATTAGAGAAAAATGTGAAGCACATAACGCTATTAGCAGATGAAGGCATAACAATAATAAACAGTATAACCACAACAGTACCATGAAAGCTGCATAGAAGCTAATTGGCACTAGTGCTAATGACTGCAACACAAGGTAGATAAGAAACCTATAAAAAGTAGAATTATTGGGTTGGCTATCTAAATATGAGGGGAAGAATTACCTATGAATATGCATACAATGTGAGAGGTGGTTAACACAGGACAGCATAGAAAATCCTCTGGCAGTGTGCTTTTTGGAGAAGAAACGTGGCATGGTAACTAACTGTCTCTTGTGTGCTTGGATAAGCTCTATGGGATAGTTCAGGTAAAACAAACGTTTTTTTCCTTTGCCTTTGTTTTCTTTGTCGGATGCTAGCTATCTTTGCTTGGATTTCCAAAACTGCTGAAAGTGTTGTTCTTCTGGTGTGATTCAGCTCCTCTGTGTGGGCACCATTACTGTGCTCTAGGTCCCTGCAAGGGGGCTGAACCTCCATCATAAACCAGGCAGTACTGAACTCCAGAGAGCTTCTCAAGTGTTGCAATTAGTGCATATTGCAGATTGATCTACAGGTTCTGATGGGAAGGAATGGTTTTGGAAATAGCAGAGTGAGCATGGGGGAGAGGTACTCAGAAACTCTTTAAAACTCTCTAGGGTGAAGAAGATGATACGTCTGTTCCTAGAGCAACCTGAAACAGTGTGGGTTACAGCCACGTTTGAATTAGATTTGCCTTCTGACTATATCAGTCAGAGAAATTATAGCTGTTCCTGTGTTTTACAAAATATATGTCTCACAAACCATATATCTGCACAGAGTAGTTTCAACCTAAGGTATAATTTGGTGTAATTTATGTGTAATTAATTGAGGTGTGAAAGGGTCAGACTTAAGATAATAACGTGTAATATCACATAAGACCACAAAGTACCTTAGCCTTCCAAGGTAGAGATAGAAAGACAAAGTTTGATGTTGGGAGCTCTTTACTGGATGCGTTTCTCACACTACTTTTCTCACATTCTCATATTACTCCAAAAGAGGAGTGAAATTACAGTTGTGCAACTTTTCACCTTGTTTTTATAATTTTCTTTGACTAGTCTAGTTTTGAATATTTTAAGTCATGAGCTAGTGCTTCTTCTGAAGAGCTTTTTTGTAAATCATAGTGTCAGAATATTTTCTGCAATCCAAAATTAAAAGCTGGCTAGATAAGACCATTTTTTTTTGCATAAAAAGTTTTAGGTTATAGTTTCCTTTTATAATTTTCATTTATTAATAAAATACTAGCATTAAAAAAACTACCACTTACGTATTTGATAGTCTGGTACTCCAGTTACCTTTCTTTTGTGCATCTAATATTTAAGAAATTATTATTTATAATTTGTTTCTTAAATAAACTGGATTATTGAAATTGGAAGAAATTCACATATAGATAGAAGGATAGGTATACTTCAGTACATTTTGAAATCGACAGCAGAAAGCAGAACTGTTACGGAGCTTATTAGAAGACTGACACAAGTTTGGTGATCTGTGCTATACTGCATAATTTCTTTCCTTATCTATTTTTTTATTTTATTTTTGTGCCTTGCACTGTGAAGCTCTACTTAAACAAGATAAATATATTATAATTTGTATATATATATGCACACATGCACATGCATAATATATCTCTCTATATACAAATATATATCTAAATGCTATGTCTTTTATATATATAAATTATACGTATATATATTTTTTAAAACCTGTCCATTGTACTATTAAGTTTTAGAGATTTCAAATAACATTTCTATTGAACCATGTATTTTGTATGGAATTGAAATTTATTTTCTATCTCATATTTTTTCTGTCAAGGAAACAAAGAGTTTAGACAAATGCATTTTTAAAATTGTATTTTCAATTATTTTCTGTCTGATAAGTAAAGTATTAGGAAAGATATGATTGTTTTTGTCATTTACTGGTACTGCAGATGAGAGTGTTCATATTCTAGTACAAGAAAATATTGCAAACTTAACACTGTATTGAATAGAAAAATCTGTTTGAATATGGTAAGTAAATATTTCAGGTGGGGAAAAATGCCCTCGAAATGCTCCTCTGCAAAGAGAGAAAATGTTACGAGGAAGAAGTCTGCATAGCAGCTCTGCTGTGCATCAGGTCATTAATCTGTTCGTATGTTTGTAAAGTAGTGCTGTGCCATGTCAAGAATGACTAATTCAGTTATATTTCCATGAGTTTGAGGAAACCACATTACCCTTGTCTTACAAAGTCAAGACAAGGAAAAGCACCTTCTTGTTTAGTGATATGAGATGTAAGCTAATGTGAGACATTAACTCAGAGCTGAAATAGTCTGTTTTAAAACACAGGCACCGTAAGTTTAAAATGTAGGACATTAAAAGTGAATTTAAGATTGATTGGGCACTGCAACATTCCTTTTCTGATACAAGTGTCTGTTTCTTTTTCATAAGTGACTTTTATATATCTAGGAGTCTTAATTTTATTGACTTCAAAGTCAGTAAAATAGTGTTTCACTGAACAGACAAATGCCTGAATACCTTTAAAATGCTCAGCTATAGACTTAAAAAATCTTGTAAATCTTCTTCAGAAATGTTATTGTAGTTCCAATTTTGGATTAGTTTGTTTGGATGAAAATATTTTGGAGTAATTCACCGAAGAGATTTGTTTCCATTTTCCTGCTCATCTGCTTTGCTAAGATTTGTACAATAGCAGTTGTTTCTTGCTCTTGCAATGCATTTTCAATGATGGCTAGGAATAGAAGAGAACCAGAAGCTAGCGTCATCCACATTTGGATAGAAGAGTAAATTTGTTGATGGCAAAATTTGATAGATATTTGTGCACTTAAGGAGTTTGATTTTGCTTATTACCTGTATATGTGCTGGGTATGTGTATGTTGAAAACTGTCCATACCCTACTGTAAAATAGTTTGATTTTTTTTTAATCTTTTGGAAAAATTCATTATCCTGTTTGTCTAACATTGCTAATGTCATTTGTTTTTCTTTTTTATTATTTTAAGACATTTTCATCAGTTTCATTCTTTGAACTCCTTGAGACGTTTATATAAAAATTACTAGTGAGTTAATCTTTGTCTTATTTTTTTGATTTTTATTCCTCCAAAAAATAATTGATCATCCATAGATGTACTTCGTTTTGCCACCTTTCTCTTCTTAAAAGCTCTCTTACTTTATTCTGGTTGTAAAAGTATCATGTAATCCATCCACAATATGAACATTGCAGTGCTCATATTGGTACATCTGATAGTTCCTTAACCCAAAAGAAGTAGTTTGTATTAGTAAGATTTTTGTGAATGCTTGTGGAAAGCATGATTTTAGATATTTCCTCTTTCTTTCCTTGTAACCCATTAGAACAGAAACAGATCCTAAAACTGTTCCAGAAGTGTATTTGTCACAGCTGAAGTTGATCTGTTGTTTCTAATTACTACGTATTCACATTTTAGTGATATTCCACGGATTCCTGAGACTTCTCACCCCCCATTAGAGTCTAGTGAGTACACTCCTTATTCTGAATTCTAAGCATGATAATGTAGCTAGCACAATTGTTTCAGCTATAAATTTTCTTGAATTTCTTGAAATTCTATGAATTTATATGAAAGATGATCACTGGAAATCACATTGGCGCTGAGATTTTTGTGTGACAAAATTCGGTGGGTTTTGGTCTTGTGTGTTAAATGTGAAGCAATACAGATTTTAATAAAGCTATACAGATTTCAAATGTTAGCATAGTTTCCTTATTTTCTTCTATGCCTTTTGTTGTTAGTACCATACTTGTATATATATGCTATGACCCAAAACAGTCATTTACTTGCCCTAACAAAAGAGAGAAAACCAGTATAAGAGATTGCCAAAAGTACAAATGGTTTTGGGATTTCACCTCCTGCATCATTCAGCATAAGCCCAGTGTTCTTGCTTCTCTTTTTCTTGGCAGTGTTCTTAGATAAGTGTTGGTTAGGTGAATTTTTTGTGTGTCATACTTCAAAAGAAGGGTGTTCTTTTCAGCTCTGCCCTTTGAACGTAGTTAGCTAGAGTATGTGAGGGCCATGGCTCCCACTCCTTTGTCATCTGAGGCTTTTCTGAGATGCAACCAGAAATGCTCCCTGGGACAGGGCCTCGTGCAGTCAACGAGTGCTGTTAAACCTGTCATGAGCTCATATCATTACTGAGGGCTCTGTTTCACTGGTGGAAAATTGATAATGTTCAGCACTTGCTGGAACACCCTGCATGCCAGATGCATGTGCTGCACAGCTTCCTATAAAAATTTCAGAGGCTACCAGAAATATAAACCATAAAACAGATATGGTTTATTCATCAAAGATTTGAGATCATACAATCAGAATAGTTTGGGTGGGAAGGAAGATGTATATTTCTATCATAGAACAATATTTTATTTACAACGCTTGCTATGGTTTGTCAATGATATATGAGGAGGACTTTTTTATATGTTACTTCAAATAAAACAAAAAATGACAGGTTTAATCTGGGGTAAGGGTAAGCAGGCAGTCTTTTCACTATGCTGTCTACATCAGTTTAAAATCTTTCTGCATATTAATCCAGTTATAGTGTGTATAAGTACAAACTTTATACAATTTAAAGAAAAAGCAATTCATAAATTATCCAAATTTGCTTCAAAATTTTGAATGGTAACTTCATTTGTTTCTCACTTGGTTTTAGGTTCAAGTTCTTTTGAATCTCAGAAGATGGAAAGGCCTTCTATTTCTGTTATATCTCCGACCAGCCCTGGAGCCCTACGGGATGCACCACAAGTCCTACCAGGCCAGCTTTCTGTGAGCATATTTTGTTTCTTGAGTTGTTAATTGGAATTTACGAAGTGCTGGTACTCAGCCCTGCACATTCCCAGGGTCTGTTGGGAGGTCAAGAGAAATGTCTGTTGCTGGTAAAGACTAACATCTTTCAAATGTTTTTTAACACCTTCTCTATGCACTCACAAGCCAGTACTGTAATCATAGTGTAAGTAAGGAATTGTCTTAATGCCTAAAGAGCACAGGAATTTACCTTGAAAGGAGCCCATAAAAGTGTCTTGGAACTTGGCATCTTGTGGCCCCTTACTGAAAATGGTGACTTTTCTGTACCTGCCCAGTAATCTGCAGATAACAAGCATGAGTATCACTTTATCTTCATTATGGATAGTATCACTTTATCCTCTTTAAGGGGGCATTTAAAGAGCTGTGTATTTGTTGAGCATTTGTTAAGCATTGTTAATGCATTCAGTAGTGCATTTTAATGTAGATACACAGTACATCCTGGAACTGTCTGTAATACTAATTGAAGTTCTTCTTAAATATACTGTAAGTACTTAGACTTTGCTTTGTACATTCTTACATTTTTATATTGATCATATTAATTTCTAAGTATACAGCAGGCTCAAAAATTTCATAATATTATGATTCTCTTAAGAAATTATTTAGCTTTATCTTATATTTTTCATAAGAACATTTGAAAGGGTTACAAATTTGACTACATAGATTTCAACTATGTCTTGAGTTTAGCTGCATTCAGGGCTTACGGTTTAATGTAGTTTTAAGCTTCAGAGCTAAGACATATGATGGTTTAAATGCACTCACAGATACAAGATTATGCAGTGAGTATAGTAAACAATGTAAGTATAATCAGGCACCACCATTTTATTCACATGTGGTAAATATAAATGTCAGGTATACACCATCATCTTTTTCATCAAAATTAAATATTAAGGGATTTGAAATAAAACACATCTTATTGTCTCTTAGAAAAAACAATGGTTACTTTTACATTGTGGTTATTGTGATGCATTCTGAAAATTCTGGTTTTCTTCATTTTCAGTAATGTTAACTTGATTCTTCTAGGTTAAACTCTGGTATGACAAAGTGGGACATCAGTTAATAGTAAATGTTCTGCAAGCAACAGATTTGCCACCAAGAGTAGATGGACGCCCCAGAAATCCCTATGTAAAAATGTATTTTCTTCCAGACAGAAGGTACTAGAATTTCAGTTTAGAAAATTATGTTGTAATTTACTATGTATTGAATTAACTTTTAATGAATGATTATGAAGAACTCCTTTTTACAACTTTTTACAGCTAGATAATTTATAACAAAAAATTGCACTTCAATCATGCAAGTCAGTATCAAGTTAACTTTGTGGACTTTTGTGTGAATGTGATTCATGTTTTTTTCATGTAGGCATTATCAGATCAGAAAAAATGAAAACAGCTGAGTGCTAATGAGTAGATGGCATTTTGCGATTTATCTCTACAGACAATTTACAATCGCTACTTATGTTTCAGTGATAAGAGTAAAAGAAGAACCAAAACAGTAAAGAAAAGTCTAGAGCCAAAATGGAACCAAACTTTTCTCTACTCACACGTACATCGTAGAGATTTTAGAGAACGAATGCTTGAAATAACTGTATGGGACCAGCCAAGAGTACAAGAAGAAGAGAGTGAATTTCTTGGAGAGGTGATATATACAATCATATTTCTTTTGAGTTCATTTGGTTTTGAATGCATATGTATATGTATATTTTATGTGTTTCTGTGTGTGCCTTCAAAAAGTAAAATTAAAACCTGATGATTTTTATACTAGATTCTTATAGAGCTGGAGACAGCGCTTTTAGATGATGAACCACATTGGTATAAGCTACAGACACATGATGAATCTTCACTACCTCTGCCTCAGCCATCACCTTTCATGCCAAGAAGACATGTTCATGGTGGAGAAAGCACTAGCAAAAAATTACAAAGTAGGTCCAAATTCCATTAAACTCTTTTAACGTTTAAATTTTAAATGCTATATATGGTTTAAGGGTATTTAAATTCCTTATACAAGATAAAAGTACTATTTCATAGTCTTTAAAAATAATGAAAATGTGTGGCAGAAAGGAGATGTAAATTATGACATTATGACATGCCAGCCTTATGCTTGCAATGTGTAGCTTTCAAGTAGGTGAAAACTGCTGCAATTGATTGGTTTTCTATGGCAGGAGAAAATTGTTCAGGTTTTTTTTGCATAAATTTCCTTTTAAATAGAAAGGTCATAATTACTGGATACTTTTTTTAATAAATAAAAGCATTTTATTTTAAAACAAGGAAGTCCTTAAAGACTTACAAGGCTTAAAAACACTTTGTGCATAAAGTTAGTCTCAACCTCCAGTATGGTCATTATACAATCAGACAAGATATGTACTGTGGCAGCAAACAGAAATTGTATGCATGTGTTTGGAAAGTACAGTTGTTTTCATGAGTCTTATTTCAGGTTTGTATGAGACACATTAAAAGAAGGAATGTATTGAAATATTTGAATACTGTAGCTTCTCTGTTAATTTAAATTAATTTAAGATTTATTTAGGTATATGAAGGGTGTAGGGCATTATTTTAAAATACATTTCCAAACTATTTTCTGATTTTTTTGAAACATGGAAGTCATTCACTCCAACCAATGTGTAGGAAATTGGTGAACACGCAGGAATAAATTATAAATATGTCATACTGCTGTAATTGCTCCATACATGCCCAAATAGAGGATATGTATAGACAGAGCAAATTAAAGGTTAGTTTTCATGAGATATTTGAGCTTTTCTAAAAGCTGGCAGTGCTGTTTCCGCTTCCCCTCTCTCACCATATGCTGCCTCATCTCCCTTCCTGTTCAGCAAGCTGATTCAGCTTATTCACAGAAATAGCACAAAAGAGATTTTTTTCCTTTATTTGAGTTTCGCTTTCTGCAGGCTTAGTGAGATAAACTATTCTAGTAGAGGATTACTGAGGAATTGAGAGAAAGAGAAAGGGAAAGGAGGCTGCAGCAGCTGTAAGATGTTAAATTGGCACAGCTGTCTTGTGAAATGTCAGTTAGTCATTGCAGTTTAGTTTTCCTTCTCTATTGTTTTCACTTAAAATCATCTTTTTAGTTTCAGTAGTATGTTAAATGAACATATTCTTACATTTTATAACACAACCAGATATTCAGGTATTTGTTTACCTTACTGTTGTGCAGGATCTCGGCCAATCAGTGATAGTGACATCTCAGATTATGATGTTGATGATGGTATTGGAGTTGTTCCTCCAGGTGCGTGGGTGAAGAGCATGGTCCTGCTTTCTTCTTCTTTTTTACTTGCTTGTTTTTGTTTCTTTACAACATTTTGGAATATTGAGGATACTGGTTTCGGAGAGTACATTGTGAAAAGAAACAGTTTTCCTGATTATTCCATGGTACTTGTACTAAATCGTGGAGAATTAAAAGATTTTAGTATTCATTCATTTATATTTCTTTTACATATCATGCTTTTTATGTGAACCACTGGTTCATTCAAATTGTTTAATTGTTTACTGCAGAATGCTCCAAGCATTATTTAAAATATAAATAAATTTTAAAAACCCACGCATTTTAAAATAGTAATTACTACTTCAGTGTTTATTGAAAGTGTATTTTGTTATTTTGCTTTTTGCTTGAAATTTAGATATAATGCAGTCTCCCATGGACTTTATTGATAATGCATGGCTGTAGATTAAGATGCATGTAGCATGGCTGTATCTTTTATAGTTTTCGTAAGCCTTCATGAACTATCATTACCCTAAATGTTCATAAAGATATACTTTTAGAGATTGTCATTGTTTGACTTTTAATTCAGCATTCCTTACATACTGAAAATCTTGAGGATTATCTTGGATACAACATTTTTCTAGTTCTATTTGACTGTTGCCACATGCCAGATAAATACGTTTCCCAATTGTCCCAAGCTAACTGAAGAGACACTATGTCATTGCCAGCACTAAATCAGTTTCTGTGGATCTTCCTGATGAAAATCACTGAATTGAATCATGGTGAGATTTGGAAAACTCTCTATCTGTGTTTAAAATAATCTCACAATTTATTTATCCACTATATAAACAGACAAATAAATCACATATTTTTGTAATGCAGTATCATTTTGATGTTTACTGAGCCAAATTCTCCTTCCTTTGATTCTGATTGGGTTCTTTCATTAATTTCATACACTTAACACCTGAGTTGCTAAGAGAGAAATTTGTTCATGTATGTCTTGTTATGATATTTGCTTTGATATTTTTGCATCAGCACAGAGAGTAAACATTTAAAATGAAAATAAATGATAGGTTCTAAATATTTTTCCTGTCTATTACTTCTGTTCTTTTTTTTTTTTTTCTGTAGTTGACAATGTAGTCTATCCACGGCATATCTTTGTAGACTTACTTATATTTAAGGTTTTAATGTATTAAGAACAGGGGCATTTTTTCAACTGCCAGTCCTTCAGTAGATCCATTTGAAAGGAATAATTTTCCATTTGACAGAAAACATTCAAAATGGTTCAGCTGAATATATTGGACTTTGTTCACTGGGTCAACATTTGAGTAACTGATTCTTACTGAAATTTCTGGAGACTTCATTCTCAGGTGTGCCTTTGAAGAATGCATGTATTCAAGCTTTCTCAGAGATCACTGCAGAAAAGAGCAGGATTTAATCTTTAGAATTGGATTTAGAATGAGCTGAGAGTCTCCCAACTGAAAATCGAAGGGTCTAGTGAGGAAACTCCTTCTGAAGTCCACCTAATTTGAAACATTCTATTAGTTGACCTGACTAAGCACAAATTTGTCCATTTTGAGTTTAATGGATACATTTTTTCAGCAGTTGTAGGTGGAGTTCATGTGTTTGTGATTCCTATGTAAAGTGGATATGCTTATGAGTGTGGGAGTTTTGTTTGCCAGTGCACCTTGAGTTCTTAAAAGGGTGTTAAACTTTAGGCACACAGGGCCAAAAAAAATTTGAGTCATCAGCCACAAATATACAACAGCCAAAATGGCATATGTAAATGTATTTTGCAGTGAGACCTAGAAAAGGTTGCTAGTCCCACTGTCTATTGAATTGCTTGAAAATCTTAGGTGCAGATTCGCAAAGTTGACTGGAGATCAAGTTTATATATGCATTTCTACCCTCCTGTCCAACCTTCCTTATTTATCATACTGTTAAATCATCTAAGACTTTGAACTGCTACCTTCATTTGCACTGAATGAGTAATACAGTATCTTCTTCATTTAATAGTTTCCTCTTTTAAAACTGAGTTCCATGCAAGTTCCTTGTCATGTTGCAGGGCCTTTAACCCTGCTTTTCTACTGTCCTTCAGAACCACGGTCCTCACCAGACTATACCCCAGCTCTTCTCTGGTTCAGATTTCCCATGCATCCTCTTGCAAGGTATTCATGCAGGAAGGAAGAGTGAGTATCCACATTGGCATAGCCTCTATTGGCCTCAACTAGATTAGTCTAGGATTAAGATGTTCCTTCTCAACAGAATTATTGATATCAAATTTGAGTTTACAAAATGTGACACAAAAGAAAATATTTCCCTTTATTTCCCTTTTCCTTCCTTTACCACTTTTTTTGTCAATGTTACCCACCAATATGCTTATTTATGATAAATAAGCTCTGTCGTTATTAATGTTATAGAATTGTCAAAACATTAAGGTTGGAAAAGGCCTCTAAGACCATGTAGTCCAACTGTTAACCCAGCACCGCTGTGTTCACCACTAAACCATGTCCTCAGTGACACATCCACATGCTTTTTGAACAGTTCCAGGGATGACGATCCACCACTTCCCTGGGAAGCCTGTTCTAGTGCTCGACAACCTTTTCAGGGAAAAAAAATTTCCTAATATCTAGACTAAACCTACCCTAGCACAAATTGAGTCCATTTCCTCTTATCCTGTCACTTGTTACCTGTGAGAAGAGGCCAGTCCTCACCTCAACACAACCTCCTTTCTGGTAGTTGTAGAGAGCAGTAAGGCCACCCTGAGCCTCCTTTTCTCCAGGCTTAACATTCCCAGGTCCCTCAGCTGCTCCTCATAGGACTTACTCTCTAGACCCTTTGGCTTCGTTACCCTTCTCTGGACACACTCCAGCACCTCATTATCTTGTAGTGAGGGGCTCAAAACTGAAGAGAGGATTTGAGGTGCCGCCTCACCAGTGCTGAGTGCAGGCGGACACTCACTGCCCTGGTCCCGCTGACCACACTATTTCTGATACAGGCTGGGATGCCATTGGCCTTCTTGGCCACCTGTGCACACTGCTGGCTCATGTTAAACTGGCTGTTGACCAGACCCCCAGGTCCTTTTCTGCTGAGCCGCTTTGCAACCACTTTGCCCCACACCTGTAGTGCTACATGGGGCTGTTGTGACCCAGGTGCACTTGGCCTTGTGTAACCTCATACTGTTGGCCTTGGTCGATGGATCCAGGCTGTCCTCTGCAGAGCCTTCCTGCCCTCCAGGAATCAACACTCACCCAACTTGGTGTTATCTGCAAACTGACTGAGGGTGCACTTGATCTCCTTGTCCAGATCATTAATAAAGACATAAAACTGGGCTGGCCCCAACACTAGGCCTTGGGGAACCCCACTAGTGGCCGTCCACCAACTGGATGTAACTCCATTCACCACCATTCTCTAAGCCCTGCCTTCCAGCCGGTTTTTTGCCCAATGAACAGTGCATTTGTCCAAGCCATGAGCTGCCAGTTTCTGTGGGAGAATCCTGTGGGAAACACTGTCAAACGCTTAGGTAGACTACATCCACAGCCTTGTCCTCATCCACTAAGAGGGTGACCTTGTCATAAAAGGAGATCAGGTTAGTCAGGCAGAATCTGCAATAAAGTTGTTAATTTTTCCTGAAATATTGAGAAAAGAAGGAAGTTATTTTGCCCCTTAATTTCTCAAGATTTTTACAAAGGTTATTGCGCATTTTCTAAAAAACTAACACATAGCTACAAAATTTCACTTAATCTCCAGGAAAACTAAAGAAATTAATGATAAAAATATTTTGACTAGTTTAACTAACATTGGAAATTCTTGAAACAATAGTTTCAAGTGTTTTATTAATTGCTAAAGTAAATGCAGTATTAGAATTTAGTAATAACAAAGAAAACTATTTTTCTAGAGGTTTCAGCAGCTGCAAAGACTCATTGCTTGTAAATGGAAGTAAAGATTGCTATGTCAAAAATAGTGGCACTTTGATAACTTCCAGAATATTTGAAGAAAAGTATTTTTCCCTTGTCTTATCAAAAATACATCTTATCTTTCATGTGATTGTACCATCCTCATTTATTATTAGTATCTTGCAGTGATATATGTATCATTTTTTTAATCAGCTCATAGAACTGTTTATAAAAGGAGTTTATATAATTTGAAGTTCTGCTTTGAAAAAAGTGATTTTGACAGGTTTTTCTGGTGTGCCAACCCCTACTTACATGAAGAAAATATTATTTTAAATCTCTCAACCTCTTCTTATATGAGAGATGCTCAAGTTTCTGAAGGATCTTTGTGATCCTGAGCTGGTCTTACACCAGTCACTCTGTGTTGCACTGGGAAGCCCAATACTCCAGAAGGATCAATAAAGGATTTAATAAAACCCAAACCTGTTTTGAGGCCCATCTGTTTAACCAAAACCTTAGTAGCTTTCTTAATTAAAATGAAAAAAATCTGATATCCAGCTGGCAGTATCCCAAGGGGTATTTCTAATAAGGTGTCTTGCTTATATTATGGATAACTCTTCAGAATAGTTTATTTTTCTATCATATATTACCCGTATAAACAGGTGGATTATATTTACCTGCCTCCTGTAACAGCAGGGTGATATTAACACAATACCTTGTTGTTGTCTGTATTAGCTTTAAGAAAATTAAAATAATTCCGGTATCAAACATTTGCTAGAACCATTTTCATCATCCATCCTGTATTAATTTCCTATCACACCTGACAGTTTCCCATGAGCAACTGAGAAACTTCTTCTGCATAAACTACCATAAGCTTGATTGCTGCTGTCATGCTGGTCCATGCAAAATTTTTCTCTGCTCACCCTGAAGAGCACAGAGCTTTTATATGAGGAAATGTTACTGTTGCTATCACTGTCATGGTCATTGTGAAAGTATGGATGCGATTTGACCAACCTGGCAATGCTTGAGCTAATACTTAGGATAAGTATGAATCACTGTTGCTCTGTCTGTTCTGTAAGCTTTGTGTACACACAGTGCATAAGTTTAGGGTATTGTTCTTTAAATAGCTTGGCTATGAAGAGTGTCTAACATAAAATCATCTTGCTATACCAGATTTTTAAGTGCACAGGATAATCCTAGGTGTAATTTTTTAGGTAGACTAGAAATACTCTAAAAATATTCTATGTTTTAAATTGAAATCTATATGTATTTTTTTATATTTAAATTATATGTATTTAAATCTCCTAAAGCTTGGAAAGAAATTTTGGATTTCTTTGATTTTACCGTTGAACAAATGTAAACTACTTTTCCTTCTGATAGAGATGACAGGATTTTCTCTAACATTAGGTTTTTTTGAAAATGAAATATCTTTTAGTACATACAGCACACATTTAGTCATCCTGGGAAAGGGAACACATCCAGCTTTTGTCATGTATAGTCATTTTTCCTCTGACAGAAAACCCTGGCATTTTTTGCAGTAATCTTAGTACGTGAGATGAGGGAATCTCTGTTGAAGTCCTGATAGAGTCACTTTTTTGCTTCAATATTTGCACCCAAACCTTGTCCTGAAATCAGGGAGATCCTCATGTTTCTTTATAATTTCATTAGAGAACTCTGAAATGCATCAAAACCCGTGAAACATTGGCATCCTTCTTTGTTAAAAGGTTGATAAACCTGGGTAGATACTTTCATGCTTTTACAGGCCATTAGAATACATTGGTAAACTTGCACATTTGAGGAAAAAAGTGTGACTACCTCCTTGATGTTTATGATCAAGGTTCAGACTTGCAGCTAAAGAGCAATTAAATGTCATTGAATTCATGATCAAGTCTAATACAGACTCTGTATGTGGGCCACACTTTTAAAAGAGGGCTTTAATATTTTGATAGAATATCAGATAAGAACTACAACTTATATGAAAAACTCCTCAAACTTTAAACTCTGTAACAAGATCCATAAAAAGTGCAACTTATTTAGTTTATCCAGTTGTCACTTGAGTGATGAATTCATAGTCTTTTCCTGCATGAAAGGATGATTTCTGATATAAACTGTTTTTTCAGCTGAGCAAAATAACATATTACAGGAACTTTAGTGCTAAACAAATTCAGAGAAGGAGCAAAGTGATTATTTTGGAATCTAAGCAAGAATTTCTGAAGTGATTAAGGGATGACTTAAGGGATGAATTTTTCTGTCATTAAGGGATTTTCTGTCAAGGGATTCTTGTAATCTAATTTAAATGTCTTGAAATGAGCAAGGGAAGTCTGAGCAGATCTCCTTAGGCTCTTTTGGAAAGATAAGAGTTACCTTTTAAAAGCTGTTGTCTGATTGAGCTTCGTGGTCTGTTTTAGGATGGAATTCATAGTGTACAGCGAGTCATGCTACATAGTAAAAGGCACAGCAATATCAATTATTTAAAATGTACTAACCTTCTGCTGATTTTTTTAAAAAATTCTTGCTGTGGTTTAAGCCCAGCTGGAAATTAAACACTACAAAGACACTCGTTCAACCCCTCCTCTCTTCCCCCCTACTCCGTTGGAATGGGGAGGAGAATCAAACTAAAACTTTTATGCTGACGTAAGAACAGTTTAATAATTGCAAATAAAGTAAAATACAGTAATAATGGTAAATTATAATAATAATGATAATAAAAAGGGAGAAACAAGTGATGCGAAATGCATTTGCTCACTACTCGCTGACCAATGCCAGACCCCACTTCCCAAACCTGGCTCCCTTTCCAGGTAACTCTTCTTAGTTCATATGCTGGCCATGACATTCTATGGTGTGAAATATCCCTTTGGTCAGTTCAGGTCAGCTGTTCCAGCTATGCTCCCTCCAAGTTTCTTTTGAGTACTTCCTCACTGGCAGAGTATGAGACAAGAAAATAAGTCCTTGACTTAGGAAAAACACAACTTAAGAAAAAACCAAAACATCAGTGTGTTACCAACACCATTCTCATTCCAAATGCAAAACACAGCACTGGAACAGCTACTGAGAAGAAATTAACCCACCATAGTTGATATCAGGACAATCCTATGTAAAAATGAACTAGGAGAAATTTTACTGCTTATTCATAATATTTGGAAAAAATATTTGCAAAGTATGCAACACCCAATATTCTGTACAATATACTCTAAATGCTAGTAGTTTTTTTAGACAAGTGACTTTGACCAAGTTCAGTAGGAGAACATCTTTGTATTTGACTGAAACAAGAGGCAGAAAGATGAGATATATGTATATGTATATATATTATATATAAGTAGTCCTGTATGAGTTTGTACTGTCATATGCAAGTGTGCTTTTTCCATTTTTTAGATGAGGCAAACCTATATTGTTTAGATTCCTTTCAAATATTTGCTATATATAAACTGTATGACGCTTTTGAACTACGAGGTACCTAGGGTATTCTTCCCCAAGTCAGAAAACTATTTCAATTCCCTCCTTCACATCTTCCAGTACATAATAAAAATATCTCAGTTTTTCAGTCTCTGTACATGTAGACATTTAAAGGTAATGCTAGTAGTTTATCCTGCATGATACATCGGGATGTACAATAGCTGAATGATGACTTGAAAGTTGTGCAAGCATTTAGATAATGTGCTCCTGGAAGACTAACTATCTGAATTCTTTCCAAACCCAGACCTTTATTGCCTAATTTCCTTTTATTATCCTCTTGCCAGTAGGTTATAGATCTAGTACTAGAGAAAGTAAATCCACAACGCTAACTGTACCAGAGCAGCAAAGAACAACACATCATCGTTCACGTTCTGTGTCTCCTCACCGTGGCGACGATCAGGGCAGGCCCCGTTCACGTTTACCAAATGTGCCATTACAGAGGTAGGCATCACAAGTTAATAAAACACTAGGTGGTTGCAAGCTTGTATGATCTGTCATTATTAAATTTTGTCTTGTTCAGCAATTTTTCACTACTTTAAAGCTTATTTTGTATCTGAATTAAATAGTGCAGTATTTGAACTTGATATATGTTTTTATTAATTATTCAAGGGCACTCATGAGGTGAATCATAACTCTGTAAGACTTACCTCTTCTTACTGATATTTACTCTATGATTTGTCACCTCTGTACCATAACTAATACATAGGTTTGGAAATTTCTTTTCAGTGAGTGGCTGAATCTTGTATGAAACTGCTTAAATATATTTGTAGGATAATAAATAATGGCGTGTACAAATGGTATAATTTTTAATAGCATTCTTTTAGAAATAATGTATTACAATTTAATGATTAAAACCTTTCTTCAATCAACTTGTACTACAATCCATTAAGCTGTGTTATTCATGCAAAAACAAGATGATCATACATATTTCTGCCTTTCAGGAGTTTAGATGAAATTCATCAAATGAGAAGATCACGTTCTCCAACTAGACACCATGATGCCTCCAGAACTCCAGTTGATTACAGATCTAGAGAGTTGGATAGTCAGTATTTGTCGGATCAAGAAAGGTACACTGTCAACCTGAACGTGGAAAAAAATTTTACAAATGCCTTTGTTGGTTTGCCTAATTGTCAAGTTTTCATTAGAAACATGACTGATAGCAATGGGGAAGGGAGAGAATTCATTTCTACCTGATAGATCTAGTACTGTGGTTAAACTATCTACACCTTTTTTTTTGTAAAGTTGCGCCCTGGGTTGACAATAATAGCAAGTATCTAGAATAATGATCCTTGGGTGTTTGTCCTAGTATTCTGCTGCTTTTTTGTGAATGAAGCCTAGAGATTTTTGCTAGAAAGCCATAAATCTACATGTATGCCCTAGCTATTCTTGTAATATATCAGACTTTACCAGTTTTGGTAACCAGCAAAATACCAGGCATGCATTCTTACTAGTTGGGAGCTGCATGTGCTCTGATTTGCATCCATATGCTTATAGATTTTGGACATGTACATATGCAGTCTCACAACATTTTATGTAACATTCTGGTGAACTTTGTACAGTACCCAAGCATAGCAAGGATAGTTGCAGTGCTGGGTGTAATTTGCAAAAATTTCCAGTCTAAAATGCATGACACATAAAGATCTCTCCCTCGAAAACATTGAGTGGCTACACTCCTCAGAGAATACTTGGTCTCTCATAGTAGGCACTATTTTCTGGTATCTAGGAATAATATTCTGATAAAATGGAAAAAATGAGAATTTCTGTTTAGTTTATAGCTGAAAAAAAGTTTAAAAAGGTATTTCAGCTCAGTATCTGTGAAACAATAGATTATCAATGGTTGAGGGTTCTTGTTTACTTTTAAAAAATTAATTTAGCTAGACTATAATGGCAAATTTTGCCATTCTTATAAGATCAATTATCCTAGTACAATGTTTGATTTTTTTTCTTGGCAGTAAGAAACTACTTTTTATAACTGATGACAAAACCTTTCCAAATGATCCAGTAAATTCGATACAGAACACAGTGATGTGAAAACGTGTAAACAATAAATCATAAAAATCTCTGGAAATCTTTGTCCAGTTTTCAAGTAACATAGAGATCAAATAACAGGTGGCTTTTGCATCTAAACTAGTTCAGTTTTCTATGTGATCTTGCCTGCTTTCCTTTTGTAGTATGGTAACATATGTATAGGTATTCATTTGTTATTTGGAACATATAAAAATTCAACTTTATAGGCTCAGAATTGACTAACTATGATTATTATACTGAATTTCCTTTCAGAGGTGAATTTAAATGCTTTTTAAATATGGTAGTCAGATTTCTTGTCAGACTAATTCAAGTAATGTCCACTTGTCACAAATGTTTTCTTATTATTTAAGTAGTCATATAGTCAAGAGATTCCTGATGATATTTAATGAATAGATTTCTTATTCAGCAGATTAGGGGAGGAAGAGGCTTTAAAAAGTAGCTGTTGTCAGTATAAATATAGGCAGTTAACTGTTTAGAATTTTATATTTCAGTAAAGCCTCAAACCGTGACTTAACTGGTGGTATATGCATGAATTATGATTGGAGAGGAGCAGACCTTACACTGAAGCTTTCTTGGGGATGAGCCATCAAACCAGAGCTACAGCAGCAATAGGCTGCTGAATTTGTTCAGAGAAGTGAGTCTTCAGTTCTTTTCAGTGTTTAGAAAACTTTTTTCAGAAATTTGACTTCAGGCATAAGGATGCACATGGCTTATTTGCAAGATTTAAAGATGGGTCCATGTACTTGCTCTCTTTGAATAATAATCTTGTCTGCAATGTTTTCCTTTTTGCCATTTTCCTTTTCATCTTTTCCCTATATTTCTACAGTTGTGGAGGCTGTTTAACTCTTGCAGGTTTGGCTAGCTTTCAGTACATAAGAGTAGCATCATAGGAAAGATCAAAACCAGATAGTTGATGAAGATTCTCTGTCACATCCAAGAATTTTAAAAAAAAATCTTAGTTAAGTATTATGTATTAGTATCAAGGGTAGTATAAGTATTATATGTTGTCCATTTACTGAACTCTTCATATAAACAAGTACATTCATGTAGATACCTAACATAAACTTGTTTTCAAAGTTTAGTAATTACCCAAGAGTTACGTGGCAGAAATTACGGGTTTTGATTAATTTTGATAATTTTCTCGATGACCTCTTATTGATCCAAAATGAATATTGAATATTAATATATTCCATATTAATATAGATATTTGTAAAAAACCAGTTATTATCACTCTCTTGTGATAAATTTCCAGTGAAACTGATTTGTCCACTTTAACTTTTTTATATATGTTCATATGCATATATACACACATATGTGTATATATATAAACTGTTAGGAAAAGCTTTTTATTAGGATATCTAGCTAGACACTTTGTTCAGAACTTGGGATCATTGTCCAATTTCCAAGAGCATGGTACTTGTTTGTTTTATTGTTTCTTTTATTCTTAAGCAAAATCTATTAATGTGAGTACTAAAATCCTCACATTAGAAAACACTTGGTTTAGAATAATAATTTTTCTTTTAAATGCCTCCCAAACTTAATTTATTAGACAACTGTGAGCATCTTCTCACATTATTGGTAATCTACTGCGATGGATTCTTGTGCTTTCTTTTTTTAATTAGAAGATTTCATGGTGGATTTGCTATTTTATATCTCTTTTCTGGATGAATTTTATATTACTGTTTGCTGTGGGCCAATTACAATAGATATTCTTTTTTTCTTAACAAAGTGCCGTATGATTTAATGTAGACTTAGCATCTACTTTACAACTCTTAAGAATAAAGTAGGTTTTTTTCCTAAAGGGCATATTTGTTTGTAATTTGGAACCTGCTTATAAATTCTATCTGTCCTCTAAGCTTATGAACAGAAATTTTGCTTAAAAAGAAAATTAAAAAATTCAGTTTAACTTTAGTTCATTTTGTTGCATCAAAATGAGGCTAGTGGCTTCAGGTGCAATTAAATCTCACACATGACTCACAAGCCATTATTTCAAGCTGCCCAGTTTAGAATTTTAGACAAATATTACCTGTACTGCATTAATGCAATGGAACATTTTATAATGGCATGAAGCATAAAACACATTGAACAACTACTGCTTTATCTGTTTTTTAATCTTTTCTCTCTTCTTTTTGCCGTAGTACTTCATAGGATTCCCCGCTTCTTTTAAATTAGCATTTTTCCGTGAAGTTTACCTTTGATTTCATATTTGTGATGATTAGGAGGTTTGGGGCTTGGCCTTTCTGATTGTGTTGAAGTGTGTAAATCTGCAAGATTAATTCAAGGGCTATTTCATATCATAGTCATATCTACCACAGGCATAAATATGTATTAATTTTACCATCTTGCTGGGTGTAGTATGTGTTTGGTTACAGTAAATGAAAAACAGAATAGACAGTTGATTTTCCACAATTTGAAACAATAAGAAACAAAAAGTCTGATGGCTGATTAGCTTTTTTTTTGTTTCTTTGGGATTGCATTACAAAATCAAGAGTATAAGTCAGAATTTATGTTTGGCCAAACACATTGTTTCCAGTGAACACATATGTTTGATTTTCCCAAAAAGGAGACTGGCTACTCTTCACATAAAACGATCTGCAGTAAGTCATTATCAAACCCTCCCTGCTTTTTCATGTATGATTTTGTGGCTCAGAAAGCCACAAAACCCAACACAAAACAAACAACAAACATCTTTCTTTTTTCCCTAAAGTATTTCTTCATGAATTAGTTCATGAGACAGGAGGTTATTACAAAACTGTAACCTTATTATGTATTTATTACATCATGAAGAGCTCAGAAAAAGTAATTCTGAATTTTAAAGAGAAATCTCATAAAAGTAGGTGCTGCACTAAAACGAATTTGTTGAAAATGTAGTTATTACAGGCATTTTTTTGGCTCATATTCTTTGAGAAGTGCAGTCGGAGTTTGAATGTTATCAGACTATCTATCTGGGTGGTTGCTTCTTGTTTCTTTTTATGTTTTCATTTGCGTATCATTGGCATAACCCATGTCATCTAATGCTTCATAATTATATCTGTTTCACTCACCACCCATCCTGTCTGTGCAGTGAGCTTCTTATGCTGCCCAGAGCAAAACGAGGAAGAAGTGCTGAGTGCCTACATACCATCAGGTAAATACAGGAATTTGGTGATCATGAACACATCTGGTTAGTTGTCTATACTTTGTGCACCCGAATTGTTTTCCATGGTGGTATTTAGTCCAGTAAATAAGAAACTTCCAAGTACCTTGTGATCCAGATGTCAATTGATCTTGTTTGTTTGTTTTAACTCAGATTGAGACATTTATATGTGCTTGTGAACCTCAGTAGTAAGGATTAAAGCAGTTGAAGAAATTTTGTTTTTGCAGTTATATTTTGTGGTGGATATTCTGTGTAGTCACAAAAGTCCTGTACTCCCTATGCATGACAGCATTGTTATTTCAAACATTCCTTTTCAGTTGTTTTTATGTTTTCTTTTATTTGCATTTTTGTGTTTATATTACAGCCACGCACAATACAACAACCTTTACTTGTTGTAACACCTAATCTCATGCTGATTTAGTCACATGTAGAAGAAAAAACATTGATTTTGAGGAGTCTTGTATTACTTGTTTTTGCATCTGAAAATTTTTCTATAAATTGGATCCAGATGTAAACTTTGTAGTTTGGGCTCATCTTCAGTCTTCATTAATGTCTTGATCCAAGACTCAGAGCTCCATGTCTCACTGTTTCCCAAAATTGTGGAACTAAATGGGACTGAAATATCTTCATCTGCTCCCCCATCATTTTTTTCACCATGTCTGTTACACTTATTAAAAATTGCATAGAATATTTTCCATTTAGAATCAGTAAAAATGTAGGTTGAATTTAAAGTAGTTAACTCCTTCGACCAGGTAGTTATCCATTTGTCTGTTCAAGATCTGGGTGTTGCTAAAAGCTTTACATCAGTGCATATGTTTAAAATCATCAAACTTAAAACCATATTGTCTAGTGCCATTATTCATTTACTTAATGCAGGATTTTCTCTTCCAAAGTAGTGCTTATTTTTTTTTAATATACTTTTGCTTACTTTAATTTTTGTCACCAAATTCGAAACAGTATTGAAGATGTTCTGGTAGGATTCTGTTAGAAGGCACAGTAGTATAAAGCTAAAATAATAAATATGAACCTTTTCAGTGAGATCTGTTCATCAGTGAAGGTGTTAAGTTAAAATTTAAGTGTTTATTATCAGTAGAAAGATTTTCATTCTTATACTTCAACTAAAAAGGCTTTTTCCTCAAGATTTTAGGCGTTAATTTTTAAAAATTTATTTAATTCCCTGTTATTTTATATATGTTTATTGTCATATAATAGCAGTTTTTCCTGCCTCCTTCCTGTGTCCTTTCTGATGATATTCTATAGCTTCACATCCCTCCTACCTCCAGCCCTGAGCTTTCTCCTTTCCCTCTTAAAGATTACAGTTACCGTTAGAATTTTTCAGTCACAATTCTTAAATTCTCAATTAATTAAGTAAATATTTTATTATGAACTTTTGATGCACTTTAATCAACCATTATAGCTTTCCAATAGTTTTACAAATCTACTAAACAATTCTGGTCAGTTAACCTGCTAAAAGTTGTGCATGGGCAGCAACAGAGTTAGGTATGAGCGACACTGAATTCAGAGAGTATAGCCTGTTCTTGCGTTTCTCCTTATTCCATTTCTTGCTGGTTTTTTTAATGATCAAAACAACTAACAAATTCACCCTTTTAAAGTAATAGGAATGGTATACTATAAAACAGAATGGTACTTATAATAATGTATTGAAGGTGAATATAAAGGCAAGAGAAGATGATACATTGATTTTTTTTTTTTTAAATTTTGACTCAGTACTTTTAAAAACAGTTTCAGTAAAAATTTGTTCTATGCCACCTTTTATCCTTGCTTGTTTCTAACAGCCTGACATTTATTCATGTCAGAAACATTATAAGGCTTTATCCTTGTTTCCTAGACAGCTTGCTGGATAATGTCTTGATTAGTAGTCAAGATATCTTCAGCATCAAAAAGGAAAGAAACGTTAATGGTTTCATATTAAATGAAAGAAATTAGGTAGTCCAAACTACACAGTTAAGATAATATGATGAGTTTAATACACCAGCTTGGAGTAATACTAGTCCAAGCTGTCCATCCTGTCCATCTGTTTGCAGTTACTGACTAACAGTAGAAATGGTGGAAAGGTCTGTACCTTTGCTATAGACCATTGATTGTCACATTCCATACCTCAAGTCACTCCTAGTTTGATTGGTAGTATCTGCTCCTATGCCGTAACTGACCTGATGGACAACCATTCCTTTGCTCCTCCTTCGCAACGCTACAGTCACCTCTGACAGAGACGTCACCAGTGGTGGCCTCTAAACTCAGACAAGAAGGGTCAAAGCTCCGCTATTAAATCCCTCAGGGTTTTACAAACACTAGGATTTTCAGGCAGAGAGTTGATTTATCTGTCAGTGACACAGCCAGGTTTGTAATGCTCATCTTCTGTGTCGAGGTTCAAACCTTAACAGTAAAGAAAATGTCCTATTGGGACAGACTGTTCTTGATGCTGCAAAATCCTCAAGGCTGCTGGTTCTTCTCCTAATAGCTCTGCACCTGTGTCCTGGTAGGGAATGTGGAAAGTTGTTAGAATTTTCTTATTAACCCCTAACCATTAAATGACCATAATTCCCATTCAGCAACCATTGTCGGCCTTTAAATTTCCACCTTGTTCATTGGGTATAGCTGGATGGTACAGTAAAACATTTCCTGTTCTAAAATCTATGATGATCTTAGACAGTTGTCATGTAACACCTCAGTGCTGCTGTGCTGGCTGATGTAGTAGATCTCCTAAGTCTTTTTTTTAGTTTATTATAAATAACATTTAATTACTGTTAAATTTTGAAATTAAACGTTCAAAAGACTTCCACATTCAAAAAGCCAGAAGCTAATACATTTGTAGTTAAATTTGTAATATTGTATATCCCTGTGTTAGCAAGATTTGCATGTTTAGATGCTGGAGAGGTTAAAGTCTCTGTAGGTCTAAGTAAGGCATCACTTAGAGAAATAAAAAGCAAATTTAATATCAACTTAATCCTTCACAATAACCTGTATATTTTAATTAAAGTATCTATAAATGGAATTTAGATTACCTTCATTTCAAGAAAACATCTCATCTGTACTAGTATTACCGTGAGTTCATCCACTGTATTAAGAAAAGTGTAGATACAAAAATTTGCGCCCCAGTTAGCTGTCACAGTAGTTGAGAAAAACAGATACTGAGAAATCTACTCATACAGCTGCTATAAATACAGAATTTTATATAATACAGAATATTATGCATTTATTTTACATTCTGGTCAGTCTTGGCTTGCCTTTATCTGTCGTTTTATTTCTGGCATATTTTTTTTTTGTTCTGTTTTCTTTTCTGTCCCATCACATTCAAGAAGTTCTGTTAGGCACTATAAAACATTACCACCCAAGATGCCTTTACTAGAAAATGGTACTCATTGGAACCTGTACAGGTAAGAAGTGTTTAGAGTCCCCTTTAAACTCCTGTAGAGTTCAAAGCTCCTTTTATAAAAAATGAATAGACTTATTAAATAATAAAAAACCCCAAACATAAAATGTTTCATACATTTTTATAACTGAAACATAAGGGATCAAATCCTAAAATGACATCATATAGTTGTTTAAATTAATGCCTACATTACAAAAAATCCAAACCAAGCTACTTTGTATTAGGCGAAGTTGTCTTCGCTGTTAAAATTTTATGTTGCATGGTTTTCTTTGTTACATTCTTTTGTTTATGTATGAAATTTCTGTTACATGTCCAATTTACTTTCATTTTGTTTAAATAATTTTAATTTACAAAGCTCAACTCTTCCTGCATGTGCTAAGACCAAATCCGTGATTAGACAGGATATTTCACTCCTTCATGATTGCCTTAATTCACGAATATCGAAACTTGGAGATGATCTACCGGTTAGGTAAGAAACTGAGGATTAATCCCCCCCTTGTTTGGTATCTAATATGGATTTGCAGAATAAATAAGCTTCACTCTAAAGGGATTTCACATGACATATAGTGTATCACATTCTTTTATGTTGGCTTAATAGTTACTGCTGTTAATAAAGATTAAAATTTATTGTTTGGTATTTCTCATTCCACTTTTTTTACAAGTGGATGCTGTTCTGTCTTATTCAGTTTTAAACATTTCAACAATCTTTGCAAAAAATTTCTAGCAGTCTTTTGTTTGCTTTTGTTTTCTAAACAAATCTTGACACTATCATCCAGTCAGCTTTTTTATGTTTTCCTTAATTAAATCATTGTGATCCTACATTTTCTGTAAAGAGAGCATTATTTTATGAGTTAATATCTAACATTGTATTCCTTTCTTTGTTTTCTTTTTCTTTCTCTTCTACCATTGGATGCAATGCACTGGCACTAGTGAACTGCAGCCCTCCCTTGACAGGGCTAGGAGTGCTAGTACCAACTGCTTGAGACCAGATACTAGTTTGCATTCACCAGAACGAGAAAGGTATAAAATAAAAACTTATGGATTTCTTGTCATCTGTGCTGGTGATCTTTATCAGTTTTGTTTTTCTTCATATGAGTACTCTACATTCTTGTACATCCTTGTCTGCTTTGGTATTTGTATACATTTTTGCTCCTGTATTCATGTATGTCATGTAAATTGTGTGTTGGAGTTTATAACTGCTTTTGGCTACTTTCCTTGTTTTGGTTCAAGCTGATGTTCATTGTTTACAAAAGTCCTCAGTATGCTGATAATAGCATTGCAGTGTTAAGTATTTTGAAGCTATCACCTGGTTGTGAATCTTCATCATCATTTGCTAAAAAGTTTTATATTTGTTTCTTGATTGTTCTGTGGACTGCTAATAAAGCAGTGGCATAAATTATAAATGATTATAAAACTCTCATATTTCAAACCAGAGCTGAAGTTTTAGTGATATATTTTTTACAAAACAGCCAAACTTCATTGCTTTCCTAATCTAATCTGCTGCTTCTGCTTTTGCGATTACAAGGCAAATCACTGCATTAAGTTTTTTTTCACTCTATGACATTATATTAAGGTTCACAGAAGTCTTAAGAAGACATGTTTGCAATTTATATTAAATATTGTTGTGTCACATATGCATGTCACATATGCACATATGTTGTGCAGGCATGCTTTCTGTATTTTTACTATTACAATAGCTTGGTTCAAAATTTTAGGTTAATCAAATACTGCTGGTGTATTTGACGGGTGAAATGATTCCACAAAGGAACTTTTCATAATCACCTGTGTTTTTGGCTAAGAGTTATACCATTTTAGAGTGAGATTTTATGTTCACTAAGGGCTATAATAGACTTCCTTTGAGTGGGAATAGGGTGGAATTACAATTTCATCTGTGCAATACATATTTAACTAATGTGGCAGTTAATAATGTTTTGCCAGTCAACCCACAGTATGATGGTTGTAACAGTTACATAATTTTCTTTATTGTGGGAGAGGACATATGAAGAAAGGCACTAAGAATGCGCTTTTCTCTTTGAGATAGGGTTTCTCCTTTTTTTATATGAAATTTCCCTTTCCTTCTTCCACACTTCCCACTGCTCCTCGGCTGGAACTGTACTCCTTTCAAGTTGTACCTTTGTTGCAGAAGAGTGACTAATGCTCTGCTGAGATATCTCTGATAGATCTACAGTAGTTCATTCCTTTTTAAGACTGAGCTCAAGACACTATAGATAATAGGAACATCGTTATTAAAAAAACAACAAAAAAGTTCAGCTGAAGTAAAGCCACTCAGATTGAAATACAGGATATTGATCTAGATTTTTTTAAAAAAAAATGTATCATCATATTAATATGATGTAAATATATACAGCTGCATTCATCTACAACAAGTTATTTAATGTAATAACATATGGACATGAGCAGTATGTTTTGTGCTTATTTCAAGATGCCACCCATCAAGTTGAATATTTAATGAAGCAGTAACTGGCAATTATAAACTATCTAGTTAAAATCTTATACTCAAAACTACATCTGTCATTGATGTTAACTAGTTCTGTTATGTCTTTTTAATTCATGTGCAGCAACCTCTGTCCAATGGCACTGTGCAGAATCTGAAACATTTTTCATGAGCTCTTCGTAATGAAAAGTGTTTAGTCTCTATTAATGGCCTCTATTGCTACTAAATCTGGTTTTGCCAAATCATCAGTGGACCTGATCCAGAAAACTTGCCCATCACTATGAAAGTTTTTCTTAGCATTTAGAAGTCCTAAATAGGTGCTTTTGACTTGGGATCCTTCATCAGATCTTTTTTATTAAATTCATATTCAGATTTTTCTTGATGATTTCACTGAAAATAACAAAATCTGTTATGGACAGTAGAGCCCTATTTCTCTATGTCAGTGGTTTGTGGAAGTGGTTTTGATCCTTGAACTCTCTACAATGTCATTCATGTAATTCGGAAGGGTCAAAGTAGTTACTGGTTTTTAAGATGGTGCTTTGCCAGTAAAAGTAATTTTATTGACCCATTTATACTAGTAGAAAAATACTTCCAGCTATATACATGTATTTGTGATATACAAGTCTTGTTAGTTGCACTAAACCAGAACTAAAGCAATAACAACAAATTTCCTTTTCTCCTTTAAGTTCCATCATTTGAGGAAGTAACATCCATACAACTTGCATGGCAAATTGACCTTACCTTAACAGGGGCTGCTAAAGTTTTTTGGTAAATGAAGTGGTCTGGTAGAGAGCTTAATCCTTCATATACTTCTCTTTTGCACTCTCTTTTTGTACTCTAGGACACTCAAAAATATCCAGCCCCTACAAATACCACTGTGCAGTTGCACCATGACTGCTTTTTTTTTTCTCTCTTCCCACCTCCCATCCCCTATCCCCCTATTTATTCCAAGCTGTTTTGTTTGGGTTTTTTGATTGTGTTGTTCAAGTTCCTATGATGAACTGCAGGGCTTATTTAAGTTTATAATATAGTCATAAATGTCCTCTAATGCCATTAAAAATGTTCTTCCTGCTGCTACTTCCTTTAGTAAGTTTTTTTTTTACTGTTTTTTTCACTGTGTCTCAAAATTTCTGCTATTTTTTTTCCTTGTAAATTGGTTGCTATTTCTTTAGAATGGAGAAATTTGTTTTCAACATCCAGTCAGGAAAGCACATAGGCATGAGGTTTAGGGGCAGAATCTGAACTCATTCAGCAATGGCTTGTCATCATAATAGCATCTTCCTCAGATTGATTTAAGATTGCAGTCAGTGATAGTCACTTAATAATATATAGTATGACTTTTATTTACCATCTACATTTCTTATGTTACAATCAATTGTTGTGTGTATTAGCAGTTGGAAAAAGAGCAGTTGTATAGACTGGTAGTTTTTTGTATGCTTTTGGCCTGAGAGGTTAGCTAGTGGAGATCTGAGCAAATAAAACCAAGGAACCCAGCCCAGGGGTTAGTTCATGTACAACAGGGTCAGCATACTTGCCCCAGAGCTGTGTTAGATTTTTTCTGAGGTGCTTCACTGCAGTAGGAATCAAAACAGGATGTTTGCTATCATCTGGTCACTGCCACCTAAACAAGAGACAAAGCTCAACAGTTATCTATGACTTCATCATAAATAGATAACAGAGAAGTTGGAGCTGGCACTTGATCCAGTTAAGGCCTGTCCTGATTTTGTGTTGATTTTTATGGTGCATGCCTTTCACAGTTGTGTTGAATATCTCCATTTACATTTAAAATAATGTACAGTGTAATAACTGCATTAGGTCTACCTTATATTGTGTTTCCAATTCTTTTCAACCATGTAAAGAAGTAAGTTATTACATGTTTGTTTTGTACTGTGGCTCACAGTCACTCAACATTTAGTGAAAGGGAGCATGTTCTCAAAGCTCATACTCAATGATCCAGTTAATTCTATCAAATGCTCTTTAATATTTGTAGAGGATATCAGCATATTAAGGGCTTTGACTGAGTGCACTGATGCATTAACATTTTCTTTAACCCTTGTTTTGGAGAGAAAAAGAAACTAACTACTAACAACCTATTTGCTCTTAAAACTTCTGAAAGGCCTACCTAACTGTTCAGATAATGCTAATGTCCCTGAAATTTTTGTTATTTGCATGTTCCATAAATAAAACCCTTTTCCTTATTGCATGGACGGGAAAAATACCTCAGAAAGGGAAATATTAGATAGTTGTGCAGAGTTTGTGTAAACATTTTGCCATTCACCACTAAAACAGTATATTTTAAGATTGTATTACAGTTGTACTATTACGATTACAAAACATCCCAATAAAATAAGCAACACGAGTCGAGTCTGTAATATAGTATATATAATTCTAAATTAAATGAGCTTTTTCAAGAAAAAAAAATCATATGATACACCAGTGTTCATTCTCAGTTCAGGTCCTTTTTGTTAAATTTAATTATGTAACATAATGGCATGTACTGTGGAGCTAAAGAGAAATGAACAGAAGAGGAAGTTGGCTGCACACCCTTTCAATATGTATTTTCAAATGATAAAAGATTGCCCAAGTACTTGTACACAAATGTGTGTAGCTTAGTTGTAGCTAAATAATTTACCTGTACTCTTTCACTGCGTTCCAGAAAAGGTGACTTTATGCCCTAGAATTTTTCTTATAGTTCATAGTCCTACATATTTACTGAGATTACATTTTTCTGTGCAAAGAGCTAGGAGTGATGGGCTTAGCAAAATGGCAAGAAAACCACCATCATATTGTTTTGAAAAACTCTCCTAGTTTGGAATTGCACATTTGTATGCAAATGACAGGCTTTTAGATAGTCTAGTATTTGAGAATATTTGAAAACTTAATTGTACACCATGTAGAAGATTTATATTGGTCTAAATTCTGCACCTTTGAGCATACGTTCTCTTTGTTTCAGATGTAATGTTTCTGTTGTAAGTGACCTTAAGAAAAGTATACTCGGGTATGAGAAAACTGTTAAAAAATTAAATTACAGACTTTTATTACTTTTTGGGGTATTTTTCCAGTCCCAAATCCCATATATTTAATTTTATCACAAACTAAATATTGTATTTTTTTTCCTGTTTTATTGAATGGGCAAACAGGGGTAGATTGTCCCCCTCCCTAGAGAGGAGACGACCTACTAGTCCCAGGATTCATATCCAGCATGCATCTCCGGAGGATGACAGGTACTAGTCAGCTCCTCCCAATTGAAAAATGGCTTACTGCATCTTGCACTCTCAGAGGAGTACACTGAAATTTAGAAGTATGCATATATGCAGAGAAAGAATTACAACCTCCAGAAGCCCAAAATAAAGCAGCAGTTTAGACATCATCTCTGCATTTTGTTGAACTGTTATAAAGCACCTAGGAATTAACATCTTTTCAAGTTCTTTGTTTACCTGAATGGGCATGAACCATGAAATAAGATGTCTGATACAACAGAACGTCATCTGTGTTAATGTTCTTTAGTCTGTTTTGACCTGTTTCTGTAAATGGTGGTGGTGCTTTCACTGTGGTGCTTTATAATACTATAAATATTTGTTGTAGAGCATATTCTCGTATATATGTTTATATTTATTGGTTTTGGTTTTTCTTTTCTTAACAAACTGTTCCTAATGGGGGAAAAAACCCACAACCTGGAAGAAAATGTTAACATTTTCTAGTTAATGTATGTAAAAATTGGCACTGTTTGTAAATTCTGTCCAAATCAGGACGGTCTCCATGGAGCAGGTTTTCCTAATAAGGTAGGTTTTGGTTAAGACTATCAGGGCTTTAAAGAAATTTTTATGCTGAATATCCCCTATGATTGATGAAAGCACCTTTGTTTTTTACTTCTCATGAGCTTTCTAATCAGATCAGTTTGTGGTTCTCATTACTTTGGCAGTAGTAATTTTTTGGTATTTTTGTGCCAGCTAGATCTGGGGTTGTTTTAAGCAGATATTATAATTACTATTGAGATGCAAATTAAAAATTTTCCCTTTAAATCTTTTGTACTACAGTAAGTGACAGGATACAGATGGTTCATGTAAATAATCTGTACATGCTATTATGAAGTTGCACTTGAAGCTCTAAGACTGGTATACTGATAAAACTCAGTTACTGTGGTGCCAGTTCTCACCTTCTGTTAAAGTCTATCCACATTACTAACATTTATACTATGATTTATCTTGTTTGCTTGATGCTGGATATATTCCTCTCATACAAGGAAGGAAGAGTGTAATTGTGTTTGGAGAACAATTATTTTCTTATTTGAGTTAGCAATATAAACTATGAAATTAAATTGGTGAAGCATTATTTCAAAGTTGTCCCCCTTACAGATACTGCATTTCCAGAAATTTTTCCAACACATCCATTTGATGGGACAGCTATTAATAGTTTAAAAATGTAGTTTAGGACTTTTAGGAACTTTTAAGTAATTTTTCTTCTCATTTTTTGAGTTGGTGGAAAGATTGCCTTTGACTTCAGAGTATCAGATGATGAAATATTGTGATCAACAATTCAAATTAAATCATAATCATATCACGTTTCAGTGAAATAAGGTTTTCATCTAAGTTCTGCACTTTCCAATGCAAAATTGTAGACCTTTTTATGTCAGCTGAAATTTTGTGGAGAAAGACTGACATCATCTAAAACCAGTTAGCAAGCATTTTATAGTAAAGCATCTGTAGGGTATAGAATCTGTAATGGGAACGATTTCGAGTTGGATAACAGCAATCTAATTTTCTAAGTGAAGTCGGTACCTTATTGTGTTTGTAAGTCTTGCATTCGATCTGGTCTCCAAATCTCAGCGAGAAAGTCACTGATGAACCTAGAAGGGGTTTAGGTTGACCTCAATCCTGATGAATGTTTTCAGCCTAACAGTTCTGGGATCTTTCTACCAGATTAAAAGAAATTCTGAGGACATTGGACTCTTTGTATTGCATGTCCAATACAAAATAGTAGCCCACCTTGTCTGCAGACAGAGGGTATCAAAGGTACTTTTACCTTTGTTTTCTACTCTTTTAGTTTTCATTTGTTCTGATTATTTCCCATATTTATTGCAGTAGGCCAACACTAGTCAGTTATATAATTTTTTTATATTTTTTTTAAGATATACTAGTAACAACTTGAAAAGTGAAGCAGTGGGTGTTAGGGAATGACTGTCTGATGGATCAGCAGGGCTAACTAACTAACTACTTGTCACCACTTGCAAATAATATTTCACAGAATAATTGACTTTGGCAGGTGTCATCTTACTCTTCATTTGATTACATTACAGATTTATCCTACAAATTGGCCAAATTTGTATATAGGGTGCTGTCAAGATTTATGAATACAGTTCTTAAGTGCATATGACATGCATTGTTTCTAATTTTGATAATTTTTTTGCAACATTTTATTTATTGATAATGATTTCTAAAATAAATTTTAATAAAAGTCCTTGCAAGATTACTGTTATTGTGGACTTTACTCATTTGCTGTATCAGAAAGAAGTGATTCTTTCATTAAATTGACAAGATGAGACATGAGTTATGTATTATTTCAGTGTTAAGAATTAACAAATGTTTGGTTATATCATGTATTTCTGTAAGATATTTTAAAGAACATAATAGCTTCGTTGCTGGAAGGTTTTTAGATGGTTTTTTTTTGTACTGGCAATTAGAATTATAAAGTTTAAATGTCTAATGCCTACAGCATAGATAGACTGGTATCTGGAGAACTGTGAAACTGTGAAATTGTAAGTGATGATAAAAACAAGGGAAATGAAAGCTGAGAATTTAATGGTAGGTGGAAATTTTATTCAGACTGTTCTTTTTGAGAGGTCTGCATATATTGTCAGCATATAACCAATAGTGGATAAAAAAAGCCTGCAAAAAATTAATTATCAAATACTTTCAGTTAAGAGAAGTAGCTTTTGTCAGTCATGTGTGCATCTATAAGAATGCTTATCCAAGAGTCATCCTGAATCCAGCTGTAGAGCAAGTGCCCCTTTGGTACTGTCATGACTTTGCTTTACTGTGCTGTACACTGCCAGTAAAAGAACGATTTGGTCTGATTGATCCTTTCCCATTTTTCGGCAACCACTATGTGACTTGATCAAGGAAGCAGTTTTGCAAGACATAAATTGAACTGCTAAGAATGAGCGTGAGGAGGTGGCAAGCCCTCAGAATATTTGTGGCTTCCCGGTTCACATACCATATAGATCCAGCCTTTTAGAAAACTTCAGTAAAAATCAGGAAGTATTGAACATGACATTCTTGATGGTTTTAAGGCTACATAAAGTAGCAGACTCACTGCAAAACACTGAGGTCTCTTGTACAAGCCAGTAATAAATAATTTTAAAATGTTAGACACTTAATTATAATGTTACAATGTATTATAATGTTGTCACTTTAGGAATAATAATTCTTAATTTTGATAGGAATATTGTCATATTTCTCTTTGTAGATTTTGTTTACACTGAACAGTGTTAAATATTTTGAGGCACACAGGTATTTGGAACATGAACTTCAATACTTTGTCTGTATTTAAAATAATATAAAGTGCCTGTCTATATATGATACCATAGATCACTGATTTGGTGTCACAGTTGGTAGATTTATGATCCAAAAGAGAAATCTTAGTATTTCCTCTCTTTATTGTAGGTATAGATGCAAATATATTACATTATCTAGATTAGTAGTGGACTGCAAATTTTCCTGAGTTTTATCTTTAAAATCCAAATTTGATATTTGGAAATTCAGAAATAGTCTGATCTTCATTTGGTTTTTGTTTGTTTGTTTTGTTTTTGTTTTTAAAGAAAGCTCAGTCAGTTATTCTACTTTGCTGTTGAAATATTTTTAATTATTACTGTAGCAGATTGACTGGTAACAGAATAAGCACTTACCATCAAAATATATGACATTATGAAATTTACTTGTATTTTCAGGAGAATTTCACAGTATAATGACAAAATACACATCTTTGTAAGGGAAGATGTTCTGTATAGGTTTATATATTAATCTAATGAACGATAGCATGGATTAATTCTGGAGAAGGATAATAGCAGCTATTAGACTACAGTGCTGCCATTCAACATGTAGGATATAAAGGTTTTTTAAAACATTGTTGTGACTTTCATTCTATAGTTTATTACATCTTAGACTGTTGATATTGCATCTAAAAATTTTAACATTTCCCTGCAGTCTTTGGATTAAATCAGTGGATGGGCGAATAAGAAATATAACCTTTTTCAACAGATAGCACCTTAATGCTTTTGGTTTAAATATTTGACTGCATGTCTCCACCTTCACTGCATGTGACCATCTCTTTGTTTCTGCTCATTCTGTCCAAATACACATCCATGTTTCCAAATATTGTGAAGAACAAGGACGCTGGAGTCTTGCATTCCAAAACAGGACAGTGTAGACCACCTAAGTGCTAAACCTGGAGCAGCACAGAGGTATCCTTATTTACTCAAATCATAGATAAATGAGGTATTGGTGATAGTATATTCTTCATATGCTCTGCATACTTTCACGTTTTCTTTCTTTTTCGGGTTTTATGTACAAGTACATATATACATGTATTGCTCATGGATAATATTTATTCTCCTTAAAGATATGTTTAAGAGGTAAATTTGAGTATGACATGAGTGTTCTTACCCCAGCACACTCTTTGTACACTGTATGTGAGCACAAAAGGACACCTACTTCTAAATGCCCACGTACCAATGCCCACGTGCTCGAGCTGAGCCAGGACTCCAAGCACTGTAGTAGGCTGTTGAGCATATGGAAATGTATACAGCATCATCTTAGCAAGAGGAAGGAAACAGAAAGGAAACTGATTTTATATAATTTCTAGTATGGGCTGTTCCCAAGGACACCACTGAGAGCAGAGAACTAAGTATATCCAGCTCATTAGTGCTATGTATTATCTTGTTACTTTTCACAGGAAAACGTGTCCTACTCTCAGCTTTTCCATTCTACTAAAAGTAGTCACTATGTGCTCTTTTTCTCCATTGCATGTAACACCACAATCTAAGCAAGTGACACAAGGAGTAAGAGAAAAAGTAGCCCCAACCAACCAAGTAAGCAGAAAATGAAGAGGGTGACATAATTTGAATGATAATGCTACTGCATACAGTGGATCTAGCCCTAACTTTAAATACTTTTCTAACTGTAGGTTTTATGTAAAGCTGCAGCATTTAATATGTGTGATTTCCTATGCACCTACCTTATATTTGTCCTGGTAAAGGAATAGAATTGAAAAGTAAAGCGAATATACAAAGAATAAACCTGAAAAAAAATAGCTTGAGGACAAAAGGGATTTTAATTTTTAATCTGAAATACTATTTTTTTGGAAGAAAATATATTCTTTCAAAACCCAGAAAGCTTCAGGTAATGACCTCTCGTTATGCAGAAAGCATTTTGTATTTTGCTGCAATGTTTTCTTTGTTGTGAAGTATACTGCATCACAATATAATGCTCATCAAATATTGCAGTGGGTACAAATAATGAAAATCCACTGTGATTATGTTCTTTGGGTATAATTTAGTGTCACAGCTGTTTAGGTATCTTCCAGGTCAGACATTGGATTACTTTTTATAACAACAAAGGTTTAAAGGAGAACATATTACTTTAAATATTATTAAATATTATTGTATCATTACAAGATCTTACAACTGTTAAGTTTGTCAGAGTTTCTGGTCTATGAATGAATAATCATCGTTCCCTGGTTTTGACCACTCCTGTGGGTTTTGACCACTAAAAGACTAGTATATATTGATGATTTTTAGAGGTTTAAAATTATAAATCCTAGATTGTAAATGCTCACATTCCTATGAATAGTACAGAAAATTTTGGAACACAAGATTTGCAGAGATTTGCATAGTATGTTTATAGTCCTGAGTAGTAATGATGAAATATGACTTTACCTTTCTTCTTACATGTATCAACTCATATTGCTGTTCCTTGTTCTTATTTACTATCAAAGTAAGCTCTTAGACTGTCAAAGGTAACTAGTGCCTCACTGTCCAAATGTCAGATGGATTCTGTAAAAGACTTCTGTAGAAATGGAGTGAGGGAATGAAATAAATGTCTATCTTATTTATATTGACTAGGAAAAAAAATAGAATCAGTTTCAACTGCTTCTAAAAACTTTAACAAGTTTTAATAGGATGAGAATTTTAAAAGCCAAGTTTTTATTAATATAGTGACACCCTTATTTAAATCTGTTATGATGCAGTATTTGTTTTGCTTTTGAAATTTAGATTCAAAGCAATTTTAAAATTTACATTTGAATAGTATTTTCTGATACTTTCTGTAACACTTTATTCCTGCCTTCTACTCTTGAATTTGTTTTTCATGCTGTTAAGAGATGACTTATAGCCTATGAGGAGGCATTGTTTTAATCAAATACAGACTGTGAAGGGGGAACTAGTTGCAGACTCAGTCAGGATTAATGTTTTCTTTCCTGTTTTGGTACCTCGTAACTCTCACACCATGAGCCTTAATCAAACCTAATCAGTGCAATGCCTCTTAAATCTCAAATTCACCAGCCTGTTCATGATGGTCACTGTCACTTTCTTATCTGTCAACCATTTCTGTTATTACCTTTATAATACATGAATAAATAATCTTCATATTTCTGTATTCTTTTTGTTCTTTGTTTATTTCTTTTCTGACATGTTGTTTCACAGGCAGTCCAGAAAAGTGGAAAGATATAGCAGCCAAAAACAAACTAGGAAAGGCTCCGCAACTGAAACGGAAAGGTAGGATTGTTGATCGATGTGTAAACCATCTCCTATTATTAGTCCGATTCCAGTTTGTTGAATATACCTCTGATACAACTTTTTAAAACACCTGTGACAGTACCCAGAGCAATGTTGTTGTAATTGACAGTATTATCTACTCTGTATCTCTATTATTATCACTGTATTGCATACATGTGGAATTTTTCTGGCATTCATTATTGCAGATAAATTCAGTGGTAAAGACTAGCAGTTATTTTCTGCACTTAACCACTGATTTTTTAAAAAAATCTTTATTTTACATTAATTTTGAGGATGATAAAATATAATAGATTAGATAGATAGATATAATAGATTATTAATTCCAAATGTCTGTGATCAAGTTAATTTCACTTTAAAATATAACAAAGTTACACATTTAAATATGTATAGAAAATTTCAACATCTATCATTATATAGAGTTAATATAAACACTGAAACTTTAACTTTTGTATTTATTGAATTTTCCCAAACTTGTATTATCATTATAATTTTAACTTTGATGCTACAGTGGTATGGGGTTACATATTCAAATTCTTAAGAAAAGGTGAAAAAACCAAAGATATATACTGAATCATAAGAACATCTAGTAAAATTTTCAACCCTGTGTCTTGCTAAAATAAGAGCAGTGAAGAGGGAAGAGATCCTTCCTCTGTCAGAAATAGATTTATGTTACCTTGATGAGCAGAGGTGGAATGTACATCTGTTTACATTGTGAAAGCTGAAAATCTTCCATGAACAACACAGACATCTGTTTTCAGTGAAAACATGCATTACATAGCAAAACTTCAGAGTTTTTATTTTGTTTTACTGCTTCAAGTCCCAGACTATCGTTCTTGATGAAAAAGCAATGGTTACATTTTTCTTGAGTTTGATGATTCTGTTGTCACAACAACCCAGTTTCCTTTTTAGTTTGAATAAGAGAAATTACCTAAATATGGCTGAAATCCTTACTATGATTGAATCAGGGACTGTTTTGCCACAGAGATCACTAAAGCCATTTTTTCACCTGTTTTTTCTAACTCCTGAAGAGTTAGAAAGGGGTTTGGTTCTTGGTAACCATTCAGCAATGAGCCCAGTGAAAAAGAGCATAGGGAAACATCAATTGTGCTGCTTCTTTTTACATCTCCATGGCACATACTGTAGGTTTTTGTTTCCCTAAAATGATTCACGGTGATAGATGTGAGACAAAATGTCTAAATAAGTCTGAGCGCTGTAGTTCAGTATTTCTTCATAGATATAATATTGCACTAGTGCCAAAAAGTTTTGATAATAGGGTAGGCAATTAATTTTCTTATAAAATATAATTTAAGACTCTTTCTTCTTCAAATATCTATTTTTTCCTAAGAATTGCTCTTTATTTTACAATTTACAAATCTTGCCTATTAGTTAAGCAGATTATTGGAATAAGGTATCAGCATGCTGTCAGCTTCTCTATAAAGCATTTCAGCATTTTATGTAAGATTAAATTTTCTATGTATTGTGATAGCTTAGGAAATATACATAAAAGCGAAAAGGCCAACCTTTTCAGGGTAATTTACAGAACCTAAACCTTCTCTTAATTCAATGAGATAAACCTTCAAGATGGAATTCAGTAAAATGTTCAGAAGGACTAAGACTGATTACATGAAAATCCAGCCTTTTCTGTTCTTGTCTGAATGAGCAAAACTTGTAAAATTCGGTTCATCTCAATCCTAAAATGTTTTCTTTCAGCCCTAACTAAACACTCTAGAAATGCCAGAAGTGACGTTACCTGTCATATATGCTAGGATACATACAGTTTTTAACTGTATTTTCTATATTTTGCATAGGACATGATACCAGGGGTGCACTGGATTGGTGATGCTGTCTTATTTATAGGGTTTTATTATAGTTTCTTAGGTGGCAACCAGCCTGCCTGTAACAAATGTGGATAGAGCCTTCCCAAATCTTCATTTGCAAAGCCTAGCCATGATAGGTGGCAGCATGTTTTATTTAATATGTGTCACCGAGGCGTCTGTCTGAAGATAAGGAAATTTGAATTTTCTTGTATGCTGGCGGAGCTGGAACCTGTAGGATTCCTCTGTAGACCATTGCCAGCTGAATTAATAAGTTTGGTGCTTGCAGTGTTCCCACCTTCTGTGAGGAACCTGGAGATGAGATACACATGTATGTGCTCATTGCAGTCTCACTTCTCACCAGGTATCATTTTTTCCCCAAATTCCTCTCCTCTTCATACTTCTTATCTCAGTTCTGTCTCATTTTCTCACTACCTTATTGTCTCCCATGCTTGTTTCTTGTTCCTTTTTGTCTCATTCTAGAGATCAGCCATCTGCAGGCTTCTTCCTTCCAGCAATAGATCTTTCTCCTAGGCCAGCAAGTCCTTAAATCCATTCTAGTTATTCTTCAGTTGCCTTTTAGCTCTCTTTTCATTTGCACCCCAGGTAGCATATTCATCTCATTGTAATAATCTAGCTAATGCAAATCTTGAGCCTTATTTATCTTCGAGTTAAGCAGATCCTCTGTCTTTCTCTTGGAAGAGGACATATCTGTAAAAAGAGTATTACTGGAGAAGGAGATAAGTTTCTGAATTGCAGAAGGTAAGTCCTGTCCTGTTCTGAGGACAGACTCACAGTGTTTCACTAGGCTCTCAAATAAATTCCAGGATATTTAGCCTCTAAAATGAAAAATATCAGAACTGAGAACGTGATGACTTTTTTAGATTGAAGCATTTATTCATAGTAAAAGCAAACAAGAAGTTTCTCATACTGAGTGGGATCCATATTTACCTTATGGATGTTATGATGTTTAGACATCTGATAAAATGGATCCTTAAAAGCTGGTTATGTGCAACAGTTGGGATAGATTACTTTTACATTCAGCATGGAGAAACAGGCATTTTCAGAACTCAGCTCATCTTCATTATCATAAGCATCTTTCAGAATCAGCAGATTCAGTCTCTTCAAGAATGTCATAGTTATTACCAGGGCAAACCAGGAGTTAAGCTGAAGAAGTGTTAGGGCTTAAGAGAGAATATAAGCAATGGCAACTGAATCTTGAATTTTTTGCTTTGTGACTGGTCTTCCACATAAACTGTTACTGATGAAATGGTTTTGAATCAAAACCTGTTTGTTATCCTTGGTAGGCATCTGCATGTAATTTCATATGTAGGGTTTTTTTTAGGATAACTTCTTAGTGTATGATAGTCATATGAACCAGACAGTTCCTTGGTTACTTTGATTGTATTTTGTGGGAAAGTTATGCTGGATGTGTGAGTCTACAGAAATTAAAAAGAACCCAAGCAAAACCACCCCACAACGAAATGATGTCACAAGCCATTGAAATTTCTGAAATAACAGCAGATATAGTAGTACCACTTACAAAATGCTGCACTGTTGGAAAGCCAGGGAAGAGTAAAAAGGCACGTTTAGAATACTTGGGCACTCTACAAACCTGAAATGTTTCAGCTTATCCTTTACTTGCAGCTGATGCAATTACTGAACTAGTATTAATTATGCTTTATTATGCTAACATGATTAATCATTTTACTGCATAATATAATTTATTTTCATTATAGTTCCTTTAGAACCGTATTTCTGTTTTAGTACTTAGAGATACTTAAATAGATTTCTTATTTCAAACTGTTGGGGAAACAGGGAATTATGTATGTGCCTCCATATTGTCCTTTTTTAGGAAACTAATTGAAATGCAGTTAGTATTTTTAATAAAGGTAAAAGATATGTTTTAGAAACAGAAATGCTTTGTGATAAAACTAGGTATTCACACCCTACTCTGGTCTAGTCCTTATGTCATATGTGTTGTTAGCTTGTGTTTGCTGTGTTTAAGGTGCAGCTAGAGTTTTTGGCCAACTTTCCACTGTAAGCAGTGCAATTCAACAGTTCCAAAATTAGGGTCATGTGTATCTGCGGTGGTGAGTGTTCTGCAGTTTGTCCTTTTGAAAACAGATTTGCATTCATAATTAATAACTTCTATCTGAAACATCAGTCCTGGTCCTGCAGCCAGGATTTGCAATGTTCTTTGATGGAGGGGGGCAGGGGAAGATGTGCCTGGAGCTAACAACTGAACAGTTTCTTTTTGGCACTGATATTTTAGGGGTCTGCTACCATGTCTTTCTAGAAGGGGACTTCCAACCCCACGAACGACTGAACAGCCAGTCATTAGGGGAAAACATCACACTCGCTCAAGGTCGAGTGAGCAGTCTAGTATCAAACCCTTATGCTCTGTACATCACCTAGCATCCGGAGGGTCGGCGCCACCTTCTCCACTTCTGACAAGGTTGCTATTATGTGTACAGCATAGCCTTCATGTTCTGCCTCCCAGGTTTCAGTGTGGTGTTGTACTTTTCTGAGCATACTTGGCACGTTCACTCATTCTGGCACCATAGATTATCCTCTCTTCATATCCTTTATGCCATCTATCTTCACCATCCAGATGGTACTTCTTGCTGTTGAATTTAAGTAGTTATGCTAAGTAAAAGGTTTGCTGTGTTTTGTCCCTCCATTGTTGTGTTTTGTTCTGTATCCATCTGAAAATTATCAAAATACTTTTCTTAAACATTATGCAGAAAATCATGTGCTGTTCACACAGCTAACTGATCTTACAAGCTGATGTTACAAGTCAGTTGATCTATGTGGTGAAAGCCAACAGTATTTTGAATTTGCACAAATGTGTTACTTAAAATTATAAATTATCTACTTGCAACCCTAGTGTAGTAGATAAACAGTGCTTATCCACTATAGTGAGTCTGATATTACTGTAACTGGCAAGGACATTTCATAGTAAGCTCTCCTCAGTGGTCTGCTGCTTCGCATCTTTGTTTGACTTTTTTAGACCTTTTCCCCATAGTTATTATAGGTACCCATACTTACTTTAAACACCAGCATTCTGAAAGTGTTTGATGTGTTAAACTCAGAAGCTACATCTATATGTAAGAAATCAAGTAGCCACGTTGCTCTGAAATAGTGCTAGTTAGAATTCAACAAAGAAGTTTAGGACATTCACTTAGGTATAAATATTAAAAATCTAACACATGCTTTGCATGACAAAAAGATACGCTCTCACACACACACCCCCCCACACCCCAATACCAAGGTTAAAAGTTTTTTTCCTTCGAGATCAAAGAAAAACCACATGCTATCCTATGGGAATCAATACTTGCTGTCCAGTTCTCTGTGGCCTTGTGCGATTATTGCATCAGCACAAAGGGAATACTGAATTTAATGAGACACAGAGGTGGCATTTTTTATTGCCGTTGAACCAGTGCAGAAGAATGTATAAATTGTGAGTCATAATCATAAATAGTTCTAGTGCTTTTCATTCGATGGCTTTTGACTAGTACTTTATCTAAAAAAAAAAAAAAAGGAAATAAAAGAGAAACACAACAAAAAACCCCCCACAAACAAATAAATTTTAAAAAAACTCAAATCAATCAAAGGAAATAATTTCTTCTTAGTCAAAGGTAGTTAGAGAAATTAAATGTTATGCCTTATAAGTTTACCAGATATCTAGACCTGTGTATATGCATATGGCATAGACCAAATGCAGACTTTTTCACACTCATCTTCAGTATCTGCCACTTAATATGTGTTTAAAATTCAGAATATAAAAAGTCTCTTCGTTTGGCTGATTTTGCTTTTATCTTAATTTCATTTGCAGAACACATCAACAAGGAAGTCCCACACAGTCTCCTCCTGCAGACACATCCTTCAGCAGTCGTAGGGGAAGACAGCTACCGCAAGTTCCAGTAAGAAGTGGCAGTATAGAGCAAGGTATCAAATAATGAGCTTATGACAGCTCAAACTCTTTGATTTCTTACCTTTCTTTACTCAAAGTCTACTTGCATACCTATGTGCCCAATGCCGTATTTCTACCAATAAAGCAATAGAAGAGAATGAAAGCATATTTTTAGTTTGGGAAATCTAGCAGAGTTTGACTGCTGGGTTATTATTACATATGGTTTAATTGCCTTAATTTTCTAGTACCATTTTATGTTTAAAATTTCTATTAGTCATGGTAGTTTCCAACACATATCTCATATGTTATCAGCTAAAAAAACCAGGGGCAATGATTTTTGCAACATTTTGACAGTCTTTCTCATTTCTTATTTTGTGGTTTATATTTATTGTTGTGCATTATTAACATAGATTAATAATAAATATCACAAATCTGTTTTTTGTCTGGAGCTCATACTTCAGTGAGTAAAGAATAAAAATAATCACCATGGGAAATGTTAAAGTACAGGTCACAAACCCTTTCCTGCTTAAGAATAAACGGATCAGGCAAAGACCACTGTTTTTATGAAAAAGACAACATAGACCTAATGGTTGTGGAAGATGTGTTTTACATACTCATATCAAAAAATATGTACATCACTGTTTCCTTTTCTAGCAACATACAGAGTATGAATTATTATGGTAAAATGAAGTGGCGCAATGTCTAATATTTGCACATTCATGTTTTCTTCTGTGTTTTAAAAACTCTGTTTTCACATTGACTACAAACAATTACTTGATTACCATATACGACAAGGTTTTCTTTTATGTGGAAATTAAAGAAATGCTTCTAATGAAATATGTAGTGCTTTACAGAACTGTATATTAATCACACTCTTGGATAGATGATGTTGCTGACCATGATGGCCTTATCATGACAGATTACCATTGGGGTTTTCGTGTATGATGGTTTGCATTAACATGCAATCAGTTTGCATTAATTTTATGGTGATGACATACTAAACCTTCAATTAGCACATATAAAACATACTCTTGTTTTATAAATGTATTTATTCTGAATTATAAATATGCTAATATAAGTGGCTTTTAATAACCTTAAACTTTACATTTGGGTCCTTTCATTTTGTAGTGAATCTAAAACTGTCTGAATTATAAACTAGTTACAAACTACATTTGCAGTTTCTATTTCTGCGTATTAGCAAGTTGAGTGCTTTTTAGGGAAATGTAGTAAGTAATGAATTTCAATTTTCATGTTTCTTCAATTTCAGAACTTGGTGCAATATATAATGATGAATCAACTCTTAAATTAATTTTAAGTTGGCTTTTATTTGGATACTCATATCATCTTTGTGCTGTTCTTGATAGCTGATGTGTGAGAGTAAAATACGAGTTTGTTGTTTTGTTGAAGGCATTGGAAATACATGTAGAACTTAACATGAAACTGAGTAGAGATGGGATGTGTACAGAAGAGGAAAGAAAAAAAGAAAGTTGAGCAGAAGACTAAAGCTTCTCTGAGTTTAGAAAGTTGTTGATACTGTGAACACCTGTAAAGTAATGCTGTTTCAGTGAACTCTTGCTTACACTTGTGGTTGATAAACTTGTGTCTTATGTATAAAATACACGAGTAGGATGCGTCATATTGTTTGCTTTGTTGTTATATATCATACCACCAGTGTCATATGGCTGTAATACATGGATTTAAAGGTTAAAGAGCTTTCCTTCTCTATACAGTACTATGGTTTTGTCTAAGTGATTGACTTGTGCTTCTGAAAGGGAGGTTTTCTGATTTTACCCACATTTAATACTCTGTTCAGGCTCAGAATGTATTTGCAGAGAAGTAGTAAATTGAATAAGTTTTATAAAAGGTTTTTAAATAGTTTTGTTAGTATCTGCTGAAATAAATATGCTAGTATGTCTAACTTTATACTACTGTAAGAAATTAAATTCAGTGAGGCATTAAGACCACAGTATTTGCTCAAATTTTAATATTAGTTTCATCTCTTTAATCCCTGTCAAATGAGTATCAGTGTCAAATGTGGTGACTAGAAGTGATCTGACCTTAATATAGGACTGAATCCAACGTATTCTGAGTTCTGTAAAAGATATGCATTAACTGTACTTGAAACTGCATTGTGTCCTTATTGGTTTAAATTCACAGTCACCATAGATAGAGATGATGTCAAAATGTGGTGCTATATACAAATGTCACAGGAAATATTTCAAAATGTGTTTTCTTCATTTACAAATGAAACTACATTTTGATGGTCAGTATTGACATCCTGCATTTCCAGGAAAACCTGTATGATATTCTATAAAGTATCATTTTTATAGTAAAGTACTTCTTTACACTCTGTACAAATCCTGTTGTTTGGTGAGGGTTGAATATACATCTAAATAGTTACATCTATGAATCTAAGTCTGTTATACAAGTCACAGTGATTGCTGTAAAAAGATTATGTGTCTGTATATCAAGGATGGGCTCCTTACTTGCTCTTTGCATATTCAGGAGACATAGAAGAATCCAGGAAAGTAATTTTATTACTCTTTAAAGCTCTCATTATGGAACAAATGAGAGTTAATGAAGGAGCAAGAGACTGGTAACAGTTTTCATCTGGAGAAACAGAGTGATATTTTGACTCTTAATCTTTACCTATCATGTCAAGTGATCATATTCATGCTAATAAGGCTTCTTTAAGGATTGACACTGCATCTCAGACATTCCATTTTGTTGTCAAATTTAGAACTAAAAAAAGGTTGTTGTTTTAGATGATGTTGTTTTAGTTACTACTCTGGCTGGCAGCTTGAAAATCATAAAATTTCAAATTATGAGAGCATAAGATAGTTTTACAAGGTACTTTATTTAAAATAAAAATCACAGAAGTAGTTGGTACAGAGGAGACCAAAGTAGTGCTCCCTATGCCATTACAGAAATAGGGTTGGTACTGCTGATTGGGAACAGAGAAAAAAATGTAGAGAAAAATCCAGTTTAAGGACTAAAACCTCAAAACAGCACTATTATGCACACTGGCAAAAAAAGAAAAGGCTTCTTGGTATTATATTTTAAAAGGGAGAGCAGCTTTGTGTAGCTTTGGAATAGAGGAGGGGCACAGTTATTTTCATTTGAGACAATTCTAACTAAATATTTTTAGCAACTCCAGCGCGCGCAGACATTTTAAAGTGGTTGCAGTTAAGATTGTAGGCTTCTGCAATTTTTAGGCAATATGATTTTTATTTTACTTACAGTAGTATTCGAGGAAGTCATAGTTGTATTTCTTTCCTTTACAACCCTGTCAACAGTATTTCTTAGAGCCAGAGACACACTGGGATGTTATCGCATCTAGAAGTCTTGAGATGCTTTAATACTGGAAGTTAGTCTTGTATACATGAGTCTGTGTGTGTTTTCAAGACATCACAATTTAATAGTCATTACCCTATCTTATGTTACTGAAGAAGTGGTTTTGATTTTTTTTGTGTTAATTGATAATTTTATAAAAGGACCTAATGCTATGAAGATGTTTTGGCTCAGTGACTAAAGCAGTGAAATTCTAAGCCATGGTAAGGACAATGGTGTATTCTCAATACGTCCTTCTGTGCTGAACTGTAAGAGATTTGCTTCGCTGTTTTTTTTATTTGCATCATGTTTGAGTGGAACTGTGCAAATTTTTAAGAGGGGTGGGGATTCTGGGTTGACTTTGTTTTTCAGCTGTTTCTAAAACAACTTTGTGATGCAGTTGCGTTGTGTTTAAATGATACTTCTTTATAAAGCACACCTCTGTGATCTTTACTCAGTCTGTCCTCTGTCATTGCAGCTATCAAACATCATAGGAATTCTTGCTTGAATAGATTTGAGGGTGGGTCTCTGCACTTTCATATCATGGTTAATAATTGTATTGATCAAGAAAATTAATACACCCTGAAGATCTGGAACTTTGTCCTTCACTCCTTTTTACCTGTAGTAGATAATAGTAGGGATTATAGTAGGAAATCTAGCAAGTAAATAACAAAAAAATGCTATGTACTATTGAAATTTATAGACCAACAATATAAATACAATGATTGTAGTATAGAAACAGTCTTTCAGGGCTAATTCTTGCAAAATAAGTCTTCCTCCCTCTATCTGCTTCTATTTGCGTCTTCACAGTGTGGTTTCTTTTTCATAGCTTCAACAATGTAGTTTCCTATTTCAGAAGTCCTATAATGAGAGTAAGGTTAGTGATAATTAACAGTCTTTTTAAACATAAAGAACACCTGTGAACATAACTGAAGTAGGGTGGTTGTGTGTGTTTCCAGTGGCAATAGGCCTTATGGAGTAACACTGAGAAAAGCAGAAGTGCGTCCAGCATTAGGTATTGCTGTGTCTTGGCTTACGTTGGAAAAGGCTGCACAAGCTTTGTACATAGCTTGTATACAGGGTGAAGTGCATGTGTGCATGTGTGCTACTGTTGTTACATGAGGAAAAACTACATGAACATTCTGCTAGTGCTGAATGGGGATTACACGTATAAAGTTCATATGTGTAATGTATATACAATGGTAGTCACGTCACAGAGGAATGAAGTGTTTTGATGCCCTGTATTTCCTTTTTAACGAATAAGAATCACAACTTTGTACAGAAAATCAGTATGTTGTCAAATAGTACATTGAGTTGCAAGTATCTTTTTATATTTAACCAACTTAAAATCCTAAAAAAACCCCCAAAAAACGAGTTGCTAGTGAAAACTGTTCCGTTTATATGTACTTGATCATTGAAATGTCGTTGCAGTGAGAGTATGGTTGGGCTAAAGGTAAAAGATCAAACCCTTTCAGTTAAAATATTTTTTCTGATCTATCAATATAAGAAAAAGAAAAAGTCATCTCAGTTTTAGATTTCAGACTTTCAGTGTTGTTTGTTTTGTCTTCATATATCTGGTTTTATTTTTAAATTAATAGGTGGCACTTCGTATTTTGAGGCAGCTTGTGGAATCTTTACTCACGTTGGAGAGCATTTTTTTTAACATTGCTAACTCTTGCAAATAAGTACAAGCCTCATAATCTTGTATATTTGCCTGAAAAACTGATTTTCAGTAGTCCAGTGGTTATTGAGTATTATAGATTTTAATTAATAGAAAATAAATTTGTAACACTTATTATTGCAGAAAAGGCTTCAGAATCAAAAATAGTACTGTGTAGTTCAGGGACAATGATACTTAAAGCAATTTTAAGATTTTTATGTCATTCTTAAATTTGGGTATGATGGTACTGCTCTAGCAGAATACTTAAAGACTCCACAATCTGGTTCTCTGTAACTTCATTGTTCCTCTTAATTTTAAAGAAAAAGTCATAGGCTTTATTATTTGTCATGGTTTATCATTTTAATTTTCTACATTACTTTTACATATGCTGGAGTACTGCCTACTGTACATGCCATTGTCACATGTAACACATTTTGTTATCTAACTTTAAATTTGCTGATTTCTTTTTCTGTTTCCATCATTCCGTGCATTTAATTCATTGAAGAGCAAGAGACTTTTAACTCTCCCACAAAAGGTAAATATTTATGTAATTTTTTACAAATGTTTGGCGACTGTTGATACTGGCTTTTCCCTCAGTATATGCCATGTCAGTATGTAATATTTAGTTAACAATGTTTGGCATGTGAAAAAGTTCTTTCTCAAATATCTCTATGCTATCTCATGCCCCTCTTTAAAATCTGAAGATGGTTTCTCTTGTGATTTTTCATGTTCTTATTGAAATGCAATATACTGGATTTAACAGGAGTAGTTATGATATTTTACATGGCTCAGAAGGTACTTGATTGAGGTAAAGTTCGCACAAAGAATTAAGATTTTTCCTCAACTGTTCTTGAGCACAGTATCTGCTTCTAATGATGCAGCCATGGCCCTTGATATCTGTGAAGAATGTTTTGTAGGTGTGCATCTAGGAACAGTTGGAGGTGACAATGACAGAAACTATCCTGTGTATGTAGAGAGATTCTGAGCTGTGTTCTATTTGCATGTCAATCCCATGACACTCAGAAAGTAAATCCTGATGTAGGACAAGTTTCTAGGGGCAGACATATGGTGCTCATCTCCTATGAGTTTGACCTCCTATCAATTCTCCATGTCTGTGCTGATACCAGTGAATCAAACAACAGGTATCTAAGGCTGTCTCACGAAATGCAAAGCGCAGTCTGTCATGTCCTTAAAGGCCACATTGCAGAGATATCCTATTTTTTTTCCTTTTAGCTGAAAGTAGAATTTATATCAAAATCCAAATGAAGTTTGGAGAGGAAAAAAAATGAAAAAAAACCCCAACCTTTTAATTTAAAAAGCAAAATACTATGCTGCACAAACATTAATAATGCAGATTAACCTTTTCTAACCTTTATTCCTGAGTCCTGCACATCTTAGGAAATTCTGATCTGAATACAGGCTTTGGTGGGTCAAAGCCAAACTGTGAGTTGAACTTGAATCAAAGAATTTCCTTCTACTTTTTACTTTCTGAAAGGGTGAATGCTTAGGTAAAAATACAGCAGCGGCTCTACTAGCTATAAATTCCAACCCCAATGCCGAGTATACACGAATATGTTTTCACAATTATGCTAAAAAAAAGATGAAAAAATAATATTTAATTTAGGCATTAGCAATCACAGGTTGTTTTTGCAGGTTTAGGAATATACTATGAAATGTCGTAAGAAAGTGCTGAGAGTGGTTGTTTTTACAAATTATTTGTCATTTTTTCTTTCTTCAATATTTGTATTTTTCTCAAACAGAACAGTACAAATCAATCTTACCTGTTTGTTGATTATGCCTCTTTCAAGTTCACAAACCTTGTCCTGTGATTTGGGCTGCAGTGGATGGTGTTTTGTTTAAAACAATGGACTTTATGCAGACAAACTAGACTGCCTGTAACAGGTTTGTAAAAAAACTTGTTTCCACAAGATTTGGATGGATCTGGCCCAAGATTTGGGCGTGTATAGAAGGTGGTGGCATATTTGCATGCAGATTCCTCTGGTTCAAGGATTGCAGATGCAACCCAGAGGCAGAAAAGAGCTGGGCAAAAGAAGAGGAGAGGGAAGAGGCAGAGTGCTGGCAGTTCTGGGGGACCATGAACATCTTAAATTGAGCTGACTTACACTAGTAGCCCAGTGTCACTTCTGATAAGAGGTTAAAAGAATAGACAGTAGGTGAATGGGAGATGAGGATGGGGGAGTTACAGGATGTTATGTGAGAAGAGACAGAAATATGAGGGAAAGTGTATACTACAGATGTGAACACTGACCAGATAAATCTGCAACAAAGCAATCAAGCATCTGTCCCATGTTATCAATGGGAAAGTTTGAAAGTCTTCAGCAGATTATAAAAATGATGACTAGGTTTGATGTCAAAACCAGTGGTTTACTTTTTTTTTCAAATTTTAAGAGATATGTGTTTGTTTTCATGTTCTTTCATTTTAAATGGAAGCTTCTATGTGGATCATCCTTGAAAATCTTTGAGGAAGAACTGAATGTTGCATCAGCCAGTTCAGGTTTTTATTTTGGCTTATCTTCCCTCTGGAGTCAGTTCTGAAACTCAAGATGGCCACCGTGCCTCTGTGTGTACTGGGAGATCCAAGCTCATTTCCCAGCTTGGAAGTCTGACTATGTGCTTTGGTCATGCCTTAATTCTGACTGGGAGGAGGTCCAGAGCAGTATCAGCTCCCATGGAAAGGAAATCCATGTGCACAAGCTTAAAGGAGCCACAGCAGCTCTACTCAGGTAGAGGGACCAGGGCTGCAGAGCAGGCTTCAGAGTCATCTCCCTTAATATCTGCACGTTGAATGAAGTACTCTTCAAAGTTGTTTATGAAAGAAGCTGTAACAAGTTCTTTATCTTAGCAACAAATTGATTTTTCAGTGTTACTAACCTTACCTTTCAAAACATTTATCTGCTCATGATTCCAAAATTTTGTATGCTTTTTCAATTTCATGGTAGACTTTGCTCTGAATTTTTATAGTTGTGAAACCTGTCACAAGGATATTTTGTGCCTGCATATTGCAAAACTCATCTTGAAGGATGACCAGAAATAAACTGGAGACTCTGTATTATTTCTGAAATGGATCGTCCTGGTCCGACACCAGTGTGAATTCTCTTTTCTATGCCACACAGCCAGCTCTACACTAGGGGATTCTCCCATCCAAATCACACCACGGCTTTATTTCCCTGCCTTTGTTATGGACATAAGTTCTGCCTAGTTTCTTCTTCAGCTGCCACTTCTCAGTTCCTCAAACCAGATAGTTTTTTCCCCTTGATTCCCATCCACAGAGCATCTAAGTAGCACAGACAGATGAAGCTCCTGACTTTTGCCTGGTAGAAAGGCTAAATGTACATGCTTCTAGGCTGCATTATAGCTGTAGCTGTTTGTCACTGTTCAGCTTTTTTACTGATTATGAAGACTGAAACTAAAGAATAGGTCAGACCTCTGTTGGCTTCTGGGATAAGTGCAATTCTCTGTTTCCCTGCAAGAACATGCTGGTTTTGCCCCAGAAACACTGTTACTATAAAATAGTCTTTATGAGTTAAATTTTCACTTCAACTTACTTCTCAGTAGCTTCCTTATGCAAGCACTCTTTCTGTCATTTTACACTTCTAGACTTTTTCCTTTGAAGTTTGCATCATAAAGGATGTGTGATGTGTTCTGGAAAGAGTTACAGCTATCTGAAATCTTGATGCAAATTTCTTCTTTTTATGTAGCTCACTCAAACATTTAATAGTGCAGTTAAGACTTGAAGGTTTCCCGAGTTGTACTGTTTGCCTAGGCCTCCTCTTTCTGTCTTGATCATCTTCAGCAGAAACAAGGAGTGCCTCGAGAAAATTCTGTATTTGTTGTAGACTCCACCGTTACAGAAAATGGTACAGCCAGCGCTGAGGCATCCATAGGTTTTCTGTAGTCTCGAAAAGACAAGTATGATTATCAGTTTTAATCACAGACCAGATAGTGTCACCAGTCATTCTGGCGTTAAGCCCATGCTTGGGTTTGAAGAAGAATGTCCTTTCAGAAGGACATTCACTTCACTTTCACTTAATGACTGCAAGTGATGGAAAACTGTTCCTATGCTTAATCACCTGACTTTTTAAACATATGTGTTAATACTTATCTGACTTTACCAACCTTTTTTGTCAAGTGTATGAGTGGGTTCTTTTTAGATGTTATTTATTGACAAGAGTCACTGCTTTCCAAAGTCTGCAGAATGTAGAGTCTCTTTGATGATTGTTGCAATATGAAAGAGGTGGATATCTAAACAGTTAAAGCTCAGGAATTAAAAACTAGAGCTATAAAGGCAGGTATAGCATTTTTGCTGTTGCTTGCTAGTTCAGTATTCCTGCCTATGTACAATCCTTATTTAAATGATCCCACATAGTTTTCATACATTATGTTATCAGCTTAATAGATGGGTGTTTATAACGTCATGACATTTAAGAAATTTTGTAATTTCTTAAAGTTTAGACCCCCTTTCAAACCTTAAATAGAGAAGCTTAGACCTTAAAAATACTTCAGTTTCTTTTGTGCTGGTCGCTGTTGTTAGTGGTGCTTTTTAGCTCTCACTAATTTTCATAGAATTGGTCTGTTGTTGATGCCAATGCAAATTTAATTTCTTTTAAAATCACATTTCTTGAATTGTTAGATTCACATTCTGTGGATAACAGAAATGTGCCATATGATACCTTCTGTCTACAATAGTTTTATTAAAAAAAAAAGAAAAACGTTATCTGCCCTACTACATTTAATACATCAGTATAGTATATTGGTTTTGTAGTATTATTGTTGTGTTATTTTGTACATAATTGAAAAGGTGGCACGTATTCTGAACAGTTAGGATTCTAGCCAGGTCTAACTTCTCTATCAGTTAAACAGCAGATAGGGGTTGAAACATGCCCATACTAGTTTCCTGAGGATAGGAATAAAAATGAGGGCTGTCAACTAGTTAATGCCTTCAGATGTAACTATAAATCTTACCATAGTGCTCACATATTAAAAGGAGTATTACTAGTACATAAAGTCTTAGAAAACAGATAAAGTGTTAGAAAGATTAAGTGTCTCTCTCCTTTAAGAAAAAACAACTGTTAGCTAGTCCTAATTTTCTCTGAGGGTAGATAGTAGGCTGAAAATGAGATCTGTAGCTACTTTCTTTAGTTTATTCCCTACTTCTTTTAAGTAGTGTATTATGGACTTGTGTATTTTATATAACCCCCAGTTTTCTTGCCGACGGTGATGCTATATGACATGGAACGTCCCTTTGGTCAGTTAGGGTCAGCTGTCCCACCTGTCTCCTCTCACAGCCTACTTGGGGCTGTGGGGAGCCTGGATGGTATGGTGGATTGCAGCATGAGAAATAGAGTAGACCTTGGTGCTATGCAAGCCCTGCTCAGGAATTGCTGAAACATCAGTGGGTTATCAACACTTAGTCGCAACTCTAAACCTTGGCACCACGCAGGCAGCTGTGAAGCAAATTGCCTCCATCCCAGTCAGACCCAGTACACCTGGGATTACAGGAGTCAGACTGGTTTATAAATAGATTAATGGAATTCAAATACAACATGTTGATTCCATTCCTATGTCTGTCTTTTCTCTCCTGCATGGCTTGATTCTTTATGTACATTATTGTCTTACAACCTTCACATGATTTAATAGTAGTAAAATCTTTGGCTATAAACTCTGACCCCTTATTTAAGTGGTCTGATCAATGAGTTCTCTTTTTTCAATTACTTCTTATACTGATCGATCTCACATCTGAATCATCAGCTCTTGAAAAGGTCAGAGTTATAGCTCTTTGCAGCATAACTTCTGACACCAGAGAGAAAGATGTTGACAAAATTGTAGTAGCTGTAGTTACACCATTAATTTGAGACTCTTATGGTAAATCTCCATGTTTGTAATTTCTATGACCACTGTACAATTTAAAGGTTTTAGGATTACAGTGCTTTGATTTGTAAGTTACTGTGTGGTCTTACCTCTAAAGACCTCTAAGAAAAGCACTCTGTAAATACTGATGCCCTAAAAGAAAATATACTCTATTTTTCTAAGAGGCAGGCTATGTTCTTGAAGTATTTTTTGTGTCAAGTTTTTGTTGCCTGTGGTAACCAGCTGTGTTCCAAGAAAGTAATGTGATCATATGGTGTTGTTACCTATGGTTGTTGCAGTTTTCCTACTGTGCTTTTGCTACGGTGTTAGATTTATTTCTGCTTCCTGTGATTAACATGTAAAGGTTATACTGGGCTACTTGTTAGGCAGATGAAATTTTCCATCACAAAACTGAGCTACAACATATGCTCAGATGTACTTGGTGAACAAAGCTAAAAAGAACACAGCTGTATTTTCCAGAACAGACTTAATGTTTCATACAATTGCATGCTTAGAAATAAATTAACAGCCAATTGGTGCTAAATTCTGTTTTACTCCATGCACAAACCCAAGTTTCTCCATTAGAGAATTTAGATTTACTTCACAGTCCCCATTAATTGTTCTCATGTTATTTTATATAATGATATCTAACAATGAAAACCAGAACATAAATGTGTTAAGATTGAGGATTTTAAAACAACAAAAATCAAGAATTACAGAATTAAAGTTGATTTACCCAATCTTGACTTCATTAATAATCTCTGAAACAGCATTTCATCACATAATAGAATATTCTTTCTCAGGCATCATAACTAATACAGACTAACATTATATCATACACATTGTTTAGTGTAACATACAGTTGACAGGGTAAAGCACCTAAAATTCACACAATGAAAGAGTGATTTTTTTAGAGTAACTCTAATTTGTGCACCATACACAGAAAGGGCTAAATTTTTAAAGGGGTCTCATTTTTCCCTCTGATTTCATATCCTCAGTCTATTTCATGCATGTATGATAGGATTAAGATATCAAATTTTTTACTCCACTCCCTAATTGATATATCTTAATCCTTTCATATCTGTCCTTAAAATAAGAGGCCATCTTTAAAAATTTCACCTAAAGTGCTCAATTTTGCCTTCAGATACCTCCATGCAACTTCCATTGAAGTAATTGGAGCTGTGCCTGCATATCTGATGGTGGAACTGGACTCATTGCAATTAAGGTACACATTTACTGACATAATTAGTCATCTGGAATAATTGCTGGGCCCAGTGTGACATTCTGCGTGTGCAGAATTTGATAGATTAAACTCTGCGTGTGGGAGATTGAGGATTATGATAACTTTATTCCATGCCTTAAATTTGCAGTTGTAGCAGAATTTTAATGTAAATTGATGTATTTAATTTTCCTATTTTTAAATAAGAAATGTGGAAGGAGGACGTGAAAGCAACATACTTTTCACAGTGATGTCTCTGTATATTCTTTCATACTGAACCAGCACATAGATATTCTGTTATTTCCACATTTACAGATGGTAAATGTGCACACAAGCATGATTTGAGCAGTAACATACAGTTTAAAATATCCAATCCTGAGCTGACTGCTTTTTTTTTGCCCTTGTATCTTTGTGCTTGCAAAGCACAAACAAAAAAATAAGTGTCTAAAGAATGCCACAGTTAACTAACAGCATAAAAGCCACATATGAGAAGTTCAGTACTTCTTAATTCCAAATACAGATCTTTAACAGATGTGATACAGTACTTATTTTCCACTATTTTAAAATTCTCTGCATTTTGTGATTACAAGTTGATTCCATGCAGTTTTTAAATTGCTGTCTCTCTCCCATCATTGTTCTGGGGCGGGCTGTTTGACTTTTAAAACTAGTTGTTTTGGAGAGAGTAATATAAATCCGTGATTGACCCAAAAGCAGAAGATTTTGTGGAGGTTTTCCCAAATAAAAATGTGACCACAAATGCCAGCTTAAAAACTGTTAAACCACAATGAACATAGTGAGTACTCTTGTGATTTAGTTACTGATGAATATTTGGGTTGAGTTCTAGAACTGTTAAAAAGTGCCAGTGCTCATGGTATTGTAGTTCCAGTATTGCTTTGCATTTACAGTGTTCCAAATTTAAGAATACACAGTTCCCTCTGAAATTTATTCACTACCACAAAGGTTAACTTATTTTAAGGAATCCTTAGCCCAAAGGCTTTTGCACTACTCTGTCTGTTAGTTCAAGGTCATCTACCTGTGGCAGGCACAGTCAATATTAATTGACAATTAATTATTTCATTGAGTTAATTAATTAACTTGTTCGAATTGAAGAAGATGCTCTTTATAGCCCCCCAGCTTCTTAAAAGCTTAAGATAAGACTTCTGTTTTTAATAAAACACTGCTATAGGAAAATTTAAAACACAAGAAAAAATAAATTATTTGAAATAAAGGTGAACCTTTGAGAGCAAAGTAGTGATTTTAAAGGACTTTTTGTTTAAAAAAAAAAAGCTACAAAAATACTGTATCTTTTATATGACTGGTTGAATGAAGATATTATTCCTCTCAAATAGTCTGTAGCTATGGCAAGCAGTTATGTTTCAAGATAGTAGTAGGAGTTAATTACTTTAAAAATAAATTTTAGTATCTGCTCAATGGATTAGTGCTTAGAGTGCCATTGTAATATTTTATACATTTAAGCAAATACATTGTTAGATGATCATGGATTTATGTCCCCTCCATCCAGAATATTTAACAGGTTTATAATTCAGCCTATCAGCTAAATTCTTTCACTCTTTTCATATTTGTTGCACCAGCTTGATTATGTGTAGGAATTGGGATGTCTGCCCATTTTCAGGTAAAGACTCTCGCAATGGAAATGGTTGATTTCTTGACATTAGTGTTCCCTTGTTCTGTGCTTACACCCTGCTTGTTCTACATGTTTGTACATTTCTTTGTTTCGTGGAAATGGAAATAAGCTAAAATTGTTGCTAAACCATTTGTTCTTTTCCAAAACTTTTTCACTATTTTTAATTGATCTTCATTGTGTGTTTTTGCAGCAAGCTTAGTAGTGGAAGAGCGAACGAGACAGATGAAAATGAAAGTGCACCGTTATAATCAGACATCAGGGTCTGGTTCTAGCCAAGAACATGAGCGTGAGCAATATACCAAGGTAAAGTCAGTAGTAATGGAATGATACTTTGGCCTGAAAATTGAGGGCATAAACCTGTTTATTTAAAATATTATATAACCTTCAAGAACACTGTGTTTTAAAGCCTGGCAGAAATGTCTTCAAGTAATAGCTTTTTAACCCATTTTTGCCCCCCTCTGATGTGCATTAAACTTAGTCCTTGATGTCACCTGAAAAGGACCTGTAGATAACAAAACACTTCAAACTTAATTCAGGGAAGAAAGATCCTTCAATAGCTGTTAAACAAAGCCATATCACCTCTAGTTTAGGAAGGCTCTGGCCTGCAAATCCCTTGAGGCTGGAAAAGTAGGTCATGAAACTATCATGGTATGTTGGCCCTACTCTAGACCCTTGCTGATATCTGATATGTAGAGAGCTAGGCAGAATTAGATCAAATCCCATGCAACTGTTCTCATATTTCTATAATTTTTTGCATCCTAATAATATCATAGATAAAGTATTTCCTTTCTTGAAACACATACTGATTAATTTGATCTCCTTTTGTAATAAAAGCGTAAAGATTTTTTGTGATAATGAAGTATACTTAAAATTATGTTAATGATGTTATATAAAGGATTTTTTTTCTTGATAATGCTAAAATGATTATTCTATAACCTTGTAAATTTAAACTGTATAGGCTTCTAAGCAAATTGCTGTAAATGTCTTGCACATCTGCTCTGCTGCTTAGGAATCAAACTGTGAGGAGCTGGATGCTGCTGGAGGCACAGGTTAAAATAATGGATAACTGAGGTACTCAGCTGAAACAAAATCAGAAATTTATTTTGGAATTGTTAAATAGAAAATTGGGCATCTAACTTGTAATATGTAACAAATTTCAAAGTTTGGTTCAAAAACTTGTTCCAGTTAAATATGCAGATAACTTTAGTACAGATGTTTCTGTTTTGACACCACCTCATTGTGAACACAAAACTTCCTTAAAAAGAAGAGAAACAAGAGAAACTTTAGGTCCTCAGTTGCCAAATTGTGGGATATGAGTGCTATTAAATACCTCAATATTTGGGATAGAAACTTCCAATGAGATCCTTTATCAGAAGCAAGAATTTGTATAATTAGAACAGCTCATTTGATGGTTTGGTGTTACCTTCAGAAGAAGTCGACTCAGGGCAAAAAGGTGATATGCACTGTCTCTGTAGTGCTTCCAAACCAATAAACACGTTAGAAAAAATAAAACTGGGGTTGATAAAGTTTGCTGGAGAGAAAGGTAATATGTAATCTGAGGACTTTTACCAGGATTTGACCAGAGATGTTTTTTTAGAGTCAAAGGCCAGTTTTCTCATTTGGATTGAATGGGCTTACACAATGATTGAAATTTGTGTATTTTACATTATGAAACATATTTTTTAATCCCAAGTCTATAATACTTATCATAAGCATAATTTTTACTCCCCGGTATGTTTTTCTTATTTGGTTAGTGTAGATCCAATGTATGGTTAAATACCTGTTGGAAAACATCAACCTTCAATGTTACAGTTTTCTCTTATCCTTTAGAATCTTGAGTTTTCTAGGATCTTCTTTTGTTTTTAAGTATATGTGGAAGTTAAATCAAAATTGAAAGTGGGATTAGTACTAAATAAAAAGAACACTGAAAATTCTTTTATTCAGAATTTTTTTCCAAGAGTATGAGGACAACTTTGAGGAAGCAAATTCCCTGTCAGTTGTTATAAGAAAAATATGTTTGAAGTACCTGATGTTATGACAGGCATGTACTCTTTTTAATACTAAAAGAGTAGTAAGGAGAATAGATTAGTTGCCCTGGAGTTTAAATCTTAAACTTTTCATGTATTTTCTACATGATAATGCTTCAGTCCTAGAGAGGATGGTCCAAACTAGAATGAATTTCAAGTGCTGAGAAGAAATTATATTAGTCCATTCTAACACTCTGTATGATATTCAGAGATGTAGCTATTTGCTTCATATGACTATGGTGATAGTCATTCTTTTAAAAATGTTACCAAAGCAAACCTTATGCTACTGTCTTTACCCTGAGAAAATGCTGAAAGAGTCAAGAAAATAACCCAAACAGATGAAGAGTTAGACAGCTCTAATGAAAAGGTAGTAAGGTGGTGCGGTAATGCTGATGACTGAGACTTCTAAGAACCGAAGACCATATCTAGTTTCTGCTGCCAAAATCTGTGAAAAGTCTTTGAAAGCTGCAGAAGAAGACTTACTTTAAATAAAAAAAACCACTTAAGTGGTATAGGGAAAAATAAATATTAACTGACTAGTAAAGAAATGGCCATGGAAAGCAGAGTTTTTCCCTTTTTAACAGAAACACTTCTTTCTTTCCCAAGTATCAGTGTTTGCCCATTGCCTCAGAAAATAAATATATTCATTAGAGAAATTATGCTGAGCTGCATATTGATAAAATATTCCCTTCTCTGTTTCAGAGCAATCAACTCATATGGATTTGATTCTTCCCTATTTTAGCATTTGCAAATATGCTTGTTTTATTTACATATAAAATTCTCTAAACCTCTCAAAAATTTTCCCTCGGTGTGGACTGGATCACATTTGCAGTAGTTAATTATACATATACAAAATAATTCCTTAGCTTTTCTGTTGTATTTAAACAAGCAGGTTTTTTCCAGAGGTATTGTAACCTGGCCTTTGCAATTTCCAGTCCATTTCTGGTGCATTTCTTCCATTTTTGTAATTTTTCCCACTCAGTTTCTCAGTCTTCTAGTCTCAGTAAGCAAGCAATAGTTTTCCAAGCATGCACCGCGGATGTTGTGTTTGAACATCCATCAATGGATTTTGAATAGGTAAATGCAACATCTGTATATGTCTTCTGGCACGCTATGGGTTTAATTTAATATCTGCAAGGAAGAGCTCGGTAGGAGACTTGGAATGGTAGGAGGTTGACTGTTAAGTTTTATGGGATGCTGGGCAAGACACTTGGGACTATGTATAGAAAATGCTCTTGGACACTGATGTGGTATCTTTTTTTGATCCCCCTTCATCCACCTTCAAGAAAAAAATAGTTGCTATATATCATATTGCTACAACAGTCACTCCTGTACTGGTTGGATTTCACAAAATTCAATGAGGTCCATTCATTCAACTCATGGGCTTCACTGGAGTTCCTAATAGTTTGACTTGCCCATATTTACTGTTCCCTGTCAGGAAGCTGAGTAGTGTTCATAGTAGTTTAGTTGGATACAATTATGAGAATAGTTATTTAGAATCACTGATGCTTAGTGGGCTCTTGGGCATTACGTAAGCTGCTCCTAAGACAGATGCTGTTGGAGTCAGTGATGAGTCCTGAACATACCAAGGTGCTGACTGCTGGGCTGTGATCCCTGGCAGCATTCAGAGGAACCCTATGTGAGCGGTAAGAAAACTCAAGGTCGTTTGTATGAGTCAGTGTTTTCTGACAAAATTCATTGTTAGAGTAAGGTGCCTCAAAAGATAGCTGTGATCTCAAGAGTTGCATGAACCTCTGGCTGAATCTAGACCTTAATGTATCTGGTCTGTTTTTCTCTTTCCTCATGTTCATGTCCTCATTTTAATGCCCATTTAATTTTCTCGTTTAATTCCCTCATTTTGAGCACATAATGAGGTATACATTTGTAGAGGTTAGTTAACTGGGGCTTTTTTTGTAGTCAAAGGAGGGCACACTCCTTCAATTTTCAAAGCTGTGAACTCTTGCACTCTTCATTGTTTTGGGAGATAAATGTATAAATATAAATACTTATTAATATGGAACATAATTTAATTATAATGGATTATTAAATTACTTCCAAAATGTGCCTTATAATCAATAAAATTGCAAACATTGTTAGTTGTTAAGGAGCTGTAAAAGTATTTGTGAAGTGCCCTCTTTTGGTTTATGTCTATGTTCTTCCCATTGATGCTAACACATCTGCAGTTCATCATACCTCTTTTTCTCCTTTTTGATGCTGTAGAAGAAGCAACAGCTCCACAGGTGGTAAAGTGAATGGAAGAACTGAATTTCAGCTGTTTATAGACTTCTGTCTTTGTAATGCAGACACAGAGAGTGCAGATAGTTTGGGCATTTGAAACTAGCTGCTATTAAGGTTAAAAACCCAATTAAGGTTAAAGACCTAATCTTTAGTAATTGCTATGAAAGTTACTGCAAACTTCAGCAACTCTCCTAATGTGATAAATAGTGCACCTTGGAACAGAAATATTTCATAAGCTTTAAGATTGAGAGTTGAAAGAGAAGTGATTACATGGAACATATATTTTGTTTTGAAGCTTAAAAATTATATAGTATTTAAATATAACATGTGAGGGAAATTTATTGCAAATAGAAAGCTATAAAGAGCAGCAGTTTTCTGCTTTGCAGTAGAACTGTATCATATTACTTTTGAGCCCAGGTGGAAACCTGAAGGCATTACTTCATTGCAGATCCCAAATAAGAGGGTCTTAGCCCATGATATTTTTTTCTGAATGATAAGTTCAGGTGTATTGCAACAGTAAAATATTCTCATTTTAGAGATCACTGCTTTGTGGAAGAGTACTATTTACTTCTCTTTATATTTTAAGGGAAAAAGTATTAACTTCAAAATTGCTTTCATTTCATTCATCTGTTAGCTGAGATGACTGATTATCAGACTGTATGAGGGCTGGGTAGGAAATCAGTAGGAAAAGTGTATGCCCCCTGTAGAGGTTGGTGAATTGATTAGAAGCAGCAGCTATGGGAAGGAAGAGGTAAATCCGGAAGAAGTAGTAGCAAAATGTAAACATTGTAGCACTCAGCATTAACTTTCATCATCACCACTTTTTGTCCTAATCTCTATTTCTGTGAAGGGAAAGGTTTTCAGTTTCTGAGGGAATTACAGCCCTCATATGCAGTATAAAGGGGTAGGAAAAGCTCGGTCATGGCATGAAAGTCTCATTTAGGAGGGGTTGTTCCATGTTTTCTGCACTAGCTGTATGATTGCAATACAAAGGCAAGTAGAAGACATGGATTCAGTTTTTTCTTTGTCTCCTATCTCACCACAAAACTTTCTTTACCAGCACATGAAAAACTGTCTTTTAAGCCAGTCTGATACCTACAAAACAGTTCTATTTTTTACAGACTGCTGGACTATAGGGAGCCAGACAGGGTGATGATATCTATATAGCCCTCACTTACAGTAAATGGTTTCATATTGATACTGAACAGTCATTCATGAGGCTTAATTGCTAAACACACAAACTGAGACCTCTAATTTTCCTCTTAGTGTCCTAACCACTAAGCTGCATGACTGTGTTTGATGCTTTCTCTCTCTCCCTCCTCCCCATCTTTCCCAGCCCATGAAAGGTGGAGCAAATTCAGCACAAGTGAAACAGAGTCTTCTTCCTGACTGAAGTCCTGACATAGTCCACTGCGTTCAACTTTGTTATCTTGCTGTTGAATCATAAGTTGAGTGCTAAACAAACAGCCAGATTCAGGTGTGGTTTGGGACAAAGGCTAGCATCCTACACTTCCCTCAGTACTTAGAAAGAAGACAGGCTTCTGGCAGGACAGAGGAAGTCGCTGCACCTGGACTTGATGGTTCCCTTGATGGGAGAGTCAGCCTTCTCCAGCAGCACATCATGGTTGCTCAGGGCCCACATGAGTCTTCTACCATTGCAGATTCACTGTATACTCTCTCAAACTCAGAGGCACAAAGAGAATATGGACTTTTTGGTGAGGAAGAAAAGAAACTGAGCATTACAAAGGTAGAGGGGAGAAGTCACTTTGTCTTCAGCAAATACAAATAAAACATTGAAGTATTTCTGAGACAGTCTCTTACCATGCATAAAGAAACCCCATGCATTTGAGAGAGATTGCTTGGTTATATTTAAAAAAACCCAGCTTTTAAAACCTGACCTACAGAGGAACAATTTCTTGATATAATTTAAATATAGAGGATGGGTAAAATACCTATTTCACTGAAGTCAACATATATTTTATTACTTAATGGGATGATGATTTCTTTTGCGGATTGCAATTCTGTTTAGCTCGATGGAAAGCCAGATCATTCTATTTGTTCAGATGTTTTTCATATTTTTAGATGTCTCATTTTTAGAGTAACATGAAGGATTCTTTAGGAATTTTTTAGGTATTCTTCATAAAACATCAAAGCTGTCTCAGGAGTGGGGCAGTTTAACTTAAACTGGAAAGAGTTAACCATTCAGATTTCCAGCCTCTGAAGGTTTATGTTTAGCTTAAGTAAAAAGTTTTCATAGCTTTTATTCTTACTTTGAATTTTCTCTTGGACTTCATAAGAAAAAGGTGACAACTTATTATGAGATAGACCTGGTAAGAATTAGTATGCTTTGTGTCCATTTTGGAGAGGTATTTTTCAATCTGAAAGACAACAAGCAACAAAATTGTTTAACAGACTCTACAAGCTGCTTCCAAAAGCTGATCTGAACAAACATGTCGGCATAGTCTCACCTTAATCCCATTGGTCATTTATACTCAGATAAATCACACCAAGTCACTTGGAAAGAGAACCTCCTGATAAATTCTTGCTGTAGTTGAAAATATTTTTGAATATAGAAGTTCTTGAGTCCTCTGTTACCCACTTTATTAAATCAGAGTTCTGCTACATCTGTTTCCATGTCAATGCCTGTTAGACAAGTTATTCTGAAATCATCTGCAGAGTTTCATTTAGTATTTGAAGCCAAAAATTTACCTTTAGTAAACCAGAGCTTTCTCTCCCACAGCTGTTTTTATTCAGTCAGCCAGTGCAAGGCCCTCATAGGGTACTGCTAGAAGTTTTTGTAAGGAGTATGCTAATACACACCTGAAAAACACACCAAAATAGTTAATTTGTATAATCTCTGTTTCTTCTGCAGATTTCTATATTTACAGTTGGTGCTTAAAATCATCTTTATTCCTTCCCTTTCTCTACTCCTATTAACTTCCTCATTTTATCTTCAATATTTTACCAAGAGGTTTCCAAGTGTGCTGTGGAGACCTCAAAAATAGTTGCTGAAAGGCACTGGAGCAGGAGAAGATAAACCTGGCTTGAGGACAGGAGACCTGATACATTCATCTGTACAAACTCAAGCTTATGTTTGCCAGAGTTTTAAAGTTAAGTCATGGCATTTCCTGACTGACTCAGCCTGCAACCCAGTGCCTAGTTGAAATTTGGATATTCACAGGCTGTCACAGATTTGTGTATGATTCATAAATAAACTTTTATGCCTTGTGATTTTACAGAGCACAGATCTGGAAAATGAACTCCCTAGAGTGTCAAGTCAAAAACTGCCTAGTTCTCCTACATGTTAATAGTTTTCCCATAACATACCCTGGGAAGTATGCCATTGATTAAGTTGCTTTCCAACCAAGAGTACCTTGCTTTCTAATGATAGTGGGTTTTTGTTCTGTGAACCTGACAATTATTTGATCCACATGTCTATGTGAGTGAAAATTTAGATAAGTGTGGCATTGCTAGGATTTAAGCGTCCTTTTATATCTGTCTAACTGATGTTATCAGCAATAAGAGCGTTATCTAATAGACAGTGTGGTGTCACAGTTGATTTTAACTAATCAAGCTTCAACTGTTAGGAAAAGTAAAATAACTTCTGTCCACATATTCCTCCTGCTGGGTCTTCTGCTAGTTCTAGTGTGTGTGGATGTAAAAGCAACTAGGTCAGGGAACTGATCTGCCTGAAAACAAATACTATATTTGCTGAGTTACCTTTCTGCCTAACTAGTCCTCTAGTATCACAATGCAAAGAGATATTTTGAGACAGAAAATGTACTTTTTCAAATTTTTTCATAGAACTTAGGAACTGAAATCAGTTCCCAATATCAGCTTCATGTAGCATTACATTTCATTCAGGCTTATATGCAGTTCTGTTCCAAACTAACTCTGTACAGGTATTTCATAGCATATATTTTTAATATTTTAAAAATTTAAAAGAGAGTCTATAGTCAAATAGATGGTATGCATGTGCTTGAGATGTCTGTCCACTGCATAAATATTTCATTATTGTAGTTCCAGTGTATTGAAGAACCAGCAGCTTATTTAATTTCCAATGCTGTATTTTATTCAAAATATCTTCTTTAGTCCATAAATAGTGTTTGATTTCTACATTAGACATAAAGGCATTATTTAATGCAGGCAATTCTTTGAATTTCATACAATTTTCTTAGATCTAAAAGTAGTTAGAGAGAATTGTCATACTTAGGTCATTTGTTGTCTCAATAAATGTGTTATGTTTTGATGAGACTCCTCACCCTTTCTTTTCTTGATCTCTAGTATAATATACAAACAGATCAGTACAGAAGTTGTGATAACGTCTCTGCCAAATCATCAGATAGTGATGTCAGTGATGTGTCAGCCATTTCCAGAACCAGCAGTGCCTCACGCCTCAGCAGCACAAGTTTTATGTCAGAGCAATCTGAGCGCCCTCGGGGCAGGATCAGGTGAGTTCTCCATGCAACTTCAATTATATCACACTCCCTCTTTCATTTAGTGCCAAAATATAACCATAAATCCTTGAAACTAGATAACCACAACGTAAGAATTTATGAGAAATGTTATGCACATATTAACTGTCTTCTATTTCTGGCCTAAAATGACAATATTTTTGCAGTTGTCCATTTAAAACAGAAAGCAAACTTCCCATCAGGAGATAACAGATTAATCCAAATATTTGTGGCAACTTGAACTTGACCACAGGCTATCATCTCATTGTTGCCCAAGAATCAGTGTAATCAATGTGTCAGTAAGCTATTACAGGAGAAATATTACTAGATTTTTTTATTTAAACAATTTTTTCCCATAAAAGCTTGGTTTCTCTTTCTCTCAATCTATTTATTTTTCCCTACCTACCTGCTTTTATTTTGCTATTTTCATGTATATGATAAATTCTGAGATTTGAAACAAGCATTCGTATAGTAATTTTGATATCTCTTGTTCAAAAGTCGATTAATTCATTTGCATTATCAATAATCAAATATCTCTTCCATCCTTGATACTAATCTATTCTGGGTTTAGTCATTTTTTAGATGCACAGATTACTTTTTGTTTTCATTTAACTTGATGACAAAATTCCCAGCAGCTATAACGGCTGTAAGATTGGCTTGGTAGTCTTTGATTAGATCTACCAATTTCTAAACTCACAAAAATTTGACTTGAAGTGTTATAAGACACAAGAAGGATTAGGAACTAAAAGAAATTATCTTTATGAGGAAATCAGTCTGATAAAAGTCTGAAAGGCATCATTTCGCACCTCAGAACACTCCTAGATAGACTCAGTATCTGAGAAGCTCAACTGCAGACTTTTTGATCTGTTTATGCAATGGGAAGGGATGTTAGGGAAACTCAGAAACTGGCCTCTATGTTTGAGCTAGGTCCATCTCATTTTCTTTTTAAGGAATGTTCAAAGTTGTGTTCCAGATTGGTGAAGGTATAACCTGACCTCTGCAGTAATCCACAATCCAGCAGAACGCTGCAGTGGAACTGTAAATGTATTCAAAGTAGTTTCGATTCATGTCCTTAAATGCTGACTTCATTGTGTCCTAGATTTTCAATGTTTGTCTCTTAAAAAAAGGTTCATTCATACCAAAATACCTATATTTTCTTGATATTGAATTTTCTCAGCTAAACCCTCTCACAATATCTTTGGCAGGTTCAACAAAATCAGAATTTTCCTATAAATATGTCCAACAGATTTTATCAGAAATTTTCCTTGAGTTCAGGATTCCAGAATATCAGAACCAGAAGAACCTCATGTGAGCCTGGAAGGGGTGAAACCTGGGGTCAAATCCTCAAACTATTCCATTGTTATGAGTAGCAGAGCACCTTGGGTACAGGATTAGCTGACCTAGTGTACAAAATGAAGTGTCTACAATGGTAGCTCCAGTTCAGCTTCACTCTAGACCAGTAAAGTGAGCTGTAATTGGAATTCAAATGTCTTCCCTTTCTGATACTGTCCACAGAATCCGTACTTTAGAAACTAGGCACTTTCTTCTTGCTTGCTTTCATCTTCTCTAAATTCAGGTATTACTTCTATAGCGAACAAAATGTATAGTAATAACATACAGTGCCATTCCTTCAGTAGAAATAGGAGGAGAAAATCGACAGATTCATAAATTAAGCATAACTGGCAATAACTTTCTTCTAAGCCATCTGTGGTTCTGCTCCCCTGAAAGACCTGTTAAAATAAGTGGGACATGCCTAATGTACTATCTTTGCAATTAGCCTATTTCAACCATTAAGTGCTGTGGAGTGAAATTTAAAATAATTTTGATGTTATTTTGGAAAACATTGTATCCATCTGATTAACATCATGTTCAAAATTTTCCATTTGAGTTGTCCACACTTATTTTCTGATGTTTTCCTATCATAACTATAAAAAGGTCAAAGTATTTAGAGACCTGCAAAAATGTCGTATCATGGGAATAAGATATCAAGAGAGATCAGAATGGAAGGAAGTTGGATGTTGAAGAAAAAGAGGGCATTTTGCTCATTACTTAGCCAAAGTCAGCTTCTTACACTCCCATGTCTATACCGGTAGCCTCTATCACATAGTCCTCAGTCAATTCTTTCTGCTGCTTGCTTATTACAAGAGAACGAAGAGTTAATTTGGGGAGGGGATTGATTGTATTAGGAACAATTTTTTGCGGCTTGAGATTCATTCTATTTAACTTCAGCCTTAAAGACTATGTGGGATTCACATAAAAAATAGGGTTTTGTTTAATTATTTGTCTAATTTACCTAAACCATCATTAAAAAGAAGAAAACACCTATTATGTTGTTATTCACCTCATCTTCAGATGAATGTCAAAGACAGGTCCTTTTCTAGCATGAATTGTTGAAGGAACCCTAGATGGCTGTTTTATATTTGTTGCTTTATTTTCTGACATCTAAAATTGAGTTAAATGGATTCTTTCTCTCAATTACTATTACTTCTTTAAGGTCAAGGACTTAGAAATCTGAAGTTCAAGCTTGATTAGTAGTTGGAAGTTCAAATTTTAGTTTTGTGTTCAAAGAACCTGATGTTAACATGTATCAAGCAGGATGGGAAAGGATGGGATGGGATGGTTGAGTGGGAGCAAGATTCCTGGTCTGCATCAGCTTTGGAAAGGGTGTCTGTATCTCTTTCTCCATTGAGCAGAGAAAAATTAATCCTAAGGCTATTGACCAGCAAACTGAGTTAATAAAATGAAATGGAGAAACGTGACTGGATAGTAGTCTGGGTTCAGATTAGTAACCTGAAGTGAAACGCTACTCTTTTAACATTTTTACATGAGCTAAAAAACACTAGCTAGTTATTCATATTGAGAGTTGTGGTGCCAAATTTCTGAATGTGAAGTGTGCCAGTTAAAGACAGCAGTGTTTTACTTAATGTTGATAGTTAGTATAATCCCATCATCGCCAAGACTAGATAACTATTTTTAAGGCTAATTTCACCCTGCATTAAGAGTATTACTGGTATTCCTCATTTGAAATTTGAAAACAACATCTTTATTAAGAATTATGTTTAGTATCTTAATAAATGTGTGGTATAGCACCATTATGTCTGTGCCAGATTTTAATCTGATTTTACATGATTTGCTTAATTGAATGCTAAAGTTTAATTAAAATATTTTAAATGAGCTTATCAAGGAAAGAGGATAATGTAATGGGTTGTAACAGTGGACTTAAACCAGCCCTAATTTATTACACTTATGCCACTGAATGGCTTGTATCACAAACTCATATATGCTTCCTGGGATTTCTGTTCTTGGTATGTAATTGAAGGAAAAGAATTTTTTTGATTCATACTGTCAGACTCTATGTGGGAAACCTTTTCTTCCCTGATTTCCAGAACAGCGTGTGCAACTTGCATGTAGCTGTTGCTTTTTCAGTACACTAACACTTAGTACACTTGAGCTTTGAAACAGGAATGATGGAAGAGAGAAATGATGATACCTGATGAAGTGGGGAAGTAGTTGATGGGTTGATAAGCAAAGGGTGCAGAGTGATGGAAACAGGCAGGACATCATAGACAACAAAACAGGACAGGAAGGAGCCACCCAAAGTGTATGCACATGTATAAGGGTGTGATTGAGAGGAGAGCATTCGAAGGAAGCTCTCATACCTTTTCTGGGAGGTCAGCACAAGTGGGTGACTCTCCAAATGGCTTGTGCTCTAATGCATGGGGAACAAACAAAAGGACTTAGAGGTTTGTTGTGCAGCTTGCACGGTTGCGATTCATCATGATCACATAGATGTGGTGGGATAGTGCACATGACTAGAGTGCTGCAATCCGTGGAAGCACAGACCTGAATGGAAAGGAAGGGATGCAGCTCTTTGTGTGAGAGATAGCAGAGTATGCAGGGAGCTTTGCCGAGAGGTGGGTGATGAACCAGCTGAGAGTTTATGGGTTAGGATTAGAAACCCAAACAATGTCATGGTATTGTGGGTGTCTCCTATGGACTTCCTAATCAGGAAGAAGAATTAAATGAAGCCTTCTTTCAGTCACAGACTCTGGTTTTGTTGGGGAACTTAAACCATCCTGGTATCTGCTGTTTGAACAATACAGTAAGGCATAAGCAATCCAGAGGGTTTCTGTAGTGTGTTGATGACCAGAGGGAAAGTGAAGCAAGGACTCAACAGAGAATGGTCAGATCAGGGAACATTTAAACAAGCTGGACATGTACAAGTTATTGAAAAAAATGTACCCATGAGTACTAAGTAAGCTGGTGTTACCTCATGTCATTGCAAGGCCACTGAATAATCTTTGGAACATCATGGCAATTAGGGAATGTTGTTGAAGACTGGAAGAAAGACTATCATCACTACTATTTCAAGAAGAACAAGGAATCTGGGAAACTATAGCCCAGTCAACCTCAGCTCATCCTCTGGTTAGGCAATGGTGCAAATAATCCTGGAAACCATTTTCAAACACACAGAACAAGAGGATGATTGTGAATAGTCATCATGAATTTAAAAAGGCAATAGCCTTTTTTCATTAGTTGACCAACATGGCGGATGAGGGGAGAACAGCAGATGGTCTCTAAGTTGTCTCTACTAAGGACTTGAGCACCATCCTCTGAAACACTCTTGTAGGCAAACTGAGGAAGCACAGCCTAGGAAATTGAACAGTGAGGTAGATTGAAAACTGGCTGAATGCCAGGCTCAGGTTATTGTAATCTGTGACACAAAGTCTATCTGGAGGCAAGTCACCTGTGGTATACACCTAGGGTTAATATCATGGCAGTACTGTTTGACATCTTCGTTAGTGATTAGAGTGATGGAACAGAACACACCCTTGTCAGGCTTGCAGATAACAGAAATATGACAGGAATAGTTGATACAGCAGGTGGATGGTGATACAGCATTAACTTCAGGAATTGGACTCTGTCAGCACTTGTATTAGCAAGCTGCTTAAGCACACAGTAATAGTGACCATATGCTTTGATTTTCCTCTGTTTTTTTAAATTATTTATTTGCAATTTTTAAATACAAGGTATTAAAGTCAGTATTAGAAATAAGATATTTTACTGCTTTAACTTTTATTCAAATGACTAAAACAGTAATGGAATTTCAGTTTGATACAAAAAAAAAGACTGCTATAAATATCAGAAGAAAACTTCTATATTTATGACATTTATTATATTGTTGGTAATTTCCTGTGTAAGACTGTTTCCTTTTAGTCAAGGTTTCTGCTCTAAACGAGACATTTAGGCTCACTAAGTAGAGACTAATTTTCTTATATAATGGAATAAGTAATGTTTATTGTGCAATGGCTTCAGTGGTTTATAGTTCTGTGTTTAAATAGTGAGATTAGTTAGTTGATATTGCAGTGGAGAACATCTCCCCTCCCATAACTAGAATGGGAGCATCCGTAATATAGCCAATGCTGCTGCCAGACTGAAGACTTTCCTTGAGTCTTACTACTAAAACCAAACAATCGAAACCCTCTTTGGATTCCTAGCCATGTGTCTGCTATGTTTTCAGAAGATTTCTTTTCAACCTGTAATTTTCCATTGTAAGATCTTTATTTAAAAATAGAATTTTTACATTAACATTTTACTATGTGACTGGTATTAGTGTTTATTCAATTCAAAGAGGATGTCAATAATGCAGAGAATAGCATATGGCCATAACATTATAAGAAGCAGTATTGTCAAAGCATAGGATGCTTTAAAATCAGCAAAACTAATGCACTCCATAGTTGCTAATCAAACTCCTACTGCAAGAATAGAATGAGGTGAAATCAAGACCATTAATAGTGAGTACTAGATTGAATAATTTTTTTGGTGTAGGCTTTCCACATTTAGTATGGTTATTTGCCCTGTCTCTTGTATCTCACAGTACATGTGTTTCTGCTACCTGTTTGCTTTAGTGCTCTGATCACAAGAGGTATACAACTATTAACTACAACATGGAGGGTAGATAACTCAACTTTAATATTTAGTGAAAATATTAATTAATATTGCAGTGAAAAGTCTGTGCATACAAGATATTTTTGAGCAACTCAATTAGTGCACTGTCACAACCTAGCAGACCACACTGCAGTCATCTCCCTCCTCTGCTCTGTCTCCATGATCTTCACCTATCCAGATGTCCAACTGGCAGAACAAAGAGAATAGAGCAGTACTGAGATCATATAGCAACCTTTCTTCAGAAGGGCACCTTATTCAGTGTATCTTTTATCTTCCTAGTTATCAGGCTTTGCAAAGCTTCCAAAACCTTGATATCTCCATAAGCCAATAGGGGAATGAGTGATAGAAACTATAAGGATTGCATAAGGAGCAAAGGAAACAAGGCTAAAAGCTCAGAAATCTCATATCTGAATCAAAAATTGAAGTTCAGTAATTTTTGTCTTTTTTTTTTCTGAATTGGAAGTTTATAAGGCAAAAAAACAATGTGAATTTCACAGAGAGGGAAAACTTAAAACTCTTGAACAAGTCTATACTCAGGATAGTGATACTTTTTTACAAGAATTAGTAAATTTTTAATGATTATTCAGAACATTGTGCTCTGGAAGACATTGACGTAATGGTAGCATTTTATATCTGGATTTAAAAAGAAGATAGTCATGTTCATCATGTTATTTACAAGCTGGGAGAGTTCTGTGTGCTTAAAAAACTGATACTTTTATTCAGCTTCCCCCTAGAAGACTAACTGATATTTGTCAATACAGAGTGATCTTTTAAACAATTACACTATTCAGTGTGTTTTTGCACCCAAAGTTCAAGCTGATGAAAAACTTGTCAGCCTTCAGTGTAACTGTGTCGAGCAGTAGTAGTGTGTCTGTTACTTTGCTTAAAATACAAAAATTCAAAACTGAGAAATAATGAATATGACTGAACAGTCCAAACCAAATTGTCTTGAAAGGTAATACAATTTTAAAACAGTGCAAAATGAAATTTGTAGCTATTGCAAATTTCCTAGCAGGGTTAGCAAAGATTAAGAGCTTCACAGAAGTGGACATTTGTGTTCTGGTTGTCATCAACTCTGAGCAATGATGGAGCATCCTTATTAAAACTTCAAGATGGTGATAGTATTCACTCTTGCAAAGAAAGAGTATTTATTCAGCAAAAAGACTTTGAGGCAAAGTCACAGGAATCATAGGGAATCATAGAGAATCACAGAGAATGAGCGGTGAACTATAGAAAGAGAAGGGATGGTCTTCTGGCTCACTAAGTTAATTACTGCTCTGGGAAATCAATTTCTTCAGGTCCCTGCCTGATATTTTCATGTGAGGATTGACAAGTCATTCAGACATGTCTTTGTTGGTGATCATATGCTGCCTGTTGTGTGTGAGTTTATTCTGTTTTGATGCTATGGATGCAATCCCCTCAGCATGTGGAAGGTTTGGAGCAAAACCCATATGTGATTCTTTAACTTTCTTGTTTGTTTAGCCCAGTGAGATACTAAAAGATCACACAGTTTGCGTGGTTGCTGGGTTCATCATGCAAAATGGTATAAATGGTACATGAAAAAGCAGTGCGCTTTCTCTGCAAAAGCAAGGGGATAGTGAGTGTTTTGTGACTACAAAAAATAAACTGACCATCTCATGGGAGGGTCATAATATAATAAGTACTTATGGTGGTATACTGGAAAGACATTTTTTGTTCAGTGTCAGGAATTTTAGGAAATGTTGGTTAGAGCATGGTGCTAATAACATCAAGGGTTATTGTTCTGGGTTTGATCCCTGTGTGGGCCATTCACTTAACAATTGGACTTGTTGATCCTTGTGGGTCCCTTCCAACTTAGAATATTCTGTTATTCTGACTCAACTTTGTAATTATGTGATTCTGTTTTCAGAAAGAGCGATAAAAAGAATTTATTCCTCAAGTTTTCTTATTCTCTTCCTACTTCAGTATCACGATGAACCACTCTCTTTCCTTCCAGGGACTATTGTCCATCTTGCTTTCTTGCACTCCAGTCAGATGACTTTGTAACGCATCATTCCTGATGGCCAACAAAGAGGAAGCCTCCCTGCATCCTGGACAGTTTAGCTAACTTTCCCAGATGCAGAATAGCAAAGAGATGCAATTCCTGGGAAATACTGACTTTCTGCCTCTGACCTTGAGGCAAAATAATAATATTTAGGAAATGTACAGTTTTTTTAGCAATAGGACCTGTGAGTGAGTGCAATGTTGCTTTGTGACAAGAAAATCTCCTGGTGTCTTAAGAGTTGATCTCTGAGGCCTCTTAGCATGAGAGTTATGACTTAAAGATGTTTTACCAAATTCACAAATACTCGAAAGAAACATTTTGTACCAAATAGAAGAATCACCTCATTGGAATCTTTCCGTCGGGCTCTAGTCATAAGTACTTCTCAAAGCAAAGTGAATTTATTTATTTGTTTATTACGCGACAGTACAATATGGATTATTTTTTTCTTTTCTTTTCCCTTAAAAGGGCCAGACAATCTGTCATGTTATTTCAGCTGGGACTTAGAATAAAAAAAAGAAGAAATTCAATCTTGGGTAGAAAGCAGGCATGGAAAATTTCTACCTAAATTCGTCGTGTTTGACAAACAGAATAGATATGAGTAACAGGCAAGGCATTTTGTATCTAAAATCTCCACAATGTAAGCATGCACTGCCACGGTCCAAGGGGGGAGGGGAATGGGGCCATGACACAGCATGGATAGGTTCAGGGACAAGGTAGAGGTGGAAAATGGGATGCTTTATTGAGGTGTGTAGGGGTTTTATAAGTTTTAGGTGGGGAAAGGGCCAGAACATGCGGTGGAGCATGAGACAGACAAACAGGGGGACAAATCAGGGTAGGGACACAAGCAAAAGGGGGAGGAAAAGGGCAAATGGTAACTATGTCTTCTCTGCAGCTTCTTCAGCCTATCAGAGAAGGGAGCGGGGGAGCAGGGAGCAGGCAAACTCATGGGGAGCCCGAGCATGCCCAGGCTGTGCACTTTGTAGTGTGGATACAATGAAATCACAAAATAATAGTAAAGTCCATATAATAACTGTAAAGTCCATATAATAAAGTCCTGTCAATTGCCGTATGTTTTTCTCCACACCTGGAACTGTTCCCATCCTGAATCTTGCTCCTTCACAATGCACTGCAATACTTGAAGTTGCCAATCTTACTTTTTTTGTGACCGTCCTAATCACTGCACTCAAAACTGCACACCAAAACTGTTTAATTACCTAGTACACTTCCCAGTTTCATTAAGGAGAGAAAGATACTGAGCATGTACGGTGATAAATTAATATTGCTGCTCAGGTGATCTCTCTTAGGGCAAGGGCAGGCACTCTGATGTGACCTGAGTCACAACTCTTGCTTTTTGTGGGGGGAAATAAAGAGCAATAGCCTTCAAATTATTATCATGAAGGCAAGATATATGAAAACATTTAAGATAAGCTGCTTAAAAAATATAGTGTATCCTCTTTACCCCCAAAGAGTATATTACAGATATTACTTCTTGTTCTGAGGTCATTTATGTACAAAACCAAGGTGAAGGCAAAGTAATTAATGTTCTAATTGTTCATTATCTAAAGATAATGGTTTTTGCAAATCCATCATTATAAACTGCTTTATGTGTCTGTCAGAGAGGGAGGGAGATGGAGTCTTTAATCCCTTCAGAACATCTGTACATGAAATATGTACTATGGAGCATTGCTTCCACATTTTTAATTGTCTAATTACGTTTCCTCTTTCAAAGAAACTGTCACATTACCAGCAGTCTTCCTTAATGATTAGAAAAAGACTGAAAAATTATTTTAATTGGTTTTTCATTTAATTATTGAAGTTGATTAAGACAAAATATAATCCAGAAACTTTTAGTGTAAGAACATTATGCTAATATTTCAAACAGGCAGTACATGTTATTTTTAGATAAAAGAAACACAGGAAAATAGTTTTAGCCATGTCTCAGACCTCAGAGTAGGTCTAACTTGCCTTACCTTCATCTCAGTTTACTATATTTTTAAAAATTTTATCTATATTTTCTTTGTCAGTCCTAACCTTACAGTCTTCCATTTAGCTTTTTGTGGCTATTGCCTGTTGCTATTCTTTGTATTTGCTATCACTTTTGTAAAGGAGCAGCGAGCAATCTATTTAATATCAAAGATGTAGCCTTTTTTCATGAAGAGAGATCACAGGATTTCCGTAGATCATTATTTGGAGGGAAAAAAAGCAATGCAACATTTAACAGGGAAAATAATATGTTATTCCTGAATGTCATGCAAAGAAAGAAAAACTGATGAATTCAGCTTTCTTGATGCTGAGGCAAGTTTCCTTCGTTCAGAGTTGAGCTACACATTTTTGTATTTGTTATACACCCTCCCCCTCATTTTCTTGAAATAGACTTAAGGTTTAGGTGCTCGCTTGTGTTTGGTACACTTAACATATTTGTGGCTGTATGTGGTCAAGTTTGGGTCATTGGAGCTGTTTGCCCTTTGTTTCACATCAGCCTGTCCACATAAGCATTAATAGCTATAGTTAACCCCAAGCAGCACGCCTGGGATAACAAACTGCTTTTGTGTTGGTTCCATTTTATGGTTCATGTCATTAGTTGGCTTCAGGCTGACAGTGCCTTCAGTACAAGCAGGCAGACACACAGGCTCCCGCATACAGAGGCAATTGGTCTGCTTGTTTCAGAGAATATGAACAGGCAGACACACAGGCTCCCGCATACGGAGGCAATTGGTCTGATTGTTTCAGAGAATATAAATTAACTTGAAATGTTCATGGCAAATAATAAAAATCTGCTTATCTTTTGCTTGAAAAATATTTAAAATCTGCTTATCTTTTGTAATGCTCAGACTTTCTGAATCATTATTATTTCATTTCATGGAGAAATACAAATTTTAAAGTTGAAAAAGCAGAAATCTGTCAAAGCTGTGACAATTGCATGATTCACTTGTCACTGTACTACTCAGAAAAGCATTTTCAAAACAAAAATTCTGATACTGTATACCAACATGGAAATCTCCTGATCTTCCAAAGGAGGATTTTAACCAGTTAAACTCACAGAGGAGACTTCTGTAATGAAATCTTCCCCGACCCTCACCTCAGTGAGATTTTACACATTGAGCACAGTGGGGCTGGGACAGTGTCATTCCAGAGGCAGTATCTGTGTCACTGAGGAGCACTTTTATATAATCTAGGAATATTGTCAAGAACAGATTTAACTTACAAATTACTGGTTTTCAGCTATCTAAATACACCAATAGGGCTCTAATATCGTGACTTTACAGGAAAAGCAAGAGGGGGGGTTGTGATTCTAATAGCTATTTCATAGATTTAATATATGATCAATGGGCATGTTAAATCAATATGTACCTTCAACTGGTACAGACTGTACAAAATTATTATTTGATTAAATCAACTAACTTTTTAATGGTCTAAAAAATTCTCTTGTCTAACTAGAGAGAATTATAATATTGGATATGTGTTTGTCCTTTGGTTTGTAAAGCACCATGTTTGAATTAATTTATTAATGCTAATAAATATTTATTAAAACCTGTACAGAAATTAATATTGCAGCAGATGTTATATGTCATATGTAAATATAAATGTATTTTCTTAAAATGACAGGGCAATTGGTAGATAAGTAATTAAGTGTTTGGATTTATTGATTATATATCATTATTACTAATAACAGTACATTTTATTGTTAGAAATGTAATGTTTCTTATTATAAAGGAGTGCTCGTCTTCCCTTTGGTCCACAACTATTACATGTTTAGGAGGTTATTAGTATTCACGAGCTACCTCATTGCAAAAAGGTGCCACAGGGGCTATGAAATAGTACGTGATGCTGCATTCAGCAGGAGAGAGGGGAAGCGCACCACCTCATGCCAGTGGAGGCCAGGGATTCTGTTGAAAGATTCAAGTTACTGCAACTGTGTGCAAAGAACTCACTATAATATCATCTATACAGCAAAGAATATAGGGGATTATTTGTTTATTCATGGCTCGCATTATTGGAAAAATGAATGGAGTAAAAATGAGTGATCATGAAAATAAACACCTAAAGTATTTTTTTTTACGTCATCAGTAAATCTAAAAGAATGAAGGAAATGCTGTAATTTTAACAATGGCTAATCACGTCAGATTTTTCCCCTGAAAGGATATACTTCCAGATATTACATAGGTGAGTTTACGAGCAATATTTTTTCTAGCTTCCTGTGTCTTGCTGTATTTCTTTTTCAGGTGGAATATGCAGGTATTTTATGCAAGTACTGAGAAATACTGAGTGTATATCTATATACTGATTTTCTCAACTCAAAGGATTTTTCCGGTATACTTTTTTGGATCTTCCATGTATATATACTAGATATCTGCATATTAAAATTTATATAATGGTTTAATACAAGTACTTGGCTTTGTTCCAGTTCTATATAGTAGCGTGTGCTGTAGTTTAATATAAGCAAGTATAATCCACAATGCCCTTGCAGTGTGTTCATTTTTTAGAATTTGCCTCAGAGTTGATTTTTGTGATAGCTTGTAACTCAAACTCCTCTTTCAATAAGATTTTTAACTTAGTAGCTCATTCTTCATTCCCACAGATACAACTTTCTGGTAGGAGCAGCTTGCAAAACTGAATGTGCTGCTTTCTTTCGCAACCCTGATGGCTGATGTATGATCACAGTCTTGATTTTGCCTTCTGTAGTTCAGATACCACTTTCGATAGGATCCATGTCAACTGCATAAGTTTTGGCAGGAAATGTAAGCATTTTTCTCTTGGTAAAGAGAGTGGTGTCTTCCCAGCTGATGCAGGGACCTGGGGATAATGTGTGACCCCAGTGCTGGGGAGGCAGCTCTGCTCTTGCTGGGGTCAAAGGGGTGTTTGCTTTAGTGGTTTACTTCATTAAAAAAAAAAAAAAAATTAAAAATCCAGTGACGTTTTTCATGCCAGTGAAGTACTACAGAGCAAATATTGATTGTCTGTAACCATTCTTAATATGCACATCAATTATGTTGTTTTGACAGTAATTAGAAATTATTACACATAGCATAAGATTTTTTCTTAAAGATCAAAATATAATTTTAAATAAAAATGTGGCGAATTATTTGATTTATGACTGAATGGACTATACTTATGTTACTCTTCATTACCCTGATACTGAAAACTGTATTTATTTATTGTGTTATGATAACTGGGTTTAAATATAATTTTATAATTTACAAATTTTAGCCACAAGCCTGCAAAACCTTGCATCTGCATTTAAATGAATGTTAAATACATGTTAATACTCCCAGCTAGTCCAGTAAAGAAAAACGAGATTTTATTGATGTTATTATCAGAACAGTTAAGTGCAAAGAGATATATGTAAACTCATGCAGGTCCTTTTCGTCTTTGTGCTTCATTGATTAACAGTATTGAAGAAAGTAACAGTGTTAAGATACAAGTTTTTCTTCAAGTGATAGACAGTAATGTAATGGAAAAATATTGTGTTCTAAGGGTGCTCAATTACATGATATAAGAAGACTGAATTTTAAATGTTCGTCCTTTTGAGATTGTTCCAATTTATGACAAATAACAAACTAGCCCAGGGATTAGATGACCACAAGGGAATCTTAATCTGTTTGCTTTGTTATGACAAGGGAAAGTATTGGACAGCTGTAGGATCCTTGGTCCTATCCCATTAAGCCCATTTCTAGCAAATTAATAACTAGTTTGTACTAGTACACTAGAACATATTTCCTAGGAAAGTAGAACTTCATATTTGCAAGGTAAAAACAAGTACAAGATCAATCTAAATTCTAAATTTCTCAATTTTTTTATTAAGGTGAATCTTCTAGTTCCTTCTTCCTGTCACAAAGAATCAAACATGAAATTTATATGGGTCTTTGAAGAATGCAAATTTTCTATTGATGAGAAAGTATCCATAGTCCCTGAATTAGGGAATTCATACAGCAATTTTTTTTTTCCCAAAGGTTGCCATACTATCTATTCTTATTTCTCAGCTGATGGACATCACTGTCTCCTAAATTCATATTAAATAATGTGAAATTAGAGTATTTCAGGTCCTTTGTAAAAAAAAAAAAATTGGTGAAGACTGGCATAAAAAATCATGATTTTAGAATTTATTACATTCGAAAACACCTGAAATTCAGTAGAGCAAACTCCATAATATTTTATAGTCCATTAAACTTTATTGTTGGAAATTATAGGTTTATAGATTAGTATGTCAGAAAAGTACATGTCAATAAAGCTCAAATGTCAAGAGATGCTCTCAAAAGAAGTATTTTCAGTTTCTTTCCTCTCTTACTGATGTACCAATGCATAAACTCAAGAACTAACAACTTCATGGCTCAAAATCCAGTTTCAAGTGCTGGGGGAAAGGAATTATCCAGGTGAAAAGGAATTGTCCGTGTCTAATCAAAGTAGGAAGTAGAACCCCTGAAAAATGGAACCTGTGTGATTTTACTCCCTCCAAGTGTCAGACCCTACCTTTGCTCTGCCCTCTGCTTGAAATGGCCATGTCTCCTCCTCCAGAGAACCAAGCCAGTTAATGGTGTTGCCTTCTAGCTCCCTATGGGCAGGACTTTGGGCCCTTATCTCCTCAGCAGAGGAGGAAAAGAGACTCAACATTGCAAACTGGCTGGTGTAGGAATGTTGTTGGCAACCCTGATACACTGATTTGGGGATCAAAGTTGCTGTTTGAATACAGGGATTGTGTGACAGCATTCTGAACTAGCGATGCAGATTGCTTGCATATTCAGACACCATTATCACACTGTTCATTTAATCTCTAGTTTTAAGGTTCTCTTGATAAGTGTACAAGTTAGTAACATCACTTATTAAAGAGAAGACGTTTGTTAAGATTCTCTGGTCATAGCCCAAGTGTGTGCTAAATCTATGAGCCAATATTCAGCTCCAAAATTAACAAAGAAAAATTTCACTAAATCTTCTCAAATTGTAAAAAAAGTATGTTTATCAGAAATTTCAACATGTGGTTTTTGATTTTTGCCACATGTTTTTTAAAATTAATTTGCAGTTTGAAGAATGACACTTATGTGGCAATCCCAATGAATATTTTTTCATGTGACAGTGTGGAGAGGTAAAGAAAAGACTGTGTTACTTGAAAGAAAAGTAGCTGCTGGGTTAGATACTAGGTTAGATATTTTGTAAAGTTGAGGTTATTGCATTCTGTGAGCAACAATAAAAATATAATCATTTAGAGATCATTGCAACTTTAGAAAGCAGCAGTATATGTAGCGTATGAAGTAAACACCTGTACTATATTAGGTACACAGTTTATATTAAAGCCAAGAATTAACCTCCCTCAAAAAAATCAGTCTATTTTGAAAATGGGAAATATTTTAGGGCATTTTTTCTCAGTTTGATGTTATTTTTAATTGAACAGAACTAGTTTGCCTTACACAAAACCTTTTCCTTGATACTTGTGTATTTATGGAAGATGGTCTTTTTTGAGTTTGCTTTTTCTTCCAGTTAAAATTCTTCTTAGAATGATTGAATATGTATGTCTGTGCTCACATACTTGTGAGAGACTGTGTGCTGGGGGAGACCTGTGATAAAATACAAAGGAATTTGATGGAGAAACATCAGAATACATGTGTCATTGTTTTTGCCATGCAAACTCAAAAGCCAGTTACTAAAGTTGCTGTGGGATAGGAGGGAACAAGACAGAACCTATTTTAATTTCAGTCTGCCTCAGGTGGTCCACTAAAATTTGTTCTTGAGTACTTCAGTGCATCACAGCACCGTGTTCTGTTTGATTAGTAGCTATTTTTTTATCTGAACTTAACAGGAGTAGATCCTAAGTGCTGAGCATAGTTAAAAGCCTGTGCAGAGGTTGATAGTGATCTTTCTGTTAAGTTTTTTCTGTTCAAAGACTTTACTTTTCCAGCTTCTTCTTCAAAAAATACTGTCCATTTTTATCTGCTCTTACCTATGGTCACACATTACTAACTCTTGGTAACTGTCAGTAAAACATAATTTAGGTATACATTATTTTATACTTTCCTGTATCTGTCTTTGAGCAGGACTGATTTAAACTTTAGCAGAGCTCATATCCATAGAAGTCAAAAGATGTAATTCTTCTCTCGCAGACACCTTCATTTCTCCCTGGCCTGATTTTTTACCTGTTTGAAACTTCTAACCCTTCTAACCCTTCTCTTCCTTATTTTGTGGATAATGGTGTTGGGGTTGAGGGACAAGATTAGACCATCACATCTGTTGGGAAGAGAACCTGCTGGAAGGGACAGCAGGGCTGTTTGTCAACAAATAATTTGACTTCAAAATACAGAATTACTGAAAAAAACCCAGCTGGTCTACTAATCAGCAATACAAGATCAAGAAATTCCTATGTGCCTGGTTGATTTAACAACTACATCTGAAGTGAGTCTAACTGCAGCTTAAATTTCTGTGTCTCTACAGAGTGACAACTAAGTTTATGTTGCCATTAGAGCTAGGGCATTGCTTGGTCATAATGGAGTTAGGTCTATGTATTAGTATGTCCTGTGTGTATTTGAAATTGTTCTCTAGACCATGTTTCTGAATACTTTATCCTGCCTCTTTGTGCAGGAGCAGAAAAAGGATTTGTACGGAAACATTTGAATGCAATGCAATAGCTAAAGGAAATCAAACAGAACTAACAGAGTGATTAATCTTTCTGTCAATGAAAGTTCTAGTGGATTATTAGGGATTTTGCCTCAAAATTATTTTGCCTTCATACTGTGATTATTGCACTTGCCTTGAAGTGAGAGAGTGAAGACCTAAAAAATACTGCATTCTGTATTATCTCTGTGAAGTATGAAAATATAGGTGATGATATCCTCATTTCTGTTAGGACTTCGGTGAATAGTACCGATACGACACATGTTAAACTACTGGTCCATCTTAACCATTTTGGTTGTAAAATTACTGGTTTATTTCTTTGTGTATTCTGAGAATATAGGCAGGAAGGCTTCACATAACCTTTAAATCTTGCATGTCTCTCTTTCTGTCATTCAAAAACATAGGAAAGTGTTCATTTTATTTATTTCCCTCAAAGAAGCAAAGAAGAAATTATAGTACTGGAAATATGTACTCTGAGCAGCATCAAATTAAGCTTTTATTGCTGAACCAAGGAAATGAAAATATATCAAGAATTAAAATTAATTTAGTAATTAAAAAAAAAGGCTTTTGGAAATGCTCTTTCACAGACAAATTAATATGTTTGTTTTTACTTTGTAACTGTAGTACATTTACTCCTAAAATGCAAGGCAGACGGATGGGGACTTCAGGGAGAATCACTAAGAGCACAAGTGTGAGCGGAGAGATGTATAAGCTGGAGCACATTGACGGGAGTCAGTCGGACACGGCTGTCGGCATGGTTGGAACAGGTGGGAAGAAAAGGCGTTCCAGCTTTAGTGCCAAAGTGGTTGCCATAGTGTCTCGAAGGAGCAGAAGCACATCTCAACTTAGTCAAACAGGTGAGTGAGACACACACTCTTTGGAAACAGGACTCTTACCAAATATGGTTTACCATTATTTCCTCAATGGCATCTGTGTTACATGTATATGAATATAGACCACTCAAGAGAGAAGATTTTCCAGCTGTAAATAAATTTCTGTGATATTAATTTTCTTTGATCATTAAACATCTGCAAGAAACAATATAAAAATGCCTTTTAGAATACATACTGTAACAACTTCCTGTCCTTTTTACAGGTAGGCAAGGAAATGCAAAGAGATATATATGGGTATCAGCAGTGGGTAATGGTTTGGCTTTGAGAAGCTTTTTATATATAGGAAATTTCTTCTAGCAGCAGAGTTGAGTATGAATGTAGGAACTGGAATTTGAGCAAATAAATGGCAGTTATGCAACTCGGATGAAAGATTGTACCTGTAGTGGCATAAAATATGTTTTTAAAAACTACCTTTTATTTCTTAGTTGAGTAAATCCAGTTGTGTTTTTTTTTTTTAAATAACACTGGGAAATTGGGGCAGTGGTTTCAGATAAATTAGATGACAGCATGATGTTCCATTAGGAACATAAGACTTCTAACTATTAGAACTTTAGAAATCTTAAAAGCTTCATATCTGCATAGCCTGAAGGGACAAAAGCTCGTACAGAAAGATACTAAAGGAAAGAAAAATGTTTTAAAGTCCTTGTCCTGCTCCTGAACCCCAGTGAAGACTTTTGTTCATCTTCAGTGGGAGCAGGACCTGACCCTAAGGGTTCTTTCTTACTAAAAGAAGGAAAAGAAAGAAGAGCTTCAGCCTAGCATAAGATACACTCATATTGCAGCATTCCTCTCACATAGTCAGGGTAATCTAAATTAAGGTAAGTAAGAGTATTGTTTATTTATATCATCAAATATCTCATCCCTTTCCCATGGTTTTCTTTTATTGCCAGATGAGCAGTTGAAGTGATTCTTTCACTTGGTCAGCTTTAGCAAAAAGATTGTAATGCTTTTCTACACTACCCATGAATTTTAAGTCAGAAAGTATCTAATCACGCAGTTGGATTAAATGATAAATGTAGTAGGTGTATTTGAAGCCCAGATTGCAATTAATGTTGTGTTGCTCAAAAATACACTCTGTCTGAGACTAGAATATAGATGCTTGTATACAGTGAGTTGTTATTTTAAATATATCATAATCTCTGAAAGTAATAAATAGTATTGTATCATAGAAAGGATTTTTAGGTTGATGTTTTACTCCACTTACTATAAAGAACATAATTTATTAAGTATTTTACAGAATGTGAATTTTTTGTTTGATCTGGCGTTCCTTTCTAGCTCCTAAATCTCACTGAAATATGAATTGCTGTGACAGACCAGATCTTTGTTTACTCTTGCTCAGTAGTCCAGCTCTGACTGGGAACAAGGACTGTATGCCTAAGGGGAAGGCACATAGGGCTGCCAAGCATAGAATGACTTGCATTGCATGAACCCTAACTCACTCTTGTCAATGGAGTTAGTAAATAACTTAAAATCTGAACTGTGACTTCCAAAGACTTCTCAGCATTATCTATTTAAAGCTCAGATTTTCCCATTCTTCATAGAAAGATATTACAGCTCTCCAATTTTTTCTTGGTGTATTTTTTTCAAATTTCAAAACAATAGGAATTTTGCAAGGACTGGAACATATGAAGTTGTAATGGAACTCAAAGAACAAATCAAATATGAAAAATATGATTACATATTATTCATGTTTTTAAAACAGTTCAGAATCATATTTACTTTGTCTTGCTGTGGCTCAGGCTAGCAGTACTATCTGTGGCATAAGCAGAGCAAGTAAAATGTCATGTTTTGTCATGACATTATTTTTTAAGTTAAATTTTATCAGAAATCAGTGCATTAAATTAATGCATTTTTTTTAGAACAATATATACATGAGACTTGATAGATTTTTCAAATTCCATTGTTGGAGACTAAATACTCATGTATTCCTGTAATTATTCTTGTAAATGAATGTTTTTCTGTATGTTCTGTTGAATTAAGCTCCAAATTCCCAATTTCAGATAAGATCCTGTCATCTAAGTGAGGAAATTGTCAATGAGCAGTGAAGTCCTGATAATCACAGAATCACAGAATATGCTGAGTTGGAAGGGACCCACAAGGATCATCAAGTCCAACCCTTAGCACTCCATGGGACCATCTCCTGGAGTCACACCATGTGCCTGAGAGTATCATCCAAACACTTCCTGATCAGGCTTGGTGCTGTGGTCACTTCCCTGGGGAGCCTGTTCCAGTGCCCAGCCACCCTCTGGGTGAAGAACCTCTTTTTAACATCCAACCTAAACCTCCCCTGACACAACTTTAGGACATTCCCTTATGTTCTGTCATTGGTCATCACAGAGAAAAGATCAGTGCCTGCTGCTCCTCTTTCCCTCACAAGGAAGTTGTAGAGGTCTCCCCTCAGTCTCCTCTTCTCCAGGCTGAACAGACCAAGTCACCTCAGCCACTCCTCATACAGCTTCCCCTCAAGGCCCTTCACCATCTTCATTGCCCTCCTTTGAACCCTCTCTAAGAGCTTAATATCTTTCTTACATTGTGGTGCCCAAAACTGCACACAATATTCAAGGTGAGGCTGTACCAGTGCAGAGCAGAGCAGGACAATCTCCTCCCTCGACTGGCTGGCAATGCTTTGCCTGATGCCCCCCAGGACACGGTTGGCCCTCCTGGCTGCCAGGGCACTGCTGACTCAGATTCAACTTTTACAGACCAGGACCTCCAGGTCCCTTTCCCTGACACTGCTTTCCAGCATCTCATTCCCAGTCCATACATACATCCAGGGTTGCCCCATTCCGGGTGCAGAATCTGGCCCTTCCCCTTGTTGAACTTCCTATGGTTGGTGATTGCCCAGTCCTCTAATTTATTGAGGTCTCTCTGCAGGGCGTCCCTGCCTTCAAGTAAGTCAACAGCTCCTTCCTGTTTTGTGTCTTCTGTAAACTTGCTTAGTACGCCTCCCAGTCCTGCATCCAAGTCATTTATGAAGATGTTGAAGAGCACAGGGCCTAAGATGGAGCCTTGTGGAACCCCACTAGTGACAAGTCACCAGTCTGATGTTACCCCATTCACTATTACCCTCTGTGCTTGACCCATGAGCAATTGCTCACCCACCACATGATGTGTTTATCCAGCTGTGTGCTGGACATTTTGTCCAGAAGGACCCTGTGAGAGATGGTATTGAAAACTTTACTGAAATCCAAAAAGATTTCCCTTGATCAACTAGGTGGATTACCTTGTCATAGAAGGAAATCAGGTTTGATAAGCAGGACTTTCCTCTCATGAAGCCGTGCTGGCTGTGAAAAATGACACCTTGTACCCCACAGTATATCTGTGCTTCTTTTGTGAGCTCAGTTCAGCTTTAAGAACCCCATCTTCATCCGACTGACTGTCCCACATTTCACTTTCTAAAACTGATCTGAAGAGGGCTTTCCCTCATTGCTGAATGACTGAAGTTTAGGTAAAGGTTTAGAAAAGAAAACTCCATCTGTTATGCAAAATGTCCTCTGGTGGTGGAGAATATGATGGTTCCCTGGAGGTACTTAGTGACTGTTAACAAGCATTACTATGCTGTGTTAAAAATAACCCTGTCTGGGAAACATGGAAATTAAGCAAAGCAAAGCAGCTTTCCAGGCTACATCATTTCAAAGTAGATATTACTAGGAAAAAAAAAATCTGTTTTTAATTTTCTCAGTAGTTTTTAGGTAATGTCTGTAGGACTAATTTTCTGTCCAACCTTGTAATAATTTTATGATACAATGAGAGGTTTTGTACAGGTCTAGATAGGATGGACAGATAAAGCATAACAAACAGGTATAAATCAGTTACAAATAACTTCTATATCTGTATTAAAATTACAATAAAGTAACAGTCAGAACAGAGAGAGGTGATCTTAAACCTCTCAAAGCATTTAGCACAATAGGGAAACAGCCTTTTTTTGGTTTTGTTTCCTGTCTAGCATAATATTCCTTTGCTCTTTTCATGGGATTTCTTTTCTGATATTACTTTTTTGTATTGCCATCTCCTGTTCATCCAGGTGGAATACTACAAGATACTAGATTTTCTAAAGACAGATTCAGAAAATTATCTTGGAATTCAGAATTACCATGGTTCTTACAACTATACAGTTCCCCACAGGTTTAATTTATTCTTCTGTAATTCACGTGTTGTTCTCTGTGCCTTAGATGAGCATTTACTTGAGTTAGGCATTTTTCTGTGCAAGAATGTGCATTTACATATGAACTTCCTTACCTACAGATATCTCTATTCTGTTATCTTAAGAGTGCATGGTTTGCAAATCTTTTCCTTGAGTTTAGACTGTGTATACTTGAAAAGTAACTTTCTACTGCCTAACAGAAACATGGTGGTCTGTCCTGCAGCTTCCTTATTAGCCTTGTTTGGCTGTTCAGTACTATCTCTGTGACAGTCTTTTCTATGTGGGTTGTTATATTTTTCCAGAGCAGGCCCTTAGAGCTTACTCTGCATAGTTGTGGTGATCTATGAGGACAACAGCTGTGTTGCACTAAAGGAAGAATGGAGGGAGACTGACATTAAGAGGAGTTTTTCTTTTCAACCAATCTAAAAAAAGTCTGAACTCTAAAAAAAAGTTCTGAACTCTAAACCTGACACCCAGCAGCAAAGAGCATTCCCCTGAACCCTGCAAAAACTTTGTGCAATCCTGCACCCAAATGTTTCTGCAGCAAGGTGGAGGGTGAGGAAAGGGCTGAGTGTGACGAGCAAATGGATGAAGAATAATACTGAAAACAAAGAAAAAGACGTGATTATTTTTATAAGAGGAACTCTTTGTTCTAGAAATGATACTTAATTCTTTTAAACTATTGAGTGAATGTAAGCATGTTCTCTTTTATTTACTGTTGCCGTCTTGCTGAGGAATTCACTACCCTTAATAGAAACATAATTCACTTTCAGTTATTCATCTTCCAAAAGATTTCCTAATAAGGGCTAGTATTTTCAAACAAAGTTCTACCCCTCTGTTGAGTTAGTGTTACATGTGGCTCTCTTTTCCTTTTCCCTGAAATATAAATCGTGACTTTGTCTCCTGTTATGTAGATCTTTGATTTTAACTCAAAAGTATTCCTTACTTTTCTATTTGCAACTTCTCCCTAGATTTTTAATAGAGATATTATTGCAGCAATAACTGTACTTTGGGCTATTTCCAATATGTAAGTAGCGTGGGGTTTAGGAAAATTTATTGCTTTCCACAAGTATAATTTTGATTATGGCTAAACTATGACATGCATGTCTTTTATAATTTCAAAATATGACAAATTTATTTAATAAGTGTAGTTTCACTCATGTTTATATTGTATTTTCTTATGGAAAGAGTGCGAGCACTCCTGTACCTTTTAGGTATGGTTCTAAAAGCAACTCCATTCTCCAGTACTTTTTACAGGTCAAGAAGGGAGGTTGGGTTCAGCTGGGGGAGACCTGCAGCACTGCAGGACGGGAAAGGACAGATGATAAACAAGTACAGTCACTGGCATCAGTCAGGCAGTGTATCTGCTAGCTAGGGCTGTTGATCGGTCCAATGTTGACTTAGTTTCCAAGCAGAGAAGGAGCAGCAGTCTAATGTATTTGTGTGACAAAGGAATTAGATCTCTGATTGCATAACTTTTATTGCCCAGAGTTGTCCTCATAGTTTAGATGGCATATAAATTAAATTAACATAACCATTTGACAAGTCTTAAAGTAAAACAAAGATAGAAGAGATGAAAACAAGCACCTCATATTACTTGTGAGTACCAACTTGCTTCCTGACAACCAGTCTGATACACAAAGAGAAGGGAAAAAGGAGATTGAGGCACTCAATGACTTTCTTCTTCTTCAGAACAAAGCTTGGCTCTTCAGTGGCATCTGCTTGCACTTCATATGTAAATGCTACTGATGAGCAGTAGCTTTTATCCCCTGGAAATGTCTCCTCCCTGTGCATGTGAATGGTTTTCATCAAAACATATCAGATGTGATTGCTTTTTCAGCAAATCAATCAGACTAGTGAGAATTTAACAGAGGTTTACATTTGAATATGTCCTTTAATTTTTACACTATCTTTTTCTTTGTATGTATACTGGTATTTAAAGTGTTTAAATTACACTTTGAGTGATTTGTAACCATTCCATTTGACTAACCAGTTTATTGCATCTGTTACATTTTCTTCAAGTTACCAAGAAAAGACAAAAAAACAGCCCAGGGAGTTAGAGATGATGGGATCTCTAAGTCACTGGCATGTTGTCAAAGTATGAATATTTTTTATCAACTGTGGCATATTTTTACCATTGGGCTTTTGAATGTTGTGCCAGCTTTGCTTTACTTTGATAAGCATGGAATTTTTAGAATGGGAGGGCCATATAACTTCCAAAAGGGGACCAAAGTGATAAGTTTGTTTAAATCTGTATTGATTTCTACTGTGTTGTTAGGTCCTATATTTGGTATATCTGAGTACAGCATGAAAATACTGTGCAATATTGAAGCTGAATTACTGTTTCCTCTTGTACGGGTCTCAATCTAGTTACTTAGACCTCAGTAAAAATAGATGTAGCTTCTGTGTGTCCTCAGGTCTCTATTAGAAGGTTCATCCCTGAACTTGCTTGAATTTCCTGAAATTTGACAATCTGTTTAGATTTTCAGACAGAGGTCTACAAATATTTAACTGCAGTGTCATAGACTTAAGACATTCAAAAGTCTGAAAGAATAAACTGCAGTGTTTTTTTGGATGAACTATTGGGGTTTTACCTTTGTAAGTTACCTAAGAATTGCTTTGAAATTACTTAGTATTTATAAAAGTCCTTGATGCTCACAGACAGATACTGATATATAGTTTACTTTATTTACCCATATAGCCATTTTTCATATTGCAAAAATTCAGTTTCTGGTGCCTAATCACTTCAAAAGCATCGCTTTACCAGGAATCCTAAAAGTATGATGTTTTTCTTCTGGGAAACTCTAGATGTCTGGCAGTCTCAGCAGAAATTCTCTATGTAATGGAAGGTTGACTATGCTTCGGGTCAAGCTGGGTCAATGCTAAGCCTAGTGGAGGCAGTTGTCTTTCTTTACTTTAATTCTGTGATCTGTGAAGCACAGAAGTTTTGTGGTTAGATAAGATGGGGGGCTGCTGAAAACAGTTCCTGTCTGAAGAAGCTTGGGTTAACTGGGTAACTTACTTCTATTTTGTATGGTGCTTGCAATGTGAAACTCTACTGCAAGTTGATTTTTTTAATGGTGAAGTTTGTGTCTTTGGGATCACAATTGGTGTCTTGTGAAGCCATTTATTTTTAATGATTTCTCTGGTCTCAGAACACAACTTGTCAAATTGACAAGTTATCTTAAGGCAGGTATATGAAAATGGATTTCCTGTTTATAAGGCATGTTAAAATATCCAAAAGTTCTTCCCAGCAAGAATCTCAGGTCTGCTGTTTGGATTAGTTTTGCTTTCATATGGCTCTTGATGGTTTTGTTTATAGCTCTACCATTTGATTTGATCTGATGATGTGAAGTGTTCTCTCTCAGATAATAGACTTAAACACTGAATTAATTAGGTATAGATGTGACCTAGGATTTAAGTATAAAAATAAATAACTTCTACCCATTACTCTCCCTTTGGAAATTATCCTACTAAAGATCTTTTGCATGAAGAGCTCTTTTCTAGATTTCATGCTCAGGACAGGGTGAGAGGATTTCTTTGACAAGGCTTATCTGCTTTCTTCAGTCTGGACACTCTGGTTTATATATGTAGTAGGGTTGGTTTGCTTTTTGCATAATGAAAACTTAGTATTTTTTGAGAGGAAGTATGTATTGAGATGAAGTTTAGTATTTATTGAGAGGAAAGGAAAAATTTACCAGGAAAACATTTTGAGGGAGTTAGTTTTCTTTAACTTAGAGGCATACCATGTTAAGAACCAGATTCTTCTGCCTAGGGAGAGGTACTCCACAGCACTGTGAAGTGGTCACTTCAGAAAGGTTGCACACAGGATCCACTCTAATAAGCAAACTTTCTCTTGAGTCTCAGTAACAACCCTTGTGAGGAACAACTACCCCAAGAGCTGGGTGTGACGGAACTGAGTTGTGTTTGTATTGCACCTGTTTCTCCTCAGATGTGCAAAAATTCGCAGCTCCAGCAACATATCACAACAAGAAGAGAGCTATCATCTCTAGCATATGTTGGAACAGGCAACATTAATGTACTTATGCAAGAATTGTAGTCACAGGTCAGGAGTAACTCTTAAGAGGTGACTTGGGGAATCCAGGAGAAAAAGTGACTGAGAAGGTGACATAGGGTTTGAGTAGCAGTTTACATTTTTACTTTAACAGCATTTACATGGTTACAAATACAATTTTATTTATTTTTGCTTAGGCAGGATTTTTATGATTCATGCCTGGGTATGGGATTTTATCCTATACTCTGCTTCAAGGGGATAGCCATATTTATGACCAATTTGGGAACAGTGTCAAGGAATTTTATGGGATCCCCTTTTAGCCAAGGTACACGATCTCCCAACCTGCCTCACAGTAGTTTCTGTCCAAAGTTTACCTATGGCCAAAATCACAAGAGAGTGACTTTTCCCAGCTGTCACCTTCAGGTTATAACAGGCTACTGCAATGCCACCTAAAGTTTACTGATTTGGACAGGGAGATACTCTGTAAAGGTCAAAAAGCCCCTCTCCTCTCCTAGTCATTATGGTCCAGAAATAAATCTTTCTGTGCAAATGCTGGTGAGTGAATATTTGAAATCATGGATGGTTTCATTTATAATTTAAAAAATTAAAAAAACAAGGTTGCATCTAGAAAGACTTGAGCACAAGTCTTTCAGCCAGTAAATCCCACTGCTTAGCTCTTCAAGGAATCCTGTGAGTCAATGTCTCTAACACAGTGTTTTTTTCAATACACCTACATGGTACCAGCTCTGCTTCAGGAACTGGAGAGGGATTGTGGGGTATAGAATGTGAACCCTGCTCTTAATAAGGCACCATTCTTCAAAGAAGTGGACCAGGAGCTGTACTCAGAAGGTGTGGGGTTAGTCTGAGCAAGTGTAGGTGTCCACAACATAGGTGTCAGTTCATCACTTCAGGTTTTCTTCCTAGCCAGCAGAGAGAAATGTTCACTTTTGCCCATGGCTTATCCATCCTCAAGTATATATTTGAAATAGCAAAAATGAACTGCACCATAAAATGTCTGGTTTTCTCTACATGCTCTGAAAGGAGTCTGACATGACTAACTCCAGTACAACATCTGTAGACACCTTGAGTGAGCTGAGTCCTGCTTAACCTGTGCCCAGCCCCCTGTCTTTCTGTTCCCTGCCCTTTCTTTGGTTCCCCCTCAGAAGCAAGGGCATCAGCTGCTCCAATCCTTCACCTCCTATAGCTGAATCCTGTGAGAGTTTCTGTTGCCCATCTTGCACAAAGGAGAGGCACAGAGCAGATTGCCTGGATAGAAGAGGTTTTAAGAAATAAACCACCTCTGGGATACACAAAGTAGCTATTTTCTTTTTCTTGTAGCTGATTGTGCAATAAGCAAACTGTGCCACAAAACGGGGCATGAACCTCATTTTGCTGCATGATAGCACAGTTCAAATTACAAACACAAGAGTGCCTTTGGTACACTTATCTTTCATTGGTACAACTGTCTTAAGTTTTCTGATTCTGTTTTTGTAGGTTAGATAATGATCTTGATGAGATGCAGTAATTCTCTGCCTCATAAGTGGTGTCTCTCATTTGCTCTGCTGATTGCTCAGCATCCATAAGAGCAGCAGCATTTTGTTGCAGGTGTAAAGTCAGTTTTCTAAGTCTCTGTATGAATGCTAATCAAGAGGTACACTTATGTGTGTCTGTTTCATATTTTTGTATCAATTGTTTGCACGAGGGGAACCATTAATATGTTTATGTAAAAGGAAGTGAGATTGTCAGTCTCAGAGGTACTGCCATGAAAAACCTTTAAATCCATTGGTTAATGATTTAAATGTGATCAAATCAGAAGAAATAAGGGAAGGCAGTTTTATGTCTCACGATCTACTTAAATACCTTGCCTTTTCTGATAAGCACATGTCATCATCAAAACTAACACTTTGTAATTGCAATAAATCTTTCTAGGCAAAACAAAAACTGAATAACCATGTAGATGGAAATGATGCAGTGATTCAGTCAAGTAGAATATGTAATGACAGAAATGTCCCGTGATTCAATGGTCATGGTGAAAATTTAAGTACTCTAAAAATATTCTTTTTTTTGTGTGTGTGTGTACCATTAATAAAAACAGTACTTTTTTCTATTATATGGCTCTGCAAGCTGGGAATATGATAATGTTTTTAGTCTTCAAAGGGCAGTTGGAGAGTACAGCAAGCTGCAATGTGCTGTTACTCATCTAGTGCTGCCATGTGTTTGATGATGGTATAATGAGCAGTAAATATGCTATCTTAGTTTTACTCAGGGGAAGATAACTTCTGTGTATTAACGCTTTTGTTAATGCTATGGGTGTTTTTAGTATTGTTTAAATATTACTTTTTGCTTATAATTGCAAATAGTTTATTGCTGAAAGAGCAAAAAATATGTGGACAACATGAATTTTAGTTGAGTTAAAAAGTGAGGAAGAGAAACAGTGACACAAATCAAATGTCCAGTTGGATCAGTGATAGAACCCAAAAGGAATGATGGTAGAGAAGAGAAAACTGAGAGGGAGGGTCTTTTCAATAAATATAAATATCTCAGAGGCAGGTGTCAAGAGGATGGTGCCAGACTCTTTTCAGTGGTGCCCAGTGACAGGACAAGGAGTAATGGCTATAAACAAAGACATAAGGAGTTTCACCTCAACATGAGGAAGAACTTTACATTGAGGGTGTCACAGCACTGGAACAGGCTGCCCAGGAAGGTTGTGGAATATCCCTCTCTGGAGACATTCAAAACTCACCTGGATGTGTTCCTGTGTAACCTGTTCTAGGTGACCCTGGAGATCATCTAGTCCAACCCCATCTGCTCTGTGATTCTGTGATTTTGTGATGTCAGTTTAGGATGACAGATATGCCATTTCTTGACTTTATTCTCATCTTTTACTATTTATCGATGTTCATGTGGTGCCTATGACTACAATATTGGCAGAAACCATGTGCTGTAGAGAAGTAGGATCATCAGTGCTTTGTAAAAGGACTGTGAATGAAATGAACTGCAAAATTAAGACGTGAACCTTAATGCTTCACATTTTCATGTTTCTCTTTCACTTAAAGACCTTCCAGCAGGCATGTTAGCCAACGTTACATATGCAGGTAGTTTCTCTTTATGCATAAAAAGTTCTCCTTGTTGGTAGGATGTGCTTATTTTTAAGAAATCAAGTCCTTTTGAGAGCTTGGTGCTGAAAAATTCTGTTGATTTCAAGGCTTAAGAATTTGGTAACCCAAGAAGACTTCTGTAGAATAAATGGATGACCCTGTGCAGATATTTTTTTTCTGTTTGTTGTCCAAAGTTTTCTATCTTATTAGAGTTGTAGTAGCAATATAACAATCATTTTGCAATCCCAACTGGAGCAAGAACTGCAATGGCTACTCTGCAAACATGTACTGTTGAACTTTGCTCTGTAGTGCAATTTATTTAATGTGCTCTTAATTTATGTTCTGACTTTCATAATTCATGTCAGACCTCCTTAATAGTAGCGATGGTTCTTTGTTCTTTGCATTGTTGGCACCATAGACCTTAAAAGCATTTTACAAAGGAATGGTAAGTGTCATTGTCCCATTTTATTGAGAAGCAAACTTCAGGACTGGAAGTGACCTACTGAAAATGTCACAGTCTGCAGAAGAACCAAGACTTCCTAAAAAATTTAATACTGTAATTGCCAGATTAAAAAATACTTGTGACTGTTGTGTACCTAGGAGCACATAATAAGAGAAACAGTAATCTTGGTAATGTAGTGGGCATGTATGTGTGTAAATACATGTGTGTAATCTTTATGCGGGGCATTGTTTTAAGGAAAGAGTCCGTGGGACCTTAAATTTCTGTACTTTAAAACATGTCTAAACATTGCTCACATATTAAAAATGTTTAAGAATGTTTACAATATAAACTAGAACAGTGTTAACTTTTTTGAAATTGGAATCTGTGCCTGAAAGCAATACATTGTTTGACCCCCTAAAACATGTAAAATTAGGACTCAGCTCTGTGCTACTGGAAGATCATGTAGTTTGTGGATTAATTTATTCTCAGCTTCATTTAATGTCTTCATTTCTTGTGTCCTCCTAGCAAGAATGTTTCTATTTGGGGATTTAATTAATTACTTTTTAAAGGTTACTTGCTTTAAAGGTCAATACAATAGATTATTCCCTGCAGTGTAAGATTAGCTAAATAAGCAAGTAATGGTACCTGACTAGTTGATGTATTTTAGTGATATTAGTATAAAAGGTATGTTGACCACAAACTGATTCAGGACTTGACTGTAAGAAGATCCCTAAAATCTTTTAAACTGTAAACTTAGCTGAACTGTGAAGAAATGCATAAGATATATGAACAGCTCATTAACTAAATTAAAAAAGATTCGTTCATCACTGGGTCGCCTTTCAAATGCGTATGTTTATACTCACATCCCTTTGACTGTTCTTTGAGCTCACGTTTTGTACTTCAGAACATAGCATGGTGACATTTGTTATCTTACTTGATGGCACAGCGCTGAACTCTCTGTTACAAGGTCTTTTCATTCAGATTGCTAGTTTTTCTAGAAAATAATAGCTTTTCAGTGTCATAAGTTATCTTTACAAAATACCTGAAAATACTGTGGTTACCTGCCTTGCTGACAAGAGATCACTTAAGTGTGTGCAAGATGTTCTCTTTCCTTTGTAATTCTGAAGAAAAGCAGATCAGAATGTCACCATGATTCTGGATTGGTTCTTTATTTATTATTGTGTTCTTGGGATAAATAGAACAGAACACAATATCAACTCATGGATTGAGAATTGTATTAAAAACATAGAACTGTTTTATATAAATCATATCCTAGTAGCAAGGTAATTGTAATAAATTTCAAATTTTCAGGCAACTGTGCCAGAACAGGAATTTATGGGAAAGTTGACTTTGTTTTCTGAAGTGTATAATTTTCCTCACTGTTGAAACAAATAATGTCACATTAGAAACGTATTGCAAGTTTATTTAAATATGATTCATCAAGTATCCAGGTGATGGTGAGGTCCAGTCCTATGTGTGCTTCACAGGGAATAGTCCCATGAAAATCTACACATGATGAAGTTGGACCTTTATGAAAATTCTGCATGCTTTTGTGAATATATAACACATTAAAAAAAACCCCACTTCTTCAAGATATAGGGGAAAAGAAAATATTCACTAGCACCATGCACTTTGTTTTAAATTACCCATGCTTTTATATTTAGTTTGATATAGTTAATGAGTCTGTGTATCCCAAAGTTCCTTTGAGGATGATAGAAAAATGTAAAGAGAAGACCTTTGAAAAAGTTTTGGTCTTTGCTGTGTGTCTTCCCCTTTCCCAGTGTGGCATACACATAATGCAGCCTTCAGAGAAAGACCACCACTGGACAAGAGTATCCAATCAAGGGTAGAAAGATTGGTTTTGCTTAAATATTTCAATGGAAGAAAACATAAAATATTCTAAGAACTTTTCTGACTATATATTGGAAGTTCTTGACTTGAGAGAAATGCTTTCAATTTCCCTCTAGAATATGTTCTTTTTGTTAAAAATTAAACACATATATTAAAAGCTGAGGAAAATGGAAGATACCATGAATATATATATTCTTTTGAAAACAGTATGCAATCAGGCACATTGTATGAAAGAATTATTAAGTAAAATAATTTTTAGATTTGAGTAATCTTTCAGTGACATTGGCTCCTGTTGCCACTGAAATGCACATTAAAGCTCACTTCAATAGAAAGTGAGATTGTCTTCATTATCTATATTCAGTGCTGCATCACTAATAGGGTAAAACTTGTGATTGCAGACATCTTTTCAAAAATATCCTCCTTCTATTACCTGACATATTAGTTTGGGTATTTTTCATAGTCTAAGGATGGTGTATTTAATAACATATAATTATTATGATTTAAAGATATGAAATTGTTATTATACTATCTATGTATGTTACTTAAGCTTAATCAAAGTCATTCTGTGTTGTTTCTTATACTGGCAGTAGCTGTATCATTTAATTTATCAAGAAGCTTCTCAAACTTTCTCTTTTATGATATTCGTATGCTCTTGATGCCATCTTTCATTGTGATTTTATTAAAAGTTGCTTGCCAATTAGTTAGTTTTATTACATCCTTCCAGTCCTTACAAATTCTGGAGGGTAGTAATACCAGCTTTATATAAATAAGCCAGGGTTTATGCACATTTTATTGTTCGTTGTTTTCTCTCCAATCTTCTGTCATGTTAGATATTGTTGTAGTCACAGAGTTTTAAAATCTGATCTATTTTAGAGGCTATAATAACAAAACCGTTTCCTTAAAGAGTATTTTCTAGTAATAGAGGAAGACTGTGTTTAAATTTTACCTCTTGTGATTTTGATTTATAGTGTACATAGGAATCTTTTTTTCTGTGCATATATTGTGTTTAATCCTTATATGACAACATCTTACCTGTGTAGAATTTATGTGTCTTATTTTTGTCTACGATTTAACTGGACATTGCTATTTTTATAGCAACCAGTACTCAATAACAGCTACCCTCTCATGCTTCGACCACACAGAGAAAAGAAGCACTCTCATTAATGATCACAATAATCCTGAGCAGCAAATAGAGCTTTATCTGTCAGTTCCAAGAAAAAATACTATCTGAAATAATTTGTGTAATATAGAGATAATGAGAGATTAGTGCATCTGTTCCAAAGAGCCTGACCTTCAAAACATTAGCTCTGCAAGATTCAAGCACCATGGTGTAACGCTGCTATGAAAGGCAAGTTTGTTTTACTTTTGTATTTTATGATCTTCATCCATGAGCTAATATATATTGAAATCCCTGGAAAGATGTAGTACTACTTGGTATGAGTTACAGAGATTAAAATTACTGTAAAAGGCATGTTTGTGTTTAACCAAAAGTAAGTCCAGGACCACGAAAATAAGGTTTGTTTATTATATTTTAATATTGTGCCATGTACTCTCACGAACCATCTTTTTATATGCCATCTGCAAGTAAATTTGGAATTTGAAATCTGTGGTTCAGACTGGCTGATTGACTATTGCAGATTTTCATGCTTGTTATTATGATGTGCAATTTTCTGCTGCCCTTTCTCATTTTCTTTTGTGCTGATGTTGATATGCAATTTTTGTTTTCCAGATTATTTTTAAATGGGTGTCATTTCTTCATCTGTAGTAGGTTTGTCAGTGCCCTCTATATTAATACAGCAAGAAAATTTAATACTCAATCTTAGCCTCTGGTTTTGAATAATTTATGGAGAGGAAAATGGCTTATTAAATAGTTCAGAAGTAGTGAAATTAGCTTCATATTGTACTGTATTTTTTGTTACTAGCATATATGGAGAAGCGTTTGTGAATATTGTATTAGTTCAAGACAAGTGCATTTGATCCTTAAACCTATTATTATGCATGCACTGTTGCATTAAAAACTGTATTTCAGGTAACCTTGTGGTTTAATTGGAATAGCAGTTTGTAAGTGTTTTCACTTCAGAAATAACTAGAAGTTTGGGAGGGAGTCAGTTTTTTCTGTAGACACAGGCTGTATTAGCACCATTTAGTATTTTTTTCCTGTTTTCTCCCCACTTGAAAGGGCTTTAAAATTTTGTAAACACTTGCTGTCTGCTTATATCTGTTGGCTGTAATTCAGACGCTCTCAAATATTAATTTATAAAAAATGGCTGATTCTCTCTTGTGCTTATATTTTTCTTAGCTTTTTATCATGTTTGTAACAGAATAATTATATGATAAATCTTTTATAAAACAAGCTAACAGTCACAATAAAAAAATATTGCTTTGTAATAAAAATTTAGTGTAATTTACCGGGGAAAACACTGAACAACTCTTCCCATATTGGTGTGCTTTTTACCTCATGTCTGTTGACTGTTGTTTCATCTGCTTTCCCTTTGAGAAAGGCAAGTGCTTCCTTGTTAAGCAAGGTTTGTATCCCAGAGAGGAGAATAAGTGGCCATAGGGACCTGCAAAAACAGCCTGGAATCATTTTTGATGTCAAAATGCAAGATGTTACAGAAAATCCTACTGTCTCACATTGCTCCCTACCTTGCCCAGACATTAAAGCAGTAGTGATGCTGTGACAGTTTTTTTGTGCTGGTGTCTCTCTGTGGCACGGTTGAACTTTTACATCTTGTCAGTACTGTTTTCCTCAGTGCATATTTGATAATGGACATAAGCCAGCAATACTGAATGCAAACCTTAGCATTTCATAGCAGAGTTGTGCCGGAGCATTCATTTGGGAAGTTTGGCTGAACCATCTGTCTCTAAACTAAGTCTTCATGTGCAGTTGTCCACTTTCAATAATATAAACACAAAGGGAACAATTATATGTTACAGTTATGCAGTGTTTATCTAGCAGAGATCCGCTGCCCAAGTCTGTAGGTGTTTTTACGTACTGATTGATGTAACTAATGCAAATCAGTCTGAATGTAATGCCACAAACAGCTGTTTTAAAACAGAAACATTCAGTGACTGTCACTACTTACCTGTTTGAACTACTACTGTGAATAAAAAGCTGATTCAAAAGATAAATTTTGCCCTGGGACCACCATTAGCTGGACTTGAACTCTAGCTGACCAAAAGAAGGACCCTCTCCTGAGTTTTTAGCTTCCCTTCTGGCAGGCTGACCTCAAAAGTGAGAGGTATGTCTGTATGTCATGACAACATAGCTGGCTTGGGACTTTAGGTAGTCACATTTTAAGAGAAATTCAAAAGCAAAGTAAACCTTAGCACAGTACTTTGGCTGAAGAAGAACATGGCTGTACTTTACTGCAGCTGAAACTTCAGTGGGATCACTGATGGTGATACAAGGGGCAGCAGTGCAAACAAGGTTGCAAAAAGAAAGTGTAAAATTTTGTTTAATTTTGTAGAAAGTTTAAAGGAAAGTTTGCTTGAGGTGTGGTACTTTGGAGGCTACCTAGAAAAATTTACTTTGTAGAGAGCATGAGGCTAATATTTCAGGATGTAGTGGTGAAGAAACAAGGCAAGTTTTTGTTACAGATCCAGAAGAGAAAGTCAAACAGTTTTAACCCTGTAAAGGGGGTTTGATCATACAAGTAAGAAATATAAGGAATGATTTTTCCTGGAACTAGGAGGAATGTAAAGGAGGAAAGGCTGTTACTGAAGTCGGGGATTCTGTTTTTTTTTATTTCAGTTTTAAACTTCTTTCAGTTTCCCTGAGCAAGAACCTGAGTGGGAGGGAACTTCTGTACACTTGGCATGAGTGCAGCACTTTGTGTAAAACTGCTCAACATGGCAGACTGGTCCTGAAGCCTTTGCCATGCACATGCTGAAGGCACGTCTTGCAGGGTGACATGCATCCATTAGCAACTACCAAAATCAGTTTCTCATTCCTACCATGGCATTGTACTTATCTTTGGAAGACAAATCTTTCTATTTAATTGTATTCTGCTTTTTTAGTGTAACGTGCACTATGAGAGAATTGAATACCATACAGCTATGTATTTTTGAAAAAGGTGATAAGCAAACCTCTCTGTGGTTTACTGAGCATCATTTCTAAATGTATCAAGAAGATACAGAGTACTTCAACCATTGCACTAAATAGGAAATCTGTGCCTAAGCAATGAAAATAGGTGGACATCTCAGCATAGGAGCAGCATAAGATATACTGTGTCACTACTGGAGAGGATTTTGAGTTTGTCACCTCTACAATATTTGCAATCATAAATCCTGTTATCTGTTTATTAGCTGCAATGAACAACATAATTTGTGGCATTTTTCTCCTTAATCACTTTAAATAATCAGAACTTTACCATAACTTGAACATCTACTAGACAGAAATTTATTGTGCACATTTTAATTTTTTCCCCTGTTATAATCCTGTTTGAAATAGTTCTCTTATTTTTACTTGACAAATGCCAAGTCATTTCCTTTCTCCTTTCTGTCTTTTATCACCCTGATATCAAAATTCACTATGTACATTAGGTTGGGTACCTCCTTTCTTTGTGAGAGCAAGTGAGAGAAAGCACACTGGTCCCGCACATTGGTCCCTACAATTTTGAATGCCAAGTTGATAAAGGTGTGTTAAATTAATTGATTCTTAAATAATGCAAAAGGAAAGCATAATACATTTTCAGAAGAGAGTATTAGAAAAACTAAAACACTTGACATTGAAACACATATGGCAAAGTTTGTTTCCTCAAAAGGAAGTTTGAAGATGAAAGGAGTAATTAAAAAATGAAATTCTGTTCTCAAAATGCACATGGGCATTTCAGAGACAGTGAAACTTTAACTCTGTTGTACTCGAGTCCCTCTAGGACAGTAACATCATTTAGACTTTTCTGTAGCATAACTGTAATTTGGTAGCTAATGCTAATTTGATGCTTTCTCAGGTTTACGATGTTTCAGGTGTGTTTGTACCAAAATTCATGCAAAATGAGTCAATATCATCAGGACAGAGAAATGTGTTTCTGTGTTTATCTGACTCTCCTCATCAAGTTCCAAACAGCAGCATTAAAAAAATGCATCTACCAAAGTTGCCAAGAATATTTTGAGCTCTTCTCTGCTTGCACACTCTGCTGAATTTTTTAACCTTTTGGCAATAAATTATGAAGTGCTAGCTGGTAGGTAGTTCAGTACTTTTTTTCACTGCAAGGCCTTATAATGTAATCACAGTTGTAAAAGGAACTTGTGAGTGAAGCAACTTGATCATTCCTCGCTGTGCTGCGGTGCCAAGTGGTTACAGGATAAGGAGGGAGAGGCAACGCCAGGACCCCAAAGATTTATTCCACCCAGGAACAGCACAGGTTATTTAAACAAAGGTGAAACTGCTTTAGTTGCTAGCTGCTTGTTAAGGATTATATCATAGCAAATGTTTAATTTTGCTTAAACTAAAGGTAAGTCTGGGTTTTCTGTGTGTTATTGTGATGAGCCTACTCGTGAGTCTGATTTTTCGCAATGTACGATAGTCTGTGGTTATAACTTTACAATGCTACAGTCACTAAGAAAAACCTGAGTTGCTGTGATACTTTGATCTGTTACATTAGAAATGATCTCTTAAAGGCAGGTTAGTAACATTTTTAAAGGGAAATGTGATACCCACCTGGGACGTGCTGGTAGTGGTAAAATGAAACTTGAAGGGCTTGAAAGTTACAGTCAGAGCACATCAAACTACAGAAAAGATAGAGTATTTTCAGATCAATTCACAGATTGGTAATTGTGACAAAAAGGAAGGGACTGTTTCTGAAGCTGTAATGCCTCCTGATTAGTTTGCTGTGACATTAAATTAGGGTTGAGCTATTATTCAGAAACTTTTCAACTGTACAGAAAGGCATGTAACATCTTTTTACTAGAAGATACTTTGGCACCAGTGGTTTTGAGAGTGTTTAAATTTACAGTTCAATTTACAGTTTTTTTCAGAGATTATTAAAATAATTAGACTTTGGATTGCCGTTTTGTAGAGTACATAGGTCTCAGGAAACTTTGTGAAGATGCACAGCAGTAGTGAGTTTTTATCAGTGATGTCTCATAAATTGTCTCCTTGGTGATATCATCTTGTAAAATATTGTCTTTTAGTAGTCATACTGTCATTCTATGTTTTTAATAATAAATACTGAAGTATTTGTAATTGTGAAGACTTACTTATAAACAGTCTCAAATTGACTAAAATTTTTATGGCTGCCTATATCCAAAAAAGTCATCAAGTTACTTAAATACATATAAATTTCTAATGAAATGAAATGCTGGTTAAGTTTATCTGAAGGATCTCCTCAATTTTTTTTCTGCATTGCATTTTCTTTTCCCCTCCTGTATGAACTGCAAGCTGTGTCCCAGCACCCTTTCATTGGACAAATGTTATTTGGGTTGACTGGTAATAAACAATTCTTATAGGGCTGTGTTTTTATGGAAAAATGTTACTGTTGAAGAGCAAACAACTCTTCTGAGCTTCTTATTTTCTTCTGCCTCATGTTCTTCTCCAGACTCACAAAAAAAGCAAAGAGTATATGAGAAAGTGAGTGCTTGATATTTTATAAACTGTTTACATAGTAAATAATTTGCTGGAAACATGACTTTGTTGATTTACTAATTGAACATCACTGATAGAGGCATTAAGAGTTAAAGAACATGGCATGTAGACCTATTATCAGTTTCACTGACATGTTCTGCTTTTATATGGTTCTTTGTATATGTGTGAACAAGATCATTAATATGCTTTAATATCTGTATGTTTATAAAGCATGCTTAGCACAATCCCAGCACTAAAAACTCATTGCTATATATCATCTTTGATTGCCTCATTTTGGCTGACACACTGGCTCTTTTCTCTTCATTGCAAGTATGTGAACAAAACTATTAATCTTTATAAAGTAATTTCAGAAGCCATAACTGATCTTTTTCTGACCAGATAACCCTTGTTTTTCCTTAAAATACGTGTGCCCTAGTTAGACACAGGTTTTCTTCCCTGACATGAAAAAATCATAAGTATCAGGATAAACATAAAAAACCACATGCTTGTTTTTACGTTTCGGGGGGGGGGGGGGGGGGGGGGGGGGGGGGGGGTGTGTTTGTGAGTTTGTTTTGGGTTTTTTTAATGAAATGTGTCTAAGACCATCTTTTCTGCAGGAGATATGATTTGTAAAAGGAGTTGCTCAAAGTTTTGAGCCCATTGTCAGGTAGTAAACAGTGGTCTGATTTTCCAGTTCTTGTTTACTTTTATTTTGAGCATGGACATATTCCTGTCATTTGTTCTCAAAGTGCTACTTCAGCTTCATGCAAGTCACTAGGAGCTGTTGGATAAGTAAAATTACTGTCCTTTGAAATCTAAAACTGTTAAGAGTCTGAGTCTGCAAGTTTTCAGTGAAAAATACATTCAAAAGCTGAGATTCTGCAGTATGCTGGCTAAAATGCCATCAAATCATTAATACAACCATTAATAGCACTTCACTGAAGTTTCCTTTTGTTAGGATTGGTGCTTTTTGTTCCTTTGCTCTATGTATGTCAGAAAAAAATATTGTGTGTATTAATGGGCGAATTGCATTATCCATTTTTGTTATTTTCTGAAAATATTTATTGGGAATGAAAGTGGTTTACCAGATGAGTATGTAAACTTTTAAATATAGCTGTGAGATAGTTTTTTTCCAAAATTCTGATAAAATTTCTTCTCGATAAATTATCCTAGCTGAAAAGGTGAATATTCTTTCTAGAAGGTTTTGTTATTTATATTAATATAAATGTTGTTTGTGGATTTGTTTTAATAAATAGAAATGGGAAGAAGTACATGATAGTTTATGTTTGGATTTTAAACCTCAGGATCTAACACTAAAGAATATAAACAGCATTCTCCTTTCTTTGATATATTGTGTGATAGTTGGAAGAAACATTTAAAAGACCATTACTGCAATATTCCATATCTTTTTATAAACAGCATTATGTTCAGAAGAGGATAGCACAATACACAGAATGGAAAATACAGGGGAGTATTGCAGAGTATAAAGTCTAGAAACATTTGTATTTAAATGTTATATTTTTTACTATTTATCTCTGTCCATAGTCATTATGTAATTTCAGCCTTAGAGATCGATATGCTGCTGAGTTCATATGAAAGATATACACATATACAAAAAACAAATGCTCTTTGAACCATTTCCGCTTTTATTTTTCCCTCTGATTTGGGATTATAAGCCAAGGGGCACTTTGTCAGATATATGTAAATATATTTGTAAATATATTTTATTGTTGTTTAAAAGTGCTACATGCAAAGTGAGAGGGATGCTGCAGAACTTGTAACTCAGCAGATCTCCAAGCATTTCAGGTTGTAAAAATCACTAACACATCAGAAAGAACCAGAAGAAAATGTTCCCTTGACTTTTCTTTTTATAGTTCTTTGAATTGAGGTTGACCCTAACTATTGCAGTTGGCATAACCTTGTTGGTGTCTCACATAGTCATTGTGCAAACTAACCATACGGTCACAGTCCTGACAGGTTTCAGTCATAGCTGGCTCAAAGCTTTTAGGCTTTCTTTGGATGCATAAGCATACTTGATACCATGAATAATTTGCCCTTGAGTCATGCAATGACATTGAGTATTATCACTTTTCTTATGATCCCTTTCATTGTGGATTTAGTAGTGGTATATGCTTTGTTCTCTGGTGTGTTCTTTTGAAATTATCATGAATTTTCCATACCACATACCTAGGTGCTGCATGTGTGTAAAATGGTTTCTTTTTTTTTGGTGCTAACCAACTAGTTGCACTCATGTATGATTCTGGGCAATGCTCATTAAGGCACCTTTCCCTGTAGGCAGTACACAGAGGGTCATGTAAGCATTTTCTTCTGCCCTACAGCAGTCTTTAACACTGTCCTGTTGACTAAATTGCCAAGCTCATGTCCTCGCATATTCTCATATTCTTATATTCTTGTCCCCTAGGCTTGATCAATGGCATGTAATATGCACCTTGGCACCTTGCATAAAAGCTTTACTCCAGCAGCCCCTCCTGATATTTCAGACTTCCTATACTGAAATGAACAAAATGTAATAGCTGATTCCAGGTACCACATTAAGCACAAAGGAAAAGGCAGGCAAACAGTGATGCCATGTGCAGTCATGGCTTTGCTAAGCAGGGGGCTGGGAGGGAGGAATGTTCTGACATTGTCCCCTCTGAATTGGATGCCTTAGAGATGTAAAGCTAGCCTTGAGGTATCTCTAATAGGACATCTTATATCTCTAGATACTATCACTGACCCTTTCTCGATAATATAATTCTGTTGTCAATAGTTCCTGGCTTCTATACTTGAAAGCAATTAGGACGTACAAAAATTGGGGACACATCAATTGCATTGTAATTGCAAATGTAAGATAGTGCATATTTGCTTTTTGCACTGCTTGGTCTGTTAAGTTAATTTTGTCTAGGAAAACCAAAATCGGGGACTAGTTTCTTGTCAAACCAAAAAGGAATTGCTACAGGCTACATTTATAATAAGTAGAGGGAAATAGCACATTGCACACACTCATCAGTGTAGCAGGAGTGCTACAACAAGCCTATTGATAAATTGCAAAATGCTTACATGCCGTGTATATTTTGTAGCTGCAGGTGGCTGCTTTATGATCCTTTGCCATCAATTATTAAATCTGCAAAAATATTCATCACAATTGCTCTGTAATAGTTTTTCTCTGACTTGTACCAGTTAAGCCAGGTGTTTCCATGTAATATATGCACATGAATCTGCATTGCTGCATGCAGAAAGCCTTACACAACTGACACAGCAGACAGAAGCATACAGAAGCATACAGGAGTAAATTTTACCTCTGAATGGTATTCAGTATAGAGACTGCTTATCTTCAGTCTGCACAATGAATACAGTGTAATTTACACAGGGCAGGCAAATGACTGTAACATATTGTAAAATTTAATTGTACATATCAAACTGATAAAAATTGGGAGCAGGACCAAGCATTCTCCAATAGATATCCAGATGAGCAGAAGATCTTCTCAGTATATCATAGCATAGATATTGAACTTGAATATTTTATGAACCTGTATTGTTCATATAAAGACAACATTCCAAAGATATATGCAAAGATATATGTTAAATTAAATGTAATGCAAGATGAAAATAAAAGTTTAAAAAAATGTAATATCAATATCAGGAGAAACCCTTGTGGTTGTTTGGATCCTGTACTTCATTGTGCTGTCAAGGCAGGACTGGAAGTTGTACTCCAGATTGAGTTCATGTTGCTGGGATGCCTTTAGAAATAGCAGCAGTTCCCAAATGAGCGGTATCCTAAGCACCTCCCTCTCAGAACTAGATTTTACTGAGAAGTTTGCAGGAGTACACTAACAAGATAAATGAACTCTTTACTTTTCGTGATATAAGTGGACAGAACGGAGATGCATAAAACTTCCAAAACCTGTGCAGCATGTATTTTGTTTCTTAGCCATGGGCAAAAGCAATTTCCTCTATGCCATAAACTCCTTGTTGTAGTTTATCATTCCATTGGGTTACTTTTATGTTATATTTCTGATTGTACTGCAGAATATTAAGAATGAGATTATAAAATTAAATATATAGGAGGACTCTAGTTTTCCCAGGAAACATTTTGGGTATTAGTAGCACTTTTAAGAGGAGACAAAAGGATGCTTTTTAATCTTCAACCTGAGAAAAAATGTTGATGAGAAAAGAAAAAGAAGTGGAACCAGTGCTGTAAGACAGAGAGCAGTGACGTGAAAAGTATTTGGAAAAAGACAATCTGTTATTTGCATCACAGTGAGACAAGATTTTGAACTTGCTTATGGCCATGCACAAGGATTCCTACTGCATGGTCTGTGCATTTAAAATCTATGGAGCAAAATGTGTTCAAGCAGTAATATTGATGTTATCCATGACAATGTAGTCTTAAAAAAAAAAATTCAATTTGCTATTTTCAATCTCTACTGTGACTCAAAGCTAAAATATTCATTTTTGTGATCTAGCCAATGGATATTTTTCATAGTGATTATTTTTATGACGATGTTCATTATGTTGTCCCAACAGCCTCGCTCTAATCCCTAAGTTTCAGCACCCACCATGTTTTCTAGGGGGTCCAGAACAACATCTCATTACCAATTTGTGCCATGCTGGTCTTGTAGCTAACTCTAGAATCTCATAATTTCCCTTTCCTGAGCCCCGAATACTCACAAGCAACCTTATTCAGCTGAATACATTTCGGATTCTACCATATTAAATCCTTCTGGTTATGCTGCCTGATCTGGCTGGCTCCAGAAAAGAAGACGGGGTAAACCACATAATCTCACACACTTTCTAGGAGCAAATGGAAACAGAGACACTTTCAGACAGGTCTTGGCAAGACAGAGAGAGAGAAAAAACAGTACTGGTGGGTAAATGCATGTTTACAGAAAGTGTGAATCCTATTTTGGAGTACAATGCTGTGTATGGGTTATACTTTCTAGGCTGCCTTTTGATTAATTTTTGATGCTCAGCCTACCTTTCAGTGTTGGTATGCCGAACACACTCTCAGTTTTTAAAGAGAAAGTTCAGGACAAAACTTAGCATTTGGTTTTCTACATATGGAGTCACTGAAGCTCCAGCAATACCTTCCACACCAGCACTGTGTAAGAGTGGAACCTGGTCTGCCTGGTGTACCTTGCCTACCCTAATCTCCATCCTATTTAGCAGCACTGAATAACCAAGGACTGGGAATTTGGATGAGTTGTGGTGGTCCAAGGAAAACCTCAGAGCTGCTGGCCTCAGAAGGGAGTAAAGGATCTGTGGAAGGAGCTGATCTCTTCCACTCAGAGGCATTTGTTTCTCTGTTTCTGGGTGGCCATAGATAAACAACCCTCATCCAGAAAGCTTAAGAGCGAAACCACAGCCTCTTTCACTGTGGTCATGTCCCCTCTGAGCCCAATATACAAACTCTTTCCTTTTCACTGTGGCCATGTTTTCTATTTCTCTGCTAGCTCCAAAGAGGTTACTCTGGTAGCTGTATGGTGTGATTTCTCCTTGCCCTCCACGAGCTCTGCAGACCAAAAGAGCAAGGGCCAGCTCTTCTTGACAGCATGTTTAAACACCCTGAGCAATGGGCAGACCACGTGGGCGCTACCAAAGACTTGAATTTTATGTGACGAAAGGTCACGATCTGTCGGTTTCAAACATCAACAATGTCCCAGTTAAAGAGGGAAGTGAAAAACCTTTAAGAGCAATTCAGTCTCCACAGCAGATGGAGATGGAAGAAACATTCACTTTTTCAGATATTCCCCTGAGCAGATGATGAAAAGGAAGTACCGACTTCACAAAGAGCAAGTGAAGGAGCACCAAAATGAAGAGGCAAATGCAGAAGAATGTTTTTGCATGTTCTTACATGAAACTTTGTCAAATTTACTACTTTCTGAGAGAAAGTAATGGTACCCATTGAATTTTGAGTACCCATTTTGAACTAAATGAAAAAGAACAGGATACTGAGTTTGAAGACAACAAACGTTATTACATCACATGGAGACTTTGGTGAAAGTAATTTAGTTAAAGATTGTTCAGAACAACAATCATCATCTAGAAGTATAATTTCTGCCATGAAACAGTAGAATTCATTGTAGATCAACCATACTCTGAAAAGGATCTGTAAGGGACTGGAAGCTCTCTTGCTCAAGGGAAATATGAAACCTTCCAGGTGGAAATCAAATTGCATTTTAAAGAATGTGTGATAGAAGCTTTTCCAAATGGAAATTCCCCAAGATTTACATTACTTTCTAATGTTCAGTTGCAAGCCTAGATTGTGACTGCCCAGAAGGATTGTGGAGTCTCCCTTACTGGAGATATTCAAGAACTGTTGGATGCAAGCTTGTGCCATGTGCTCTAGGAAGACCCTGCTTGAGCAGGGATGTTGGACCAGATGACCCAGATGTGGTCCCATCCAGCTTTAACTATTCTTTGATCTCCCAAACATATTCTAAAAGAGTTATTTCTGCTGAGGAAGTACTGAGCTCATAAATTCTATAAAGTTCACTGTCTACTTTGAAGATGTTTTGTGGTGAAAAGTAAGATTTTGCCAAGTCAAAATGCGTTATTATATTTTTGATACTAAGTATCTTAATACTTAACATTTTTCTGTGGAATGCATGAAGGATTTTTTCCATCTTTTTTTTCTGTGAGAGTTGTAACTTCTTTTGCCATCACCCAACCAACTAACAAGGTGTCTAGAAGCACATTACTGAGTGTGTGGTTAGCAAACACTATCAGAACTGTCTACATTCCAACTGTGCAAATGTTATTAAAAAGATATCAAGTTTCTAACAGTTTGCCCTAATGAAGATCTTCAGGTTTCAGCTCTTTTAAAGAGAAGCTATTTCCAGTTTGCAACTAGGGAAGAGAAATTGCTTTTTCAATCAGAATAGTCTTTTTATATGTTAAATAGTAATGATTAAGTCAGATCACTGTTAGAGAGGGGAAACTGCAAGGAAACACTTTGCTCTAAGTTGTCATTCTAACTGTCGCTTCTTTTTCTCTGCTTTCAGAGGGTGGCAGCAAGAAGCTAAAGAGCACAATACAGAGAAGCACAGAAACAGGAATGGCAGCAGAGATGAGAAGTCGTATGGTTCGACAGCCAAGTCGGGAATCCACTGACGGCAGCATAAATAGTTATAGCTCTGAGGGCAAGTAAGTGGCATTAAAAATATGAGTAATGTGGAAGTTTCTAATGAGGGAGAAGTTTCTTTCCCGAATTACTTGGGATGTCCCAAGCTCTAGCTGAAGGGGATGGCTCTGTGTACAGATTCTTCCTCTTGAAACATTTGAAAAATTGCAATATTTTAGGCACATAACATAAATTTCTCGGAAATTGAAATCAGGAGAGGATTCCTTAAGAATTCTTATTTTCTGGCATCCAGCGAGGCATTTTGTTCATCAAAAGACAACTAAATTCAGACTGCATTATTCAAAGCAAAACATAGGGATACTTTTCTTTAAGTTATGTTTGGATTACCTCAGAGTTAAACTTCAGACATCATATGTGAATCCCTGTGATATGAAACTGTTCAGCAATACTATATACAAAGAAAGTTTAGTTTGGAGTTGGTCCAAGTCTCTTATTGAGAATTGTAAACGCAAAGTCCAGCTGCCCCATCAGCTAAGTCAGGCAGACAGCTGTGGGGAATGGGGCAGCTGTTTTCATTCACTGCAAAACAACTCAATATGTAGGAAAGGAGAACAAAGGCAGTTCTGACATGAAAGAGTGCATGAATACTCCAGCCTCCTCACAGTTCTCAGTGGGACTCTACCATGTGTACCAATGCACAGTGGTCACTAGGGAATTCTTAGAAGATGACTCCCCACAGAAAGGGAAAATGGGGGTAAGCAAATGCACTCTATAGACTTGGAAACAAAATGAGAGATTTGGACTTCTTTGCCTTCATCTTTTTATATGCTTACTGTGTTACCACTCTTCTGCCTGGAGAAGTTGTGGATTGGCTCATCATTGGAAGTATTCACTGCCAGGTTGGATGGGGCTGTGAGTAACCTCATCTAGTGAAAAATGTCCTTGAGCATTGCAGGGGCATCAAAACTAGATGACTTTTAAGGTCCCTTCCAAACCTAACCATCCCATGATTCTGTGACAATGCTAAGAATTTTAAGAGTCATGTAAGAAAAACAGGCTACGTCATGAATAATTCAAAAACAAATCAGATAAAGCTCAAGTGAAGAATAAAGGACCGGTTTTCATAATTATGATTCCTCTATGGGGCATTACTTTTACCCTTTCAACACTCCATCCTGCTGTCCTCCTTCTTCTCTATGCTGGAGTTTCAATCTGTAAGGCATCAGTCTCTCCCCTCCGTAACAAAGGGCCCAATAAACTGGATTCTGCTAAGGAGGAGCTGTGAGAGCCTGTTTTCCTGATTAGCAGTGGAGGGGAGGGGTGGGAGCCAGCATTAGGGGTGAGGAAATTTTTAGGGGAACAGCTAAATCTTCTGTTCCACCTCCATTGTGTGTAAACAGATTTGTCAAGGCTAGGACAACCAAGGTCCGGATCTGGAGGTCACAGCAGGCATCTAGAGGACAAAAAGGTAGAGCCTTAAACTGTTGATTTCAGAATCAGCTTCTGAGTAAGGCAGTGAGGAGAGCAAGCCTGGTAAGTAAACAGAGTGCTTGCTTTTTACTGGGACATATTGCAGGCTGGGTGTGCGTAGTGGGACATAGTTTGAAAATTGTCCTTTAGAACTAGGCACATCTTCAAGCTATCATAAGTTGGTAGTCACACTATCTGCATTTCATGTCTTGTTTCTGTCTCCTCAGCACCTGTACCTGCTCCCCATCTCTTGCTGCACTAGCATCAGCTCTGCCTCTGATAATTCTCCTTACCTCTCAGATCTCTCATGCAATAGCTATCTTCACATCTGACCGTGTTTGTCCTGCTTCTTTGATCCATGCTTTTGGCACCATAACTTTTCACTATGTTTTGGTTTGATAGTTACCAGTTCTTCTGGTTGATTCCTGATTCTCAGTATACCTCAGCTTTATTTCATGACTCCAAACCCACTTTGTACTTGACCTTAGCTTTAAGGATTGTTATCCCTGAGCTCCACATCTCTATTCCAATCTCTGCAAGACTAAAGAAACAGTGAGTTCAGTGAAGTGAAAACACCACTGATATCTAACAGTGACTCTGAAGGGAAGCCTGGAAGAATGGGTCAAAGGAGGGAGACAACAAAACTCAGGTGAAAAAGTTAAATATATCTTGCTGAAATGAGAGAAGAGAAACATTCTTTAAACAGCACACAATGCCATAGGCAAAAGGGATGCCAGAGGGCTCTGTTCAGTGGGGTGCTGCACTTTGTGGCTTAGAAAACCTCTCTGAAGTCTTCTATTTTTCTGTGATTCTGTGATTTAGCTATGGATCAAATCCTCAGTTGCTTTCAAATTTGTATGAGTTCCACAGAATAACGTTAGTTTACAGCAGCTCTGGGTTTAGACCACAGTGAAAGAAGAAAGTTAAATGGTAAGAAAGATGACCAATAAAAGAAGTTTCTACTGTTTAATTACTTCCCCCACATGAAGTAGAATGTAGAACATTACTTCGACACAATCTCGGTGGAGGGGAAACCACACAGCTCTGTTACATAATCAGGGTGCAGGCACTGTCCCAGCTGATCCTAAAATCATCTCCCTCTCTCCCTCCTCTGGGCTTGTCTTTTAACATTAGAAGGGTCAGCTTTAACTTCAGATGTTATGTCTGGTGTGAACATTGAATCAGTTTTTGACAGCACCTTGTATTCAGAATAGTGGGGCTGTTTGCAACATTTTTTTCTCTTGTTTTGTCTGAAGTTCACTCTTGACATTACTGTAGGGAGATAACGATGACAATTAGGAAGTGCTTATGTTAAGTTTGCACGAGTTTCTTGTCCTTCCTTCTGTGTGTGACCCTGACTTTACTTCCAGGATCACATAATTTATTGACAGTAACATTCCTCATGCCGCATTTCTTAAGACCAATCAGATACGTAGCTCAGCTATCCCTACAGTAGGTACCCCAGGTACTTGCTTGGCCCTTAATTGGAGTTTAATGAACTAGAATTAATATACATTAAGATGAGTGTGTAGTTCTCAACCTTCATTATTATATGTATAGCTGGACATGTGGTCTCAAGTGAATATTTTCAATGTTAGTCAACATGTGGCAAAATGTGACACATCTTGGGAAAAAAAGCCTAAGAAAAAAGCAAGAAACTTTTCATAGCAGAAGCAAGAGTGAAAGGATAATGACACTGGGGTGAGAAGCAGATTGTGTCTTGTCAAAAGGTCTGGGCTTGAAGCTGCATCTCAAGGTTAGGTGAATGCTCTAAGTGGTGGGCTGATGGTTGAACTGGAGACCTTGAGATTCTTTTCCTCCTCCATCTAAAGAAAACTTATTTTTTAAAAAAAGACAGATTTTAAAACTGAACATTTGGAAAAACAGAGTTTTCTAATGAGAAGCACTGTGCCGAGGGAATGGTATGAGGATGTGTCAGGGGAGGTTTAGGTTGGACATTAGGAAAAGGTTCTTCACTCAGAGGGTGGTTGGGCACTGGAACAGGCTCCCCAGAGAAGTGGTCACAGCACCAAGCCTGACAGAGTTCAAGAAGCATTTGGACAATAATCTTGGCTGCATGGTGTGACTCTTGGGCATGATCCTGTGCAGGGCCAGGAGTTGGACTTTGATGATTCTTGTGGGTCCCTTCCAACTCAATATATTCTATGATTCTATGATATTTTCTGGCCAATATTTGTCACAGACAATCTATATGTTTATGCAGGCATAGTAAGAGCAGTTAGTTTTCAAGAGAGAAATGGGCTTTTTCTATGCAATTTATGGGTTTGTAAAGAGTTTTCAGTGTGAATTGAATGGCTGGAGCACATAAGCCTGATGTGAAGAAATCAAAGCTTTTCACACTACCTGTTTTTATTAGGAAGTTTTTTAATTATTTATTGCAGTCTGTTAGGGAATTTCCTTTGAAGGAGAAGCAGATAGAGAGTGGTGGATGGCCTGCTGGGTAAGATGTTATCTAGACTTAGTTTAAAGTCTGTTCCTTTATTCCTCATAACCGTGATGAGGAAGTCAAAGCTGAGTCTTCCCACCACGGGTCACTCTTTCTCTCCTTCTTTTTTTTTTTTTTGTTTGTTTCTCTTGTTATTGTCTGAAGACTCTGTCTCTAATAAAAATAAAGTGGAGACTGGAATATAAGAAAGTAGCTTGGAAAAGCATATATCATAGCATCATAGAATAGTTTGAGTTGGAAGGGACTTGTAAAGATCTAGTCCAACCCCTCTGCCCTCAGTAGGCACATCTTCAACTGCACCAGGTTGCTTAAAGCCCCATCCAACCTGGCCTTGAATGTTTCCATATAATCTGTGCCTATGTATGTGTTCAGTTTGTATGTTGAAAGAGGCGTAGGTACCAACTGTAGATCCAGTTTGTCTACCAGAATATTTTGGCTAGGCGTTGGTATGAGGTGTAACTCTAATCACCACTAGTACTACCTGCCAGTTTACTGCTTCATTTAACAGCTGCAGCAATCAGATTAATTTAGTGTATACATCTGGTTTTCCTGTTTGCTCTAACTGATGCAGGTGGGATTTGGATCTAAGTCAGTCAAACATTCTAAAATGAAGGACAGGCTATTAAATTTCTTGAAGCTTTTATGTTTTCTCATACAAGGTCACTCACAGTTTATTCAGCTGTCAGATTCTTCACTGCTCCTGAAGAACTGCTTAGCAAGACCTGTTTTATGGACTATTTTGGGTCCGTTTGCAGAATTTCACTACACTGCTTTGGAGTCCATGGAAAACAGCTCATTCCTGATGGTGCAGAATTGTGGTTGTCCATCCTGAGCTGCTTGCCTTTTATCAGTAGTACTTTTGAGGTAAATACTGTAGGACAATAGAAATGAATCCTGATCTTATGCTTAACCAGCTTTTATTTTGTTTCAGCTTAATATTTCCCGGAGTACGGCTGGGCGCTGACAGTCAGTTTAGTGATTTCCTCGATGGACTTGGACCTGCACAGTTAGTAGGCCGACAAACACTGGCAACCCCTGCCATGGGTAAGAATAATATGTTCTACTCTGTTAAAGGACTAATAAGACAATTAACTAAGGCACACACTGCCAGACTACTGCACCAAAAAGACTTTTACAAAGTGTCTTCCTTCACTGTGAACATGAAGGTCCTATATGCAGTCACTGGTGTTTCTAGCATGCTGGCATCAAAAATGGGGTGAGAAACAGTATTTGCTCCATTTAAGGTGCTGGCTATCTTATTTGCCATTTGAATATAGGGGTTTTACTTCCCACTCAAAATTATTTTGGCTTCTCCAAAAGTGGCTCTCTGTAAAATCTCAGCTGTCCAGAATTTATATTCGCTTGACACAGGTTATATTGCATGTGACAGAGGGTTTCTGACCAAACTACATTTTTCCAAGTTCATCTAATCCCAGAACGTGAAACTTCTGCCCACATTTGCAATGCCTATTTATCGGTTGCTGATAAAGCCAGTGTTTGCCATGAGAGACACAAAGTCCTTTTCTACAACTGCTACCTGGGGCTACCTGTGATCTTCTCTATGTTACAGCCCTGTCTGTAATTCCCTATAGTAGCATTAGCTGTATCTTTTTCATATGAACAGAGTGGGAGTTGTACAAGGAGTGCAACAGTACAGGGCTGTGCAGGTCTGTGTAAGTATCTTCGGAAAGGCTTGGGGTTTTTTGTTGTTGTTGTTTTTTGCTTATATATGAGCAGTTCTTAGACATGCTTTAGGATGCTGAGTGAGGAGTCCTTGATCCACTAGTGTAATGATACTTCTGCTGGAAATTATAAATGACCACTGCTTCAGTACAACTGTCTTAGGAAAATCAGTTATAGGAAGGGCTACTGAGACATATCTGAAAAAGTGGAAAGAAACAGAAAGAAAAATTGTGGAAGAGAGTTTTTTCTTCTCAACTCATTAGAAGAAGGAAAACTATCCTGAGAATGCTCTGAGTACCCTCTAAGGCAAGACTTGCTGTATAAATCCAAATGACTGCTACTAAAGCATTAATAATCACCAAATTTATTAAATTAATATTTTTATTGTTATTTTGAAAGAAAATATATTTGTGAGATTGTTTGCCCAGTAAATATCTAAGTGGCTTTATTGGTATGAATGTAAGAGTCTAGATTTCTTCCATCTCTTTATTTTAATCTTGTTTTTTGATTAAAGATTTTTACTTGAGTAATACATTTATTTTAAATTCTTAGAACTACTTTATTTACTAAAGGCTCAAGTTTTGCCTGTCCCAAAAACACTTCATCATGCTTTTTAACAACCTTCAGAATACCCTCTCTGTGGTATCCTTTCACAAGTGACAATTTGAAAATGTTTGTATTATTGCTCCACCTTCTGGTTCCCTGACGCATGTTTTGTTTTGGATGTGTGATACAGAGATGTGGTCTTAAAAAAGACTTGTTGGAATTTTCCTCACCTATTTTTAGTGTAACACAGAGCTATGTTTATTCAAGCAAAGTTTGATTGATAAAAAAATTTTCCCTGCTGCTCTGTCATGCTTCACATACCAAACTATAAATACTACTTTAATATGCTGTTAGAGAAACATGAAAATCTCATGCCCAGTTAATTTCAAAACGCTGTTTCTCTAAACCCAGACCCCAATTTCTATAGTTTGAGACTATCTGTTCGTGAGTTTGTTTTTTTAGACAATCACAGTTTACATGTCAAATATACACATACTCGTGTTTCGTAGATGTAGTTTCGTTTATTTGCCCAAGTGTCACATAGCTACCCGTGTCATACTGTTCATTTTTTATTCTAAGTGGCCTGTTAGACTTCTACCCAGCTGATTCCATGATACATGAAACCACAGAGATATCATGCCTTGAGCATCAGCTCATAGTTGACTTCCCTTGTATTTTGTTGATCAGAACATGCTTGGTCTCAGACTAAGCAGTTTACATTTTTTTCTGCAGGAAATGTCATTTGTCAAAACTCAGGCAGGAAAATGAGTTTAACTATTTAGAAACAAAAGCAGTTTATTTTTTTTAACATGATGCAATATTTTATTCGCACCAAAAATGGGTGTGTGGAATATTGATAAAAACAGGAACATTATCACCCTTATGCTTGTTGCAGACTTTTGAAGGAAAAACACCTATTTTGGTCTGGTAAAAACTGTACACCAAGAGAGGGCACCCTGCTCCCTAATTATGTATCGTTTAGTCCTTGGTTAAGGATGGAGAAATTAAAGGAATCAGGGGGAGAGGCAACAAGCACAATAAGGCAGAAGAATAATATCAAACTAGTCTTTCTGTTTCTCACCCTTATACCCTATTTCCTGAGCTGTACTACTTCTCTAAAATGTGTACTTCCTTCTTCTCCCTCTCAGGTGACATCCAGATTGGAATGGTAGATAAAAAAGGCCAGTTAGAAGTAGAAGTCATTAGAGCCCGTGGCCTCACACAAAAACCTGGCTCCAAATCTACCCCAGGTATGGAAAAAGACAATATATGAACAGAAAACAACAATATGAAATACACTAATGAACTGAGGATTGGAGATTTTTTTAGCTCCTTGTTGGCTGTCACTATATTTACATTTGTTTGGTTTACTTTTCAACAAGGAGTGTGTGCATGGATATATCCTTGCTACCAGTGTACCACCTCACATCTGCCAGTTGCATGTCACCTTTCAAGGAATGACTTTCAGCAACTCAACATCTGTTCTGGAAGGAACATTTGCAGAAATATTTTTGTGTATCTTAGGCAAGTCATATATCTAAGAGGGACTTTGTCAATATAGATGACATCCTTTGTGTTTGTTCTCCATGAAAAGAGATGAAGAATGGATGAAAGTGCTTTGAACAAACAAATTAACAAACCCACATGCCAGGGTCTTCTGTACACAACTGTGCTTCAAGAAGACAGCAGCTTGTGCTAGTGTTACTGTCAATAATTTGTATAATGAATGAGATTTAATATTGTATCATTTTATAAGGACATTTGTTGAAGTTCAAATTATTTATAGAAATCTCTATTAGAGGAGATTTAGAATCAATACCACAAAGACTGCTTACTGTAACAACTGTAACAGTTATTTTAGATAACATTTAGCCGAAGTGGTACTTTGCAACTTCTTTAGGAGCTGAAGATGAACTAGCAATTAATGTCTGTGTTATTGGAGTGGTGTAGTTTAAAATATTTCTTTTGTTTTGAACTATCTCTGACCCCTAAGCATAATAGAGACTCCAGAATAGCTGTCAGTGACGGTCAATTCCTGGAAAAATAAAGCATTTTTAAAATTACAGACATGAAGTGTAATTTTTGTTAGTAACATCTTACATCATTATATTCCAAGTTTATAAAAATTTAATTGATTTCTTATGGGCCATGTAATTTATTTTATGAATATAATTGTATTCAAATTATAGAATTATGAAGATACAGTGAAGATAACGTTTGTCATTTTCTTTCCACTCAGTTTCCTTTTAAGGCATTTGTCTTGCATCTCAGATGTGCACTATAAGTCCAAATATAACATTCATAATGTTCTGTTTGCAGCTCCATATGTCAAAGTGTATTTACTGGAAAATGGAGCATGTATAGCTAAGAAGAAGACAAGAATTGCAAGGAAGACCCTTGATCCTTTGTACCAACAAACACTGGTTTTTGAAGAAAGTCCACAGGGTAAAGTCCTTCAGGTCAGTTGCTTCTTAGTCCCATTTTAGGCTGTCATTTGGAGAAGCACTTGCATGTTTACTTAAATTTAACCAGTATGTGTAAACCCATTCCAACTCATAAGCATTTAATTTTATAAATATCAGCAAACACATCCTTGTGGCTTGTGGTTTCAGGGTTGCAAAATGTCTGACTGTATGAGACATTTCTCTTTTGTTGCCTCTCACTCCTGTCCTGCCATAAGGTTTTCCCACAGAAGGGAAGCAATCATTCACACTTGAGAGTAACATTTTCCTTATCCTACACATAACAGGAGTGCACATATATAAGCACAAGTACATAATCCCATATAAACACGGATTTGGGGACAATGCTGAACCTTAATTTTATGTTCTTCCAGGTAATAGTCTGGGGAGACTATGGCCGAATGGACCACAAATGCTTCATGGGAGTTGCCCAGATCCTTCTGGAGGAACTAGATCTGTCCAGTGTGGTAATAGGCTGGTATAAATTATTTCCACCTTCATCGCTAGTGGATCCAACATTGACTCCCCTGACACGCAGGGCTTCCCAGTCATCTCTGGAAAGTTCAACTGGGCCTCCCTGCATTAGATCGTAGTAGCAGGTGCTGTCTAATAAAAACATCACCCCGGATAACAATTGGAACCAGATATTCATATAATCAAAAAACATTGTTGGAGAGAGACAATCACTTCTGTTTTCACTTGTAGTAGTTATCCAAACGTATGTCTGTTTGTTAAGAGATAGCTTAAATTGACAGAACAAAGGTATATCACATACAGCTAATCTCTTAGCGGCTATCACAGATGCTTATAATGATCAAAAAAAAAAAAAAGAAAAAAAAAAGAAAAAAAGAAAAAGGGGAGGGACTTTTAGATTTGATCTAAGTCAAAGGTGACCCAAACTGGAAGCTCTCACTCTGTTAACAATGTTGCATTTTTCACATTTTGACAGAGCCCTCAAGCAGTGTTACCTTCCTGGTGTTTCAACAGTTTTTCTGTACTTCACTTCCACCAGTTTTTTGCCACATGATTCTGCTAGGTTCATAGAAGTCCTCACACTGCTAACAGAGACCCTTCCTTTCTTTTTCTAAACCAAACAAAAAAGGGCTGAAGCATATCTCTGTAAGCATCGTTAAAATGTTCAACAGCCACAGTTACAATTCCAGCGAGTTCAAATCGTTTCTCAGTTCTGGTACTTACAAGTCTCTCACATGGGAACCCAGAACAAATGACCAATCTTAGTTATCTTCCTAAAAATAAATAATCATCACAGTGCCACTTTTTCTTTGTAAAAAGCAGATATGTTTGCATTATATATATAATAACTTTTATGTTTATGATGTTTTGCATGGAAGAATTTTGAAGAATTCTGCAACTACTGCTGGGGACTGGTATAAAGCAGCTTTAGTCTTAATTTTGACATTGAATATGTTACTGGTAATGCAATTTTCCTCCTAGAAATGGAGAGGAAATACTTACGTTTCTGTGTATAAATGTATATTTGACTTCCCAAAATGTTGACCAGGAATGAATTGAGCATATGACACTTTCAGCTGTACCCAGGCTTCTCTGATGTGTGTCGCTTCAGACGCACCTGTCTGCCCTGGATAGAGCATGGTATGAGTTGTTCAATGTTTCGCTGGAAATTCCAGTTGAAATATTCTGCACTTACTAATGTTTTTATCAAATTTTAGTTTACATTTCTTTGAGATTGATGCAAGCACAAGGCTTGATTTTTTAACGCAAGATATCTTACTTTTTGGAGAAAAAAAAAGAAAAGTCAAATTTCAATTTGCTTTTTATTCATTTGAGTTCTTCTTGGCCTTGAAATCCCTTGTGATATTCTGTATATGTGCGAAGAACTGCAGATTCCTGCAGGTGCATTGATATGTTTCCCCTCCTTTTACAGGCCATTCAATTTTGTGATCACAAAAATAGAGCAGCATGACTTGGAACTGTTCAAAGCTGCATGCACGTTTTGTAAAAAGAGATGACAAAGGTTATTTAATAATGTATGTTAGTTCCACATAGGCCAGCTTGTATGTTGCATGTACTTGTACAGTTTGCTCGTAATTACTATACTGAAGTAACCAAGAAATCTAAGCCATCCATTTTTCTTATAGACATTTTGCAGGTTTTAGCCAGGCTAGATATGTGGGTCTGGTGCTAAATGTCTATAGATGGACTTTATTTTTTACCCTATGGAAAACGTGATGTAGTACGGACCAAATTCCTTCTAATAACTATTTTGGTGTAGATTCCTACTGTGGGGCTGTAACACATGTAGAAACTGTGTACACACTAGGTTTTAATTCATAGACATACTGCCTGCACCAAGTGAACTATTTATTATTACTCAACACATGGGAATTATTCTGCCCATCTTTCCATAGGGCATAAATTGGTTACTGCTCGACCTGCTGAGCAGGAAGAACTCAAGCGTTGGTGCACTACTACTAGATCCTGCTCTGTCTTAGTGGCCAAACACCAACTAGTTATAATTCAATAGTATCTTTCTATTTTGACCACTTGTCTTAACACTCCCCTGTGCTTTTAAATGAACTTCCAACTCATGTTATGTAAACATGTTTAATAAAATTTCCTTTTCATGTCCAGTGTAGTAGTTGTGCTCTCTGTATGTTCTAGGGTTCATCTGTGATTCTGCTTGCTGCAGGACTGTGTGAAATGTGTAAGGAACAGTAAAATGATAAGTAATTTCTATGGTTCTTTTGATTGCTGTAATAGTATATGTTGAAATCTGGGGCCAAAAACTGAGGCCTGGTGAAAGTCATGTTTGGTTGGCTTCCTTTTCCCTGAGAAAGGAGCCAAATTGTGCTCTCATTACTTGAAGCAGGCAAATTGAAGTAAACAAAAATTTATCTGAATTACCATCTGGTGAAATCAAATCAGTTTGTTGTAGAGGAGCGATGCTGTGACTGCTTGCAGTAGGCCAGGAGGGCAATATGTGTTAGAGCCAGACACCAGCTCTCCATTTGCTGTGTGTAGAGCCTTTGAGATGTGAGAACAGCTACTGATCTTTGGCACTTTTTAAAATACGCCCTATGTTGTTATGGACAATGCTGTATAGGCATTTACCTGAGAGCAGAATTTGGCACTAAATTTTACTAGAGAAGCAAAGGTTATGTACTTTGGTTGATTTTTAGTTTTCCATGTCCCACAGATACCTGATCACAATTTAAAAATAACATAAAGACAGTATTGTCTCAATTTGAGCACTTTTGTTTATTACTTTATTTAACTGAATACATGGTTAAGCTACTGAAAAAATGACTAATTAAACATGGTAAATCTCAACAAAAGTCATGTTATTCTGTGTGGTGAGAGTGATTTGCTTAAAAATAGAATTTGTTACACTGTTGCAAAAAGCCCTCAATTTCATTAATCTCATGGCTTTGAATATTGTATCCAACACTAGGATATCTTTCCATTTCTGATCCTGAGAAATAAATAAAGTCCAGAATTTCTGATCTCTCCCTAGAGCACAGAAAATACGACAGCAAAAGAACACACTGAACTATTTCATTTATGGTCTTTCTGATGAACAGGGATCATATATGCCAAGATTTCAGGAATGAAGTAGTAGACTGTACTAGGTCAGATAAGTTGTGTGCTGGACTCCTTTCCCGGAGACTGTTGCCTTTTAAAAACTCATTGCTGAATGTTGGGATTATAATACACAAATAAATCAGCTTTAGTTCCCTCTTGGTTTCCTTTGAGAATGCAGTGCTGCCTTACATATATGTCATACGCAGGGGAAAAGCAAAGATTATTAAACTCATAATCCCTGTCATATAATCAGACAGTTATTTTCTTCATGATGAGTAAATATTCTAAATTTTACATTGAAATGCAAATTTATGTCCCTATTTCTGGCTAGAGAAAAGGGTTTGGTCTTGACCTTTGTGTTAGAGAGGCATCAGAAAGGCTGAGAGTGTTTTAGCCAAGCCAGAGCTTCTTGATCTCATGTTTTTGTAATTCAAAGAGAAATGACATGCACTTTCATAGCCTGTTTGCACAAACAAATGATGGTCTCAAAAGTCAGATTCAGCCCCGATATGATATGGTACACACAGAAGACAAGTTCAGAGTGGACCTTCAGTGGCTGTTCTGTGTACTCCAAGGTTTTACTTATAGCCTGTTACTTGTCCTCTATGAAGCTGGCCGTTTGCTGTTCCTGTGTCATCATTACTCTACTGTCCATAGGCCATTTAACTCTAGAAAAAAGGATTATGGGACTTGTAATCTTCTTTTGCCTTGAATGAAGAAAGTCATGGCAGTCTTGCTTTAAAGCCCCAAATGTTCACTCCATGTTACTCTACTATAGTTCTGCAAAAATAGCAGAAAGCATCTGCAAGAAAGCAGACTATTGTTGAAGTATATGATTTTTCACATCAGATAATGAGTATTCTGGCCATCTTGAATGCTAAAAACTATCAAGAACTCCATTCCCACCCTGTCCACTTCTCTCTAGGGAAAAAAGAAAATGCATAGGTCATGTATGAATTGTCTCAGTGTCTGCAGGGATGACCATACGTGCTGGTAGTTAAATATCATGGTTATGAAAGAGGTTGTGTGTGGCAGGCATGTCACATAGATCAAATGTTCTTCCGAGTTCTGTTGTCCAAATTCCTCTTCCCTAAGGTGCTGGAGACAGGGGAGGAAGCTGCCTTCACTCCTTCTTGAGTCTAAGTGATGATAACAATTCAGCTGCACAGGCTGGTCTAATGAAATGCTCCTTGGTTAGGTAGGTACTTTATAGTTGTTGGTACGATTCAAATCCGTGGTTGTGCATTGGAACATAAAACCTTAGACATTCTATCATCGAGTCAAAGCGTCTTACTGCTCAACATTAGTAGGAACTGAGAGAAAGGGTAAAAAGTTGTCACACTCTGTAGACTACAGTGATCAATACAGAAATTCAAATAAGGCAAATACAGTTGTATTTATGCCTCTGTTATTATGAGAAAGGCATCCTCTAGAGCAGAGTCTTCTGGAGGTTTTGGCTGCTGGCTGTTAAAAGTGAGACACCTAAGGGTTTCACAGAATCTCATAGATGACCCCTGGAAAAATTGCCTTCAAAAGGTGATTGTGGAGGTCAATAAACTGAGTGATCCCAGTGGAGGCGAGAAACTGGAATGCTTTATTGGACTTACAAGTTGATATTTAAAAGGTTTAGGGTCTACATATTCAACAGGGAGTTTACATATTCATCGGGGGGTTGGCCTATTACAAATTGGGGGTTTTACAGAGATGAGGTAAAGGGGAAACCCCAAGTTTATAAATTTTGGGGTCTTAACACTTACACCATAGGGGAAACCCCACTTTATCTTAGGGGAATTACATGGGGGGAACAGGTAACACAAAAGGAGAAATAAAACACAATAGGTCTTCTGCAGATGCTTGATAACATCAGGGTATGGTCTCTCTGGCTTAGGCAGGGCACTCTACACTGGTGATGTCCCATTTGCTTCTTAAACTGAGGTTTTTTCCCCAGCTCTTGTAGCTCACGGCCTTTTGCTGAGACCACTCAAATTCATTTCTGTAGATATATGAATTTGGGATCCAACAGGTGATAAGCAGCAGCTCATTATTTTAATGCTCACTGGACAACTCAGAATGTTTTATTCTGATCACTTTTAACATGTCTACAGTTTCAGATCCCTGCTAAAATGCAGTTACAACTTGGTAGTGGCTCACTTGGTAAAGCATGGAGTCTGCAATGAAAGGCTGTGTGATATCACCACCTGTGTGGATTTTCATTATGTCTGAAATAATTAATTTCAGTGAAGATTGAGTCTTTTTTCACATTTCCATCTTATTTATATCAGCGGAATATATACTTCTGTGTGACTTTGAGAATCTAGGTATTGGTCTCTGCAGTCATGATTTTGTGATTAATTAAATGGGGGTAGGTGCAATTCCCCATTTCAGAGACATTGCAGAGATACAGAAAGAGCAGAACATAAATGTAGAAACAGCAGTTGTGAGGTCCTTAGAGACTTAAATGACATAATAATATCCCATCTTCTTTCTTCTCCTGTCTCCCAAAGTCTTTTTTACACTGACAAGTATCAGGAAGTAATATCTTCTGTACTAAACCTTGTCACTGTGTTTGAACTACAGCCAAAAAAACTTCTAATCTACACACTTAAGCTGGGAAATGCTATTTTCTTCCGTGTATACCAACTCCTATAGGAAGAATCTTTCATAGACATGTCTTATGTTCCAGTCTCCTACTCTTCAGGAAGTACAGCAGCACTTATCACCTCTGCTTTTCCAGTAACCCTGCTTTGTCTTTAGACCCTGTTGTCAGGTCTGACTTGCTTAGGCTGCTTCATGACAGCAGGTCTCCGCAGAAGCAAGCTGCTCATGTCTATGCTAGAGCACTAAGTATAGAAGACAGAATAATCACATTTAGAACAAGCTCATACAAATGGCAGTAAGACAATCCTAGATACTTTAAGAAATCTTATCATGCAATTTAAACCAAAAGTTAAGATTTGCAAATCCAGCAAATATTGTAAAGTAGAAATTAAATGTTACAGTATATACTAAAAAAAAATCTGTTTGAGAATTGTATTTGCATACTGCAGAAGGAGCATCCACACACAAGGCAGCATGGCAATATTTCACTAGTATTTAAGAACAAAAAAGATCAAATATTATTTTCAGTAATTCAGAGGGTGAGAGATAGCTCAGAAGGAAATGTTTTCTAAATATTTAGTTACTGAATGAAGTCTGTTAGAAGCCAAATCCAGCAGCAGCATTATACTTGGGCAGCTGTTTGTTGAAGTTGCAGCAAAAGGAACTAAGAGAGGGCCCACAAACTTCATCCTCCGGTTTTTGGAACAGATGTGTTTCTGCCAGTGACAGGGACTAAAGTGAGAAACCTCTGAGTGTCTAGGAATGACAAAACAACACAAAAGAACATAATGGCAGTTATGATAAAAAATAAATGCTTAAACAATATGTAGAACACTGTCTTAGAACTGTGAAGGTCTTAGAGTGCAGCTCTTCCTGGACCAGGTAGAGAACACAAGTCTGGACTTGGAATGAGTCCCCAGATGTCCCTCAAACTACGGGTTAGAAGAACTAGATGTCTGTTAGCAGCCAGTGCTACAGAGGCAGCTTTTTCTAATGGAGAAATTTTTATGTACAGCTTGACGATGCTTTTTTCTTCATATATGATCTGACATATTCAGTGTGAACTTCACTTTAAGGGGATGTAAAGGGTATATTTAATCTCAAAAATCTATGTTGTGTGAGAGATCTTACAGCAGCCTTGATAAAGCTTTGCCTAAGACAGTAAAGAAGTTCAGGCACTCTGTGATGGGTAAACCAAGAAACCAGAAGCAGGTCCCCATGGAGAGCAGGACAAGAGCTCTCCAGAGGAAGGAGGGGAAAGAAATGGCACCTCTGTTCAGCTGAGGGGAAAAAAGGGAGACTCAGAGAAAACCTTGTGGCATAATTGCTTGGAACCTGTCTTTTTGACTGAAATCTCCAAAAAGAAGAGCAGCCAATTAGAGAGTTTGCCTCACAGATGGCAGTGCATGTCTTCCTGAAGGGTCAAAGGATTTGGCCCAACTTCATTACTTCAGTATTGGAAACAGCAGGGCTTGACAAAAAAGTATGATTCACTGTGTTCCTTTCTGACACTCTAGGAGTTAACCAGGACAGAAAACTAAGTAGATGGCATAAAATAATCTTTGAGTTGTTTTGTGTCTAGTCTCAAAAGGCACATAAAGGTTGTAATTGCTGGGAATAAGGAGTATCAACAAACTTCTCACAGGCAGTTTAAGAGTGGCTTGTTGACCTCTTTTGCTTCTTTTTACCTGGTAGGAAAAAGGCCCTGAGATTTGTGAGACAGTTGAAGTACAGTATCTGCTCTCCTAGAAAATGTAAGAAATGCTGACTCCCTCCTCTTGTCCTTTTCCTGGTCAGTGCTCCTACAAACTGTGAAGCAAAGTTTAGTGTAGTTTGGTGCCCGGACTCAGCTCTGTTTTGCTCCAGTGCTGCCAGATCCCCCAGCCTATTGGTAGAAAGGAACAGCATTCCTAAACCATTCATATTAAAATACAAATAACCCAACCCTCAGGCCTTTTTCATTCATAAAAAGACAGAGGAAAGAAACCCATTGGATTTTCTTTTGCTGGAGATCTTGAAACATAATTAAATTACAGAATTAAATTACAACTGTACTAGAGATCACTGCTGTGCTGTCTATATAATCCTTCAGTTCTGCTATATGCACAGACTTTTTTTTAGATTTCTGTTATGCCATTCAAATATTCCTTAAAACAAACCCCAAAAGGTAAAGGAGGAGGAGATCTCACCACAACAGTGGTGAGACATTCTTCAGGGCTTAACCTTCTTTTCCCTTTTTCCTTTCGGTGGGTATATCCCCCCCAGCCCCAGCATTCGTCGTAGTCTTGTTCTTCCATCACTGTACGTGATACTACCTCAGAGCTGTATCCGTTGTCTTGGATTTGATGACATTTACATTTCTTCAGAGAGCGAGAGTGAGTGGAGGAAAGCAGAGGATTGTTGAATACCTCACCTCTAGGCGGCTGCTCTTCAGTTTGTATGTGTCCGGTCTTGCGGCTGGTTTAAGACCACCGTTTTCCCCCTTCACGTATCTCATGCACACCGTGCAATTTTTTACATTTTTTTGTTGGGGTGAGCGAGACACCCCGCGGGAGGGCGGAAGGCCGCCGGTGCCGCACGGGGCCACTGCGGCCGCCGGAGGGCGACGCAGCACCGCGGGCAGCGCGGCCCGACCGGGGCGGGCCCGCTCCCTCCGCGATTCCCGCCCCGCCGGGGGTGATGCCGTCAGCTGTACCGGGCACTTTTATGTGAGAGAGAAAAGAAAAAAAGGAAAAGAAAGAGAGAAAGAAAGGAAAAGAAAGAAAGAAAGAAAGAAAGAAAGAAAGAAAGAAAGAAAGAAA